>NC_090442.1:862442003-863067003 GCF_031143425.1 Pleurodeles waltl | reverse complement strand
ACGTGTATTGTGGGGGTCATTCCAACCCTGGCGGTCGGTGATAAAGCGGAGGCCAACCCGCCAACAGGCAGGCGGTCAAAATTTTTTAATTCTGACCCTGGCGGGAACCGCCAACACAGGCCGCCACTTTAACACTCCGACCGCCACAGCGGGCCAGACAAACTGCGCTGCTGTCACCGCCAACAGGCAGGCGGCAGACAATGTACCGCCCACACTATCACAACTCACCAATCCGCCACCTTTTCCGGGGCGGGAGCCCCGCCGATAAAAACACGGCGGAAACAGACTACGAACGGGAAAACGCTCACCTCTACACACTCCACGAGGAAGGATGACAGCATGGAACCCGAATTAAACATCCTACCAGCTATTGTCTACCTGCTCATCTACCAGGAGTACGAACGCCGGCGCAGACGACAACGGTGAGTTCTGCACCTACGACATAGGGAAGGGGGGAGGAGGAAAGCTTACGGGCACACACATAGGCCATACACCCACCCCCCCACCCCAAATACCTACACCCCAATGCAGAGCAACAAGTCAGAGTGACACCCCCCAAAACCCACCGGAATAATGCAAAGACACAATTAAAATGATCTATAAAATATATGTATAATATAGCTCCATTGAAGTTATGGGAAATATGCAATATGAAAGATACAAAATAAGGAATGAACATAGTTAAAAATATATACGTAGGCAATAAGTCCTGCCCATTCTGTAAAAGTTCCATAGTCCGTGGGCCAATGTGCACAAACACATGGGCAAAGCCCACACAGGAGACCAGATACCATTGGAGAGAACACTGCTGGGGCATCAGATGATAAAACTACAGGCACCTCAGGGGGAAGGGAAGGGGGGGCACCTCAGCCACATGAGTCCACGACGCCAGATCCACGAGGGGCCTCCATGCCCACTGTCCCATCCTGGGGAGTGCAAAGCCACAGTCTCACAAGTCTCTACAGTGGGTGGCTTGCCCACTGTGCCATCCTGGGGAGTGCAAAGCCACAGTCTCTCAAGTCTCTACAGTGGGTGGCTTGCCCACTGTTCCATCCTGGGAAGTGCCAAGCCACAGTCCATCAGATGGATTACCGACTCCACTGTTAATGGAGGAGGCATGGTGCCCAGAGTGCTTCGTGAAGCCCTGCTCGACACAGAACCGGCACTGTCAATGGGCCAGCGGTGCTTGAGACGGCGTTGCCCAGCGGAGCGGTACTTGACAGGAAGGGCCCAGCGGAGCGGTGCCTGACAGGAAGGGCCCAGCGGAGCGGTGCTTGACAGGAAGGGCCCAGCGGAGCGGTGCTTGAGACGGCGGTGGCCAGCGGAGCGGTGCTTGAGATGAAGGGCCCAGCGGAGCGGTGCTTGACAGGAAGGGCCCAGCGGAGCGGTGCTTGAGATGAAGGGCCCAGCGGAGCGGTGCTTGACAGGAAGGGCCCAGCGGAGCGGTTCTTGAGATGAAGGGCCCAGCGGAGCGGTGCTTGAGATGAAGGGCCCAGCGGAGCGGTGCTTGACAGGAAGGGCCCAGCGGAGCGGTGCTTGACAGGAAGGGCACAGCGGAGCGGTTCTTGTCACGGCGGGGCCCTGTTCAGCGGTGTTTCTCACGGCGGGGTCCTGTTCAGCGGTTCTTGTCACGGCGGGCCCCTGTTCAGCTGTTCTTGTCACGGCGGGACCCTGTTCAGCGGTTCTTGTCATGGCGGGGCCCTGTTCAGCGGTGCTTCTCACGGCGGGCCCCTGTTCAGCGGTTCTTGTCACGGCGGGCCCCTGTTCAGCGGTTCTTGTCACGGCTGGGCCCTGTTCAGCGGTGCTTCTCACGGCGGGGCCCTGTTCAGCGGTTCTTGTCACGGCGGGGCCCTGTTCAGCGGTTCTTGTCACGGCAGGGCCCTGTTCAGCGGTGCTTCTCACGGCGGGGCCCTGTTCAGCGGTTCTTGTGACGGCGGGGCCCTGTACAGCGGTGCTTGTCCTGTGTTTCTAGGGAGCCAGACCTGGCCAAGACTTCCCGCTCAGTCGCCATCCGACCTTGCGGTCACGGGGCCCTCCTGTGATGGGTCCTGGGCCTGTGGGTGTCGTCCGTCACAACCGGAATGGGGCTGGAGGGGCCCTCCTGGGCAGCTCGCCTGCTGCCTGACTTCTCTGGCCTGCTGCCCTTGCCCTCCTTCGCTGAAGCTCTGTGGCCCTTGCCTTCCTTTGATGATGTGGCAGGTGACGGGGCAAGGCTACTGTCCTTGGTGGCAGCCGTCTCAGGCTTGTCGCGCCGGCCCTTAGTTTTTTTTGTCCTCTTCCCAGGGGGTGGGCTGGCTGTCCCCTTGCTGCTGGCCGATGTTCCTGCCCTAGGAGCTGGTGGACTCCAATAGCCCTGCACTATGGTCATAGTAGATGCAGGGCTGGTGGTGGCTGAGGTGATTTTTTGACTCTTACCAGATGGAGGGGGTGGGTCAGTGATTGAAACGAGCTCAAGGTTGGAAAGGAAAAGGACTTTAGAAGGACAGGGACGGGTAGGTGTAGTGGGTATGGGAGTGGAGGAAGAGGATGTGGTTGTAGGAGAGTCAAGTGTGCTGTCTTTGGGTGCAGGTGCTTGTGACGGAGGCTGTCGTGAGGTGGATGGCTGTTGGGTGGGTGGCTGCCTGCGTTTGTGTGGTTTGGAAGAGGGGGTGACAGACACACTGGGAGAGGACACAGGGGACGTGTAAATGGCAGTGGGGGTGGTGACTGCACGTGTGCGGACTGTAATGGAGGGTGTGCTGGTGATGGAAGTACTGGCTGATGGTGGTGTGCATGCAGGTGTGAGTGGAGACGTCACAGGGAGGGAAGAGGGAGATGAGGAGGTGGGGGACACAGAGGTGGTAGTGACTGTTGGCATGTCTGCATCTGGATGTTGCTTGGGTGAATGCTTGTGGGATCTGTGGTGCTTATGTCTGGATGAGCTGCCCTTGGGTGTAGAGGTGTGTGCAGGCTGGTCTGATGGTGTGGATGGGATAGGCAGAGGAACAGGAGACTGGGACTGGGTGGAGGGAGTCAGAAGAGGGAGGCTGGAGACAGGGACAATGGCTGCTGTCAGTGCTGAGGCCAGAGCGTTGAACGATCGCTGATGGGCAGCCTGACCCGAATGAATGCCCTCCAGGTATGCATTACTCTGATGCACCTCCCTTTCTACACCCTGGATGGCATTCAAAAGGGTAGACTGCCCAACAATGAGCGTCCTCAGGAGGTCAATGACCTCCTCACTGAGGGCAGCAGGGGTAACTGGGGCAGGGCCTGAGGTGCCTGGGGCAAAGGAGATGCCCGCCTTCCTGGGCGAGCGGGCACAGAGCGAAGGCTGATGGGCTGCTGGGAGGGCGGGGCTGGTGCGCTGGGTGGCGGCTGTACCTGTTTTGGCGGTGGGCATGGATGTTGCCGCCACCGCAAGGGAGCTCCCTTCTGAGGACGTGTCGGTGTCGCTGACGTCTCCACGGGTCCCCGTTGTGGAGCTCCACTCGCCCGCCGTCTCACTGGTGTACTCGGAGTCTGTTGCATGGCCCTCCGGGGCCATGTGAGATGCAGCTCCCTCGTGCGCCGATGCCACTTCTCCTCTGCCTGATGATGCTAATGCACACATGAACAGGAAGACAAAGAAAATGGGGGGGGGGAGAAATGAAGACAGGTTGAGTGCATGCATTGGCAACACCGTTGTCGGAGAGGACAGACACAGAAGCCCCCTGCTCTAGGCCGCGCAATCGGGGTACACTACTCAGTTATTGTGACTAGGCCTACAGGTCTATGGACGACAAATGCACACATGGGTGAGGCCGGACCATGGATAGCTGTACTTGGCACCCTACAGAGGTGGGGGGCGGGGGCACAGGGCCATGCCTAACGGAGGGGCCTAGCCTACAGAATGCACCCTGGCCTAGAGATAGCCACAGCCCTCCTCCCCCACCCAGACACCTTCACTGCGCGCAAAGATAGCAGAATGTGCTGATACTCACCCCCTTGTGTCTGCTGTGATGTCCTCACGCGCCCATCCAAATCGGGGTAGGCCACCGCCAGGATCCGGGACATCAGGGGGTCAATTGGCGGCTGGCACCCCTCCTACGTTGGGAGGCCATCCCCAGCAGAGACTCAGCTGTCTTTCTGGTCCCGCGGCGGATGTCCTCCCACCTCTTTCGGCAGTGGGTGCCCCGTCTATTGTGGACCCCCAGGGCCCGGACGTCCTTGGCGATGGCACGCCAAATGTCGATCTTCTGATGGGCGCTGACCTATGTGACATGTACAGGGTGGTAAAGGAAATTTCATCACTTTTCTGCCTGGTCAATGTGAGTGGCCCCCCCCTCCCCAACCTTGCCATGCGGCACATGCTCTCATCTTTCGTGCGTTGCACTCCTCATTCGCTCCCCTCCCCACCATCTTACATACACCCCACTCAACACAGGCATAGCCCATTCAACGTGCACCCTGTGTACTAACCTGTTGGTCTGGAGGACCGTAGAGTAGCGCATACTGGGGGAGGACCCCATCAACAAGTTTCTCCAATTCTTCGGAAGTGAAGGCAGGGACCCTTTCCCCAGTCGCAGCAGCCATTGTATCTCCCAGACCGAGGTCACAGCAGCACTTGCAGTATCGGTCTTCTCCTGTGGATGATCAGGTCTCGAGTGACTAATCAGATAGAAAATGGCGGTCACGCCCGCGGCGGTGCGTACCCGCCGCGGTGCATACCGCGACCGCAGGCGCCCATCCTCATTGGCTACTGAAACCTATAGGCTGCAATTTTAACCAATGCGGCTTAGCACCGCGGTCTTCGACCGCCTACCGCCACGGTGTGGCACGCCAGCGCATTGACCTCACATCCCACTGTCACACTTCACAGGTCAGGCAGCCGCCATTTCAAGGGCCCACATGGCATAATTTCTACTGCGTCACACAGGCCTAGGCCTTGCATTGCCACTCATACAAGCCTTTCAATGCATAGCGATTCGTGTACTGTGCAAGCTGTGTGAACGAACCTGTGGGTTGCTTGACTCTGTGCTCCATGTTGTCCTTCCTAGGCACCGTCCGCTGGGACTTGCGAGGAGAAGGATGAATCCTCCCGTGTACCGACCGCTGGTGGACCTGTCGACAATGGAAGAACGACATATCATACTTACATACAGGCTTGACAGAGCAACTATACATGAACTATGTGCCCAGCTGGAGCCAGACCTGATGTCCCCCATCCGCCAACCCACAGGGATTCCCCCTCTGGTGCAGGTTCTGTCAGTACTCCATTTTTTGGCAAGTGGGTCTTTTCAGACAACAGTGGCCATATCATCTGGGATGTCTCAGCCTATGTTTTCTAAGGTTTTGTCCAGAGTGTTGTCTGCCCTGATGAAATACATGCGGAGCTACATTATTTTCCCTGAGGTGGGCGATTTGGCTACAGTGAAGGGTGATTTCTATGCCCTTGGACATATCCCCAACATCATTGGTGCCATTGATGGGACCCATGTGGCTTTGGTTCCCCCCAAAGAGAGTGAGCAGGTGTACAGAAACAGAAAAAGTTATCATTCGATGAATGTCCAGGTGGTCTGTTTGGCTGACCAGTACATCTCCCATGTAAATGCCAAGTTCCCTGGGTCAGTGCATGACGCGTATGTCATGCGAAATAGCAGCATCCCTTATGTGATGGAACAGCTACAGAGACACCGAGTGTGGCTAATTGGTGACTCTGGTTACCCCGACCTGTCGTGGCTACTGACCCCAGTGAGGAATCCCCGGACCAGGGCAGAGGAACGGTACAATGAGGCCCATGGGCGAACTAGGAGGATCATAGAAAGGACCTTCGGGGTCCTGAAGGCCAGGTTTAGGTGCCTGCATATGACAGGGGGATCCCTAATGTACTCACCAAAGAAGGTGTGCCATATCATCGTGGCCTGCTGTATGCTTCACAATCTTGCTTTGCGACGCCAGGTGCCTTTTCTGCAGGAGGATGGTCCAGATGGTGGTGTTGTAGCAGCTGTGGAGCCTGTAGAGAGTGAAGAGGAGGAAGAAGACGGGGACAACACGAACAACAGGGATACAGTCATACAACAATATTTTCAGTAGCACACAGGTAAGAATCACCCACGCCATTTTACATTTACTTAAGGCCTCATGCGTCTCCACTGTCTGTGTTTCCCCCCAGTTCCTGGTAACTGATTTGTGACTTTCCCTTCCTTTTTCAGAGCTGTAGGACCCACTGCGTGACTTCTGCTTTGTTTGCCCATGGACTAAAGCTTATTTAAATTGGTATGTTGTCATCACAAAGTAACTGGACATTATTGCACCGTTATGTGTAATACATTTGTTAAGAATACAAGCAGACTCCTGTTATTTTAAGTCCAATAAGTGATTTATTTTAAGTGCTACATATAGGTACATGATTGTAAAACAGTGATGGGTGGGGGTGGAGTAATGTCCATGGCAGAGTCCAGTTCTCAGTCGCACAGGTGCATTGTCCATATGCCTGTGGAAGGATGGAGCAGGGGCAGTTAAAGGTTGGACAGGGTGACAATGTGGGACAGTGGGATGACATCAGGGGGTATCTTAGGCTGGCGGGGGTCTTGCAATCCTACTCTGTCTTCTTGTGAGATCTCAGGTTCCGCTTGCGGGGTGGTTCTTCTTCTGCAGGAGGTGGGGTTCTGGTGGCCTGTTGTTGTGTGGGGGCCTCCTGTCCACTAGCGCCGGCGGAGGTGGTAGGCTGTTCCTGGCCTGGGCTAGTGACAGGGGCCCTTTGGGGTGCCACATGGTCCCGCAATGTGGTGATTATCTGGGTTAGGGCCACGACGATGGTCCCCATTGCGGAACCGATGTTTCTCAGTTCCTCTCTGAACCCCATGTACCGTTCCTCCTGCAGTGCCTGGATCTCCTGGAACCTGGCCAGTACCGTCGCCATCGTCTCCTGGGAGTGGTGGTAAGCTCCCATGATGGAGGAGAGGGCCTCTTAGAGAGTCGGTTCCCTGGGCCTGTCCCCCCCCTGTCGCACAGCAGCCCTCCCAGTTCCCCTGTGTTCCTGGGCCTCTGTCCCCTGGACGGTGTGTCCACTACCACTGCCCCCAGGTCCCTGTGGTTGTTGGGGTGGTGGGTCAACCTAGGTGCCCTGTAGTGGTGGACACACCGCTGAGTGACGTGTCCTGGAGACAGAGGCATGGGCCCGCTGGGTGGGAGCTGTGCTGGTGTTCCCAGAGGGGGTTGGGTCTAGTGTAGCCTGTGGCTGTCTGTGGGGAACCGACTGTCCAGAGGCCCCCGATGGGCCGGGCTGGTCATCTGGGTCCAGGGAGACAGAGCTGCTGTCATCACTGGGGGCCCCTTCTGGGGGTGGGATGGACATCTCTGTACCCTCCGTGGCGGTGTGGTGGCGTTCGGGTCCTGCAGGGGTATAAAGGTATGGTTATTGCTTCTGTGTGTGGCATTTCGTGTGATGGGTGGGTGTCCGTGTACCCAAGTGCAGGCATTCCCTTGTGGGGGCTTTTGTGAGGGTGGCTTGTGGGGGTGATGTGTGTGTGCAGTGGGCATGCTTTGGTGATGGGTGTCCATGCTTTGTGGTCGCATGCAGGGCTTGGTGTTGGGATGGGTGGGTTGTGATGGTGAGCCATTTGCAAGGAGTTGGTGTGATGGGGGTGGGGGTGAGGGTGGGGGTATGATTTGGCACGCAGGTGGGGTGGGGGTGGGAAGCAGTAGTGAATATTTGACTTACCAGAGTCCAATCCTCCGCCTACTCCTGCGAGGCCCTCAGGATGCAGGATGTGCAAGACTTCCTCCTCCCATGATGGAAATTCTGGGGGAGTAGGTGGGGGTCCGCCACCAGTCTTCTGCACCGCAATGTTGTGCCTTGATACCATGGAACGCACCTTCCCCGTAGGTCGTTCCAGCGCTTCCTTATGTCATCCCGATTGCGTGGATGCTGTCCCACCGCGTTGACCCTGTCCACTATCCTTTGCCATAGCTCCATCTTCCTGGCAATTGTGGTGTGCTGCACCTGTGCCCCGAAGAGCTGGGGCTCTACACAGACTATTTCCTCCACCATGACCCTGAGTTCTGCGTCAGTGAACCTGGGGTGTCTTTGGGGTGCCATGGGGTGGTGTGGATGAGGTGTGGGGTGGCGTTTGTGGTGATGAGTGTGGTGCGTGTGGTGGTGTGTGGTGTTTGGTGTGTGGATTCTGTGTGGGTGATGGTGTTGTGTGCCTCTGTGTTGTGGGATTGTCTATTCTGTGCTCTCTCTCTAGCCTTCGTCAATAATTTCGGGTCGTAGGAGTTTGTGGGTGATGTGGGTGTGTGTTTTATATTGTGTTGGGTGTGTGGGAGTGGTGTTAGTATGTGTATCAGGTATGAGTGTTTCAAACTGACCAATGTGGCTGAGTTTTCTATGTGTGTGTGTATTTGGCGCGCGGCGGTGTGTACCGCCAATGGAATACCGCGTTTGAAAGACCGCCGCGTGGATTTGTGGGTCGGAATGGTATGGGCGTATTTCTGTTGGCGTGACGGTGGAGGTTTGGTCATCGCCATTTTTTCGCTGACCTTTGGTGTGGCGGACTTTTGTGGATGTGGGGTTTTTGGCGGTTTGCAAGTTGCGGGTCAGAATGACCGTGGCGGTTTACCGCGGCCGCGGCGGTGTTATGTCGGTCTTCTGACCGGCGGTAAGCGCCTTTTACCGCCGAGGTCAGAATGACCCCCTGTGTGTGTTGTGCAAACGCTTTACACATCTCCTCCGGGTTAGGCCTGACAGCTCCTGCCAAACTACCAAGGGGGTGAGCAGGGGTTATCTTGTACGTGTAACTCCTTGCCCTGACTAGAATGGGTGGGTTCTGCCTGGCTTAGGTGCAAACCCCAGCCAACCAGAAACCCCATTTCTAACACTACCCTTGAATGTACAAGGCCTTACCCACTGTATTAAAAAGGAGTACAAATGTGGTACTTAGACACTAAGAGGTCAGGCATTTTTCTGCTCTGGACATGGTGCAAGTGGCTCCACCGCCTATAGATGGGTGGTTATTTTTTATCAAGTACGCTCTATCAATGTTGCTATTATGAAATTCTTCAGATGACAAATGCCTTTATGAATTTTCAAAAAAAAAGGTTCAGAGTACAGTATTAGTCATTAATTTCATATCTGCACAATGTAGTGGTAGGTCTGCCTTTTTCGTGAGGCTATCCAGAGTTCTCACAAAATTTTGCAATTGTGAAACATTCCTGGAGGGTGAATGTATCGTTACTGTGGACCCAGTGTTGGACATAATTGTGAGACTGACCATGGCAACAAGAAAGACAGGCGACTGCTGACCAGCATTCTGAATGATTGTGCATTTAGACATCTGAAGGCTTCTACATCCTCATGAGAGAGATTACTCCTCTATGTCATGAATCCACAGCATGTGCATCCATAATAACTTTTTTCTAGTTTCAGCCAACATACCACATAAATTTGAAGTGACATTTTGTAAAGTGGCACATCAAATTGATCATGCTCTCACACTACTACAGTTTTTGTGATTGCTTACACTACCACCTGATGTTGGTGCATGAACATATTTAAGTATAAATTGCATTATGAAAAGCACAATACTACTAGACAATGGGATCTTAGAGAACCTTGATCAGACCTTATGGGCAGCTAGCAATGTATATGTTAGAAGTCATATGATGAAGGAGTCAGCCTTTATAATTAAGAAGGCTCAGGAAAATTAAATGAGACTTGAACAATCTATAACTACCATTACCATTCACTGACATAGTTCGACTAGTGCCTCACTTCTGCAAAAACTATGCAGGATCAACTTTGAGCTAAATATTCTTTTCAAAACTCAAGAGAAGCGTAATTTACATTGGTTGAAGAGGAATACATTTATGCTTGATGACAAAGCAAGTAAATTGTTGAAATCCAGTTACATCAATGAGAATCTTTATCTACTATTACAGTGATTTGTATTATGCAAGGTAACTCACCAGAGACTGCAGCATGCTTTCCAGGAAATTCCTAAAAACTGCATCCATAACCATGAACATAAACCTTTGGAATGTGAGCTGTACGTCATGGGAGTTCTTCACTACTCATCTTCGTAGACGCTGCCTTTCACTCCATCCTTTATTGGTTGTCATTACTGCTGTTGCTGTGTTTTCACTTGGTGCCCTTGTTGTGCTTCGTCCTCTTAGCTGCCTCTGCACTGGGATCTCCGAGCTGTTTCCCCTGCTGGTTTCTAAAGCTATCAAAGCTTCCCAGCACTAGTAGGTAAGATGCCTCTTCCCCCGCTTCCCACTTCATCCACCATGCCCAGGCTTTTCACCTTAAAGACATTTCCAAAGTTTACCAAGTACATTGAGAGTGGACAGTGTGTACCCATGCTCCTCCAAAGTAATCCAAGTCCAAGTTTGTCTATTTGGTTTTCTTTTACCATTATTTTTTAACAGCATTAATGATAATAAATCCCCAATCATGGACAAAAATTGGGGGCAAAGGAATAAGTTCAAAAGGTTATTGCCCAAGAGTACATAATGTAGTCAAAAGAGGAGCATGGGGTTAAAAAATTGTCTTGTTTAGAGTTTGCTGAGCAGATGTAGTTATTTTCTCTTCAGGGCTACCAGGAAAAGACCGATGGCTCAAAATGAAAAATTACCCGGACACCCTCATAATTTTCTCCCATGATATAAGGGTCATTATTTTTTCTCTTTTTAATACACATTCTTTTAATTGTTTGTGTTTAAAAAAAACAGTGCTAGGTGGCTGCATTGTGGCCCATGACCAGGTTTATCATTCAGAGATTATTTTCAGAATTGTGTGGTGGATGTTTGTGTTAGTGCAGTACTCTGTGGTATTTACAAGTAAACCTAAAATATCTTATTCATGTTTTATAGTGCTTTGTTCTGCAATGCTGCTTTTTCTAAGTGTTGCAAATAACAAAGGTTACTATTACTCAAATTAATAGTACTCAATTTACTGACCTAAGAAAGATGGAATGTTAAGTTAGCCATGCAAAGATTTTGATCTCATTAGCAGGCAGGAGGTGGATTCTAAGTATGTCTTCCACCTATGTTAGCTACTGCTATGAGTGTGTGTATGCTCAAGGAAAGGGAACCTTGGTAATGGCTCACTTTGCATGCTTATTTAAGAAAGCCAGCACCATCTGCAATTTGTGTTTTAAGCATGTAGAATGGGCCTAAAGTGTTATTTGTGTTTTATGCATCCCAGATAAGAAGATATTTTTAAAACATTTTGAGAGTTGCAAAGAGTTAAAAAAAGACAGCTATAGAGAATGCAACAGCAGGTTTGTGGTGTTCAGTGATATTGAACTTTGTAATATAGTATCACAGGTCAAACACATATTTGGCATGGATTGTTTCCTGCTGCCAATAGATGGTAGGGCATCCAAATGAAAGACCACTCAAATGAAAGACCACAACCAATGGTGAGAGAAAACCTGCAAAAATAAGAAAGTTTGATGCCCCCTACATGGACTTTGGATTCACCTACATCACCATAACTGGGAAACGTAGTCCACAGTGTGTGGTTTGTGACATGACCTTGGTGAATGAATGCCTGACACCAAACAAATTAAAGAGCCACTTGGAAACTAAACATGGGTCACTGGCAGGAAAGAAAATATTTTTTTTTGCCAGAAAGCTGAAGTCAAAAAGACACTTTGAAAAATATGGTCTCCATACCAGTGAATGCCTTGAAAGCATCTTACCAAGTGGTGTACTACAATGGCAAAAACAAAAGCCTTTTACAGATAGAGAAAAGGTGATTCTTCAAGCAAATGTAGCCAGGACAATGCTTTGTGAAAAAGTGATGGACAATTTTAA
This sequence comes from Pleurodeles waltl, assembly GCF_031143425.1. Classification (NCBI taxonomy): domain Eukaryota; kingdom Metazoa; phylum Chordata; class Amphibia; order Caudata; family Salamandridae; genus Pleurodeles; species Pleurodeles waltl. The sequence continues at coordinate 863,055,219 of NC_090442.1, read as the reverse complement.
AATGGTACCCCTCCCAGACACAACAGTTTTCCATCACATCTCAGATTTGTCACAAGATATCTACAGATAACTAATAGCACGCTTGAAATCGAGTTTGCTTTGCTATTGGATAAAGTGATTGACAATCTAAGGAAGCAAATGTAATTGCTTATGTTGGGTACTGCCACAAAACTGTAATATTGAAAGATTTGTTTCATTCTGTAAATCAATCAAGGGACAAGCAACAGCATCAGTCCTGTCTGATATTCTCAATGACTTTCTGTATTCCAATGGCTTAAAATGGGACAAGTGTGTTGAGATCAGTACAGATGGTGTTCCTTTCATGTGTGGGGCTAGGGCAGGCGTAAAAGCCAAAGAGTTGAAAGTAGCTCCACATATTCCATGGACTCACTGTATAGTACCAAAGAAAGCTCTTGCAGTACAAAATATGGATCGAAAACTTGGGAATTTGTTGAATTCTGCTGTAAAAATTGCTAATGTCATAAATGCTCACTGCCCTATATCTCATCTGTTTGCAATTTTATGTGCATAAATGGGAGCTGAACATTATGGTGTGCTTTTCCATACAGAGGTCAGGTGGTTATTGTGAGGGAAAGTCTGATTCACATTTTTTAATTGAGAAATGAAGTAAGACAATTCCTTTTGGATTTGGACCCCTAAAAAGAAGGAACAGCTTGTAATCCCCATTGGCTTGTGCTTTTAACATACCTTGCAAACATTTTTAAAAATGTAAATAGCTTTAATCTGTCTTTGCAGGGAGCTGAAAGTACATCTTTCTCCATGTATAAACAATCTTCCTTCAAGAAGAAGAAGTTGGAGTGGCCTTCTTGAGGCATTCCCATGTTTAGCAGAAATTATTGAGGACACAAGATCTAGACTTCAAAGTGCTGCTGAGATCATAAAAAATCACTTGACTTCTCACAGGGACAATTTAGAAAAGTACATTCCTGGGGGTGTGGCCCAACTCTCAAAGTAGTAGGATGCCATCCTCTGTCTCTCTGACTCCTGCCTGGACTCTTCTGCCCTCTACAGCCCTGGGGCTGGCATATAACCTGTACACAAGGTGGATCCAGCCTCTGCACACATTCCGTCACAAGAGGAGACCAGAGGGCGAGCCTTGGCTGGCCCCGGCAGCAACTGGTTATTGTGGACGAGGCCACGGGGGCTTGGGAGCATGGTGCCTGCTGTCTTGAGGCCCACGACCAAACTGAATCCTGTGGCCTTGCCTTCCTGAGGGCTGCCCGCCTGGATGAAGAACCATGCCGAGGGACAGCGGTCAGGGGCAGCTCCCAGCTTGAGAGAACGATGCACCTGCAGGAGAGTGAGGCCTGCAACTGGCTAGGGCATGATCAGCCGAGGCAGCATACCCGTGGTGGACCAGGCGGGAGCCCTGAGGTGGCCGGGGCGGAGATGCGATGAGGCTCCCTGTGGCATTTTACAGAGGGACTGTCACACCCCACCATGACTGTGCCACACTCCCAACACCTATCCACCGGGGGGGGGGGACAGGACCACTGCACAGCAGCGCAGAGACGTTTGGATCCAGTCCTGGTGCCCTCACAGGATGGCCTGGGCATGGATTTACCTACATCCGTGTATACCTGGTCCTAGAACTGGGGGCTCCACCAGGGCCCTCCCCTGGACACAAGAGGAAATACTAGTGGAGTGTATTGCCCAAGAACAGCACCAGCCTGCTTGCCTCAAACAAGAAACAACCCCCCCCCAGTGGGGCTTGAACAGAGAAAGATGATGCTCAAAGGTTATGGGTTCAGCCTGGCTTCTTAATACCTACTAAGTTGACAGAGCTTACCAAGGATGACTCAGACGCAACTGCACCCCATGCTCCCAGGGAGAAGGATCACAGGCACGGGGCACAATTAAAAATAAACCGGTTCAGTCCTATCCTGATTGAAGGCCTTAGGCGCTTCACTGGTTACCACCTCTTCAGGCCTTTGGCTCCCACTTGGTGCAGTGCCACCCTTTTGCACCCATCCTTGAAAATATACACTACTCACACATAATACAATACTCGCACCATTCACAGCTGGTGACACAGGGAATATGCCCCGTACAAATCCATCAAGGACACCCCGGTCACTGCACTCAAGGCTCCACCCTCGGATAAAGGCAAATCTATAGAGCAGCAACCCACAGCCATGGCTACAAACCACACTGTCCCTGTGACACAAGAGTTTATGAATCACTTTTTGCACGAGCTCTGCTCGTAGATAGGAGTGTTACGTACAGACGTTTCCTCCTGCATCAAAAACATGAAGGAAGACCTCACAGAAATTGGCAAGAGGGTGGCCGACCTGATGGCTGTGCTTTCAGAAGACCATGAGATGCCTTGGAGTCTCATCCAGACTCAGGCTAAACAAGAAGGTTTGGAGAGCCAAAGCTGGCAGAACAAATTCCTTATCAGGGGGTTCCCAGACGTCAAGAAGGCAACAACATCATGACCTACATAGCAACCCTCCTTCATTTGCTTAGGGGTGATGGTAAAGCTCCTCTTCCAGAGCTGGAAAGGGCCCACTGGGTGGCTGCAGCTTTGAATTGCAGTGGCGGTCCCCCTGACACTCTGACACAGCTTTACTACTACACAGAAAAAGAAGCTATTTTGAAAGCGATGAGAGCGAAAACAGACTTGAACTTCAGGGGCAACTCCATTCAACTCTTTCAGGATCTTTCGCCTATCACTGTGAGGCGGCACCACGATTTTAAGCTGGTGACAGACAAACTGCACACTATGAATGTTCGCTACCAATGGGGACACCCCTTTGTGCTGCTCTTCATCTGCGACGGCAAAAGACGTGCGATCCGCTCACTCACCGAGGACAAGCAACTACTGGATATGTCATCACCCGACTGTGAAGGATCAGCCTCGCCATGTCATGACTCGGAGGGCTGTCTTCCGACCCACATGGACCACTGTAAGCCCAAAGCACTTGAATAAAGGCAGAGCACTTGGCAATCAAATCAAAGTGAGATATTATTCAACACTTACGGAATATGGACAGGGACCCTCCTCCATCCCTGTCCACGACTGTACCAGCTTAAGAATTGTGACCCACTCTCCCACTGGCTGGCGCTCCCGACACCGACATCACCGGCTGTATATTCACCATCCGCCCACTGCTGTGGCAGGGAAGGGCGGGGATCAGCATAGGCTAACACCAGCATTGTTTCCCTCTATGCCTGATGAGTCTCCCATCCTCTGACGGCTTACTGCCCAGAAGAGTAACCCCTCCATCGAGATGCTGGCACGTGTTTCCCAGCATTGAGTTGTAGAAGACACACCAGTTGGGCCTGATTGGCCCGTGATTGTTATTATTATGTTTTACTTGTTCTTTATTATTGGGTATTGGTGTCTCCCAGCTTGGCAAGATTTACACTCTGAGCCTCGGAAACTGGCTTGAACCCCTCTTATATGAAGAAGGCAGGGCCCACTCCTATCACAACACATACGCAGACTATCATGGCTACTTCTACCCCTCCATGACCACACCAATAGACAGGGGTCTCACGTTACTATCCCTCAACGTTAGGGGCCTCAACTTCCCAAATAAGAGAAAGAAGATCTGGTCCTCCTCACTGCTGCATGACCTTGACATTGTCTTTTTACAGGAGACACATCTACTGGGGTTGCACAAACATAGAACGGCTCACTGTCGCTATCCCATATGCCACTGCGCATCTACAGATTCTGAAGTGGGGCGTAGGGATACTTCTAAAGTCCACCATTGGCTTTGACATCACTAAAGTGGCGAGAGGCAAGGAGGGGTGATTTTTGAGCATCCACCTAACACGAGGTCAGTAGTGACTTACCCTACTAAACATGTATGCCCCTAACACTCTACAGGACACATACCTTAGGCACACCCTCCAAGAACAACTTAGAGACACACGAGGATATATCATAGTAGGGGGTGACTTCAATGTGGTGTGGGACCCGTCGGTGGACCGCTCCTCCACCTTATATAAAGGTACTGGGGCCATGTCTGCTCCCTTGAAAGCTACTATTGCCGACTTAAGACTTACTGACGCATGGTGCTAGAAGCACCCATACCTGAGGGACTACTCTAGGACTCACCCACAAAATTAAAGTATTCGCTGATTACCTCCTCCTTCCCCTGACACTCTCATACACCTCCCTCCTGGAAATCATGAACATCCTCCGAGACTTTGAAACTCTGTCTGGCTTTATGGTAAACCTGGAGATGTCCAAACTCCTTTATCTGTCAGTCCCACCAGAGGTAGTTCCCCAACTACAGACATTGGCCCCCTTCCAGTGGAGCCCCAACAGTAAAGTACCTAGGTCTTAACTGCATACTGACACTTAGCACATGGACGAAAGCAAACTGGCCATAATTACGATGCGCTATCTGCAAAGATATACAGCAGTGGAAAAGTCTGCATATTTCCTGGCTGAGGAGGATAAACGTGATTAAGATGAATATCCTGTACCTATTCCAAACTCTCTCTACCTCAATTTCACACAACTGCATAATCCAACTACATCGCAACATAAACGGGTACATTTGGAATGGGAAATGTCCCAGAATATTTAACTATCTACTGATGCAGCCCCGACAGAGAGGAGAGCTTGCAAGTCTGAGCCTTCTAGACTACTACTGGGCGGATCACCTGAGATACATCTCAGCCTGGACGGCGCAGGAAAGTGAGGTCGTCTGGATGCACATGGACAGGGCAGTGGCATGCAGACCGCTCTGGGACCTAGCATGGCTGCCCGGCCACGCACACCCATACAGTGCCTACCTAGCCACCCCGACTAAGATGGTACTAGACATTTGGGACAGAGTGGCCATCAGAAAAGGGTTACCAATTTTCCCCTCCCCTAACCCAATTGCCCACAACCCTGAATTTATCCCAGTCATGACTTCAGAAGCTTATAATACGTGGATAGACGAGGACTGCCAGACCCTTAGGGACCTCTTCACAGGAGTGAATATAAAAAACTTTGACCACTGTCAGTCGGAATACCAACTTCAAGATAGTAAACAGCAGCAATATCCTCAGCTAAGACAGAGGGTACTACATCTCGCTGTAAACCCGCAGCAATACGACCCCTCATGCTCTTTGAGCAATTGGTATGCTCCCATGACAGTTTGAGCTGCATTGTTTCCAAAACATACAATACACTGATCCTCTACCCACTCACCCTTATCAAACAAAATGGATGCAGGATAACACTGATGAGCTGACACCGAAGCAATAGGTGTGAGATACCCAAAACATCCCGCTCAGTAGCGCTCAGGGAGACTGCTTATAAACTAACGTACCAATGGTATGTCAGGCCGTCACACCTGGCCACCATTTATAAGTTCCCCCAGGACGCGTGCTGAAGATGCCAGAAGAATCAAGGGAATTTCTGTCATAAACAGTGGTGATAAGTATAGGGAAAGGTGCGGAAGACATTGTGACGCGAAGGGTTAATTAGCTTGAACAGTGTAGATGAGCGTGATGCCTGCCGAAGCCAGAGCAACGTGGAAGAAATTCGCTTTCAAGCTTGTTTTCTTTTGACATTCCGTAGATAAACTTATTTGCAGCTGCATGTGTGAGAAACAGGCTGTGAAGGAGATTCAGTCTCAACCTTGAGAACGAGATCACAGTAAAAGATGGAATGAAAACAATGGCCAGGGAATGGCAAGGCAGCCAAGAGACATGTACTGATAACATAGCTAGAAAATTCTGGAAGGGGGTAGAATTCAAGCTTCAGGTTATTTGAACACTGAAAGGTGGGTGAGGGTGAGGGAATTGAAGCTCGCAGATGCAGTTATGAAACTGTCATCTTCAGACCCAGAGCTGCCTCCCTGTTTTGCTGTTCCAAGACCGTGACGCTCGAGGGGGAGAGAGGTCCAAGCAGGCGGTAGATGGCTTCCCAGCATTCGTGGACTAAGTTAAGTTCCACCCAGGGATGAAAGGCTTTTTGTTTCTCTGCTCTATTATTATGATTGATTATTATGCTTGCACTGTGTTTATAATCTGAGAAATTCAGCTCGTTTATAGTTTTTCTTCCTTACTGAACATCGTAGTGTGAGTCTGCCACAGTAATTGAAATAAGCATTTTAGTGTGCAGTAAATCAAAGGTTTTCTGAAGTATTCAACTCGTTTATATTCTGCTCCCTGAACATCGTAGTGTATCACATTTTGGTATACAGTTATTCCAAGTTTATATCTGTCAATGAACTCTTTGCTCAGATGTATACATAGATACTCTTTGTAGTGTACATATATATGAATAGATGCTTTTCATTGCTATTCTTATTCCACTATTGTTGATGTGCTAAATGTCTGCATTTACCTGAAATTATAGTAAAGCTAAATTGTATTCATAATTGGCGTGTGGTCCTTCATTGAGTGTCCTTATTGACTTATATCAAACAGGTGTCAACCAGCCACCTGGATAAGACATTTGGTACCAGAAGTGGGGCATAAGTCAATAATGCCTCTTTGGGGAAGTAAGAAAAGTGAGGCAGAGAGCGGAAGACAGCATGGGGCAGAAGCCAGATCCATTCCCGGGTGGTTAGCAACTGACGCGTTCTCTGGTGTGGCAGGGCTCCTGAACCGGTGGGCAGCGCCAGTGTTATGGGAGGCATTAGATGAGAAAGTGACTCCCCTTTTAGTGGAAGATGCGGTTGAGAGTGTTAAGCTAAGAGGGGCGAAGTTGGAGCTGAAAGCAGCAGGGCAAGCGGGATGGCTTTTCCTGTCTGCGCTCCGTACGGTATAAAGGAAAACATTAACTCAAGATGCAGAAATAAGAAAACTGCAGGATGAGGTTGCAGCCTTGTAGGAAAGGCAGTTACTTATGAAATAAACTATAGAAAGTGCAGTGACTAGGGGTGATGAAATGGAGGCAAGGTGCACCGCATTAGCAGTTCGAGTAGCAAAACAGAAGAGTAGGCAGAAGCCTAAAATACCCTCAGCTGTGCAAGTGAGGGCATTGGTACGCAAAGAAAACTGGGATCCTTATACTTGGGATGGAACAGTTTCGGAAAATGATGATGACTGGAATTGGATGGATGAGGTGGAAGTACGTGTAGCAGAACTAGGTGGAGTTGAAAGTGGAGAAGGACGTGCAGGTGAAATTGAAGGTGAAAGGGGAAGTGTAATGGAGGTTTGCCCACTCGTGCAGAATAAATCAAAGGGAGTGAATGGTAGGCAAATACAGAATTCACGTTTGGTAAGAGATTATACACAGAGTGAATTGTTAGAAATAACTCGTATGTTTAGGCAGATGCCTGCAGAGCCCTTGTTTAAATGGTTGGTGAGATTGTGGGACACTGGAGCAGATGGTACATATTTATCACCAACGGAACTTTTGAAAATGGGATCAGTAACTACACATGCTATTTTAGGGCAATGGTTACGAGGTGCACAGGGGTAACAAGCCTTCTCTCTAATGGGTTGGTTGATGGAAGGAGTGAAGCAATTGTACCCAACTGCTATAGATGTGGAGGAGAGCTGGGGTCCTTGGCATATGATTTCAGAGGCAAATGAACAACTGCGAGAAATGGGGATGCAGAACGCAGTATACTCCCAACAGTTTTTAGGACCTGATGTTGAACCCGTGACAGCAGGGATCAGGGCACGGTTAATCAGAAATGCCCCTCCAAATATGAAAGGTGCCTTGTTGGCCCCTCTAGGACCCGCTCAGGGAAGACCAGTGGGGGATGTGGTATTATTAATGGCACAATTAGAAGGGCTTGATAGACAAAAATCAGCAAGAGCAGTGGGGCAGGACAATAAGTATAAGGGAGGAGAATATATAATGAAAGTGACCAGATGACAAATGTGGATAGATTTGTTGAATGCTGGGGTGAAGAAAGAGGAGATAGATGGAAAGCCTACCCCTTATCTGCTTAAAAAACGGAAAGCATTGCAGCGTAGACAGAAAGAGAAAGAGGCATTTGATGAGAAACAGCCCTCAGCACCACCCATGGAAGTCTGAGAAGGAAAAAACTGAATCAGGGAAAAATAGGAAGGTGACTGTCTCAACTCTATATCCCGACTTGTCCAGCGATGGCTGGGAAGTCCCAGACCCCTTATTATGAAGGTCAGGCCAAACCCCGGGGGTCAGAGCAGTGCAAGAGGTAAGCCCCGGGGACAGGCGGCCATATGTACCTCTCATCATTTATTGGCACAAAGGAACACAACATGTTATGGCACTGCTCGCTACAGGCGCGGAAGTAACTTTGATAAATGGAAACCCTAAAAGGCTGCCAGGAAAGGGTGTGATCATTAATGGTTACGGGGGTGCAGAGACAGAGGCCAAACCTGTTAAGCTTAAGTTGTCAAACGGTGAAGGACCCCCGTTCACGGCAGAAGTTTTAATAGCTGAAGTACCAGAAAACATTATTGGCACGGATTTGTTACTAGGCAAAACTATTGATACGCAATGGGGAACATTTACTTTTGGTGTGAGGAGCGTACACATAAAGAAATCTAGGACAGTTCTGGTTGGGCATGCAAAGTGGAGTCCATTACATGTGCCTCCTCCAAAGGAGCCGGTGTGCATTAGGCAGTATCGCATACCCGGAGGTCATAAAGAGATTTCAGAAACCATACAGGGGTTGCTAGATGCAGGTCTGTTAAGGCCGGCTGTGAGCCCATTTAACTCTCCTATATGGCCCGTGAAGAAACCAGATGATACATATCGAATGACTGTCAACTATCGACAACTGAATAAAGTGGCTCCACCTTTGGCAGCCACCGTCTCAGACATCATCACACTGGTGGAAAAGTTGAGTAAAGATGTGGGGGAATGGCATGCCGTGATTGATCTAGCAAACGCCTTCTTTTCAATTGATATTGATGAGGCCAGTCAAGACCAATTTGCAATAAGCTGGCAGGACAGACAATTCACATTCAGGAAGTTGCCCCAGGGGTACGTGCATAGTCCCACATTGTGTCATGGGCTAATAGCCAGAGATTTAGCCAACTTCTCGGCTGGAAGCACCGGACTTGCACATTACATTGATGACATCATGATCACTTGGGACACTAAAGAACAAGTCTCAGACACGCTGGAAAGATTAATTGAATACTTACAGCAGAGGGGATGGGCTATTAACCCAAAAAAGGTCCAAGGCCCGGCACAAGAGGTGAAATTCCTGGGCGCTATTTGGTCAGGACCAGTAAAAAGAATACCACAGAAAGTGATTGATACGGTACAGCAGCTAAAGGTTCCTTCAACTAAGGCAGAAGCACAACGATTTATTGGTTTGATGGGATTCTGGAGACAACATATCCCTCGCTTAGGATTAATATTGAGACCATTATATCAAGTTACACAAAAAAGCACCCTTTACAATGGGGACCTGAACAGCAAGAGGCCTTTGATGGAGCAAAAGATGCATTACGGAATTATTTTGCGTTAGGTCCCATCACAGAAGGAGACCCAGTTGAGCTGGAAATGATAGTACAGGATGATGTAGTGATGTGGAGTTTATGGCAGAGGCAAGGAAAAAAGAGAGTGCCACAAGGATTTTGGTCAAAGAGATCAACTCCCTCCATGAGCAATTATACCCAGTTAGAAAAAGAACTAGCAGGAGCATATTGGGTGTTAGTAGAAACAGAGCGCATAACTGGTGACCGGCCGGTTACCTCAAGAACACGGGTCCCCTTACTAGGCTGGATTAGAGAAGGAGGGGTTGGCACTAAAGTAGGCAGGGCGCGGGAATCTACCATCGTAAAGGGCAAAACCGGGGCCAGCAGGAGTATCGAAGTTACAAGAAGATATGCTGGGGGCAGTGGACTTACAAGCAATGGTCCCCTCACCAGAGCCATCTGAGATGGAGTCCTCACCATTTAAAACAGCCCCACCTTTTGAACAGCTCACAGAAGAAGAACAGCAAAATGCATGGTTCACAGATGTTACCGCCCGGTACCATCCAGGAAAGAGACAATGGCAAACAGTCGCATTCCAGCCTGCTACAGAAACGCTGTTGCTGTGAGGAGGAAATAATGGATCAAGTCATCTTGCAGAACTGCAGGGGGTAGCAGCAGTGATCGAACAGGGCCCCATCACAGAGAAAACGTTTGTGTACACTGACAGCTGGGCCACCTACCAAGGACTGGTAAGCTGGGCCCCGACTTGGCGCAAGGATGGATGGAAAATCAAAGGCACCCCCATTTGGGGAGGGGAGCAGCTATGGGAAGAGATGTGGGAGAAAGGGCACAAATGTCAAATCTATGTGGTACATGTGGACGCCCATTGCCCATCAGACACCTCACTTGCATCTCAATTCAACAGCACCGCAGATCAGATGGCCAAAACACGAACAGTGATCATCAATGAGGAGGCTGAAGCTGCTCTAGCAAACTGGGCCCATGCAACATCAGGACATCTAGGAGAGAATGGCACTTATGCATGGGCACAGCAACAACAGATTCCAGTCACTAAAGAACAGGTCCAACAAGCAGTAAAAGAGTGCCCCACATGCAACCAGATAAAACGAATGCCCCTGCAAAAGAAGCCTAGCGGCCATATCAGAAGAGGAACCGCAGCCGCTACAGTGTGGCAATTGGACTATATTGGGCCACTACCAAAGGAAGGAGGAAAAAGCTACATATTGACCATGGTGGACACCTACTCTGGCCTTATGTTGGGTATGCCCTGTAAGTCTGCAGACCAAAAGTCCACTTTGCGAGGGCTAAACTACCTGATAAAACATTATGGGGTACCTGATGAAATCCAAACAGATAGGGGCACACACTTTTCAGGGAAAACAGTGCAGGATTGGGCGCAGGAACAGGGAATTCGGTGGATTTTACACCTTAGTTATTATCCACAAGCTGCAGGCATGATTGAGAGATATAACGGATTGTTGAAAGAACAGCTAAAAATGTTATCAGCACATCAGACTCTAAAAGGATGGAGTAGTAATTTAGACAAAGCCTTGTTTGAATTGAACAATAGACCAGTTGGGCAGCAGACTCCTTTCATTCGAATGACGGGGCATGATAAAGAAATCACCCACACAATGATTGTCTGGAAAACAGACCCTCGAGCTCGATTACCTTTACAGGCTACTTCTGGCAGTATAGGACTGGACCTGTTTGCTCCAGAGGATGGAGACATACCCGTAGGACAGGTGAAGACTATTCCCCTAGGAAAAGGATTGAGAATACCACCTGGAACATATGGTAGAATTGCCCCTCGATCCAGCCTAGCCATCAAGGGAGTGTCGGTGCTAGGGGGAGTCATAGACCCAGATTTTAGAGGTTAAAGTAGTATTACTGAACCAAGGAGATGCTACTGTATCGTATCAAGCACATGACAGACTTGCCCAATTGATTTGTGAACAAGCGTATACCCCCCACATTGTAGAAAGATCTACCCCCCCGATAACACTCAGAGAGGTGAAGGAGGATTTGGAAGCACAGGAAGAATAGTATGGGTGCATCATCCAGGGAAAAAGCCAGAGGCAGGAGAGATATTGAGTGCAGAGGATGTATGTTGTACTTTTAAAGAATTCTAATGTACCTGTATTTGTACCTGCAGTGAGACTTACCCCACGGTCGTAAATGATGACATCTGCATCGATGACGTGGTTCCTGTTTGCGGTCATGATTATAACCGGAAAAAGTATATTAGTCCGACCAAATGTGGCAGAGAATGTCATCACGGACCTTCATGTCACTTGTGCACCTCAAGCCGCTAATGTAACTGATAACCAGGGAAATGTTTCACTCTGCAACGTGAAGGTACCTGGAGGCAAATGGATGTCTGCCAAAGCTGTAACCTGGAAGGTAACTGGACAGCAAATCCGACATGCCAACGGACTGAACGAGTTGCAGGGAATGCCCGCAACGGTACAGGCTTTGAATTACACGCTAAACATGATATGTAAATTTTGTGATACAATTGTACCTTTTACACCAGTACAGACATATCCGTGTAGACCTTATGATTGTTCAAACAAACAATATATTTTACCAGGACATATGGTGGTTGTTACAATGACTAATAGAACTATAGGAGTTCGATACTCCAAACCGCCTGCCTTTATGTTTTATATAGCGGAAAGACGCATGTTCAGCAATTTAGGCAACGTTTCCATAGTTCGATATAGAATAAGATGTAAGCAAGCTTTACATGCAAGCATAATTAACCATATTGTGTTACAGATAACTATTGCCAAGGGGAATGTCTCTAAGTACGATCCATTATGCACACCATGGACACTACAGTTATGGCCCTTGCCGAAGTTATGCATCAGAAGAGATCTAGGATCCATGATAGCCGGGGCCACCGGAATTGGGGTAGGGGCCCTGAACGCTTTCGATATTGAAGCCATCAGGAATAAGCTATCTTCAACAGGATATAGTACAGGGGAGGCCATAAAAGTAATTTCACAATGGGGGCCCACACACTCAAGAAGTATGGAAGGTTCTGCGTGGGTTGTATCGTGATTGGCAATGGCATAATTTCACTTATGAACAATTTGTAAAAAGCTTTCAAAGCGCCCAAACAATGTCCAAAGGAATTCAGTGCATACTATGGCAAAGCATTGTTAATCAACAGTATGTAGACTTCAAAGCGGAATGGGGACAGCTTCAAGGTGAATATTGGAGACAAAAATTGCATTTGCCTGAGGAAATATGGGTAAAGCCTATACAATTTCATTGTGAGGGAGAGATGTGTTATGCTCATTTTGATATAGCTAGAAGTAATCTTCCTCCTGAAATATGGTGCCCCTTTATATTGCTCCCTGTAGTAATAGGTGAAGAATGGTGGATACCTCACACTGACAAAAAATGGATTGATCAAACAAATCACAACGTAGATCCCACTAGATGTGCATATTGGTCTAAGGGGTGGGTATGTACCCACACTGGACGGGTGCTAGACCCATGCCTTCACCCAATACCAGGAGAATGTGAATGGTTACCTTATCCTATTAATGGCACAGACTTATATCAGATAGGAACAGAGAGTATATGTTACGTTACTAATCATCCCTTACTTATTAACAGATTTGTACAAACCACCGGAGAGCAGGTAATGTGTATGTGCAATATTACCAGCATTATTGACATAAGTACTCACATCCTATACCGACCGACTAAGTTCACCACAACCACATTACAGACGCAAACGCAAGCACAGTTAGAATGGAACATCCCGCTTGTTGTGAAGCTACCTAGATTAGAGGCAATCAGGCGCTACGCACAAATCACATTTGCTAAATTCGACATGGCAGCTAAATATACCAAGGATACAGCCATACAGATGACCATAGACGCCAAACTGCTTATGCACACTGCTTCACGCATCCAGCAAGTAACTGAGCACCATTGGTATGACATCTTCTTAGGTTGGGCACCAGGAGCTACGAACACGCTAAATATAGTGTTACATCCGCTAATATGGTTATTGATTGTCTGTGTCACGCTAATGATTATACTATGTAGACTATATGTACGCACAAACCAGCTTTATACTAAAATGCAGGCGCTTAGAATAATGCTAACAAGTATTCGTAGCAATCTAGCTAGCGAAGTGTTACAATAAATACTTCTGGTTTCGCAAGCATCGCGCTCATCTAAGGGGTGGAGTGATCAGTATAGGGAAAGGTGCGGAAGACATTGTGACGCGAAGGGTTAATTAGCTTGAACAGTGTAAATGAGCGTGATGCCTGCCGAAGCCAGAGCAAAGTGGAAGAAATTCACAATGTTCGCTTTCAAGCTTGTTTTCTTTTGACATTCCGTAGATAAACTTATTCGCAGCTGCATGTGTGAGAAGCAGGCTGTGAAGGAGATTCAGACTCAACCTTGAGAACGAGACCACAGTAAAAGATAGAATGAAAACAATGGCCAGGGAATGGCAAGGCAGCCAAGAGACATGTACTGATAACATAGCTAGAAAATACTGGAAGGGGGTAGAATCCAAGCTTCAGGGTATTTAAACACTGAAAGGTGGGTGAGGGAATTGAAGCTCGCAGATGGAGTTATGAAACTGTCATCTTCAGACCCAGAGCTGCCTCCCTGTTTTGATGTTCCAAGACCGTGACGCTCGAGGGGGAGAGAGGTCCAAGCGGGCGGTAGAGGGCTTCCCAGCATTCATGGACTAAGTTAAGTTCCACCCAGGGATGAAAGGCTTTTTGTTTCTCTGCTCTATTATTATGATTGATTATTATGCTTGCACTGTGCTTATAATCTGAGAAATTCAGCTTGTTTATAGTTTTTCTTCCTTACTGAACATCGTAGTGTGAGTCTGCCACAGTAATTGAAATATGCATTTTAGTGTGCAGTAAATCAAAGCTTATCTGAAGTATTCAACTCGTTTATATTCTGCTCCCTGAACATCGTAGTGTATCACATTTTGGTATACAGTTATTCCAAGATTATATCTGTCAATGAACTCTTTGCTCAGATGTATACATAGATGCTCTTTGTAGTGTACTAATATATATATATATATAGAAATATATATATATATATATATAGATGCTTTTTTATTATTGCTATTCTTATTCTGTCAATGAACTCTTTGCTCATACGTATACATAGATACTCTTTGTAGTGTACATATATATGAATAGATGCTTTTCATTGCTATTCTTATTCCACTATTGTTGATGTGCTAAATGCCTGAATTTACCTGAAATTATAGTAAAGCTACATTGTATTCATAATTGGCGTGTGGTCCTTCATTGAGCATCCTTATTGACTTATACCGAACAGGTGTCAACCAGCCACCTGGATAAGACATGTGGACATGCTCACCTATTACCTCTTTTTGGAAGGAGGTCCTTAGCCACATCAAGGCAGTCCTAGGATACCCCTGCCATGATACCAATCATACATTTGTTTGGGAATACTCCCCACAACGCTCAAAGCGATGACACAGGCTGAGTGGGCACTAACAAGCTACATGCTGGCAGATAATTGATAGCTCTCTCATGGAAATGCCTGGCGGACTTAACACAATGGTTCAACCGACTGTGGCAAGTGCTCACTGTGGAGCAGCTCACAAACTCCCTGGAGAGGACTAACATACAATTTCAGATCATCTGGGGTCCTCTCATATAATACCTCACCTGCATACAATTTCTGTGCTTTAACCTTCCCCGACTCAGTGCCTTGCAACTCTTTCCTGATCCGTAACTCCTTCAACACAGCCCTGACCCTCAATATCAATGCCCCGCTCAGAATGTACATACATGATGAGACAGTCCTGCTGAGGTATTTCCCAATTTCTCACTGCCTTCCAGCCTTTGCATATGGATTTTATGAAATACCGCTTCAATGCCACTGGTGATGCCCAGTGTTGACTTGTGTATTGGCACACTTCTTTCGTGCTTCTTACTATTTCTCTTCTTCTCCTCTTTTGGAAGCCCTCAGCACTGTGATGGACATGGCCTTACTCTCTGTCCTTCTTCGCCTCCTTGTGCTCAAATTTTGCATATGCCACACAGATGACTATGCTTTGTACAATTCGGGTTCTAGAATGTTCCAAAGTGAGAGGGTCTATCCCTTCTTTATTTTACTATGTTGTATCACGTGTTTAAAATTTTATTAAAGAGATTCAAATAAAAGAAAGAAAAGTACTTTCCAGAGGACAATGATCATGTCAATACCTTTATCTTTAAACCTTTTCTAGTGAATACAGGCACTCATCTTCCAGTGCACCTTCAGGAAGACCCAATTGAGGGCCAGAGTGACTGTATTCTCCATATGCAATTCAGCAAAATCTCAATAGAGGAAGTTTAGCTGACAATTCCTGAAAAACAGTCAGGTTTGTCAAAAAGTGCAGCCAAGAGTCTTCTGCCTTTTAGCTCATCATATTTATGCGAAATTGGGTTCTAAGCACTTGCAGTATTAAGGATGAAGTATTGTTCAAGACTTGAAGTGGAGCAGAACCTGAGGATGGCAGTAGCAAGAATCCATGCACAGACTATCTCTCTGGCATACCTGTCACATTAGTACAGAAAGATGTTATCATTCAAATATGTTTTGTCAAAATATGCTTTGTTTCTGAAAAATAAAATATCATTGTGCATCTCTGGGCAACTCGTTTTGGATGTCTTTTGATTGAACTGTGTAGTAATCCTCTTACACCGAACCACTGTCACCTGCAAACCTTTGGTTTGCTAAACACTGTCTAACATAATTTTCCAGCCATAAAAATGATTTGTAGTGGGAATTGGGGGTGGTTATGTTTATTGAGGAGGAGGAGTGCCAGTTCTAGAATTAATTGTCAGTGGGGGCCTTACTCCTAAAACAACTTGATGGGCGGTCTTGGCATCAAAAAAGTTGAAGACACCTGCTCTAAAGGATAACATCCTGACTATGATTTCTCTGCCAAAACTGACTGTACACCAGAGCACTATCAGTATTTTCTAGGGAGTAATAATCAAGGCCATAAAGGATAGATGTCCCAAAACACCTCCTGTAGATAATGGATTCCTTTGCAAGTTATATGATATGAACAAAGCCAAGATCTTAACATTTCTATGCAAAGTGTTTAAAGAATCAGACTACAAGAGATATCTATGCTCGGAATCTAACTGTGTGATAATTTTCTGATACCAAACCCTGGTAAAAAAAAAAAATCAGTTGTATAGCAGTTACAGACTTCTGTCCCTGTTCAATACAAGCATGAACATTCTTGCCAAAGCCCTAGCCAACAGATTGAACCTGCTACCCCTGGTCTCACAGACCCTCACAAGGTGGTTTTGTAATGGGATGGTAATCAAGGGCAACATGAGTGTGCTTCTCCATCTCTTGTGGATGGCCTGGAATTATCAGAATGAGAAGGTAGACCTGCCCTAAAATGATGAAATGTCATTAGAAAGTTTGGAATAGGGCTATCTCTTCAAGATCCTCCAGAGAGTTGGTTTGGGGTCAGATTTATGAACTAAAAAAAATCTTCTGGCTGTACACAGAACTCAAATAAACTGAAGTACATTTTAATCAGAGTAATTTCTTGTTACTCGAGTGACTACACAGGGTGCCCACTATCCACTTACCTGAACATTTTGCCTTCTGAACCCTCGGTGGCCAAAATACAGCAAAACAATGATAATAAGGTTATAGAAACACCTGCAGGCCTCCAAAAATGTTGCTCTTTGCAGGTGATGTTCTAAGCACTATGGGCCAGACTTAAAGAAAAGTGGTGCAGCGCGATGCTGCGCCAAAATTGGCAGCGCCATGCTGCGTCACTTTAGAAACGCAGGGATGCACCGTATTTAAGGGAATACGATGCACCCCTTCGTTCCCTCTGCGCTGGTGCTAAATTTAGCTGCCAGCGCCAACGCAGGCATTCTTGCACCATCGTGCAAGGATGTTTGTGTTGAGGGGTGTGATTGTTTATGTGTGGGAAGGTGTCCCTTCCTGCACATAAACAATCACTCATGATGCTTTGGCACTTCTGTGTGTGCTGCAGAACGCAGCACACACAGAAGTGCCAAAGCGTAATTTTCAAATGATTGTTTATATGGAAGAATGGACACATTCCCGCACATAACCAATCATTTCTGGCATTTTGCTTTCGTGCGGCAGAATGCAGCACGCATAGAAAAAGCAAAAAACGAGGAGGAATAAAACTATTCCTCCTCATTGCTCCTTGCTAACGCCACCCCTGTCACTGCCTCAGGTTTATGAAATTTCATAAATCTGAGGCAGTGTCAAAATGCAATGGGTGTTGCTTTGCCACTCCCACAGCAAAATCCATTGCACGCCCGTTCCACGCACAGTGCTGCATGGGAAGGGGACATATTTACAAGGTGGCGTTAAGTTTAACACCACTTTGTAAATACTGCACTGTGCTTAGCGCCACAGGAGCATCACAAAAAGTGGCGCAAGGGGCCTATAAATACAGCCCTATGTCTCTGAAAAACAAATCGCCTATACTTTCTGGTCAGCAAATGAACTGAGTGAACGATGATTGGTCCCCTGAGACAAATTATGGGAGATCCTGGGTAGGGCTTTGTTAAAGTTGATCCAAGAGTTATATTCTGGAAGTTATGCCAGAATAAGGTGGGGTACGAATGGTGAACTCACAGGAGAACTCCCATTAACGAAGGGGTGAGACAGGGATGTGTGTTGGCTTCCACACTTTTCCTACTCTATAAATGCTTGCATCCCCTACCTATATGATTGTGAAAACGATGCCCCAAAACTAAGTGGGGTAAAGACCCCATGCCTATTGTGTGTGGATGATACTCTGCTGCTCTCACAAACTACCCTAGGACTTGACAGACTCCTTGAGGAATTTTCAGGGTTTTGTAGGGAGTTTGGCCTACAAATTAGTGCTACTAAGACCAATACATGGTGTTTGGCGATTCTAAACATAGAGTGAAGAAAATGATATTGCTGGATGGCAAAATTTTAGAAGGAGTCTCAGACTTGACTATTTGGGAGTCAGGATGGAGAATTTGCATAAATGGGAAGCTCAATTGTTAAAATGCACTATGTCCCTGAAACAAAAAGGAGGGGGCAATTTGAGATTCATAGGTAGATCTTCCAGTTTTCCTATCACACCAGCAATGGGGATTAACAAAAGCCAAGCTAGAGGAGGAACCCTCTATGGTGCGGAGTTATGGGGACATGACAAACTACAAGACTTAGGGAGAGCGGAGAACTTTTTTCTTAAGGCCTTGTAAAAAATCCCTTTGAGTTCCCCCACACTCCCTATTCGAATGGATTTGAATTTATACTTGATTGTGGATATATCCGTCATGAGGCCACTGCAATACTGGATTAGATTATGGTCTACAGATGTTTTAGACCCGTACAGAACATGGTTAAGAGCGGTGCTAGCTGCCAAGCAAATTGAAAAAATTACATGGTGCAGATACGTGAAAAAGGCCTTTATCAAATTTGGCTAGGCCTGTGTTAGTCAGAATCTCTTTGTCTCCCAAAGAGTGTTACACAAACTTTGAAGGACGCATACTGGGCAAATTTGCATGTTGCACAGCTAGCATCAGTTCCGTTCGCTAGCCTGACGGACAGTTTCTTATTAGCTAAGTGCCATTATGGATTTGAGCCTTATCTAGATATGATTTTAACATTTCAAGCACATGCACTTTATATCAGATTCAGAATTGGATCCCTACCTTAACACGCTTTTACTTCTAGATGGAAGCAAACCGAAAGTCAAACACATCTTTGCCCGATGGGATGCATGACCAAAGAGATCATTGCCCATGTTCTATTCCACTGTCTGGCGTACAAAATGCAGAGGGCTCGTTGGATTAGGCCACTCTGCAAATCCTTGTTTATTAGAGATTGCCACTCAGCCCTTAGGATTTGCAGAACAAGCCCTCGCAGGATTGTGGCATGTGCATTGGAAAAGTTCTTAGAGGCAATCTGGCATATTTGAACTAAATCTTTGTCCATTAATGTATAAATCTCAGAAGTAGCTTATAATTGTGCCTCGATTTTTTTGCAATTTTAATTTATGCACATATTCATGTTTATCGAATGGGAGATTTTAAACACCAGGGCATAATGCCTTGTGACTTGAAAAGTGATGATAGGTTGGGAACTTTCCTATGGGAAATAATACAATCTTGTATATATTGACTCTGGTAATATGGGGCACAGCATGGTGGATAAGGCCTAAGTCGTCTTCTCCATGAAGGACTGCATTTGTAATTATGTTTTAATATTCTTGTAGCGTGCCGTGTATATAATTCAATTCTTATTTATATTCTAGATGTCGTGACATTTTTATTATATGTTTTTGGATGAGTTTCTTTTAACTATTTTTGAGAATCTAATGGCTTTTATTTTTTCCAAATTGTTTTTATACTGAAGATCTTGTGCCAAACTTTATTTTAGGGCATTTTTGCCGAAAGAAAGCTGAAAATGAATTGAAAATGAGTGAACAATAATGTGCTACCTATGTCCAAGTCCACCAACAAATCAGTCTAGTTGATCATCCTGCCTTCTGATTTTTGAGATGCCTAGGCACCCATATAAACCAAGGACTAGAAAGAATGCTATCTGACAACATAAAGTTTTGAAAATGTCTGCTGATTTTTTCACACTGTGTTTTTTTAAACATGTTTAGAATTGTTGCTGTGGGGTAGAGAGCAGAAAGTCAAAATCACCAAACTGGACTCCTCTACAAGCTTGTAACTAATGGCAATCCCCTTGTTCTGTCTAACTATAGATCAAACTGTCTACTGTATGGTGCCGTTAAAATTATAAAAAGCATGTGTCCAATCAATTAATTTATCCTATCTCGAAAGCAAACATTACTTTGAACCACATCGATCTGATTTTCAACCAGAATATAGTGGAGAATACGTCCATCTTGGATGATATCCATATAAATCTAGACTCTGGCAGTGTCCTGGACCTAATCTTGTTGGATCTAGTGCACATTATCATACTGTACTGCCTTAAGGCAGTAGGTATGTGGGGCCTATGTATTATATTGGTTCTCCTCTATTCTTTACCAATGAATCTCAAGTGTAATGCCACCTTTTTAACATAGTTTTTGTAGGAAAACCTATGGGGTATATTTACTCAAATGTATCACAGAGCAGTGCTGCATTGAATGAGAGGGAGAGACCAGGAAAGCACTATATCTTCAGAGCTAGAGCACTGTCATGCTCTCGCCCAAGCACAGGTGCACACTCAGGCTGCCAGCACCACACACACACACCTTTGCACCTTTGTGCAAGAGTGTGTGCATGATGTCTAGCATATGTTTTGTACTGGAGGGGTATAGGGCTGAGTGCATAATACTATGCCTAGATTAACTTTTAAATATGTCCTAATTGTTGTGTGTGATGTTCTGTTCGGCACAAAACCATTCCTCCTTGATAACACCAATGTCAAATCAGTGTTCTTGTTTATGCAAAACCCTGTCTACTTTTTTTTTAGTGAATACATTTTTACATTAGAAACCATGTGTGGTTGCATGGGAACACCCAGGCAAAACCTATGGAACTCCCCCTTGATGCTAAGTAATACAAATCTGCTCTAGATGGCCCTTTGTGTTAATTTTGTGTGACTTTCCAGCACAAAAGAAGTTTTCCACTGGAAATTAAATTTCAAGTAAATCTTTTGCACTGATTTGCATTACTTTTGTCATCACACCTGGTGCTTGCCCACCCGTGTCTGGTTGCTTCCCCATATGGGGTCAGCTATCCACAAAGTGTTCAGTACAGGGTGAAGGCTGTGAATAGGAGGAGCTAAGATTACCAAAGGGGGGATGTGAGTCTATGCTTCTGAAGGGCAATTTATGCTTTACATGATTTTGCGTCATTTAGTACCTACTTTTGTATCAAATTCTTTACTGATGTATACAGTAATTTCAACAGCAGTAGGTTTCTAGAAAAATAATTAAACTACTATTTTTTTTATAGTTATAAAAATCCAATACAACATGAGGGGGAAGTTGGTGGATGTGTGGGAGAAAAAAGGGTAAACAGCTAAAAACTAGAACAGGAAGGCTCTATCAAAGTAAAAATAAACAGAGGCCAGGTGAGGCACAGGAGACACAAAAATAACCACAAAGATGAGCCTCTGATCATCCTCAAATGCACATCCATTTGAGACCTTAATCCATGACAGTTTAGCCCAACCTCACTTCATTTAATTCATTCTGACACAAAACACAGACTTCATGCTTGATTCACAGGAGAAGTAAGATTTCTATCCTAATACTTCTTTGGTCCACTCCCAAAAACATATTGATTGACATCAGACTGAAACTGCATCACCTACATAAATGATACAAGGTCTGTAAGTCACACTTATCTCTCACTCGTTGAGAAGCACTCTCCACGGAGAAACTGCTCTCCTGAACCATCCTTGTCCTACCTCACTTGACACACCTATTCCTAAAGCACACTGTGGGGGTCATTATGACTTTGGTGGAAGGAAAAGGCCGTCCGCCGATGTCCCGATGGGTAGGTTGCCGCCAGTGCAGGTGTCTCCCCATTGGCTCCATTATGACCCTCTGGGTCAGCGGGTGGAAACAGAGGCCCATATTTATACATTTTTAGCACCACATTTTCATTTTCTGATGGAAAAGTGACCCAAACTTACATAATATAATTGTATTTGGTAAGTTTGTGCCGCTTTTGCGTCAAAAAATGACGCACATGTGGTGCTAAAAAAATAATAAATGTGGGCCAGAGTTTCTACCCACTGGCCCAGCGGGAAGCGGCCTACAGCATTGTTGCTGGCTCGTAATAGAGCCAGTGGCAATGCTGTAGTGCGTAGGGTGCACCATCACCCATTGCAAAGTTGTGACAGGGCTGGCCAGGGGGGGCCCTGCACTGCCCATGCCAAGTGCATGGGCAGTGCAGGGGTCCCCCTGGGGCACCATGCACCCCGTCTCCACCAGCCTTTACATGGTGAGGTTAGCGCCATGTAACGGCTGGGGGAGAGGGGAGCCATAATCCCCACCAGTGTCACCCTGGTGGGTTAGGACCGCAAACACCACCAGACCTTCCTGTGGAGTAAAAGTGGTGGTACTGTCGGTCTGTGGAGAGCTCTTTCATTCTTATGCTGTTTCTTCTTGATTGAATGCCAAGAAATGAGGCTAAGACCCAGCAAAAATGTCAGCACTCGTTTAGCGGGCTCTACTGATCTGTCAGTGCTCTTGTGGTGCCTAGGTGACCTGCTTTCAATTCTCTGTGACTCTTACATTAACTTGGATCAATAAATCTGCACAGTGGAGGATTCAAGTCTTAGTGTAGAAAATGTGCACTTGATTTACACTAGAGAGTGTGTGTGTAGATATCAAAAACCAACAATCAAATATTGGAAATGTGAGTAAATATTTAAAAATAGCTGACATACACTTTAAACAATGTGGTTGATACTTCCAAACTGTTCCTGTATTTTACTGTCAAATTAACACTCAGATAAACCCATAAAACATAGCAGCTCATGACAAATCAACGTAATATTTCTCCCTTAAAGGAGATCCATGCTAATTGATATTATTTGCCTTTCCTTATTCCTGGATCCCTAAATCCAGTTCCATTGGTTAGCAGTTGATTTATAAAGTGGCAACAAGTTATAGATGGTGTGCATGATCGGGTTGCACTGAAGGCTTAAATGTAGAAAATAGTCATAATTGCTAGGGGCTACCATTTGTTTTGCGGTTCGAAGGGGTGATGTGGGAACTCATGTTTAGGGTTTGCAATATTATGAATAGTTAATAACTAGGGGTGGGCAGAACTCAAGGAGTTTCATTCCATGGAGCGCCATGGAGTTACATGAAAGTTCCATGAGATTCCACAGAGTTCTGCAAATGGGCTGAATTAGGTTTGTCATGCTGCTTGCACTGATTATCATGATGAGAGATTGTTCTGCACTGAAAAGTCTGCCCGAATTACATCACATGGCACACCAAAGGGCTCTGCCTCTTGAATTGATTTTGCTACCGCTTGAGTGGATTGTCCACTCGAGCTGCAGCTTTCTGACCGCGAATGGTTGCGAAAAACTCCACCAAGCAGTAGTTGGCATACACTTTACATGTGTAACATGGAGTGGGTAAAACTCTGCCGATTTTGCCAGCGTCCACCTCTATTGACCTCTATTGACAACATGCTGGGCATGTAGCATATAATGTCTCGTGCCTAAATGCAAACCAAATTTAAACATTGACCATTAAACATATTTTAGCTCAGTAAATTGTGCAAGCCGGGTACGGGGGCGATACACTGATGCCTCACTTATTCAGAAAGCCACGAAAGTCCTTAAGAGCTGGATCTAAGCAAGTGAGCTCGACAAAGTTTCCGAAAAATTTAGCCAAATGGTTTTCTACACAGACTTTCTCAACTATATGTGCTAACAGTCTCGTGTTTACACAGTGTTCTGTGGCATCCCGGAAGCAAGCCAATACTTGTGATATCCAGGAACTAGCAGCTTTCTCATCAGCAGTAGATAATATATTTTCATACCCGCAAGAAGCACAATAGACAGTGGATTTAGTTTAGGTCGTTCGTTTCTAAAGTTCCCACTACCATTCAGAAGGAAGGCTGAACGTTTTTGTTTAGAAACATCATGTCAATCAGAAAACTTAAGGTTGGTACAAACATCACGATTAAAACTCATGTGCCACAATACATCAACTCCATTATCCACATAATTCCATAAACATGACTGTGACCGGGAGCAGGCCCATCACAATTCATGTGCTTGCACCTTGTACAAGAATGCTAATGTGCCTGAAATATACATTCGTCAAAATTCCTGTGCCACAGAATACATACGGAAAATGGTATTCCCGTGCCATTGGTGCTTGAGTTACCGTGCCAAAAGAATCGTCGCTTGACGCTATCTGCTGGATGTAGTGTCATCTGTGAATGTCTTTTAAACAAAATAATGTCTATAATAACGACACTTACACCTATGTCATTGTGCGCCACGTCTGACTGTTAGTTACAGTGCCACAGACCCAAATACAGAAGTTAAAGTGCTCCAGCACCACTGCACACAAAGTACTTTGCCATGAAAGGATTCTCATCTGTTATTGTGCCATACAATGCCTATACATTGCAGTGAACGGAATGAATACCTATCAAACTGTTGAGTCACGGAAACCCTGTCCTCTGTTTAATGTTGCAGGTTCCATAACAGCAGTGCTTAATTTGTGCCTGTTGTTTCCAGTGCTTATTTTTCTGCCTCAATCATTTACTGCGACCAAAAAGACATATGGGAAAGACGGAGGAAAATAAAAACTAAAAAGCGTCACAATGGGAGAAAGCAGAGAGCTGCAAGAGTGAGCTGAAATAACGCTGATAAATATATACAATGTATTTACTGACACGGTAGGAGGCCTTCAGACAGCATTAGTGGGAACACAAGGTGTGCTTGACATACATCTCAAGCTGGTAGATGCATTAACCCCACTATTGAGCAAAATCTATAAAAAAGATGGTAATAGGAAACGGAATGATCTTGAGGCAGCGAACCCATGGTATAATAAAGACTGTCGTATAGCAAAATCAAGACTAATCCAGGCAGTAAAATCCGGGAACAGCTTGGATATAAAAAACAATAGACTAGCCCACAAAAAAATGCTGGCCCAAGCTAAAAAAACATGGGATGAAAATTTCTGGGAGGATCTCTTGAATGCAGCTAAGCTACGGGATCAGAGTATGTTCTGGAATTTAATCGCTAATGGAAATAAGCAGGGCAGATCAACAAAGGATATTTTCCTAGATGAAAATACTTGGTGCGACCACTTCACTAATCTCTATGCTAACAAACAGGAGAATTTGCCCTTTGAGGACCATGAGACAAATTCAGAGATAAGTGTTGCTCCATTAACCTTTAGTTTAGAAGAAACTAATAAGGTTTTATTAGCTGTGAAATTGGGCAAAGCCCCAGGCCCTGATAAAATCCCCGGAGATCTTCTAAAATATGATGTGGATGTGTGGGGGCCTTACATAAATTACTTGAGTAATTCCATTGTGGCAGGCACACCAATCCCCGATTCCTGGAAAGGGGCAGAAATTATGACAATCTTTAAAAAAGGTGATCGCTACGATCCAAGTAATTACCGCCCAATAAGTTTGATAGACTCATTTCAAAAGATATATGCCAGACATATTTTAAACAGGCTTTTAGATTGGATTGAAGAGACTAAAATATTAACCAAATATCAGGCTGGCTTTAGAATAAAAGTAAGTACGGTTGACCAGGTGTTTAGGTTCATGTGCATCTGTTGGAAGTATATAAACATAAGGAAGGGTAGCCTCTATGTGGCATTCATGGATCTAAGGGCCGCCTTTGACCTTGTTCCTCGCAATTTGTTGTGGTCTACATTAAGAAACATGGCGGTCCCTGGGGAACTACTTAAAGAACTTATCAAGCTTCACACAGGGAACTATGCAAAAATTAGGTGGGGTAAAGAAGGTGAGACCTCAAGGGCCATACCTGTAGACCGTGGTGTGCGCCAAGGCTGCGTGTTAGCTCCTACACTTTTCTCACTATATGTTAATGATATTCCAATCTATTTAAGGGATTGTGTACATGACTCACCGAAGCTAGGTGGCGAGCCGGTTACGGCATTACTATTTGCCGATGACACCATCCTCATTTCTCAAACTCCGAGAGGTTTACAGAATTTGGTGGATTCTTTCCAGAAGTATTGCGTGGGGAAGGGGCTAGAAATAAATCCTACCAAAACAAAGTATATGTCAATAAACTCCAAGAAATCCCTCAGGAATAATCTGTCCTTGGATAACCAAAAACTGGAACAGGTAGGGAGTTTCAATTATCTGGGGATGATGCTGGATAGTAACCTGTCCTGGAAAGGGCAGATGGATAAAAGCATCCTAGCCCTTAAACAAAACTCAATGCCTATTTTAAAAATACACGGAGCCAGTTACTCTAAAGCAATCTCACCAGCACTGGAAGTATATAAAGCAAAGGCCCAATCGACCGCCCTTTATGGTGCTGAACTCTGGGGCTTCCATTGCAATAACAACTTTGGAAAAACGGAAAACCATTTTGTACGAAGGCTACTTAAAATACCGACAAGAACCCCCCTAGTCCCTGTTTTCCTTGATATTAATCTTAAAAGAGCAGACTATCAAGCATTATTAAGACCATTGCTGTATTGGGTCAGGCTATGGGTAACCCCGGAGTTGAGTGATTACAAGAACGGACTGACTGAACTAACTCAGATAGATGGACATATGAATACCCCTTGGTTAAAATATGTATCTAAGTGGTACGAGAGATTAGGTTTATCACACCTATGGGAAGCTCCACAGAACATGACAACATGTACCAGGAAAAATGTAAAGGACACTTTTTGGTCTTATGTCAACGGAGAGCTATTGCATAGTTCATCGATTGGTACTCTGACTTTGAATTTTTTAAACATAAAAGATACACCTAAATTCGAACAATTTCTGGATGAGGTCGGCCCTCCTCTGGCAAAAACACTTTATTTACAGTTTAGGTACGGGGTCTTACAGATTAATGCTTACACATGCAATTGGGGAGGGGTAAAAGGATGTGAACTCTGCACTCTCTGTACCTTAGGGGCTAAAGAAGACGTTGTTCATTTACTCTTCTTTTGCCCAGTATACAAGAAACCAAGGGATCGGTGGATCAAACCCGTTTGTAAATATGTGGGGGTCAGATCCTATAAAGAAGCAGTGCGCATATTTCAGTCCAATACTTCACAACTAGTGGTGTTTGGCACAAGCAGATTCCTATATAATGTGTACCTTATCAGGAATCGACTTGGTCACAAATTGTAACGCTTTGTCAGGTGGCCCGCTCATCCCCCTCCTTGCAAAGGTATATGATGCACTGTTTTATCGACAAGTTAATAAAATTTTTTTTTTTTTTTTTTTTTTTCTTTCCTCTTAGTTCTGGCTTTTAATTATTTTATAAATTGTTATTTATATTTTTATACACTTAATGATACTGCTTAATCATGGGGACATCCATATACTACTTGCCAACTGTATGTATTGTATCTTATATTTTATTGTATAATGTATTTATGTATGTCGTATTTATTTCCTGTCCTGACTTTTATGGCAATATTTGCCGAAATAAAGTAACGAACGAACGAACGAACGAGTGAGCTGAAGGGGCAGGGAGTGCCTGAGCTGCCTCGGTATTCCCTGTTCGCACATTTAATTGTAGCAGCCGCATGCTTAAGAGGAGAGCTTTGGGCACCGGCACGTTTTTATTTACAAATTAAGCACTGCATAACAGTAAGAGTGCTAGTGAATGTTAGCTCATACAATTTGCATCGCCCATAATTCTTTGGATAGTGTGAACTTAATGACAGTCCTTCGTTTCCCGTGCTGCACAATTCCCGATTGGTTAACATGCATGTAGCACCTGCCCTTTGCTATAAGTAACTTTGCCACCAATAGTATCCGCCAAAGGACGGTTTAAATTCAAACATACGTTACTGTGCGATGTGCCTGTTTACCCGTAACATTGCCACGAAACTCATGTCAACCAATCACTGTGCCGAAGCCTGAATTTCTACAGCTAAAAACACACCCATCTGTTATAGGACGGCAAATGCCTAACTACTTCAGTGCTACAGCATTCATGTCTATTAGGTAATAAGCCTCAAAATAGCAAACTCATTTTTCAGTGTCGTAATCTGCATTCCTCTATCACAAATGGCCTCCCCTAGTTTACAATAACCAACCAAGCAACCTACCTTCCTGTAGGAAAGTACCATCTTACCTGGCATGTTACCCCTATTTTTACTTGTGTGTCAGTTTGTTTTTGCCTGTCTCACTGGGATCCTGCAAGCCAGGACCCCAGTGCTCATAGTTTGTGCCCTGAATGTGTTCCCTGTGTGGTGCCTAACTGTGTCACCGAGGCTCTGTTAACCAGAACCTCAGTGCTTATGCTCTCTCTGCCTTTAAAAATGTCACTGCAGGCTAGTGACCATTTTCATTAATTCTGATTGGCACACTGGAAAACCCTTATAATCCCCTAGTATATGGAATTTCTTTTGCCACCCAAAGGGAACTCAGACAATTCTTACACAGGACTGCCACTGCAGCCTGAGTGAAATAACATCCACTTTATTTCACAGCCATTTTACACTGCACTTAAGTAACTTACACGTCACCTCTATGTCTAACCCTCACTTAGTGAAGGTTAGGTACAAAGTTACTAAGTGCAAGTGCACCCTGGCACTAACCAAGGTGCCCCCACATAGTTCAGGGCAATTTCTCCGGACTTTGTGAGTGCGGGGACACCCTAACACGTGTGCACTACATATAGGTCAATACCTATATGTAGCTTCACAATGGTAACTCCGAATATGGCCATGTAACATGTCTAAGATCATGGAATTGTTCCCCCATGCCAAATCTGGTATTGGGGTGCCAATCCCATGCATCCCCAGGGCTCCAGCATGGACCCCGGGTACTGCCAAACCAGCTCTTTGGGGTTTTCACTGCAGCTACCGCTGCTGCTAACCCACAGACAGGCTTCTGCCCTCCTGGGGTCTGGGCAGCCCAGTCCAAGGAAGGCAGAACAAAGGATTCCCTCTGAGAGAGGGTGTTACACCCTCTCCCTTTGGAAATAGGTGTTAAGGGCTGGGGAGGAGTAGTCTCCCCCAGCCTCTGGAAATGCTTTGGTGCCCTCCTTTCAAACGCCAGTCTACACTGGTTCATGGATCCACCCAGCCCCTGCTCTGGTGCGAAACTGGACAAAGGAAAGGGGAGTGACCACTCCTCTGTCCATTACCACCCCAGGGGTGGTGCCCAGAGCTCCTCCAGTGTGTCCCGGATCTCTGTCATCTTGAATGCAGAGGTGTGAGGGCACAATGGAGGCCTCTGAGTGGCCAGTGCCAGCAGGTGATGTCAGAGACCCCTCCTGATAGGTGCTTAGCTGACTAGGTGGCCAATCCTCCTCTGAGGGCTATTTGGGGTCTTTCCTGTGGGCTTCTCTTCAGATAACGAATGCAAGAGCTCACCAGAGTTCCTCTGCATCTCTCTCTTCGACTTCTGCCAAGGATCGACCGCTGACTGCTCCAGGACGCCTGCAAAACTGCAACAAAGTAGTAAGAAGAATACCAGCGACATTGTAGCGCCTAATCCTGCCGGCTTTCTTGACTGTTTCCTGGTGGTGCATGCTCTGGGGCCTGTCTGCCTTCAGCCTGCACTGGAAGCCAAGAAGAAATCTCCTATGGATTGACAGAATCATCCCCCTGCTAATGCAGGCACCAACCTTCTGCTCACCGGTCCTCTGGGTCCCCTCTCACCGTGACAAGCGTGGTCCCTGAAACACAGGAGCTGGATCCAAGTGACCACGACAGTCAAGTGGTCCATCTGTCCAAATTTGGTGGAGGTAAGTCCTTGCCTCCCCACGCCAGACAGTAATCCTGTGTACTGCGTGAACTGCAGCTGCTAGGGCTTCTGTGCACTTTTGCAAGGAATCCTTCGTGCACAGCCCAGGTCCCCAGCACTCCGTCCTGCATTGCTCAACTCGCTGAGTTGACCACCGGCTTCGTGGGACCCTCCTTTGAAGTGTTGAGATGACCGCCATGCTCAGATTTCTTTAACCCGTGTTCAAGTGCTTCTGTGGGTGCTGCCTGCTTCTGCGTGGGCTCTCTGTGTTGCTGAGTGCCCCCTCTGTCTCCTTCTCCAAGGGGTGACCTCCTGGTCCGTCCTGGGCCCAGGCAGCACCCATTTTCTTCAACTGCGGCCCTTGCAGCTAGCAAGGCTTGTTTGCAGTCTTTCTATGTGGAAACAAGTCTGCATCCTCCAGCACGCCGTGGGACGTCTTCTGTGCAAAGGAGAAGTTCCTGGCATCTTCCGTTGTTGCAGAATCTTCAGCTTCTTCCTCCTGGAGGCAGCCGTTTTGCACCTTCATCCAGGGTTTAGTGAGCTCCTGGCCCCACTGGACACTTTCGTGACTCTTGGACTTGGTCCCCTTCCTTTATAGCTCCTTAGGTCCAGGAATCCATCTTCAGTGCTTTGCAGTCTGTTGTGGTCTTTGCAGAATCTCCTATCACGACTTTAGAGTGTTTCTGAGAAAGTAGGGTACCTTTACTCCTACTTTTCAGGGTCTTGGGGTGGGGTATCTTGGACACCCTTAGTGTTTTCTTACACTCCCAGTGGCCCTCTACACACTACACTAGGCCTGGGGTACCTAAGTGGTTCGCATTCCACTTTCTTAGTATATGGTTTGTGTTGCCCCTAGGCCTTTTGCATCCTATTGTATTCTACAGTGTTTGCACTACTTTTCTCACTGTTTACTTACCTGATTTTGGTTTGTGTGTATATTTTGTGTATTTACTTACTTCCTGAGGGAGTATATCCTCTGAGACATTTTTGGCACATTGTAACTAAAATAAAGTACCTTTATTTTTAGTAACTCTGAGTATTGTGATTCTTATGATATAGTGCTATATGACATAAGTGGTATAGTAGGAGCTTTGCATGTCTCCTAGTTCAGCCTAAGCTACTGGACCTAACACAAGGTGTAAGTACCATCAGTTACCCACTATAAGCCAGGCCAGTCTCCTACACTTCCCCTATTTATGTAGCTATCAATTCCTTTCCCTGTTTATTTATGTATCTATACAGTCCTATAAATTGTGCCTTCTCATCATTAATGTGCACTGTCAGGTCATCGTCTGTCAATGTGTAGTGCTCATTTTTTAAGAACATGATGCGTGGTGCGTTTCATTATTACCCATAAAACAAGACGTATGTGCCATAGTAATGTCAAATAACTAAATTTGCATGTTTATTAATGTACTGCATGTCACGCAATAATTACAGGGAGACGATGCACCTTCATCAATGATTGTGAGTCAGTACGACTGCCTACCGTTAACTCTGTTACAAAATGTATTCCTCTCTTTCATCCTGCCACAATTGCATGGACATTTCAGTGCCGCATAATGTACGTTAATTAGTTACTGAATGGAAGAACGCTTGTCCACCACTTACCGTTCCATAGAGTGCGTTCTCATTAGTAGTGCCACAGAAAGTCTGCCAAAAAGTCGTATCGCTCATACTTGAATTCAGTGCCACAGATTGCCAATACATAGCTAGAGCATCCAAAATGCATGGTCATCACCAAAGTGCATTGATTACTTTGCCAAAAAGGCATTCCCAGTTAGTATGCAGGGGATACCTACACATTCCCATCGGGAACTGCGACAAGAAGTAGATACCTAAAGCATGTCTAGGTAAGGCAGCATGCACATATGTTTCTGTGTGGCACGGAAGTCCATTGTCAGGAAGCACGTTAGGAGGTAAGGCTTACAGCTTCTGGGTCATGGGTTTCAGGGGCATATTACTCCAGACCTCCTAGTGCCAAGAGAAGGCTGGCAATATCCACATTTTGTTAACACTGTCTGGCGTGAGGCTTCATGTGTGTGGAGAATGCACTACACAATGGCGCCACAAATTAAACTGTTTTTCCCAACAGAACCTGAATTCTCACATTGTCTATTGAGGGCATCCTCAATTATCATCTTTATTTATTCTTGTGTCTCATGTCGTCCTTCTTAAGCAAGCCTGATACAAAATTGCTGCAGCCAGGACCTTGCGACAGAGATTCAAGATTTTCTTTGTAAAGAACAATAGCTTTTAGTCTGTGGTTGGTGGGGAACATTTGGGAATACAAAGGCGTGCTCTGAAAATCAGGTAATTTTTTGAACATTTTTAATTTTTTAACATTTTACTTTGGACAGTAAAATACTTTACAGATTGTTTCATTTAAAACCCGAGGTTTTATCCTGTGATGCAACAGGCAGGATACTAATGTCAAGATATGTTACACATGATATGCATGGGCCCTTATGCATAAGGTATGCCGAATTCTTAGTAATTGATCTATGAATTGGCAAAGATAGAAACCACAGATTAATATTGACTGTGAATTCCCTTTGACACAGAGTCATAGTAACATCTACGATTAACTTCAGTACAGACCATAGAATTATGAAGCTTATGGTAGTTATTAACTTTAGGGCAGGAGTGTTGATATGACAGTCATCTCATGTATGCTTAGTTTGATAAATAATAAGCTTCACATCAGAAAACAGAGAATTGGTTACACAGAGATACAGTTAAGCTACTTCCTTTCACTATTATGGTTAGAAAGGAATTCTACAGATGGTTACCAAGATGTGTCCTATCTTCTTTAGATACCCGCATTGACTTGCAAACATCAGTGCCCAGAAGAAGTGATGAGTGAGAGTAGTGGTGTCTGGTATGTTTCATCTGATTTTCCTTTCCCCATTTCTTCTTTCGGTCATCATATTCTTTTTGTATGTGCACAGGTGCAAATGGTGAGAAAAGGAGCAGTGTATTGCACCTGTTGTGTCCAGAGTGCAAGGTTAGTCCTTTCTGACACCTGCCAAGTCTATCAAAGCCCAGGGGAAAGACCAGAAAAGTTTGCCAGGAACACCTATACCAAAAGCAGTTGTTTAGTAATGTTTGAATAGGGAGGTAACAGCTAACACATGCTGACATGAGTGTCCTCTTTGGCTGAGAGCAGTCAGCTATAAGACAGGCATGTTTGCCCTGTCCAGTGCCCTATGCTGCAAATTATAAACTTAGGAGGCAGGTGAGAAGCATCCAAGGTGTCTGTAAGGAAACAGGCGTTTTGCAGGTCCCCACTCCCCCCACTTATGGTCCCCATCTGAACTAGTAGCTGCTCGTTTTTGACTCTGAGAGTACACAGAGGCCTGCTAACCAGACGTCAGTGCCAGTGTTTCAACCCTATACAAATTGCATTTTGAATTGAATACACCCAATTGTCAAGGCCTGACTTACGTATACGCCCCTAGTGTATGGTATGCTGGATACTATGGGCATGTAAGAAAGAGTGCCTCATTTGCTAGGTTTTGGCACAGGGCAGCGCTGCAAGCCTTTTAGCTTTGCCATTCTGCGTCAAACCTAAAGGGCAGGAATGTGCAGTATCTAGAAAATACGGTGCATTCCTGTCCAGTCTGTGTCCCCAGAGCTGGTGCACAAATTGCTGCCTAGCACCAATGCAGGCATCCTTGCACCACAGTGCAAGGTGGCCTGCATTGCAGGGATGATTGTTTATGTGCAGGAAGGTGAACCTTCCTGCACATAAACAATCATTGATTGTGTTTTCCTCCTTCAATAATGCGTCACACATGGAAAGAGGAAAAAACTGGAAAAGATAACTTTATTTCTCCCTGTTCGATCACTTTCACACCACTCTTCCAGGTGGCATAGGAATCTGATGCATCCCAGACTTGTAAATCTGGGAATGCATCAGATTCCTTTGGACTCCATGGATTTTGTGTAGGAACACCCACAGCAATACCCATGGAACGCCCCTTTCACACAGTGTTATGCATGAAAAAGGTCCATATATACAAGGCTTTGAAAAACCCCACAAGGGGGCTTTGCATGGCCTTGTAAATATAGGCAGGCTCTCTGCACCACTGGAGCATAAAGAAAATGATGCTTTGGTGCAGTATGCTGCTAGGGCCTCGTAAATGAGGCCTAGAGTGTCCACTCAGGGCTGCACCACTGCTTGTGCCACCCTTCATGTGACAGGATAGAAAATGGCCCCCAACCTGCCACTGCAAACTGGAAGGGCAGTGTTTTCACTGCCAGTTCAATTTTGCCATTTAAACCTATGGCAAAGCCACCCTATCCCTTAACATTATATATGTCTCCCCTACGGAAGGCCAATAAAATCCTATGGCAGGGAGCTATATTTTGTTTAGTAAAACATGTGTGTTACAATATGTCTTAACAGCAATACTTCCAAATGGTTGTTTTGCTGTGTGTAAAGTTGGTAGCCCCATTGGCTAATACAGAGTTACCGGGTGGCATCCTGACCTGACTATTTTTTTTAATGGGACTACCAAAGTGGGTCATGTAGCGTATCAAATTAATTGTGGTTTTAAATGCAACTTCATGGGCAAGTCGAAATTAATGTCACTTTTAAAGGTAAGCAACTTTTATGAAGTTGCCACTCCTTGCCCCAATTACTTCAGTGGCCTCACAAAGGCACTAGCACACAGAAAGCTTTCTGCCCACCTGCAGCAACATGTGAATGACTCCCAGACCAGGAACAAAGGCTGTTGCTGCACTGGAAGGTGTGACCCCCCTCCTATAGGATGACTGCTCAGGCGTTAACCCAAAAGGCGAGTTTCAAAGGTGAAGTCACCTTTAAAAGGCTGCTGTAACACACTCTCAGGCAGGATGCCTTTTGTTTCCTGCAGAGTTGAGCCAGGGACAAAAGAGGGAAAAGCAGTTTACAAACCAGTTTTTCAAGGGTGTGATGCCCCGTAATAGCCACACCTTTGGTGGTGGGCTACCAAGGTCCTTATAGTTAAGGAAGTGTTCTGTCATGTTGTTTGTGGCTAGAATGTTGTACTCTGGGTTAGGCAGATGCCATACATCACTGACATTGTGTCACCAGAGTGGAGGGGACCAACTTGCCGATTGGCTAGTGACCACTTCGTCCCCTCAGGGAACTTTGCTGGGATATAATGGGCACCCCTGGAATTAGAGAGAGAATGAGAAGAAGACCACTCTGCACCTGTTGGAAGTGTGCAAAGAAAAACTGCAACACTAGAGTGACTGCACCTGCTGCATTTCGGGCTAGAGGAGTTTTGTCTCTGTTCTGCATTCTTTGCACAAGGAAACTCTAATCCCCGACATCAGTCTGAAGTAAAAAATCCATGAGTCAGTTGACGGGCCCTAAGAACAGCACTGGGGACATTAAAGCTGAAGGAGCCCAAGTCACATCTCTGGTAGCCAATGCAGAATTCTTGCCACTACTGAACATCGGGCACCCCCAACAACAATTTGGAGATAACCAAAAGGTGCAGTGCTGTCTGTCGGACCTGTGGATGTTGGTTGTGACATGATTCAGCACCAAAGAGGGACACCAACCTCCATCAAAGATTTGCACCGTGACTGCTGTGTTCCAAAAATATGCGGTCTGTATCAAGAGCCCTTAGAACTCTGCATAGAAGACTTCATGGGACCCTAAAATCCGTGGACAGAGTCTCCACCACTCACCTGTGGACCAAGGACTCGACCAGGCTTCATTCCCATGGACAACACAACATCCTGATCATCCTTGGTCATCTTTGTGCCTGTACACCAGAGCATCAGGACCACTCCATCATCTTCATGGTGCTCATTCTGTAAAGTCTGGATCTTACTCTTAAAATGTTTTTTGGCCTGTTAACTGTCCAAAGTATCCTCATTGGCCACCTGGACCTCTGTCCTGCTGGATGTGATCACCTACTTTGGGTCCGTGGTGCCAAACTAGCTTTTCCAAACTTCTCAAAAGTTTCTAAAGCCTTTGTTGACCAATGCTTGATTGTGGTTGTTGCTAAATTATTTATTCCTTTAAAATTCTATATCTCTGACACCTCCAGGTGGATTCTGATGATCAAAGTCTCTAAAGAGTCATACACTTGAATCTATGGTTCTAACCTTGTGTCTTATTCTTGTCATGTTATGTGACTTTCTTATTCTGTTCTTTGGTGTTGTTAAATTCTTTACACTTTGTTCCTTTGCTAAGTCTTACTGCTCTGTGCCTAGTTGTGGGATCCAGAACTTGTGTTTAACTGTATCAGCCAAGTAATAAGTTGGTAGCCACTGAAGGAACATACTGAGTGGAGATAAAGTGACAGTTTCAGAAGTTTGCCAAAAGTTGTACACGTACTAGACACTGTTATTCTGTCCAGCATATGGCACATTTTCAAGTTATTAGTTAGTGATTTGTGTACATTACCCAAGGCAAGTTTCTTCCAATCTTTCCATTAATTACTTTTAATTACAGATATAGGTCTATAATATTTTTCACATTAGTCAGTGAGTGTTTCATTGGATTTATCAAAAGGAACAAAGATAAACAATAATTATGTAATGCCTGTAGTTTGAGAGTACATAAGAATGACAAATGAGAGATAGCAATCAATAGATACCCAATCTTCGAGTCTTATCTTTTTTAAAGGACTGAATACTAGAAACAACCTCTTCTAAAGAGATTTGATTTTCAAGGTGATCAAAATTTTAATATGTAATGATATGTTTCAGAATGTCTGAGAACAAGTAATGTTGAATGGGATGGGTCAATTGGATTAGTATGTAGATTTCTTTACTTTTTTTTAAAGAACAAGAAACATCCAAACTCACTGTAGATACAGAGTTTTCAAGTTCATTAATAAGAAAAATAATCATTTAATGTTATGCTTTTAATTTTGAGATAGTTTTTAAACAATTTAAAACAATTTACCAGCTTAAATGGACCTTCAAAAAACAGATAAGATGCTCAACAATCTGTTATAAGTATTGATAATAGCAATTTTATTTAAAGACAAATTTACCTTCAATAAGCTCACTAAGCACATCTGTAGATATTGATAATACAATAGGAATGCTCAAGGAAATTAAAATCTTTGAGGAGGCCATTATGAGTAAAATTATATTTCTTCTTAACCAACATCAGAGCTGATAATGTCTCACAAGGTGGTTTAAAAAAATGCCTTGATTCTAGTCACAGAAGTAGCTTACAATTGTTAAAATTAAAGAACTTATCAAAATGGAAATTAGCAACTGTGATAAAACTATCATGAGATAACAAATACATTTTTACACCTCTATTTCACTTTCGCATTAAAAACAGATAGATAAAACGTTTTCATTACAGTAATATCAACATAAATAAAGATGGATACTATTTACAAACAAGAACTAAGAGCTTTACTAGCAAAAATGTAAACAATTCTAACTATAGTTTCATAGACTGGTGAGCTAAAAGCTCTGTTTGAGTGATTAGGTGAAAACTTACACTTAGATTTCCTAACTAGAAAGGTGGAACAAAATCTATGACTTGATTAAAACACATGCAATAATATTATCTTTTAGAGCAATAGCCAATGTGAAGGTTCATGTTTAACTGCTCCATATAAATTCAATAAAGAAGAGCAAAATAAAATATCAGCTAGTGTTCATCTTCCAAAATCATCACTCACCCCAGAAATGTCTTCCACATGTAATAATTTATTGTATTGTAAAACTAATGTGTTGGCCAGCAGAAGTAAAAAGTAAAATCTCAGCTTTTAAGTATCAGTGATCCAGTTCCCAAAGAAAAGCAACATAAGTATTTAATTTGGCTGGACAAGATGAAATCATTTGACTTTTAACCAGTTCACACAAACAAACAAATAGAATTTCCAGGAAGTAAGTCACCTATCGTAGATCAGAGAATTGGAATGTTTTAAGAAATCAGCAAAAGCAGCAAATTACTACATGCATTATGCAGCCCATCAGAGGGTGCTGCTTCTTTCTGTCGCTTGAGTACATTTTCTACTAGAGCTGCAGCTTTTTTAACGTGAATGGTCGTGACCTGATGTAACTGCCCACGTTGAGAAATCTCCCTGGGAGGTGTTCTTGTGTCATGACTCCCTCTGGTAACCTCTGTACTGTGGGTTTTGCATACAAGGCTCTTGCTGTTTTTCCCCTGTAGCACCTCATGGTCTCCTGTAACTCATGGTCCCCCTCCCAGAGCTCTTTCCCCCCCTTGAGCCTCCTGTGCAGTTACTCCCCCTTTTTGCATTCTTGTAAGAGTATCACTTGTTTCCTAGTTAATTAGCTCCATCCACCATTACCTGTTGCACGTAACCATTTAGACTTATTTTTTTCACCTGCCTTGGCTATTGGCACCAACTGTCATGATCTATTGACTCCAACGGCTAATGCATTTTGGTTTCAGCTGCATTGGTTATATGATTCCAACTGTCACTTGCACCTGCCATCAACAAAGGTCATATCCATTAGGTTAACATGTGTTTCTCCCAGGTTGCCTTTGGAACTCTTCAGCCCTCCAATTGCGACACATGCCCTTTTGGAACAGTCTGTTCCATCAGGTAATAAATACCCTGGCTAAACCTGAGTTGGGCCTTGGCCTCGTTCCAGTCCTGCACAAGAATCTTCCCTGTATTCCCCTTCTGGGTCACCCAGAACCTCCATCGCTCTCGTCTTCCAAGCCTTCCTGTTGATCCTGTGATCCTGACTCAGTCTCCAGTGTCTTCGAATACGCAGCTGATTCCATCTCCTCTTGGGCTTCTTGCACCTCAGCTTCCAGTCTTCCTCTGGTACTTGATCCTCAGGCTAGTGAGCACTAATCCTTAGCTAAGTTTTGAGATTAATTTAAGACTGAGTTCTTTCGAAGAGAAAACCCCTTTCTTAGAAATTGGACATTATTAGTTCAACGGTTTGAAAGCCTTAGTGCTCCGGACACTTTACCTCGTGAGTGCTCCAAACTTTATTTGCCTCAAAACATATGGTCTTCATGTTCGTATTTTTTGACAGGTTTTGTATTAAGAATACGGAAAGACTTTGACTGCACAATTGTCGAGTTTTGAACTGAACAGTGTTGTTTAAAACATTTTATGGAGTGCCAGTATCTCTGTTATCTTTTGAATTGTACCTGCTCTCAAGCTCTATTTGTGATGAAGCCTGTAAGTCATATTTTGTAAATTGACTGTTTAAACAATATGGGGCATATTTACATGCCCCTTGCACCGTCTTAGTGCTGCATTAGCATAGTATTGTTACGCTAAGGTAGCGTTAAGGAGGCCCCCACTGTGCTCCTAATTTACAAAGTGTTGCAGTCCTTGAATTCTGCCACTTTGTAACCCCTTACCCCACATTAGACCTGCATCAGGATTAATGTATGCAAGGGGATGTTACCCCGCAGGGAGGCCCAATAAAATGGCGCAGTGAAATTTACAAGATTTCACTGGGCCATTTTTCTTATAATTTTTAACTCCTGCTCAGGGCAGGCATTAAAGTGATGCTGTCATTATACCCTATGGGCATCCCTGATCTTTACTAGACTACCATCAACATTGTTTACTCTGGTCCAGCAAAGTGCCACAATAGCATCAAACATTTTGACACTACTGCCCTAATGTGTGCCATGGTGCACTGTATAGTAAATACAGCACTACCATAGTGACGTTAGGTGGGGCAGGACAACTCAAGAAAAGTGGAGCATCAGAGCTGATGTGCCACTTTCTTATAAATATGCTCCTTTATGCTGAGAAGTGTTAATACATAACTTTTCTTGTTGTTCCTAATGCCCCTTACCCACATCAACATTAAAAGGCCCAGGGAGTACAGACCCTTGTATGCAGTGTTGTGAGGCAGCAGAGCAGATCCAGTGATGCAAGTCTATTTTTTCTTGTTTTATCCCAACCACAATCCCCTTGAGAGGGTGTATGATTTAAAGGCTGTGGTTCCTTGATCATTAACTGCTCTCTGGGGTATTGGAGGTCAATAATTGTGTCTGTGGTCAGAACCAGAAGAGTGTGTGACATCTAGCACCTGAGCATTGCACTAGGGCAATAATTCTCGCTCACACTCACAAACTTAATGTTGCTGAGCCACATGTGGGAAAAAAACTCACCATGTGGCGGTTGGAGGAGTTTTGCCAGAATCCCATGCAAAACTCTGTGAACTCTGTCGGCAGAGCAGAATTTGTGACCCATGTTTACATAGAATGTCACAATGAAAAAACCTTTAGTGCAAAAAAAAGTAATTCTTTATGAAAAGAGAATGAGTAAAGAATGAAGAAGATACATAAATAAGAAAAACATGAGAGGGAATCGTAATTTGGAAGAAAATCAATTTGAAGGGCAAAACCCTAAACTGATAAAGCTGAATAGAAACATGCACATAAGGCCGATTGAAACCATGCTGGCAGAGTGCTAGCAGAGAAAAAGAAAAATAATATGATAGTAAACTTTGCACCAATGTGAAAAATGTAAATATCATTCGGTGTTCAAAGGAAAAATATCCCTTTTTAAGGTTTGATTTCCTTCAGATATTTTTGTAGTGCAGCTGGGTCTTCAAAAGAAAGAGACTTATCGCCATCATTGGTGTGTGAAAATTGTTCTTTTTGCATGGGCATTCCTGTTTTGCAAACTGATATTGATTAATTTTACACTCTCCACCATGGGGGCACTGTGCTCCAGTCCCAAGCATATTTATGTTTACAGTAAGGCCAAAGTATATGGTGCAGGAGATACACCAAAATGGCAGCTCAGGCTATGCCGTCCACTAGGCTGAGAGGAAAAATATGTCATCAGGCCTACAAATATAGCCTGGCTGCTACAACTTGCAAACATACAAATATATTCTATATTTGAATTTCTTTAATAGGCAGATCTGATACCAGGTCGTCTTTGTTTATTGACAATGTGTTCCTTGAGGGTGGTTGGTGTCAGGAGCGATTCCAAGTGACTTAATTAAAAGTTAGGGTCTGAAGCCATCAATGTTAATTCAATTGAGCCAGGTTTGTACTGCATCTTGTTTGTAGTACTTAGTAAAGAACTTCAGGTAGGCACTGTACATCCAGGTCTGGATGATGTGCAAGCACTGCTTGAGGTGTTAGGAAAATGTACTGTTTTTTGCATTGAAATTATTTTTATTGATTTTTTAAAGAGAGCAGTACAGCAATAGCTCATCTACACCCATCGACCGGGGAAGAACAATGGCAAGCAAGTGAAGAAAGGAATAGGACGTGACAATAGAGAGAAAGGGAAAACACCATGAGGGAGGGGTGACTCAGAAGTATATGTGAAACTCCCTCCTTGAAGCTCTATCAATTGCGTGGCAATCGTTTGTGAAACATAGTATGCATAGATACACAGGACAGGTTAATTCCGGGAATTCTTGTGAAAGGAACTGTATAAAGGGTCCGCAGGTTTTAACGAATGGGGCACCTCTTGCTCGATGGTGGCTCTCAGTTTTTCCATTCCAAGAAGCTCCCACAGTTCATAGAGCCATTCAAATTGTGTGGGTGGGTTAGGGGTACCCCAGCGTGATAGTATGACTTGTTTTGCTGCATGCAGGGCTAGGGTAATAGCTCGCCCCGTTGGGAATCTCAGAGGGTAGGTCAGGGCATTTGGGAGGCCCAGCAGAATGTTGCTCAGGAACCTGGGGAGGTTGTTGTCATACTTCTCATCAA
The DNA here is from genome assembly GCF_031143425.1 of Pleurodeles waltl. Lineage (NCBI taxonomy): Eukaryota > Metazoa > Chordata > Amphibia > Caudata > Salamandridae > Pleurodeles > Pleurodeles waltl. The sequence continues at coordinate 863,013,771 of NC_090442.1, read as the reverse complement.
TAGTAGCCAAGACCTCAACCCAATATTGTTGAAGTATTGCGTACTGCCAAAGGAGATGTGTCGGGCTGGGGTGTAGTACCAAAAATTGGGTTAGCTTAAGGAGTGTATCCTTGTCGGAAGTGCTATGGGCTGTAATGTTAGCTCTTTTCAGAATATCCAACCATTCCTTAGGAGTAAAGGTATGTTCGGATTCTTTTTCTCAGTTTTGCTGTGCATCTGATTTGGTGGGAGCTAATGGCTTGTTAAGAAAGATGTATATGTCAGAGAGTAAGCATGTATCAGAGTGTTGGGTAACTAGCCACTTCTCAAAGGGCACTAAGGTTTGACTAGCATGGGGATGAATGGTTGGTTGTGTGATCCAGTAGCAGATAGTAACATCATTGCCAATATATGGTTGGGGGGAGGCCATAATTAAGCTGGATCTGGGGAAAGTCTATTATCCCACTGTGGGCAAAGAATTCCCCTAATCTTTTGCAGTTAGCTATATATATGTAGCAACCTGGCATGCAGGGGGAAAGATGGGATTTCCAATGATTGGAGTTTGAGGGGAGATGCAGGTGGATAGTTTCTTTGGTTGCTGCACTCTGTTCCAGGTGCCCATTGTAGCTCTATGGACATGGGAAATGTACTCCCCGGTCGGTCTATATGGTTTAGGAAGCAAGGGCACCTTCCAGATACAGATGCCCACAAACGCTTGATCGTGCTTTTCTGTACAAGGTCTGGCCCATTCCACTAGGAAACAGAGTTGTGCAGCTTGGTAGTATTGTGTGGGATTCCAAGACCTCCTTCTACTGGTGATAAATATGCCTGCCTCTTTGCCATACTGGCTTTCTTACCTGTCCAAAGGAATCCCTCTATGAGGTGTTGCAATCTGGTCAGGACCTGTGGTGGGGGCTGCAGGGGTAGTTTTTGACTGACATATAAATTCTTGGTCGAAGGGTCATTTTAACCACTTCAAGCCATCCCAGCCACGAAAGCGTATAACCTCTCCAGGACTGTAGGTCCGATCTCGCAATTGAGTGGTGCACGGGATAGTTGCTCTTGGCTGTACATGCCAGCACATAGTGATTATTGAAGCTCAGGTAGACCAGCCCCGGTGTGGCCACTTTAAAGGGGAAAAGGAGTGTGAGTCGATCAGGTTGTGGGACAGTGAGATTGAGGACCTGCGATTTCTGTAGGTTAACCTTAAACCTGGAGGCTTTCCCAAAGGCTTCTAGCTCACTCATTAGGGAAGGCAGAGAGGTGAGGCTGACCATAACATTGTCTGCATTGTGCTCCTCCCCGCTCATGGTGATACCTGATTTTTTTTGGGGGGGGGGTTGGATGTGTTACGCGAAAGGCTCCAAATATAAGGCAAAAAAAGCTATAGGGCAAAAAGAAGTGGCAACAAGGACCAACCATGTTGGTTGCCACAGGTGAAGTTGAAGGGCAGGGACAGTAGGTCATTAACCTGGACTGTTGCCTGTGAGTCTCCATAACTGCATCAAATCCAGCAGCAAAACCATTGACCAAGGCCCACCTTTTGGAGCACCAAGTGAAGGCAGCAGAGGCTGATTTTAATAATACTCGGTGGGGATGAGTCGTGCAGCGGAGGGGGGTGTTCACTGATGGGAATAATAAAAAACAAAATAAATAAATAAAGCCACTTACCTTAATGCCTGTGTGCTGCGGACGTTATGGTTATATCCTGCAGCACAGTTCTCCTGTGCCGAGGACGTGACCATTATGTCCTGGCACTGGAACTTCCCCTTCCACCCTGATCCCCACCCATCTAATGATGTCAGCTGATTTTCCGTTCCCTCCATGTCTCTTTTAATCAATCAATCAATCAATCAGGGATTTGTAAAGCGCACTACTCACCCGGAAGGTCTCAAGGCGCTGGGGGGAGGGGGAGGAGCTACTGGTCGAAAAGCCAGGTCTTAAGCGTTTCCTGAATGATAGAGGGTCATCGGTCAGGCGGAGGTGGAGTGGTAGGGAGTTCCAGGCCTTAGCGGCAAGGTAGGAGAATGATCTTCCTCCGGTGGTCGTGCGGCGGATGCGAGGAACGTAGGCGAGGGCGTGGTTAGCGAAGCGAAGGTTGCGGTTTGGGGTGTGAAAGGTGAGTCTGTCGTTGAGGTAGGTCGGACCCGTGTTGTGGAGGGCCTTGTGTGCGTGGATGAGGATTTTGAAAGTGATCCTCTTCGATACTGGTAGCCAATGTAGGTCCCTGAGATGAGGTGAGATGTGGTCGCAGCGTGGGATTTCCAGAATGAGGCGTGTGGATGCGTTCTGGATTCTTTGCAGTTTTGTCTGAAGTTTGTTTGTTATTCCTGCATGTAGGGAGTTTCCGTAATCCAAACGGCTACTGACCAAGGCATGGGTGACGGTCTTCCTGGTTTCGATGGGAATCCACTTGAAGATTCTGCGGAGCAGGCGGAGGGTGTAGTAACAGGAAGAGGAGATGGCATTGACCTGCTGAATCATGCTGAGTGTGGAATCCAAGATGACGCCCATGTTGCGAGCGTGGGTGGTGGGTGTGGGTGCGGATCCTAGGGAGGTGGGCCACCAGGAGTCGTTCCAGGCTGAGGGGTTGGTGCTGATGATGAGTAATTCTGTCTTGTCTGTGTTTAGCCTTAGGTGGCTAGCTTCCATCCAGCTGGCTATGGCGTGGAGTCCGTTGTGGAGGTTGTCTTATGCAGTGGTGGGATCTTTTGTGAGGGAGATGATGAGCTGAGTGTCGTCGACGTAGGAGACTGCGTTGATGTGGTGTGTTCGTGCGATGTTGCCAAGGGGGGCCATGTATACGTTGAAAAGTGTGGGGCTGAGTGAAGATCCTTGAGGGACGCCACAGGTGATATTGGAGGCTTCTGATAGGAACGGCGGGAGGCAAACTCTTTGGGTCCTGTTCTTGAGAAATGATGAGATCCAGTCCAGGGCTTTGTCGCGGATTCCAGCGTTGTGGAGGCTTGTGCGGAGAGTGTGATGGCATACCGTGTTGAAAGCTGTGGAGAGGTCCAGGAGAATGAGTGCTGCTGTTTCTCCTTTGTCTAGCATGGTCCTGATGTCGTCTGTTGCAGCAATGAGTGTGGTCTCGGTGCTGTGGTTTTTGCGGAATCTGGATTGGGAGGTGTCCAGTGCCTTGTTGTCTTCTAGGAACCGGGATAGTTGATTATTCAATGACCTTGGCTGGGTAAGGGAGGAGGGAGATAGGTCGGTAGTTCTTGGAGTCATCAGGCTCTGCCTTAGGTTTCTTTAGCAGGGTGTTGATTTCTGCGTGCTTCCATCTCTCTGGGAAGGTGGCTGATTTGAAGGAGCTGTTGATGGTGTGGCAGAGATGGGGGGCGATGATGGTGTTGGCTTTGTTGAAGATGTGGTGTGGACAGGGGTCCGATGGAGATTCAGAGTGGATGGTGGCCATGGTGTTCTCTGTGTCTTCTGTGTTGACCAGGGTCCAGGTGTGGAGGAGGTGGGTGTTTCTTGGAGCGTGGGGTTCGAGGGTGTTCGTAGTTAGCTGGTAGGATTTGGAGTTGACGCTGTTGTGGATTTCTTCTATCTTTTGACGGAAGTGGGATGCGAGTGAGTTGCAGAGTTCCTGTGATGGCGGGGGTTTGTTGGAACATGCCTTTGGGGTGGTTAGACCTTGGATGATGCTGAAGAGTTCTTTGGTGTAGTGAGCGTTGGTGTTGATGTGGTTTTTGGCGGTGCATATCAATTGGTGATGTTTACGAAGGGCCTCCTTGAAGGTGCAGCGATTGGAGGCGGTGGGGTCACTGCACTAGTTTTTTTCCGTTCTGCGGCAACGTCGTTTGGATTCCTGTAAATCTGGGGTGAACCCGCCTGCCTTGATTCTGTGCGGGGTGTTAGGGTGTTTTTTGAGCGGTGCAAGGGTGTTGGCGCAGTTTTAGCATTCCTGTGCGATCGGGCAGCAGGAATGCCCACTAGACACCAAAGATTTTCTTTTTTTGTTTCTTTTAGTACGGGTAGTGGCCTATTAGGCAAGGGTCGCGCCCTTAGAGGGGCATATTATTGATGCCCATTTCTGCCCCTCTTGGGGGTGGATCGGCCTATTATTTTTAGACCAATCTGAACTGGCTTGGGGGCAGAAGCCACTAAAACACCATGGACTTTTTTTCTTTGTTTCTTTCTGTTGGGGGCGGCCCCTTGGGCAAGGGTCACCCCCCAAAGGGGGCATAGAACTGTTGGCCATTTTTGCCCCCCTTGGGGGTGGATCGGCCTGTTTTTTTGTAGACCCATCTGCCCCCAAGTGGGGGAGAAGCCACAAAGACACCAGGATTTTTTGTTTTTTTGTGTGGGGGGCCGCCCCTTGGGCAACGGTTGCCCCCCAAAGGGGGCACTTGCTGTTGGCCATGTTTGCCCCCCTGAGGGGCAGATCATCCTATTTTTTTAGGCCCATCTGCCCCGAAGGGGGGCAGAAGCTGTAGGAAAGTAGCCTCTTTCTTGCATGGTTACCCCCACTTTTGGCCTGTTTATGAGTGTGAGTCAGTGTGTTTTTACTGTGTCACTGGGTGGGATCCTGCTAGCCAGGACCCCAATGCTCATTGTTTGTGGCCTTATGTGTATGCTGTGTAGTGCCTAACTGTGTCACTGAGGCTCTGCTAATCAGAACCTCAGTGCTTATGTTCGCTCTGCTTTTAAATTTGTCACTGTAGGCCAGTGACTTAATTTAGCAATTTCAATTGGCACAATGGACCCACCTTATAAGTCCCTAGTATATGGTACCTAGGTACCCAGGGCATTGTGTTTCCAGGAGATCCATATGGGCTGCAGCATTTATTTTGCCACCCATAGGGAGCTCAGACAAACCCCTACACAGGACTTCCATTGCAGCCTGCGTGAAATAGTGCACACACTATTTCACAGCCATTTTCACTGCACTTAAATAACTTATAAGTCACCTATGTCTAACCTTCACTTGCTGAAGGTTAGGTGCAAAGTTACTAAGGGCCATATGTACGAACACTTTTTCCCATAGACACAGAATGGGTAAAAACCTTTTCTACATCTGGCCCTAAGTGTGAGGGCACCCTTGCACTAGCAAAGGTGCCCCCACATAGCTCAGGGCCATTTCCCCAGACTTTGTGAATGTGGGACGCCATTACACACGTGCACTACATATAGGTCAAATACCTATATGTAGCTTCACAATGGTAACTCCAAATATGGCCATATAATATGTCTAAGATCATGGAATTGTCCCCCATTCCGAATCTGGTATTGGGGAGCCAATTCCATGCATCCTGGGGGCTCCACCATGGACCCCCAGTACTGCCAAGCCAGTTCTCTGAGGCTTGCACTGCAGCTACAGGTGCTGCCACCTCGCAGACAGGGTTCTGCCCTCCTGGGGTCTGGGCAGCCCATTCCCAGGAAGGCAGAACAAAGCATTTCCTCTGAGAGCGGGGTGTTACACCCTCTCTATTTGGAACTAGGTGCTACAGGCTGGGGAGGGGTAGCCTCCCCCAGCCTCTGGAAATGCTTTGAAGGGCACAGATGGTGCCCTCCTTGCATAAACCAGTCTACACCAGTTCAGGGACCCCTTCTCCCCTGCTCTGGCAGGAAACTGGACAAAGGAAAGGGGAGTGACCACTCCCTTGTCCAGCACCACCCAGGGGTGGTGCCCAGAGCTCCTCCAGTGTGTCCCAGACTTCAGCCATCTTGCTTTGCAAGGTGTGGGGGCACTCTGGAGGGCTCTGAGTGGCCAGTGCCAGCAGGTGACATCAGAGACCCCTCCTGATAGGTCCATACCTGATAAGGTAGCCAATCCCCCTCTCAGGGCTATTTAGGGTCTCTCCTGTGGGTTCTCTTCAGATTCTGCTTGCAAGTTTCCTTCAGGAATCCTCTGCAACAACTTCAGCATCCTCTGACCTCGGATCAACCGCAGCCTGCTCCAAGAGTCATTCCCGTGCTCCAAGCAGGCACCTTCTAAGGCGACGACCTGTTCACTGAGACTCCTCTCATGGCAACGAGCGTGCTCCTAAGGACACAGGGGGGGGGGCATCATCAACATAAAATGTCCTGAGGTCCTGCTGATGCAATTTGAAGGAGGTAAGACATTGCCTTCCCCAAGAACAATGGTACCCCTGTGTTTTGTGTCTTCTTTGCCTCCTGAGGCCTCTATGCACTCTTTGCAAAATTCCTTCATGCACAGCCTGGCCTAGGTCCCCAGCACTCTACCCTGAGACGCTGAACTCGCTGAGTTGTTCTACAGTGGTGTGGGACCTTCTTTTGTTGTGCTGCATCAATCGTGATTTGCACCTCCTTTGAACCCAGATCCTGCGGCTTCTGGGGGTGCTGGCTGGCATCCTCAGGGCTCTCTAAAGTGATGGGAGCCCCCTCTTCCTCCTCACACAGTATTGAGGACCCCAGGTCCCTCCTGGGTCCATCCAGCGCCATTTTGATGAAAAATGCACTTTTGTCCTAGCCAATGCTCGTTGGCACCTTTCAACACAAAATCTCATCTGCAACAATCTTCACACCGTGGAACATCTTTTGCATCATGCAGGAACCCACTGGCATCTTCCTAGTGTGCATTTCTGCAGTCTTTTACTAACCAGGGACTCTTCTTTTGCACCCTCTTCTGGGTTGGCAGTGGCTCCTGTCCTTCCTGAAACTTCTTTCGACTTCTGTACTTGGTCCCCTTCCTTTGCAGGTCTTCAGGTCCAATAGTTCAGCAGTTGTTCTTTGCAGACTTGGTTGGCTGCTGCAAAATCCCAAAAACGAGGTGTAGTTTGTCCTAAGGAATCTTGCAGTACATTACTCCTGCTTTTCTAGGCCGCTCGGGTGGGGTAATTTACTTACCTTTACTGTATTCTTACTCTCCCAGAGATTCTGCACACACTACACTTGTCTAGGGGGGGATTCGTGATTCACATTCCACTTTTTTAGTATATGGTTTGTGTTGCCCCAGACCTATTTTCTCCCATTGCATTCTATAGGATTTCCTACTGTTTGCATTGTTCTATGACTATTTACTTGTCTAATTTTGGTGTCGTGTGTATATATTGTATATAATATTTACCTCCAGAAGGAGTATTGTCTCTAAGACATTTTTGGTACTGTGTCACCCAAATAAATACCTTTATTTTTGGTAACACTGAGTATTGTCTTTACTTGTGCAGAAGTACTGTGTAACTGTAAGTGGTATTGCATGAGCTTTGCATGTCTCCTAGTTCAGCCTAAGCTGCTCTGCTACAGCTACCTCTGTCAGCCTAAGCTGCTAGAACACTACTACATTCACTAACAAGGGATAACTGGACCTGGTGTAAGGTGTAAGTGCCCAAGGTACCCACTACAAACCAGGCCAACCTCCTACAGAAGCCACTTAGGCACCAGGGATTGCATGTGTGTGTTTTTTGTTTGGTGGGGGCGGCCCCTGGGGAAGGGTTGCTCCCCATGGAAGCACATTCCCAATGGCCATTTCTGCCCCCCTTGGGGGCAGATCCGCCTATTAGTTTCAGGCCCATCTGCCCCAAAGGGGCAGAAGCCACGAAGACAACACAGATTTTATTCATTTTTTTTTTGTGGGGGTTGGATGCCCCTTGGGCAAGGGTTGCCCCCCAAAGGGGGCACTTGACTGTTGGCCATTATTGGCCTCGTTTTTTAGGCCCATCTGCTCCCAAGGGGGGCAGAAACTACTAGACACCAAGGAAAATTTCTAAATGTTTGGTGTCAGGGTGTTTGTCAACTGGCGAAGTGTTTACATTTGTGATTATAACAATTTATTTGTCCTTTTTGTTCTAGTTCAAAGCTTTTGCTTCCTTTGCTGTGACTCCTTGTGGTTTTGACAGTGGTTGACCTGCAATATTTGTAGTTGCATGTTTAGGTAAGAAAAAACAATTTACTCCAAATGAGTATTGTTGCCATGCATGAATAACATTTTTGTAAGTGGTGTACTAAATGCAGGATTGCGTGTGAAATTGTCCTTAGATTTGTGCACGATGATATTTGAGTTGTCTTATGTCTAATATTATTTTTTTCTTTTTAGTGGGATATCATTGATGATTGCTGTGTCTGTGCAGAGTATTTGCTGGTGAGTCTAGCTTTTTCAGGCAATTGAGTGGTATAGTTTTTGAGTACATAACTCTTTGTGATAAAGCCACACTTTGTTTATTACTTATCTTACACAGTGCTGGTTGTTGGTTGTGCATTTGTACAGTTACTTTTCGTAGGAAGGATCATGGCTAGCAGCAGAATGACTGCTCAGCAGGATGTTAGTATGCTTTTTGAGTTGTCTTCTGATCATAATTATGAGACTGACTCTGCATCTGAGGCAGAGGAGGACGTGAGAGACTCTGGCAGTGAATTGTCTATCTGAGAGGAATCTTCTGATGATGAAGCCACTCTCAGTGCAGATGAGGGGCCTGTTTTAGAGGATGTCACTGATGTGCCACTAGTGCAGAAGCCTGGGGCTGAAAGGTTTCCCATTGGAAGACATGAACTCTGAGTTGCCCCAAATATGGAGCAGCCAGAGTTGCCTGCCTTTACTGATCTCCCGGGGTGTAGAGTGAATACGGAAAACTTTTTGCCTGTCAATTTCTTTCAGTTGTTTATAAACAATGTATTTTTGGAAGAAATTGTTGAGCAGACTAATTTGTATGAGGAGCAGTGTTTGAGGGACAGTGCTGCCAGACGTAGGCCATACTCTAGAGCTACGCAGTGGATTCCCACAAATTTGGAAGAGATGAAAAGGTTCTTGGGTTTAACTTATTTAATGGGGTTGACAAGGAAGCCGTCACTGGCTTCTTATTGGTCTACTAGTTCCTTGATGGCAACGGCTATATTTCCTGCAACCATGAGTCGTAATTGGTATTTGCTTCTTCTTCGGATGCAGCATTTTGTTGACAGTGGTTTAGCCTTGCCACAAGATCACCCCGATTCTGACCATCTTTTTAAGATTAGGCCTGTCTTTGATCATTTTGTAGATTGGTTTTCAGAGGTCTACATTCCAGGCAAAGAAATAACTGTGGACGAGTCTTTGGTCCTATTGAAGGGTCGTTTGGTTTTTAGGCAGTACATTCCTAGCAAATTAAAATGTATATGCTGTCTGAAAGTAGTACAGGATATGTTTATAATTTCCGGGTCTACACTCGTAGCGATTCCAGTATTGACCCCACTGATTGTCCAGCCACTTTTGGAGTTAGTGAGAAAAGTGTATGGGAACTTGGTAGACGACTGTTTAACAAAGGTCACCATTTGTACGTAGATAACTTCTACAATGGAGTACAGTTGTTCAAGGAATTGTTCAGAGTGGGCACTGTTGCTTGTGACACAATCCAAGGCTGTCGAAGGGAGCTTGTCTGTAAAAAACTTGAGAGGGGACAGTGCAGTGCCGTGCAGAATGATGAGCTGCTAGCCCTGAAATTTATAGACAGGAGAGATGTCTACATGCTAACTACCATCCATGACAAGAGTACTTCCCCTGTGACTGTTTGGAGTCAGGTTGCCAAAGTGCACTAACCTGTGTGCATTTTAGATTATAATAAGCACATGGGAGATGTAGATCGAGTTGATCAGAGGTTGGAACCTTATAGTGCTTTTCTTAAGTCTTTAGCCATTCACCTTTTCCATTTGGCAACTTTTAATGCTTTTGTTGTATTCAAGAAAAGTTCTCCAGAGTCAAGGATGACATTTGTGAAATTTCAGGAGTCTGTCATAGCAAGCCTTGTTGTGGTGGAACAGGCAAGAGTTCCTAGAGAAGCAGTGGTGGAGGATGTGGATGGATTGAACGATCACCACTTTGTTGAGCACATTCCTCCTCACGCCCCAAAAAGAATTTCCCGCTAAGAAATGTAGATTCTGTGCTTGAAGAGGTATCCGAAGTGAGACTCATATGTACTGCACCGATTGTCCTTCAAAGCCTGGGCTGTGTGTGTGTGGCTGTTTCAGGAGTTACCACACTCAAAAACATTATTGGGAACTACCGTGAGCGTAAACTGCCTGTTGTATATTTTCATATGTCCAGTTTCATACAGTAGTTGGCATTACTGTAATGTATTTAGTTAGAGCTTTTGTCTTTGCAGTTTTGTGCTTATTTATAATTAGTTAGTGGTTTCTTTGTTGTTTAAAAAACAAACAAAAAAAGTGATAGCGGTGTGCATGGAGTGGAACTTGGCTGGTGGTGTGCATGGAGTGGTGCTTGGCTGGCAGTGTGCATAGAGTGGCGCTTGTCTGGCGGTGTGTTTGGAATGGCGCTTGGCTGGCGGTATAAATAGTGACTTGCTGTTGGCCACTGCAACAAACTGCTAGCCAAACACCAGTCCACACTCTCCTATCAGCTGGTGTGATTTGCTGTGTCAGGCATTTGGGGGTATGAAAGTGATGTGCCCTTAAAAGGCGCTGTCTGTTGATGTGCTGGGCCCACGGCTGGCTGCGTGAATGGTCTCGTGCATGTCATATATGAAAGGTGTGTGAATGGACTGTAAAGCGTTTGGTGCCTTGTCGCGGCCTTACAGCTCACAAGCTGTGAGTCATTGGTTCAGTTGTTTGGGCTTTCTGTTATTAACAGTGCATTTTATTTTTGTAAAATCTCTTCATAATAAAATTTGATCTACTGAACCATCACTCACCCTCGTGCCAAATCAAACCAGTATGTGTGGTTAAAATGAAAAAACCTGCTCCACTGTAATCAGGCTTCGAAGCACACCTTTGACATGCTAGGTGCCTCGGTTGGGACCCCGATGATGAAGCATGCCTCCAACTTGGTTGGTGGGTGAGGGGTCTTTTTAAAATAATCTAAGTGTGCTTCTTTTCACAGTTTTAGTGTTTGGAACATCTCAGAAGGACGTGGACACATCAAAATGATCTATTACAAAACAACCTGTTTTTCCCGGGGGGAACCTGAGTTTTTAGTCCTGGGTGCGGCGGTCCTTTAGGGAAACCTACCATTTTTTAAAACTAGACACCCGGAGGATTCCAGGGAGGTGTGGCTTGTGTGGATCCCCCAACATTTTCTTACCCATACTCTTTGCAAACCTCAAAATGTGCTTAAAAAAGGATATTTTCCTCACATTTCTTTGTAGGATCACCGCACCGGCACATATTTCCCACCATCCAGCGTTCCCCTCAGTCTCCCAGTAAAATGATACCTCACTTGTGTGGGTCCCCAAAGTAGAGTCAGCCTAAAAATGTATAAAAAATTGTGCTTATCAACTCGCCGCCCTCAATTTCCTGTTGCAGGCACCTGGGCCACCCACACAAATGAGGCATAATTTTTATCTGCAGACCGAGGGGAACATTGGGTGATACCAGCACAGTGATCCTACAAAGTAAAGTGTGAAAATGTGATTTTTTTTTTAGATATATTTGAGGTTTGCAGATGTGTCTGGGTAAGGAAATATTGGGGGATTCATATAAGCCAGACCTCCCTAGAGTCTAGTTTTAAAAAAATTCTGTTTTTGGTAGGGTTCCCTAGATGACAGCTGCACCTGGGCCCAAAACTCAGGAGGCCCCCCACCCCCTGCAAAAAAAGATAGTTTTGTAATAGATCATTTTAATGTGTCCACGTTGTGTTTTGGGGCACACGGGCACTTGGTCTACCCGCACAAGTAAGGTACCATTTTTATCAAGAGACCTGGGGAAACACTGGGTAGAAGAAAGTTTGTGGCTCCCCTCAGTTTCTAGAACTTCCCATCACCAAAATTTGAAGAAAACGTGTTTTTTTGCCACATTTTGAGGTTTGCAAAGGATTCTGGGTAACAGAACGTAGTGAGAGCCCCACAAGTCACCCCATTCTGAATTTCCCTAGGTGTCTAGTTTAAAAAAATATATAGGGTTGCTAGGTTTCCCTGGGTGCCGGCTGAGCTAGAGGCCAAAATCCACAGCTAGGCACTTTGCAAAAAACAGGTCAGTTTTCTTTGAGAAAATGTGATGTGTCCATGTTGTATTAAGGGGCACTTCCTGTCACGGCACTAGGCCTAGCCACACAATTGAGGTACCATTATCATCATGGGACTTGGGTAGAAGGAAGTTTGTAGCTCCCCTCAGATTCCAGAAATTGTCATCACCGAAATTTGAGGAAAAAGTTTTGTTTCCCCAAATGATGAGGTTTTCAAAGAATTCTCGGTAATAGAACCTGGGGAGAGCACCATAAGTCACCCCATCCTGGATTCCAGTAGATGTCTAGTTTTTAAAAATGTTCAGGTTTGGTAGGGTTCCGTAGGTGCCGGCTGAGCCAGAGGCCAAAATCCACAGCAAGGCACTTTGCAAAAAATTGGTCAGCTTTCTTCCGGGAAAATGTGATGTGTCCATGTTGTATTTTGGGGTGTTTCCTGTCGCGGGCCCAGGCCTACCCACGCAAGTGAGGTACCATTTTTATTGGGAGACCTGGGGAACACTGGGTAGAAGGAAGTTTGTAGCTCCCCTCAGATTTCAGAACTTTCCATCACCGAAATGTGGAGGAAAAGTGTTTTTTTTGCCAATTTTTGAGGTTTGCAAAGGATTCTGGGTAATAGAACCAGGTGAGAGCCCCACAAGTCATGCCATCCTAGGTGTCTAGTTTTTAAAAATGCACAGGTTTTGTAAATTTCCCTAGGTACCAGCTGAGCTAGAGGCCACAATCCACAGCTAGGCACTTTCCAAAAAACAGGTCAGTTTTCTTTGGGAAAATGTGATGTGTCCACACTGTGTTTTTGGGCATTTCCTGTTGCGGGCACTAACCTAGCCACATAAGTGAAGTACCATTTTTATCGGGAGACTCATGGAAATGCTGGGTGGAAGGATATTTGTGGCTCCGCTCAGATTCCTGAACTTTCTATCACCGAAATGTGAGGAAAGAGTGTTTTTTTGCCAAATGCCAAGGTTTGCAAAGTATTCTGGGTAACAGAACCTGGTGAGAGCCCAACAAGTCACCCTGGATTCCCCTGGGTGTCTAGTTTTGAAAAATGCACAGTTTTGGTAGGTTTCCCTAGGTGTCGGCTGAGCTAGAGGCCAAAATGCACAGCTAGGCACTTTCCAAAAAACACGTCAGATTTCAAAGTAAAAATGTGATGTGTCTATGTTGCGTTTCCTGTTGCAGGCATTATGCCTACCCATGCAAGTGAGGAACCATTTTTATTGGGAGACTTGGTGAAATACAGAAAAGAAGAACAAATGTTATTGCCCCTTGTCTTTCTCTCAATTTTTCCTTCCAAATGTGAGACAGTGTGCAAAAAAGACAACTATTTGAGAAATTCACTTTAATGCACATGCTAGTATGGGAACCCCGGAATTCAGAGATTTTCAAATAACCACTGCTTCTCAACACCTTATCTTGTGCCTATTTAGTAAATAGAAAGGTTTCCTTAATACCTATTTTTCAATCTTTATATTTCACCAAATGAATTGCTGTATACCCGGTATACAATGAAAACCCCATTGCAAGGTGCAGCTCCTTTGTTGGCTCGGGGTACCTAGGGTTAATAATGAACCTACAAGCCCTATGTATCCATGCAACCAGAAGAGTCCAGCAGACATAACTGTATATTGGTTTAGAAACGTTGACATCACAGAAAAAAGTTACACAGTAATACGTGGAGAGAAATGACTGTTTTTTTTCACCTCAGTTTAAATATTTTTTTATTTCAGCTGTTATTTTCTGTAGGAAAACCTTGTAGGATCAGCACAAATGGTCCCTTGCTGAATTCAGAATGTTGTCTACTTTTCAGAAATGTTTAGCTGACTGGGACCCAGCATTGGTTTTACACCCATTTCTGTCACTAACTGGAAGGAGGCTAAAAACACAAAAAATAGTAAAAATGGGGTTTGTCCTAGTAAAATGCCAAAATTGTTTTGAAAACTTTGGTTTTCTGATTCAAGTCTGCCTGATCTTGAAAGCTGGGAAGATGTTGATTGTAGCACAGCAAACCTTTTGTTGATGCGATTTTCAGGGAAACAAAACATATGCTTTGTTCTGCAGCACTTGTTTTCCGTTTTTCTGCAAAAAAACGAAATTTTACCTGTTTTTTTAAATAATTTCTTGGTCTCCTCCAGGGGAACCCACAAACTTTGGGAACCTCTAGAATCCATAGGATGTTGGAAAAAGGGATGCACATTTGGTGTGGGTAGCTTATCTAGACAAAAAGTTTGGAGGGCCTAAGGGCTAGATGTATCATTATCCCGGTTCGCATTTGCTAAATAACGATTTTTAAGAAATCGCTATATAAGAAATTCAAAATGGGATGTATGAAAATTGCGATTCGGTAATAGCGATTTCTTAAAAGTCGCAATAGCTATTACTGAATTGCAATTAGGGAATTGGACTACATTCATCCCTATGGGCCTGTAGGCCCATAGGTGCGAATGGTTTTGCATTTCCGAATTTGCGAATTCCTGTTAGGAATTTGCAAATTAGGTAATGCAAATCCCAGGGTGCTGGGGGTCTGAGTCCCCCTTTAATGCACCCCAAAAAAATATCAGTGGACATGTGAAGCGCACACATGGCATAGGGGCATGTGTGCGCTACATGTCATTTTTAAAAATGCATTTTGAATGCATTTTTAAAATTCCACATGGTTACCACCAAATTTGATTTGCGTTTCCTAAATGCCCAATTTGCATTTAGGAAATGCATGATACATGTGCTTTGGAACTCGCAAAAAGGAATTCCCTATTAGCGATTTCAAATTTAGAGAATCGCAATTTGCGATTCCCTAAATGGAGTTGCAATTTCAGGGAATCACTATTTTAGCGATTCCTTGAAATTGCACTGCGAATACCTTTCATAAATCTTGAAAAACATTTTTGCATTTGCAAACGGTCGAATTTTGCGATTCGCACCGTTTGCGAATGAAAAAAGCTTTTATACATCTAGCCCTAAGTGCGAACTGCCCCATATAGCCAAAAAAAGGCTCGACACAGTAGCGTTAAGAAGGCCGCCTCAGTGCTCCTCGTCGCCTCTGTGCTTCTAAGCATCTTCACTCCCCATCCAATCCAGATGCTGTTACCCAGAATGAGACAAATGCCTGGATTGGTCTGAGTGGCCTTAATTGCTGCTCAGATGGGGCCTGGGAGACTACACTGGTTCTTCACCCAGGCAGTGATACAGTTGGCCTGTCTTGGACAGCTGGCCAAACTGGCATGCACACTCAGAAGTGCACAATACTACTCCCCCCCCACTGCTGATGACTGCGATTGCCGTGCCCCACCCGGTCCTACCCTACGATGAGGAAGCAAAAATTAAAACTATAATACGGCAGTTGTGATATCTTTTCATTTTTCTGCTACCTTTTAGCGGAGATGCCACTCCTGAGTGGAGGTAAAGCCAGTGTACCTGGTCAAATGCCTTCTTGGCATCAACTGATAGCATAATTGTAGGTATTTGGGAGCACTGAGTTTTGTCTAAGAGATGGCAAAGGCGCTTGGTGTTGTCACTACAGCTCCTCTCTGGAATCCACCCAGCCTGATCTGGTTCTACTAGACTCTGCATGTATGGGGCAAGATGGGTCACTAAAATAGTAGTAAATATCTTGCCATCAACATCCAATAGAGAGATCTGCTTATGTGATGGGTAGTGTCTGGGGTCTTTGCCTGGTTTAGGGATCACTGTGTGGTTTAGGAGCCATTTGCATAGTGCGCGTTAGGGAACCAGTAGTTCTGAACAAGTTGTACATGCGGATGAGGAGGGAAGCTACCCAGGCTGCGAACAGCTTGTAGAAATCAGTGGTGTAGCCCTACCTGATTGCAAACGTGAGATAGCTGCCAACACCTCGCCCTTTCAGATTTCTTGGTCAAGATGTGAGGAGTCATGCAGTGCCAGGTGAAAGAAGGGGACCTTTGCTAGGTACAAAACAGCATCATCTCTCTCAAGCCCATCAGCTGAGTAAAGGGCAGCGTAGAAGCGCCCGGAGGCTTGAGTGATGTCTTCGTCTTAGTATCTATTGTCACCTTGTGGTTCCTCTAGTTTGACACCTCTCTGTCCAATGGGCTTAGACCCGTAGGCAATGTGCTAGCATTGTAGCATTGTTTCCCATGGCATAATATTAAGTCTTCCCAGATCCAGGGCCTTGAGTTGTTTACATGCCGTATTGAGCTGGTGACGCATTCTGTGGCAGTCTGACTGTTTGTGTTCTTCTTATAGCTCCTTCATCTGCCCCTCCAAGCAGGCTTGTTTATCCCTCCTGTCCCAATTAAGTCATGCAGCTAAAGCAATGAGCTAGCTCAGAAGCATTGCTTTTAGTGTGTCCCATAGCAATGTCACGGCTGTGTCTGGAGTATCATTGGTTTCAAAATATTTGTTAATGGCTGCATTTATTTATTTGACGCTGCCTGCATATGTTAATAGTTTATGGTTAAGGCATCAGGTGTGAGGTTGGGTGGTGGGCCCTGGTAAATGAAGAGTAAAGTTGATGGGTGCATGATCTGAGAGGGCAGCTTCCCTTATGTTGAATCCAGCAGTGGATGTGAGGTACTTGGTTTTTCAGAACCGGTACTGATCCGGAAACCCAGTGGTGCCAGGGTACACCCAAAGACCTCGGGTACTTTCCTGATTCAGACGACAGAAACTCAGAGTCTTCTAGGTGAAGTCAAAGATCGAATTTATTGGCTGCAACCAAGTAACAAGCGTCCTAGAAGTACAACAGCACGGTTTGTATGTTCTCAGGAGACTGTGTTTCAATGCAAAGTCAGGTTTCCTTATATACAGTTTTTTAAGCTTCAGGCAAACATTCTTGACATTTTGGTTGGTCATTCACATGTTTTCACTACAAAGGAGAAAACAGTGTAATGATGAAACCTCATATTTCATGTCATCCAACCCATAATAAATTACCCGGCAAGGCCTAGTATTTTACATCAGATAAGTGTGGACCCCCAATAAAAACGGGCACCTCCCCCTCGTAAAGTAAGAAGAAGAAAAGAGCAGGTGCAGGTGTGAGCAAGATTAGGCAGGGTGTGTGAGCGATAATAAGGGTTTTATGGCATGGTGTGCCTTGGTGCTATCTGATTCAGCCACTGGGAGAGGGACTGACCAAACAGGTTTGGCCTGAGGCAATGGTTCCAGCTTGCCCAGGTCAGTGAAAAGTCAATCAAGGTGTACGTGTCCTTGGAATCAAATCTGACTGTATTATAAGCCTATGTGAGGGCAACTTTTAAAAATGGCTGCCATGTATAAAATGGGAGCCACGAGTGCAGGACGAAAATGGCGATTTCGAGGTGAAAACGCTGCTGGAATTGAGCGAAAATGCTCATGCTTAGTGTACTAGTCATTATCGGTCTTTTGATACTAAAATCGTACTGCTGTGGCAAAGTAAATTACATGGGTCCAGAATTTTTAGAACCACAGATGCTGAAAGGCGTGGAGTTGTAAAGAAGAAGTTGATTCTAGCATATGTTTGATGGGTCGCTGAAAAGAAGGTAAAATCCCTGTGCTTAACGTGGTGTGTAGGCTATCTGTAAACCCATATTTATCCAGAAGTTGACAGCCCTGTGATGTGAATAGTCCTGTCTGTCCCACCCTCTGTACTGATCGATCCAGGTTAGAGTCGGAGAGCAAGCTAAAGTCTCTGCAAATGAGGATGTTGGAATCAGTTGTGGCCATCACCCACCAGAGTGTGTGTCAAGGATAAAGACCTCCTGATGTTCATTGGGAGCATATAAGGTAGCTAGCATAAAGGTGTGCGATTTCATGGCGATGCGTAAGGATAGGAGGTGGCCAGGGATTTCTGCGTGCATCTGTACCACCCTAATGGGCAAGTGTGAAGCTAATAAAATGTCACCCCCTGCCTTTTTCCTTTTAAGGGATGAGAAGTATTGACGATTGTACCATGGGGATCACAAGCTCTTCCAGTCTGTTTTAAGAAGGTGGATTTCCTGAAGACAGATATCACATTTGATTCCCCTAACATAAGCAAGAATGTAAGGTGCTTCATTGGTGCGTTGAGGTCCCTAATACTGTAGCTGATTATTTTAGCCATCTGCCACTACTGAGGGGAGCATGCAGAGGGAAAATCCATACACAGTGTAGCTGCTACATTTCTGGATAGGCAGGACTCCCATTATAGGCACATGGAGGTGTGTATGTATGTAAGATGCTGAGCAGGAACAGGAGAGAGAAAGTGATAGAAAGAAAATCACAACAACAACAAACAACAAAGTAACTGCTGGCTTCCCCTCCTAGGATCACAGGGAATAACATGTATAGGTCAATGTTTTGGCTACAAAACTTGTCTGGACATCAATCTGGCAGTCCTGAGAGCTCTGCTACCGATAGTCACACCATCTCTCAGTAGGACAGAAGAGCGTCTAGTAGATGAACCTCAAGAGCAGTTCACTGGGGTATGATTGCCTTGTGGGGCTGTCCCTTAGTCATTTTCAGGCTCATAGGTGGTGTCCTGATGCTGGAGCTGGTGGAGAAGGGCAGCTCTCTCTTTGCAGCTCTCCATCTCAGCAGGCTTGCTGGAGCCCTTTGTCTTTTGTCCCACAGAGCATGGGGAGCTTGAGGAAGAGTGAAGGGGACTCCATGGAGGGACAGGCTATGTTGACCTCTTGTGGCTTATCAATGTCCAGCAATGCTTTGGCCTCTTTGAAGATGCACATGTTCCGTGTCTCGTTGTTTCACATGAAGGTGAGGTGTGCAGAAATTCTGTGAAGGGCCGCAGTAGACAACACTGCAGGGTGATGGGTTATAGATCCTGGTAGAGCCGGAACTTGTTGCCTTCAAAGTCTATAGCACTAAGATCATGTACAACTGCAGTAATTGTTTCTTTTTGCTTGTTGTAGCACAAACAGATCAGAATGTCTTGTGTCATGCTGGGTGATCTAGCCAGTCAGCCCATCCTGTATGTGTCATCCAGTATAATGTCCTGGTTGGAGAGATCTGGTGCCACATGGCGAAACAGTCAGATGTCATAGTCCTCCAAATTCCCCAATGCAGTCAGGAGAGGGACTCCTTTAATTCTTATGTTGGCTCATCATGACCTATTTTCAAGGTCCTCCAGTGGATAGCGCAGTTCAGGGTTTTTATTCTACAAATCCAATAGTTCATGCTGATGTGCGTTGAGTTCTTTTTTGCAGTAGTCAACAACTTGTTCTAGATCATTGACCCTCTGGCCAAGATCACCCACCTCTCGTTTAAGGTCCTTGACCTCCAATGTAATTTCCTGCTTGACAGCTGTGATGTCCTCCCTCGGGGTGAGGAAAAGAGTTTATAGGAAGATCCAAGTGAGTGATGGTTCTTCGCACGTCTGGTCCATAGCGGTGACATCAACCAAGGAGGACGTTGATGTAGTGGCCTCTGTAGGATGCTCTGGTTTTCTGCCCATAGGTTTGGTGAGTAGTTCTTTGATGGAGTTGTCCTTTGTAATACGATGAGTGGCCATGGTTGCCACAACAACCTACGAGTTGTCCTATCAAGCAATACTGAAGAATGAGATCTTTGAGGTGTTGGTGGGTAGTTTGAAGGGGGGCCTCTGTTCTCAGCATCAAGGCAGCAAGATTGCAATTGGCTTTGTGGCCCAGACCAAGCAGGAGAAGCTGTTGTTTAATGTGATACCAAGTAGGTCACCATTCCGGCGCATTGGTACCCAGCCTCCAATATGCAGCCAACAAGGCAGCCACTCCACCAGCAGGTGTCCAATATCTTTAAACAGTTCAGCGCCAGAAGGAGTAAGTCACTACAAGTTACTCCTGTCAGTGTGGATGCCAGGGAGGGGAAGAGGACAAATTCTGTTGGCTGATGAGGAGTCATAGCAGTCCCTAAGGGTGGTAGCGTAGGATGCAGGCCACAGACCCTCCTTGCATCTGGATTTGGGGGCAGGACCAAAAGTATTCCCAGCTCACCTCAGTTTTTCAGGCCTTCTGGCCTAGTGATATCTGGCAAGGCCTCAACCCCCTCATGCCTCTGGTAGAGCCACCTGGGCGAGCAGCACCACCGGCACAAGCCAAATCCAAACTTGGGACATTCAAAGAGCCCTCTGATGCAGGCTGTGTCCAGAAGTGGCAGTGCTCGATGTCCGACAGGTGGTTAGGGCACAGAGGGGTGTTAATGCAGCTTGCCACTCCTGTGCAGTGTCCCGCAGAGGTCATCTGCTGGTCTTGTGCAACAGGATTCGCCATGGAGCACAGAAACCTACCACAAGTTCTCCTGAACTGTTTGCAGGGATTGTTTATTCGGCAGGGGACACAGTAGATCTAATGAAGTTGGAGCACTAATCACACTTCGAGACCGCCGCAATATTAGGAGTGCACGGGTTGGTCTCTTATACGATTTTATGTCTCAGTTAGCAAAGGTGAGACGTTGGTGGGTTAATCTTTTAGCACCCTGCATTCTGTATGCTCCCATGCACGTTTGGGGGGGTCAAAGAAGGCACTTTTAACTCCACCTTCACACTTCCACCATTACCACAAAAGTAGACGGCAGAGCTCTGTAGGCCCGGTACTGTCCGGGTGTCATCTTGGACACACACCCCAATTTGTTTTTTTTTTATATACATGTGATCTTATTCTGCCTGTACAAAGAGTATAAAGAGTAAAACAAGATGAATGAAGTTTTAGATGAAGAAGAGATTATGTCACATTTTATGCAGGATTTCTTCGCCTAGAAACACTGCGACAAACCTGAACGAAAGTCAAAACTGACTGCAATATAAAATGATGAAAGAACAATTTTAAAGACCATTGCTTTCAACACAAAGGCCCTCATTCTGACCCTGGCGGATTGAATCCGCCAGGGCCGAGGGCAGCGAATGCACCGCCAACAGGCTGGCGGTGCATTCATGGGCATTCTGACCGCGGCGGTAACGCCGCGGTCAGAAACGGGAAACCAGCGGTCTCCCGCCGGTTTCCCGCTGCCCATGGGAATCCTCCATGGCGGCGCAGCAAGCTGCGCCGCCATGGGGATTCCGACCCCCTTCCCGCCAGCCTGGTTCTGGCGGTTTACACCGCCAGAACCTGGCTGGCGGGAACGGGTGTCGTGGGGCCCCCTAACAGGGCCCCACATTGCTTTTCAGTGTCTGCTTAGCAGACACTGAAAAGCGCGACGGGTGCCACAGCACCCGTCGCACACCTTCCACTCCGCCGGCTCCATTCGGAGCCGGCATCCTCGTGGAAGGCGCTTTCCCGCTGGGCCGGCGGGCGATCTTTTGCAGATCGCCCGCCGGCCCAGCGGGAAAGTTGAAATGCCCCCCGCGGTCTTCTGACCGCGGGGCGGTGTTTGGGCGGTTTCCGCCCGGCGGGCGGCGTCCGCCGCCCGTCCGGGTCGGAATGAGGCCCAAAGAGTACATCTTAATGCCCCTTAAAGATGACCCAAAATTGAAGTAAGAAGGTTCCCAGCGATAATGTATATGTTTTTAAACCATCCTCTCACCTGTAAATGAAGAGCCACATCAGAAAATCTCTGTGGTCAGCAAAAGACTCAACTCTTACAGCCATAATTGCTGGCCTCGAGCCATAACCCTCTCAGACATGTATAACAAAGAGTTAAGTTTTAGACACCTAAAGCACACAAAAGATCATGCCACTACGTGCTGGCATTGTAAACACTGAAATAAATATTGGGACAGAATAACAAAATGCGTCTAGAAAGTGACTGATTCTTCTGTTTCTCAGTCTGTACAAATATGTATTGCATACACATTGGATGATTATAAACATGATATGTGTACTACAGCAAAACACAAGACTGAAAAGGTGACTCAGTCCAGGGCACCAGGAATGATGATTGTGGACTTAACTGAAATTTAACCAGCAGCAGCTCTTCCGCTAAGGTGGAGGAGAGTCTCCCCACTGCTTGAAGAGGAAGGTAAAAATAAAATGATAATAACAAAAAAGAGATATTATCATTTTATTTTTAGCAGAGCCAGGTTAGGGCGGGGCAGGAGGAGTGGTGAGTGCACCATAAGTGCGCATGTCTGTTTGCCGGCCGTGTTGGTCATTTCTCCTCAAGGCTGTATTGCACAGCAGGTAGAAGAAAGTGCAAAGGGTCCCACTCCCTGTGTGCGAACGGTAGCAGGCTCCTCATACCAATCACGACACTGCTGTCATGCTGGTGACAGCAGAGTGGTGATTGGCTGAGGGGAGTCTGGATGAGGATGGAGGAGATGATCCTGTCTCCGTTCAGAGGAGGAAAGTGTTTTTTTTTTTTTTTAAATGTTTTTTTTTATTTATCCCCCTCCACACTCAGCCACCCCTGTTCAGTGGTAGCCGCCACTGAATTTATCCTGTTAATTAAAACGCATGACATACTTATGCCAGGTACCCAGACAAACAGCAAATACAGTGCAATTTATACAATAGTACTAGTACAGACATGAGATTCTGGTCTAGGTTTCCAGAGAGCACCAGCGTTTGTGCTGCTACTAACAGTGAATCCTAATCATGGTCAATGAGGAGCAACTATGTGCAAAAAGATTTTGGCGGTCATTACAACATTGGCGGTAAATGCCGCTTACCTCCGTGCAGAAGACCACCAACACACCGCCGCGGCCGCAGAAATCCGCCACAGCTATTATGACCCACAGGTCGGAATCCGCCAAAATTGAGACACCCACACAGGTCAGCCACACCAAAGGTCAGTGATAAACTGGCGAAAACAAAACCTCCACCGTCACGCCAACAGAAATACGCCCACACTATCACGACACACGAATCCACGAGGCGGTCTTTCAACCGCGGTATTCCATTGGCGGTACACACCGCCGCGCTCAAAATACACACACTTTTACAAAACACTACCACATTTGACAAAACAAAATACACACACCTGATACACATACACACACCACTCCCACACACCCATTACAATATGAAACACACACCCACATCACCCACAAACCCCTACGACCACAATTAATGAGAGAAGGCCAGAGAGAGACACCACAAACAACTACCAAGCATCCATAGGCACACAATACCATCACCCACATAACTTCCACGCATCTCACACAACACACCACTAAATATCACCCCATTTATCACTACACACACCACCCCACACATCACCCACACCACCCCATGGCACGGCAAAGACACCCCAGGATCTCTGAAGAGGAGCTCAGGGTCATGGTCGAGGAAATCGTCCAGTAGAGCCACAGCTATTCGGATCACAGGTGCAGCACACCTCCATAGCTAGGAAGATGGAGCTATGGCGCAGAATAGTGGACAGGGTTAACGCAGTGGGACAGCACCCAAGAAATCGGGATGACATCAGGAAGAGGTGGAACGACCTACGGGGGAAGGTGCGTTCCGTGGTCTGAAGATACCACCTTGCGGTTCAGCGGACTGGCGGCGGACCCCCACCTCCTCCCCTACAACTAACAACTTGGGAGGAGCAGGTCTTGGCGATTCTGCATCCTGAGGGCCTCGCAGGAGTAGATGGAGGAATGGACTCTGGTAAGTCAAATCTTAATTATTACATCCCCCACCCTACCTGCATGCCATCACATACCCCCACCCTCACCCCACCACTCCAACTCCTCACAAATGTCCCAACATCACAAACCACACATCCTAAAACCAAGCTCTGCATGCAACAACAAAGCATGGCCACCCATCACCAAAGCATGGCCACTGCACATACCCATACACCCCCCTAAACCACCATCACACAAGGTCCCACACAGGAATGCAAGCACTGGGATACACGGTGACCCACCAATTGCACACCATGGCACACACAGATGTAATAAACATCCTTTTATACCCCTGCAGGACCCCTACCCAACGTCACCGGACAGGAGGGTCCACACATGTCCACACCACCAACAGAAGAGGCCCACAATGATGACAGCAGCTCTGTCCAACTGGATCTAGATGACCAGCCCGGCCCATTGGGGACCTCTGGACAGTCGGTTCCCCTGACACAGTCACAGGCCACTACAGAGCTTTCCCCCTCTGTAAACACCAGCACAGCACCCACCCAGCGGGCCCATAACTCTGTCCCCAGGACACGTCAATCAGCAGTGTGTCCACCACTACAGGGAACCCAGGCTAACCCACCACCCCAACGACAACAGGGACCTGGGGGCAGTGGTAGTGGGCACACGGTTCAGGGGACGGAGGCCCAGGAACACAGGGGAACTGGGAGGGCTGCTGTGCGACAGGGGGAGGAGAGGCCAAGGGAACCCACTCTCCACGAGGCCCTCTCCAACATCATGGGAGCCTACCACCACTCCCAGGAGACGATGGCAACGGTACTGGCCAAGTTTCAGGAGACCCAGTGCCTGCAGGAGGAACAGTATTTGGGCTTCAGGGAGGAACTCAGATCCATCAGTTCCACCCTGGGCACCATCGTAGGGGTGCTGAAGGAAGTACTCAACACCAGGAGGAACACTGTGGCACAACAAGGGGCCCCTGACACTAGCCTGGACAAGGAACTGCCCACCACCTCCACCGGCGCTAGTGGACAGGAGGCACCGCCACAGAACCACCACACCAGCACCCCACCCCTGCAGAGGGAGAACCACCCCGCAAACGGTCCCTGAGATCCAGGACAAAGACAGAGAACGATGCCAAGACCCCCGCCAAGAAATGAGACCACCCTGAATGTCATCTTTCTGTCCCACTTTGTCACCCTGTCCACCCTCAAACTGCACCAGCTCCACTTCCTATGCCCATTTAGGCAATGCACCTGTGAGACGAATAGACTGGACTCTGCCATGGACATTCCTCCACCATCACCCCTCACCATTTTACAACCCCCTCCAATATTGAGCACTTAAATAAACACCCTTGAAGCTCTAAACAATCTGGAGTCAGTTTGTGATTTCCAAATAGTGTATTAGCAATTACAGTGGCAAAATGCTATATCAAATGTAATGTCAACATACCTATGTCACACAGCTCTAGTCCATGAGGAAACAAAGGAAGATGTCAAACTGTGGGACCCACATCTGTGAAATCGTAAGGGAAAGGGACAACTCAGTGACCATACACTGGGTGAAAACGACAGACAGTAGAGAGGTAGTAGTGTTAAAGTACATGTAGTAGGCAGGTTTGTATTCTTACCTGTGTCTCACTGGGAATATTGCAGGATTACCGAGTTCCTGTTGTTGATGTCCTCTTCTTCAGCCTCCTCGTCTTCACTGTCCACAGGCTCCACAGCTGCAACAACACCGCCATCTGGACCATCCTCCTGCAGAAAAGGCACCTGTCGTCGCAAAGCTAAGTTGTGAAGCATACAGCAGGCCACGATAATCTGGCACACCTTCGTTGGTGAGTAGAATAGGGATCCACCTGTCATATGGAGGCACCTGAACCTGGCCTTCAAGAGACCGAAGGTCCGCTCTATTATCCGACAAGTTCGCCCATGTTCCTCTGCCCTTGTCCCGGGATTCCTCACTGGGGTCAGTAGCCATGACAGGTTGGGGTAACCAGAGTCACCTGCAAATGGCGAGGGACAACTGTTAGACACACACTAACCTGTAGGGATATCCCCAGACCCAGACAACCATTCCCACTGACTTGCTTCAAGGTGCTCACCTAATAGCCACACCCGGTGCCTCTGGAGTTGCCCCATCACAAAAGGGATGCTGCTATTCTGCAGGATTTAAGCGTCATGCACAGAGCCAGGGAATTTGGCATTAACATGGGAGATGTACTGGTCGGCCAAACACACCATCTGCACATTCATGGAATGATAACTCTTCCGGTTTCTGTACACCTGTTCACTCCTGCGTGGGGGGACCAAAGCCACATGTGTCCCATCAATGGCACCTATGATGTTGGGGATATGTCCCAGGGCATAGAAGTCTCCTTTCACTGTAGGCAAATCCTCCACCTGAGGGAAAACAATGTAGCTCTGCATGTGTTTCAGCAGGGCAGACAACACTCTGGACAACACGTTGGAAAAAAATAGGCTGGGACATCCCTGATGCTATGGCCACTGTTGTTTGAAATTACCCACTTGCAAGGAAATGGAGTACTGACAGCACCTGCACTTGAGGGGGGATTCCTGTGGGATGGCGGATAGCTGACATCAGGTCTGGCTCCAACTGGGCACACAGTTCCAGGATTATGGCACGGTCAAGCCTGTAGGTGATTATCACATGTCTTTCCTCCATTGTCGACAGGTCCACCAGCGGTCTGTACACCGGTGGATGCCGCCATCTCCTCACATGTCCCAGCGGACGGTGCTTATGAAGGACAACAGCGAGCACAGAGTCAACCAACTCAGAGGTATGTACTCACAGCTTACACAGAACACGAATCATAATCCAAAATTTGGCCTGTATGAGTGTTGAGGCAAGGCCTAGGTATGTCTGACCCAGTGAAAAATTAAGCCATTTGGGCCCCTGAAATGGCGGCTGCCTGACCTGTAAAGTGGGACAATGGGATGTGAGGTAACTGCGCTGGCGTTGTACACCGTCGCGATAGGCGGTCAAAGACCGCAGCGCAATTCTGCATTGGTTAACATTGGACCCTATGGGTCCCCGGAGCCAATGACGATGTACGCCGGTGGTGACGGTACCACCGCAGTGGACGTGACCGCCACTTTCTATCTGTTTAATCACTCGATACCTGATCTTCGACAGGAGAGGACCTACACAGCAAGTGCTGCTGTGACCTCGGTCTGGAAGAGACAATGGCTCGTGCGTCTCGGGAAAGGGCCCCTGCCTTCACATCGGAGGAGTTGGAGAAACTCGTGGATGGGGTCCTCCCCCAGTAAACGCTACTCTACGGTCCTCCAGACAAACAGGTAAGTACACTGGGAGCATGCTGTATGGGCTATGCCTGTGTGGAGTGGGGTGGATGAAAGATGGGGGGGAGATTGAGGCGTGCATGAAACAACGGTGAGTTCATGTGCATTATGGCAAGGGTAGGGATGGGGGCCAATGACTGTGACAGTGCATTTGGTAATAACAGAAAAAAGATATTTGGCGTGCCATCGCCTCGGCCGTCCGGATCCTGGGGGTCTACCACAGACGGAGCACCCACTGCCGTAAGAGATGGGAGGACATTCGCCGCTGGAGCAAGAAGACGGCGGAGGCCCTGCTGGGGATGGCCTCCCAATGTGGGAGGGGTGCCCGTCGCACCATGACCCCCCTGATGTTCAGGATCCTGGCAGTGGCATACCCGGAGTTGGATGGGCACTTGAGGGCATCACAGCAGCCACAAGGGGGTGAGTACACTCTCATTCTGCTGATTTTGCATGCAGTGGAGGTCTCTGGGTGGGGGAGGTGGGCTGTGGGTTTCCCTAGGCCAGGGCGAGTGTGCTAGTTAATTCCCCTTGTTCTGGCAGACCCTGTAGCAACCCACCCCACCCGTGTACAGTGCCAAGTACACCTAGTCAGGCTCCCGTGTCATGCATGTGTGCAGATCTCGTCCATAGCCTTATAGGAAATGTCCCAGGGATTGAACAGTGGAGCCCAAGTGCGCGGTGTAGTGCAGGGGGCTTCTGTGTCTGTCGTGTCCGCCAACGGTAGTGATAATGCATGCACTCAACATGTCTTTCTTCTGTCCCCCCCCCTTTTTGTGGTCTCCCTGTTCTTGTGTGCAATAGTATCATCAGGCGGAGGAGCAGTGGCACCGGAGCAGAAGTGAGCTGCATCCCACATGGCCCTGGAGGGCGAGACAACGGACTCGGAGTTCACCAGTGGGACAGAGGACGAGGGGAGCTCCACCGCGGGGACAGAAGCTGACACAGTGACACGGAATCGTCCTCTGATGGGAGCTCCCTTGTGGTGGGGGCAACATCTGTGCCCCCCGCATCTACAGGTACAGCCGCCACCCCCCTACCAGCACTGCCCTCCCAGCAGCCCCTCAGCCTTTTCCCCGTGCCTGCTCACCCAGGAGGGTGGGCATCACCTTCGCCCCAGGCACCTCAGCCCCTACCCCAGTCACCCCTGCTGCCCTCAGTGAGGAGGCCATTGACCTCCTCAGGTTCCTCACTGTTGGGCAGTCTACCATTTTGAATGCCATCCTGGGTGTAGAAAGGCAGTTACAACAAACAAATGTATTCCTGGAGGGCATTCATTCTGGTCAGGCGGCCCTTCAGCGAGCTTTTCAGACTCTGGCCTCAGCACTGATGGCAGCTATTGTCCCTGTCTCTAGCCTCCCCCCTCCAACTTCCTCCACCCAGACCCAATCCCCTGTACCTCAGCCTATCCCAAGCACACCTTCAGACCAGCATGCACACAACTCAACACACAAGGGAAGCTCTGGCAAACATAAGCACCACACATCCCACAGGCACTCATGCAAGCATCACACACATGCAGACACACCAACATCCACTGCCTCCACTGTGTCCCCCTCCTCCTCATCTCCCTCCTCCCTCCCAGTCTCGTCTACACTCACACCTGCATGCACTACATCTACAGCCACTACTTCCATCACCAGCACACCCACCACCACACCCCTCTCACGTGCAGTCACCACCCCCACTGCCATTCACACGTCCCCTGTGTCCTCTCCCAGTGTGTCTGTGACGCCACCTCCCAAGATACACAAACGCAGGCACACACCCACCTAACAGCCATCACCTCTCGACAGCCTCCAGCGCATGCACCTTCACCCAAAGTCACCAAACGAACACCTCCTACAACCACAACCTCTTCCTCCACTCTCAAACCCACTCCAGCTACCCGTCCCAGTGTTCCCAAGAAACCTTTCTTGTCCAACCTTGACCTCTTTCCCTCACCTCCCCCACCCCGTCTGTCTCCTAGGGCCGACTCTCCAGGTCCCAACCTAGCACCTAAGCCACAAAATCTCCGGGACCAGTGGTGCCTGTAGTCACCGGAATCTGGAGTGCACCGGCCTCCAGGGCAGCCAGTGTGGCACAGAGCCACAGCACAGACAGTCCCCCACCTGTCAAGCATCAAAAGTTGACCAGTGCCCAGCGGGAGAGGGGGAAGACTCCAGCCACCAAAGCCGCTGCCAGGGGTACAGGTGGGAGTGTGGAGTCAGCTGCGACACCTTCCAAGGTGGGGAAGGACCACAAGAAAGTCAGCAAGTCTGGGAAGAGCAGCACAGCGGAGAAGACCGCAATCATCCCCGCTGCCCAGGAGTCCACCGCCAGCACCAGCCCTGCTGCCCAGGAGGCCACCGCCAGCACCAGTCCAGCTGCCCAGGAGGCGACCGCCATCATCCCCGCTGCCCAGGAAGCCACCATCAGCACCAGCCCCGCTGGGCCAGACAGGACCGCCAGCACCAGCCCCGCTGGGCCAGACAGGACCGCCAGCAGCTGAGTCACTACAAAGGACCCCGCCGCCACAAGCACCGCTGAACAGGGCACCGCTGCCACAAGCACCGCTGAACAGGGCACCGCCGCCACAAGCACTGCTGAACAGGGCAACGCCGCAACAAGCACCGCTGAACAGGGCACCGCCGCAACAAGTACCGCTGGCCCAAGAGCGCCAAGGGCACTGACGCTACTGAGTCCGTCACGAGCAGGATGAAGCACTCTGGGCACAAAGCCCCCTCCAGAACCAGTGGAGAAAGGCATCCAATTGAGAGACTGTGGCTTTGCACTCCCCAGGATTGAACAGTGGGCAAACCACCTACTGTAGAGACTTGAGAGACTGTGGCTTTTCACTTCCCAGGATGGAACAGTGGGCAAACCACCCACTGTAGAGGCTTGAGAGACTGTGGCTTTGCACTCCCCAGGATGGAACAGTGGACAAACCACCCACTGTAGAGACTTGAGAGACTGTGGCTTTGCACTCCCCAGGATTGAACAGTGGGCAACTACCTGGACTACTATTGTTGGTGTACATTTTGTTTATAGTGTATATATATATATTTTTGCGTACTGGATTTTAATATATTACAATGGTTACACTGATTTTCTTTGGTCTTTGCATTCTTCCAGGGGGGTTGTGGGGTGTAACTGTAATGTATCATGCTGTATTAGTGTGTGTGTTGTTCGTGGGTGAGGGTGGGGTTGGGGGTGTTGCATACTGTGTGTGTGTGTCCCTGTTTTTTCCCTCCCCCCTCCCCTGTGTCGTAGGTGCAGTACTCACCGTTGTCTGCGCCGCCGGCGTTTGTGCTTCTGGTAGAGGAGCAAGAAGATAAGGCCTGGCAGGATCTAGAGCTCGGGTTCCATGGCGTCCGGATTCCTCGTGGGGTGTGTAGAGTTGAGCGTTTTCCCTTCGAAGTCCTGTTTCCGCCGTGTTTTTGTCAGCAGTGAATCCACCCCGGAAAAGGTGGCAGATTGGTAGGGTAAGTTGTGATACTGTGGGCGGTACATTGTCCTCCGCCTGTCTGTTGGCGGTGACCGCCAAGCTGTTTGTTTGTACCGCCATGGCGGTCTGAGTGTTAAAGTGGCTGTCTTTGTTGGCGGTTTCCGCCACGGTCCTGATTCCATTTTTTTCCACAGGCCTGTTTGCGGTTTTACCGCCGCTTTAACACCGACCGTCAGGGTTGTAATGACCACCTTTGTCTGTTATGTTCACTATTATTAATGACCTGGTAAAACTATTATTTCCATGGTAGTGTTTTTGCATCACATAATACCTGTTTCATCTCTATACTCCTAGGAGTACCTGACAAGTGTACATCAATTTATTGCTTGAACTCTGTCCTTACCAAAGCCATGTTATAAGCAGTTGAAATGACAAATGATGTGTGCTATCTATTGGACCTGGCCCTTTTTACAGGGTCATCCCCAAACTTTTTGCCTTCCTCCTCCTATTTTTTCTGATCTCTTATTGTTGGCTCTAGGACTCTGAGCTCTTTATCACTGCTGATCAGTGCTGAAGTGCAAGTGCTCTCCATGCTAAATTTGGTATGATTGGCATACACCTAATTGGCACATTTAATTTACCTCTAAGTCCCTTGTAAAGTGGTATTCCTATAACCAGGGCCTTCAAATTAAATGCTACTAGTGGGTCTGAAGAGCAGCTTGTGTCACCCACAGAAGTAACCTTTCAAAACTGTCTCAGGCTTGCTACCACAGGCCCTGCATGCACAGTTTACTACCACAGGGACCTGGCATCTAAATTTACTTGCCAGGACTGGAACTCCCTTTTACTACATATAAGTCACCCCTAAGGTAGGCCCTAGCTAGCACTATGGACATGGTGCTGTGTGGGTAAAAGGCAGGGCATGTGCCTAGTTGTGTCACCTCCCCTGGTAGTGACAAACAGCCTATCTAGTTTCTCACTACTTGGAGAGCTGCCTCCCCCATAGGATTGCATTGGAAATGCCTTAATGTATGTCTAAGTGGTATTGTCTTATCTATGAGGGGCAGCGTAGGCATGTTTGGAATGGTTGTAATGGTGGGGAGAAATGCTGCTTTCTGGTGTAGGTTGATTTTTTATTACCATTATAGAAATGCCATTTTTAGAAAGTGGGCATTTCTTTGTGCTTATGACTCTGGTGTTTTGCAGCTGGACTCCAATCGACATCTGGGGCAGAGTGAAAGCTGGGCTTTGTGCATACCTTTCAAACAGCCTATACAGGGAGGGTGGAGGTGTGGCAAGAGTGCATCCGCATATTGAATGGTCTTCCTGGGCTGAAGAGGCAGGGCACACTTGCCTTTGTAAAGGCTGTGCCCTGGCCTCACAGAAAGGGCTTGTTTACCCCCCACTGATGTCTGGAGCCAGTGCTGGAGAAGAAAGGGGACACTCCTGGAACTTATTAGTACTGGTTGGAACCCCTTCTCCCCTTTTTTGGAAGCTTCCCCCACATTTTTAGACACTGTGTGGACCTGCCAGAGGAACCTGTTTTGCTGCTCTGAGGAACCGTCATCAGAACTGACCTGTGGCCTGTTAGGTCTCAAGGAGTCCTGTTGATGTGCTCCAAGAATCCTGGTGTACCTGCCCACTGCTGTTCTATTTCTTCTTGGACCATCCTCAGTGATCTCCAGGGGCTGGGTGGTGTGCCTGCTTCCACCTTGTTTGGATCACTTTAATACATTAGGAGCACCTCAGTGTTTACCTCCTGTAGTGCGGAGATAGTGCTTGGGGTTTTCCTAATTCAGTGTGAGGAGAGCGATTTAATTCCTGGTGATTCCCATATCTGGAGAGCAATCCACCAGTTGGATTTTATCCGTGCTGTTAATAGTGAGAACAGCAGCATCGGGAACTTCCCAGTAAGGTAGGAGTCCCCTGTACTGGCCGCCATTGGAAATCAGAGTGCAGGTTGGTGCATTCACACGTGTGCCGGTGAACAGGAGATCCCCCGTCTGTGAGGACTAGTCTCCCCCGGCCGCCTAACTCTCCCTGCCTGCAGGTAAAAGCCATCCCGGATTCCATGCGGCCCTAGGAGGCAGAGAAAAGTGGCTGCAGTACTGCAGAGCTGAATGCGGGAATGATCAAGGTAGACCCCCCCAGGAGAACCCTCCATGGCCCCAGCATTGTGTTTTCTCTGTGGGGGGTCGGGAGAGATCTCCCCACCAGCAAGAGAGGTGTGGGTGGTCCCTCCTCCTGCATTCACAAGAGGGGTGGTGGTTCTGCCTGGCTTAGGTGCATACCCCAGCCAACCAGAAACCCCATTTCTAACACTATCCAATCTGAGTGGAGTTTTCTAAGGTAGGATTGACATCTAATTGCTCTATCATTTTTAGCTACAGTGTCATAATCAACGTTGATGTAGCAGTTTGTTTTGCTTAATGTCAATTGAACTTGTTACTAGTGTTAAATGCAAAAATGCTCATTTTCTAAAATATAACAACAGGCATTAATAACATGTATGCATTAAACGTTTCACATGTATCTACAAATTTACTAAAAAAATGTGTAAATTAATATAAAAACTATAGCTTATGACTGGGTACCAGATGGTGTTAGAACGAAGAAGGTTAGCCGCTATGCGAGTCAGAGAATAGAGGGCAGGGAGAATCAGGGTACTGTGACAGGAAGCAGACTGGAAAAAGGAGTTGCTGAGAGAATAGAACAATGATTGGTGGTCATAGGGGTAAGTAGCAAAGGAGTGCATTAGAGAATTGTGACGGGAGGGTTAAGGATGGGACAAACATTGACACTATCCCATTTTCGCACATTAATGCACCGTCTATCACACTGCTGTTCTAATGTACCCTGTTTGATAGCCTTGAAACCTGTGATTCGAACATTGAAACATCTGAATAAAAAATATGTTCTGTATGATGAACTTACTTCACGGTGAGCAAAACAAAAGAAATAATTATTTTTTAAAATGTAAGTTAGTACTTTATGTCGTGCAACAAAAGGAAGTTACAAACTCATGTAATATTTCCAGTTGGTGGCAACTCTGCTTCCTTCGTTGAGGTCATATCTAGGTCTGTGGCACACACTGAAGAAATAAACTCTGATATTTTCGGTATTTCTAAATAGCAATATCAGCGTATTTTCCATAATTAAGGAATCAGAGATTGCTGCCTTCGGTGTAGACTAACAACACTGTGATGTTAACATCAAACAGAAGTCCTGACCGAAATGAACCTAGAGCATCCCCAATAGATGCTGTACCGAGGAAGCATGAGTGGATTTTCATTCGGACATTTGTTTGTCTACTCTTTAGTAGCCTCTCGGGTTGTAGATTTTATTCGGATGTTGCCACTTATAACACATGGGCTTCATTGAGGGTTTGGGAGCTGCAGCAACTTTCATTCTCTAGGAACCCTTGGCCAGTCCATTGCTACCTTTGGCAGTTCCCTTTGTTTCAACAAATGGAGGGGGACAGCGCCAGGGGCAAAGTCCTACAGGGTAACAGAGCTGTTAAGGCATATGATTGTTAGTAGTAGTAGTAGTGCAAACTTTATTC
Organism: Pleurodeles waltl; assembly: GCF_031143425.1. NCBI lineage: Eukaryota > Metazoa > Chordata > Amphibia > Caudata > Salamandridae > Pleurodeles > Pleurodeles waltl. Next base: position 862,980,183 of record NC_090442.1, on the reverse strand, counting down.
GACTTTCAACAAGTCATAAAAGTATCAAATAAAACACATCTATATATGGAGCACAATAAATAGAGTAAGATAATAAAAGAATAAATAGCAGAGATAAAATACATGTCCTTAGTTTGTCCATTCACAGATATTTAGATAGCCTTGTTAGGTTTGGACCAATACACCCATAGACTTTCTTGCAGTTAATACAGAGCATAAAAAATGTGCCAAAATTCCACACATTTCGATAGAGGATAAAACCTGTAAGCTAATGTACACACTGCGGCACTGACGCAAGTTAATCAATCTTAAAAGAGGCACTAAAAGACGCTTTCTCTATTTGTCATAAAATTTACAAAAGAGGACCACATGTATCGTAGTTTGGGATGCCTTTGCATCACAGGGACATACCCTTAAAGTTGTGCTCCAATCATTCATAGTCGGAAAGGTTACAAGGCGATGGAAGGTATCTAACCTTAATCTTGTAAGAACAAAACGATACAGAGGGTTTACCACATTTACCAAGTAAGGCTACATGCCCTCCGTAGACAAGATTAATTGGTTAGACATAACACTAAACTTTTTTGATTCTACTTCCCATCGCTGTTCTTCTAGATGCTTCAGTCTCAAGGCCCTCAATTCCTTCCTGGTTATTTTTTCCAATGATTCTGGGTTTGTATAATATTCTTTACTGCCCATGTTTCTAAAAAAAGGTCATAATAAATCTCAACCAAGGAGCTCTTAACGAGTATGTTGACGCCATACAATCAGATAAAATAGACTTATTTAATCCAGTGTGCTCAGAGGTCCAAACTTTGTGCCATAATAATAATGGCTGTATCTTTATTGAATCAGCTAAAAAGGAGACCCCTAATTCCGCGTGGCTAATATATGATGATGTGCTGTTTGGTACCATTAACAAGTATCTGAGAAAACTGTTTTCCACCGTCTGAATCAGGTTACAATTAGTATACCCCCAAATACCTGATCCATACATGGCAGCCGGGATACACTTGGCTCTATAGATTTTTACCATATTCAGCGGGGTAATCCCCCCTAGCCTTTTTGAAAAAAAATTCAGAGCCGCCGTTGTTTTAATGATCTGATCTTTTTTCGTTTTCACACAGTGTGCCCAGGAACTCTGTTTATCAAACATTATACCCAGGTATGAGAATGTTCGAGCTATATCAACTTTCCCCTCTTGGATAGTAGTATTATAGATATTGCCCTGTTTCCTACCGCAATTCATTATAAAGCTTTTAGAACGGTTAACGGTAAGTCCCAAGTCTGTCATAAGAATTATGCAAGTGGTTAAAAGTTTTTGGAGGACTAGTGGTGTCCTGGCCATAAGTACTGTATCATCTGCATAGAGTAGCGCCGGGACAGCATGATTACCTATTTGGGGAAGATCTTTACATTTGTTTATCAGTTCACGTTCTAAATTATTTATGTATAATGAGAACAAGAGTGGAGCGAGTACATAGCCTTGGCGTGCCCCTCTGTGCATGCCAAAAGGCCTAGTACATTCCCCTCTTATCTCATACATTACTCTTGCTCTACACCCTGTATACAGGTACCGTATAAATTGGATTATTCTTGGTTCTACCCCCATGCTACTTAAGATGTCCCATAGCTTCTCATGAAATACACAGTCAAATGCTGAGGATAAGTCTATAAAGGCCAAGTACAAATTGCCCTCTCTAATCCTTGTGTACTTCCCAATTATAATGCTTAAATTCAGGCCCTGTTCCACCGTACCTATTCCTGTGCGGAAGCCATACTGTACTGGAGATAAAATACCATTTTCTTCCGCCCATATTTGAAGTCTATTCAAGATAATTCTCTACGCTAGTTTAGCTGATGTATCAAGTAGGGAGATTGGCCTATAACAAGCTGGGTTAAGGCAATCGCCTTTTTTATATATAGGGACGATAATAGAATCTCGCCACATTGATGGGGGGCCCTGTATGCAGAAAGCCCTCAATATCTGCGTCATTAAGGGGCCCCATAGTTGCGTATTTGCCTTACAAAAATCTATCGGGACACCATCAGGGCCCGGCGCTTTCCCCGCTTTGCTTGAATTTATGGCTTCCACTACCTCCTCTAGACTAAACTGGGGTATTACAGTCAGACGTGGGACTTCCTGGACACCTGGGCCCTGCAGGGAATCCGTTGACTCTATATCACTGGGCTGACAGTATATCTTAGAAAAATATGCAATCCAATCCTCTTCCGAAATTGCAATTTCCATTCTAGGGATATCTCTATCCCCTAGCACAGGAGTATTTATTGTTTTCCAGAAGAGGATGTTGTCCTTCGTAAGGCTGGCTTTGTGTAAAGTTTCCCACAAATTTCCTCTCAGAATGGATTTCTTTTTTTTATGGCTGTCTTGTATTCCTGTCTGCACGTACGTATTTCGATCGGACATCTTGTTGGGGCACTTAAGGCCTTTTTTAGTCTCTTGTGTGCTTTTGTGCAGTCATGGTCAAACCAATCAATTTCCCTTTTCTGTCCTGCCTTTCCCATCCTAATAGTAAGAGCTTTTTTCACGCCTTGCGTAATCTGCAAGAAGGCACTTAAACATTTTCCTGGATCTATGTCCTCACTAAGGCAATCTACAAAGGCTTGATTATGGTCACGTATTAACTGCTTCAATAAAGCCTTTGAATCTGTCTGGGAACATCTCAATGTGTATCCATTGCGTGGGGCTAATTCGATGCTATTTACCAACGTGACCTTATCGACTTTAGCCGATGTAGAAGGAGTTAGTGAGAATTTCAGGCTCTGAGGGAAGTGGTCACTTATTGCAATATCGTGAAGTGTATAATTAGTGAGATAATATGCAAAATGGGTTGACATTAAAACATAATCAATCACCGTATCAGCACCCCTTCAATTAAAAGTTGGTTTAAACTGTGGTTCTTCAGAATATAGTTTGTTTACAAAAGACAGGTTATATTTTTGAGCCATTAAGTTAATCGCATCTCCTTGAATATTATGTGAGAAATGAGGCCTTAAGCCAATGTCTTCAGTATTCCAGCCGCATACCTCCTCCGAGAGTTCTTTGCAAAGATGGGCATTAAAATCACCACCCCATATGATAAGAGTCTCACGTCTATTATTTGCACATTCTTTCTCTAAGTCCTCTCCCATCTCTGTTAGAATATTGGGGACTTCTCCTGGTGGTGCATTATTGTAAAAATGTATAATTACCAGCTGAGTCTTCTGCTGCAAGATGCTCTCTATCATTTGGTAGTGTGATCTTGTAATTTGCATCTTTAGATTCTGTAACCACAACTTATTGGAAATATATGTGCATAAGCCTCCGTTTGGTCTGCCATGGTTAGTCTGCACAGCTGGTGTTTGGAATGTCTTATAACCATTTATGTGAACAGGGTTTAATAGCCAGGTCTCCTGGAGGCATAAGCATGAGAAATCTTCTATAAAATTCACCCAAAGCTCATTACTAATCTTATTAGTTAAGCCTGCCACGTTCCAATAGAGTAGGGCTTTTTTTTTACGATTTCTGTTGAGTTTGGCAATACGCATTATTTGTAATTGGGGGTGGTATGCCACCATCTGTTGTGTGAATTACTGTCGAGGGGGGATCTCTCTGATTTAACTGGGTCCCTGCTATATTTCTTTCAGTTGCCACTTCATAAGGTGTATCTTCCTTATTCATGCTAAGCCCTTCTGTATTTACTTCCGGGACCGTTTCATAGAAATAATCTTTCTTATTCATACTGAGTCAATCTGGACCTTCTAAAGTTGTAAGAGGTTGAAATCTATTACAAGAAAAAATGGGGTCTGGACTGATTAAAGCTATTTTACTTACTGATTGTGGATTCTTAAAAGTATGCCCCACGGGTCTTTGATAGAAAAATCCCAAGGGTGATAGAGAGATTCCTTGATGAGCAGCTTGCCTAGCTCCTAATTCATGGATAATTCTGTCCACTAGGTCTGGGGATTTAAATGAAAGAACCACGCAGTCTGCTTCCAGTACTTTATTACTGCTTCCTATCCACTTAACTCTTCTAACCATTTTTATGTCATCCAAGAGGAGCCCCACCATTCCAAAGCCCAAACGTGTTCCTATCCAATTAAGAGCCTTATTCCTCAAAGCCGACCATGATTCCCGCTGTTGGTCACCTACAGATGGAACATTAGCCAGGACCACTACATATGGAGTTGCCTCCGGAGGAAGATGTAAAAGGTCGCTTGGGATATATATAGGTTTCGAGGGTCTTATTCCGCTACGTTGACTCCCTCCTAAATTTAACTGGGGCTGATTTATCCTGGCCATAGGAAGAATATTATTCACTGTCCTTATTGGTATATGGCTAAGATTTTATACTATTGGAAATGATTGTAATTTGGTCAGAGGCTTTGAAGTTAGATGTAGTTGACTAGTGTTTAATGATGTTGGTGGTGGTTGTTATTTAGTCAGGGGCTTTGAGGTCAAATGTAAATCATCTACCCTGTCTTGCGTGGCAGGTTGTGTATTACTTTCAGAATTTGGAATCGACAATGGAATACTAAAATCTTTCTTCACATAATGTGAGTCCTCAGGTTGTAGAGACTTTATGATTCCTAGGCCTGCCTCAAGGTTACTCTCCAACATTTTTAAGCGCTCTGTCAAAGAGTCCAATGAAGCCCCGATTGATGATTTCAGAGTATTTACTAATTCATAAAGGTTTGCAAGGAGGGTTCGAGTCATGTCTACTGAATTGCTTGATGTTTTCTTTCAAGATGGTTTCTTTAATGGGTGTCTACCGAAGGTAGTTACTGAGTCTTTCTTTGGCAATTTTTTGGGGGTATTATCTACCGTCCCTACCGCCGGTTTCCTTGGGCATTTAGCTACAGGGGAAGGATCATCCGTGGTATAAATTAAATCCGAGATGTTTTGAATACATCCATTTGTGTGCCTTACTTCTGTATTCACAGCCCCATGATCACTAAGATTAGAATTGTCAGGCATCCCAGTGTACTTTGGTGATTGAATAATATGTTCTTTAGGTGTCAACAATTTTCCTTCTACATTAGCAATTTGTTTATCTACTACCCCTATCGCCCCTGAAATATATTTTAATATAGATGTACTATCTTTTAAATTTGGGGGGTGATTTAATGTTGAATGCTTTCTTTTGCCCATATTTTATATAGTATCAGACTTATTCCAATGTAGAAAGTAAGACTGAACAGGGAATACCAATTAGATTGGCTTACCAACCCCGACAAAGCACTGCCCCAGTTGAATAGCTTAACCAAAGAGTTAGAGTACACAGTCACAATCAATAATCGCTGGTTATCAGTCTACTCAAGGAGTGAGATCAAATATCATATAAAGAAACGTTCTCACTTGTATATCCAGCGTACAAGGGGCTCCTAAAGTGCTCCTGGGGCTTGGTATTCTACCAGGAGCTAAGACAGGGAAAAGAAGAACCGTAGTGTTTTCAGTACGCCATCTTCTAGCCCAGAATAACTGAGTCTTCTGTTTCTCCTCCTCGTGGGATCCCCTGTTCAGTTAGCGTTGTTATAAAGATCTGTCCCAAGGGCCCCCAAAGAAGAATTAAAGAGTGGGAGCCCAGCCTCTTCCTGGCGATGACGAGTGAAGGGCGGGCCCGCCCTTGGCCCGGGCTTTGCCCACGCGCGTCCCGCGAAGCGGGAGCCCTTCTGGATGTTTGAAGGGGCCTCTCTTCCAACCCCGGCAGCAACAGAAAATGAGCGTGACCTGCGAAGCGGGCGCCCTGCACAATGTTTAAAGGGGCTCCTCCTTGCCCCAGGCACCAGCAGCACAAACCAGCGCGTCCTTCGAGGCGGGAGCGCCTCTGGATGTTTGAAGGGGCCTCTCCTCCGCCCCCGGCAGAAACAGCAAATCAGCGCGACCCGTGAAGCGGGCTCGCTGCACAATGTTTAAAGGGGCTCCTCCTTGCCCCAGGCACCAGCAGCACAAACCAGCGCATCCCGCAAGGTGGGAACGCTTCCGGATGTTTGAAGGGGCCTCTCCTCCGCCCCCGGCAGAAACAGCCAATCAGCGCGACTGGCGAAGCGGCCGTGCTGCACAATGTTTAAAGGGGCTCTTCCTTGCCCCAGGCACCAGCAGCACAAACCAGCGTTATGATTTTTAGTATAAACACAGCGATTTTTAGAGATAGAAAGGAAGACACAGACAGGGGAAAAACGGGACGGTATTCGCAGACTCAGAGGTTTCTGATGGAAACCAGTGGAAGGACAAAACATATTCCTGCTCTTCCCTCTCTGTCTCTATGTTTTCCCTGAGTCACTATAACAGGGTACCCAGTTACATCAAAATCCATTGACATGTTCTAGCTGGCCAAACTTGCAAGAAAGTAATTTTAAGTTGTTAGGGGAGAGAGCCTTAGCGATCTCCAATAGATGTCGCTTTTGTGGAAGCATGACAATATTTCCATTTACACATTGACAACCTACGTTTTTGGGCGGGTTTATATTACTGCTTGGCTTGTCTGTGATGCTCAAAATACACATTTTAGCCTTAGAGGCACAGTAACCGATTCGGTAGTAAGCTGACTTCAAATTAAGTGAGACATGCCACATAACCCTTCATTATAAACTAGAGTATGTTATCTGATATCAACACGTTGCTGTTCCGATCGTATTTTTAGATTGGATTCTGGAAAGAACAGTTTTCAAGAATACAAGTAATTGAAATGTCCTTTGGATTATTCTGTACGCAGGCTGTCTTAGGTTCTACAAAGTCCCAGCAGCACCTACCCAAGGGTTGTGTTAATTAAAGTGAGGTATCAAAGAGTCACACAATGATAGCGTAAAAAGAAAATGGATAGATTAAATCGCATTGCTTGAAACATATTTCCAATAACAAATTTCACTTTTTTTGTAAAAGGAAATTTACTTATACTTCAGAAACAATTTATCTCGTGTTTCTTTTCTTCGCCCTAATGGAAATGCTAGTCTGAATATTTTATTATAGTTTTAATAATTTTATGGACCGTATTTAATTTGAATTCTATGAGTCTCCCCAAGTGAGCTGCAAACACTATTACTAATGCACAAAAGGGTTTGAACTAAATGAAACCAAGAAATGCAACTAGCAATTGATTTGAAAGGTCATTATCTCCTAAAATCATCCCCCATTCCCTCCCAGTTCTATAATGTGATGCAGTATTACAAATGCATCATGTAATGTGGCTTTTATTCAGATTTCTCTCTAATTAACTTTAGGAAAATCAATTGTAAATGTTCCCTAGAGAGGCAAGATCGAATTTAAAGATAACCTAAGCAATTAAACTTGAGGGGTGGTGTTGTATAAGTCTGGCTGTTATTCAGAAATTGATTTGCGTTTAATTAAACTTGTAATAAATAACAAATTTTTAGGATGAAACATATTTTCTATGTCACTTGTGATAACTATAATCATGTTTTCTTTCCTCATATTTCAAACTCTGCGGACTACTACAGTAGTTGTGATCATTGCTACACATGTATTTATTCAAATACATTTTAAGTTACTTATTTTCTACACTTCTTAGCACACGGTGGTGAAAAATGTGCTGAAATCATTGGGGAGGAAGAATTAAAGAAATTTTACACATCCAAAAAGTTGAAACTACTGTAAACATGTTAATCAAGAAACAGATGAAAACTACACAACATATTGAACAAATTAATTTGAAGTAAGGGCATGATTAAGAAACAGAAACGTTAAGTACCTTAGCAGGAATTTTAACATAGAAACAAACAGGAGGCTTGTGAATGTTTCCCTTGATCTAATCACTTCTGCCTGAAAAACACAAATCTTTGTCAATTTATAAAGACGCATGAAAAGGGAGGCTGGCCTAGTTAGATCTCAAAGCATTGAGGATCTAATTCAGCAAACAAAGAATTTACCATAGTACAGTACATATAGTGCACGGTAGTCAAGCAAATGGGCAACGTAAAAAGCTAAGAACAACATTATTTTTTAACCTCGACCAAAAGCTGAGAGTCATAAAGATGTTAGACATCCCATCAACACTCCACAATCAATTCGAGAAGTGCACCCGACCTACTAATCCATCTGTGTATGGGTTCAGATACATAAATTAGGAACTTTCTACATGAATGTGAGTGCACACAATGAGGGGTAAAAAAGGGGTGTTTGGACAAAATATTGATATAAAACTATCAGGAGACACAAATATTTGAAATGAAGGGCATGATCACGACTTTGGCAGTCTATTGACTGTCATGGCGGTGGTGGTGGCCCGGCTGCCATCAGGTTGGCAGTCGGACCACTGTATTACGATGCATGCGGTTCTATAGAGTAAAGGCCACAGCGGTCTCACTGGCACCGCCAGGCAGAACAGATTGCTGTGGTGGTGAGATAGGCCAACACGGCCATCAGAGCCAGTTTTTTCAGCTGGACACATTATGATGGTGCCTTCCACTGACATGACTGTGGCGGTCCAACCACCACGTACCAGCTGGCAGAAATGGAGGAAGGAGCTCACGTGCAGGTAGTGTCACACGTCCTGTGCCGCCATGGAGCCAATCATAAACGTCCTGTCGCTGCTGCTCATAGATGGAGCACAGAATCCGTGCAGCTGTGGATGCAACAGATGGTAAGAACACACAACTCACCAAAAGATCGAGGCACCGTCATCCACCTGGTATGTAGGTTACTCTGCGTGGACCAAGTACACTTGTCATTGTGTTCTGGGTCGGAGTCATTCGGAACAAATGAACCATTCACAGCCACATGACTCCCTATTTGGAAAGGTCACTGACACTGTATCACCACATAAAAACACACATCTGCTCATCACAGTTTCAGGGACATTGAAGTGTACAGAACATTGTGTCACACAACAGCAACACCACATCAACATCACACATAATTAAACTGATAGGCTCACGTTGCTCACATGCCATGGACTGTCATGAGATTGGAGGCACATATCGATGAATGAATTATTTAATACAAACACCCCTTTCATGCAACAACACTGTAATGAACCCACACATATCATCTACACTGCAACACAATGGAAGATCAATGGGCTGCACAATATTTTGTAAGACAAATTTCCAAAGTTCACAATGGAAACAATACCTACACAATAGGGATGGGGGCATCAGGGGTTCTCTGGGAAGGATGCTGGCCTGGGACACATTTCACTTTGCACATGCCCCTAAAGCAACATTTGCACAGGAACCGGCCTTCGTGTATCTAAGGGTCAACCAATAGCAAAGCCAAGTGATCTACCTATCTGCCAAATGTGTAAGCTCAAGTCAAGAGAGCAAACACAACAGCAACAAAATGGGCAGTGCATTTATATGAAGGAGCTTGAAGGTACACACATCAAAATGGGCACAAGGTCAGTCAAATATAAAGAATCGTAGCACAATTGAACACCCTCCATTTGTGGACAAACAAAACTCTAGCTTCCACACAAGACAAATGTCCGGTCCACATTAGGGGGACACATCTAACACAATACATGCTGAAATTGACCAACCCAAGATTACATATTTCCCATACCAAATAAAACACATTACAATGATACCCCAATTGGATTGCCACCCACATATCCATACAGTGAACATCTACCTTTGTCCTGAGTGACACCAGGACTTCCCACAAAGTCGGACTTGACTTGCCCACCACAGCAAATAGTCAGCAATCAGGGTGAAACACACTCAACTGTAGGCATATGTTGGAAATGGCCCTTTTTGCAGGGTCATCCCCAGTCTTTTTGCCTCCTGCCTCATATTTTTTCTGAGCTGTTGCTGTTGGCTTTTGAACTCTGAGCACTTTACCACTGCTAACCAATGTTAAAGTGCATATGCTCTCTGTGTAAAATTGTATGTGATTGGTTTATCCATGATTGGCATATTTGATTTACTAGTAAGTCCCTAGTAAAGTGCACTAGAGGTGCCAGGGCCTGTAAATCAAATGCTTCTCGTGGGCCTGCAGCACTGGTTGTGCCACCCACATAAGTAGCTCTGTAATCATGTCTCAGACCTGCCACTGCAGTGTCTGTGTGTGCAGTTTTAACTGTAAATTCGACTTGGCAAGTGTACCCACTTGCCAGGCCTAAACCTTCCCTTTTCTTACATGTAAGGCACTCCTAAGGTAGGCCCTAGGTAGCCCCAAGGGCAGGGTGCAGTGTATGGTTAAGGGAGGACATATAGGGGGTCATTACAACCTCGGCGGTCTTTTTACAAGACTGCCGAGGGACTGCCGTGCTGAAGACCGCCAGTGCAGGCGGTTTTCCACTCAGCGCATTATGACTGCTGGCAGTCCTCCGTCCTTTTCCGGACAGAGAGCCACCAACAGCCATACTGGCGGTCGGCGGGGAAGTGGAGGTTGCTCCACCTCCACCGCCACGTCAACAGAACACCGCCCACCGAATCACGTTCTGTGATTCAGCGTGGCGGTATTCTGTTGACGGGGTGCTGGCGGCGGAGCAGCCCCCATGGATCCCGTCCCCTCCCGGAGGATCAACGGACCAGGTAAGTTGATCGTCCATTAGGGGAGGGGGGTGGAGGGTGTTGTGTGTTGTGTGCGTGCATGGGGGTGTGCGTGTGAGTGTGTAGAGGGGTGTGTGAGTGCGTGTATGCATGCGGGGGATGTTGTGTGTTTGGAAATGTGTGCATGTCTGTCTGTATGGATGTCTGTATGGATGTGTGCGTGTATGTCAGAATGTGGGTGTGTGTGTGTGTATGACTGTGTGTGTGGCTGTTGGCATGTTTGTTGGTGTGTGTGCGGGTATGTGTGTTGGTGGTGCCTGCATGCGTGTCAGGTGTGAATCTGTAATGTAATGTTGGGGATGGGGGTGGGGAGGGGGGTCCTGCCACCTTTGGGGGGTGGCAGGGGGGTGGGGGTGGGGGGGAAGGACTCGGGGTGGGGGAGATCCCTATCAGTGCCAGGGAAGGAATTCCCTGGCGCTGATAGTGCTCACCGCCATGGATTTCATGGTAGTTCCCAACCCCATGAAATCCATGGCGGTCAGCTGGTTCATGATACCTCCGGCGGTATTGTGATGGCCTCCGGGTTGGAGGCCCATGTCTCCAGCCCAGCGGTCGTCCCCGCCCTGGCGGTCTGATCGGAGAAGTGGCGGATGACCATGGCGGCAACAGCCATGGTCATAATTCCAAAATTCTTACCGCCAGCCTGTTGGCGGTAAGACCGCCGCTTCTCCGCCAACCGCCAGGGTTGTAATGAGGGCCATATTAATGTGTTTTATATGTCCTGACAGTGAAATATTGCTAAATTCGTTTTTCACTGTTGCAAGGCCTGTCCCTCTCATAGGTTAACTTGGGGGCTACCTTTAAATCTGATTAAAGTGTAGATTCCATTTGGGAGCGGATGCACATGTGGAGTTTGTGGTCTCTGAGCTCACAATTTAAAAATACATCTTTTAGTAAAGTTGATTTTAAGATTGTGTGTTTGAAAATGCCACTTTTAGAAAGTGGGCATTTTCTTGCTTATACCATTTCTGTGACTCTGCCTGTTTATGGATTCCCTGTCTGGGTCAGTTTGACAGTTGGGCTGGTTGCACCTCACACTAGACAGTGACAAAAAAGGGAGCTGGGGTGTAGCCTGCATATCCTGATGAGCCATCTGTGCTAGGAGGGAGGGGAGGAGTGGTCACTCACACCTGAAAGGGCTGTGCCTGCCCTCACACAATGCAGTCTCCAACCCCCTGGTGAGTGTCTGGGGCCTGGCCTGGGCAAGGCAGGATTTCACATTCAAAAGAGACTTTACTTTGAAGTAGGCCTACTTCAAAGGAGAAATTGGGTATATGAAGGGAACCCAAAACCACAGACTTTAGAAACACTTCTGGAACCAAGAGGAACCTCTGCCTGGAGAAGAGCTGAAGAGCTGAGGAAGAAGAGCTGCCCTGCCTGTGACTGTGCTTTGTGGAGCTATCCTGCAGTTGCTGCTTCTGCCAGAGTAAGAGGGCAAAGACTGGACTTTGTGTGCCTTCCATCTTGAGAAGAAATGTCCAAGGGCTTGATCTAGAGCTTGCCTCCTGTTGTTTGAAGTCTCAGGGACAGCAAAGACTTCTCTCTGACAGCACCTGGAGTCTCTGGAGAGACTCCTACTCTACCCTGTGGTGCCCATCCAGTTCCTGGGACACTGAAAGGAGAAGCTGGCAGCCTTAAGACAAGAAAATCCATGCACAGAGTGCGGTGCGGGGAAAAGATTGACGCGCCTCCGATCTGCAGCTGAAAAAACAATGCACCGCCGGCTCCGCAGCTGAGAAAACAACGCACGCAGGAAACGCGACCGAAGAATCGACACACGGAGCAGGAGAAACGACGCGCAGTATCTCTGAAGGAGGCTGGGAGATCACAACCTGCGCTGCGGGGATTTCGGATCATCGTGCGGCTGGATTTCTGACTCACGTACCGCCGTGCAGAGTTATTTTTTACGCACACCTGCCCGTGCGGGGTTATTTTTGACGCACACCAGGTACATTTTCACGCTAGCAGTGCTAGTGTGTGTTTAAAACTACTTAAAGACTCTTTTTGCATTTTTATTGATAACTTGACTTGTGTATGGTAGATTTTTGTCATTTTGGTCTTGTTTTGTTTAGATAAGTATTTCCTATTTTTCTAAACTGGTGTTGTGTCATTTTGTAGTGTTTTCATTAAGTTACTGTGTGTGTTGGTACAAATACTTTACACCTAGCACTCTGAAGTTAAGCCTACTGCTCTGCCAAGCTACCAAGGGGGTAAGCAGTGGTTAGCTGAGGGTGATTCATTTTTACCCTGACTAGAGTGAGGGTCTTTGCTTAAACAGGGGGTAACCTGACTGTCAACCAAAGACCCCATTTCTAACAGCATACAATACAAATACAATACAAATTACTCAGGAACAACAAAAAGGTAGAAAATTAATGGCAGGACAACTGTGTACCAAAAAACAACACTTTGGGTTTATAAACAGTAAATGCCGAAGAGCAAAGGCCATTGGCCATTCCAAATCATAATCCATGTATTGTGCTCTAGCTTGACTCTGATCACTGCCAGAGAACCTAACCAGGAAAGAGCATCAAGTGGGCATGCAGGCACCTCAGGGATCATGCTTGAGTGGGGTCAGCTTTGTGTTGGGTATGTTTGGGTTTAGGAGGGGTGGACTTTTTTCTCAGGAGGGGTGGGCTTCTTCTTTGGGTGGGAGGGGTATGGTGCTTGCAAGGGGGCAGGTGTGACAGGGAGTAGTTGGATGTGGAAGGGATGGGTTGGGATGTGAATGGTGTCCTCGTGGTTTGGAAAGGGAGTGGAGAACACAGAGGAAAGGGTGAGCAGGCAAGGCCAACTGGTTGGGGAGCAACAGGAAGAGTGGTGAAGGACCTGGGGGTGTCAGACAAGGATAGAACAGGAACAGATCCTGATGGGTCCACTACCACTAGGGAGTGGCCACTGGGGGCAGAATCTGAATATGATGAGGTCAAATTTGTGTCCTCTGTGGCACTCCCCTCACACTCCGGGCCACTGGGTCCCTCCGTGTCAGTGGTGTCATGAATGGAGGTACCGTGGCCAGATGATTCCCCACTCGGTTCTGCCTTGTCTCCTTTGCTTGCCTGGGATGATGAGAGAAATAGGGTCACTACATTTTCCTGAACACACTTGTACTGTGATTAGTAACCATTACCATAACGTACAGAAGGCCCCAGAAATAAGCACTACCAAAGTGGCTCCAACATTTGCCACACCATATGCATGCATACTACATGAACTGTCAACAGCGGGCCACTGGAAATTCAGAATCACAGACAACTCTAATTGCCTGGGTGAAGTTGTGCAATCAGAGTACCTATTGAATGAGCTTGAGACCTTATCACTGTCAATGGTTTGCATCATGCAGCATTCCTCAGTTACCTATAGTCATACAATAGTATGGCAAGTTAATTTACACGTCATGCATCCATCTAATCTTCATTGGGGTGGGTGGTCAGCTCTGCTCTGCTGGTGGACTTAACAGAGTTTTTGGCATCTGCGCTCTGCTTGGAGCACATACTTCAGCCAAAAACACCTCTAGCCACGGCAGTGGAGCGAAGCTCACCACGTGTGAACTGCAGTCCAGTTGTAGGCCACACAGCACAAGTGTAGAAAGTCCATGCTTGTGTTGTGTGGCCCATAACTGGGCTTCAGTGTGTACTCAGCCCAACGTCGGTCGGTGGTGTGGAGCTGCTGAGGGGCTGCACTGACGCCAGCTCCGTATTAGGCTTCCGTCCTTTCACTGTCTTCAGGAGGCGGAAAGCCAAGCTGCTGGCAACGGGGACCTGACCCAGTATTCAGTCAGGTAAGACCCTTGTTTCGCTTTCTCTTCTGTGTGCACATGGAGGCTGGCACTGGGCATGGACTTTATTTGCATAAGGGGGGGCCATGTGCTTGAAAGAAAAGGAAACTTGCAGTCAGAGCTCCACTTGAAAAGAGCCTGTCTCCCCAAAGTCCCTGGGAAAGGAAGTGGTGTTAGGGGGTCCAGAGCTGAGGCCAACAGGGAGAGCAGGGGACTTGGGAGCATCAGTTGCTCATTGTAGTCCAGCAGACCCACCACAAAGAGATGTGGCCTGAGAGAGTGCCTTAGAGCTCAGTGGCAGGCTCAAGTAGGTACTTTGTGACAATTCCAGGCTGCTGGTGGTGATCTGGTTTGCTGCTGCTGGTGCTTGCCCCTAAAGAAAGGGTGGTCTGAAGCTGTGTTTAAGTGCAGAGGAAGTGATTGCAAAGCTGGTGGAAGATAGGGGGTGTGCTTGGCCCTCCGTTGCAAGTTTATGAGGGAGGGGAGTTGGTGATGGGAAGTGTGCAGTTGTGAACACAGCAGGCTCCAGGGCGGTGGGCTGTGTCAGCACAGGAGGCCTGAAACTGCAGCTTTCGCTGCCTACGGGTGGCATACCACACTGGTCTGAATGTGGTGCTCCCGATCTCGGAAGCGCTAAGCAGGTTTGGCCCTAGGTAGTCCTACCTGGTTAGTACTACTAACCAGGACTGACCCTGCTTGGCGCTTCCGAGATCGAGTGCATAATTAAGGCCAGGGTGTTCGGGAAGGTGTCACTCCACCGCAAATGGAACTAAGTGGAATACCATGGAGTTTTAAGCCAACGTCATGAAATCCCATGGAGTAGAACTCCACCCATCACTAATTTTCACATACCCACTACAACATCATGAAGAAATGATGGTAAAAAATCCAGCCATGGTGCTGACAGAAGTACAGTAACCTGAAATACCCATGTCACACTGGTAACAAATCAACAATGCTCACTTCACTATGTGTACATTTTCTAAACAGAGTCATGGAGGTTCTACTAAGGTTGCTCAGATAGACAACATATCTTGCACGGAAATGTACACTGGAGACTAATTGTGCAAAATGTCAGGGAAGTATGTCTACAAAATCCACAAAACAATGAATCAGCTAGCCCCAGTGATTACACCTCTCTTGAGTGGTACTCCTGACAATAGCATACTCTGATTGCATCAGTAGAAGCCAATAGTGCTTTGAATATTGGAGAGGCCCACGGATTCTCAAGTACTTGTAGAAGGCCCTCAACATGTTGCCCAATGGGAAGCCATATCACTGTCTCCAATTTTGTCATCCAAACACAGATTTGCTTGGATCAATGGTAGTTCAAAACCACATATGATTCCCACATACCTGCAAGATACTCTATGATGCATGCCAACACTTTCACAAACACTTTGCTACATGATTCCACATCAATGGAATCGAAATGCACATTGTGTTTAAAAATTGTAGTTCTACCTGTCATGTCCTTCATTGCTACTGCAGTTGTATTTGCCAAATAACATGCAATGATAGGTGAGGGTTGTGTGAGCCACCAAACAATGCTGATGCACTCCTGTCTGTGGCACCATATGAAATGTAGTCCCATGGCATATGTCCAATTACAAACACAGGTTGGCATGCACACATATGTGTGGTAATTCAGACATCCTCTCATTAAGACAGGTAGACCATGAATGAAACAGCAGTGAAAATGATTTGGCAAAAGTGAAAGGAACAGATGCTAACATGTAGGCACAAGGAATGGTGGCAACAGTGATGTCACCAAAATCATGTCAACGGACATTCCCCACTTACCAAGGGAAAGTATTCTCTGTGACTTTGCCCAAAGAGCAATGTATGCTCTGTCACGTTTATGAGGGCCATCTTCACATTGCAGACAGTAGTGAGTCACCAGCATTTTTTACACACTGAAGAAAATTGGCATCTGGGAGTCAGATAATATACTCACTTGAACAGACACATGGCTGAGGACAGTGATCTATTATTTCATGTTGTTTGGGCTGTCAAACTGAAAGGTAGTGGACTGTTGTATAAAAATTATACACATAACAACCAACGACATGACCTGATTGATTACTGTACTTAGCCATGTGTTGGCCCTGGAGAGTAAATTAGTTTGTGGACTGTCCTAGGTCACTGGGCTAATAGGCAAGGCATATCAGAATGCACCAACTTTCATACCTACACAAACAGTTGTTCATTATGTCTGTCATACATGGCCCATCCCCAATCTCCCAATCATGAACTTGGCAAAGTTACAGGCAGGAATATGACCTGGATTCACCCCTTGTGGCTTTTGTGCTCCCCTCAAACACCCATCAAGCTTCAGCTAGGACACCACCAGAATGTGGGCCACTGGGGGGGGGTCAGGCTTCGAAGTGCTCTCCGCCCACTTTGAGGGGACAACCCCAGCGTGATGTTAGCAATCTTCCAGACCCAGCGTCTCAGGTCCTCCTACCTCTTGCGACAGTGGGTCCTCCACAGGCTATAGACCCCCAGGGTCTGCACCTTCTGGGCAATTGATCTCCAATTCCTCTTCTTATGATGAGCATTGACCTCCATGGATGCAAGAGACAAATCAAAAGTTAACAAACACAATTTTGTGCCCCAGTTGTTGTGTCACACACATGTCAGAAACACCAAGCACAAAATTGTAAACTTGTCAACACACCGAAAGTGTAAATCACACATGCTGATAAGTACAGGGACATGACTACACACTTTTAGAGTCACCTGCAGACTAATCTACTACCTTGCACATGACCTAGACTGACTAAGCAAGTCTATTGACATCAGGTAGCCATACTCAAGTAACATGTATTGTGATGCAAGCCACAATGAAACACTACACACCATTGTGGCCTTATGAAGGGTAAACTCCTTGGGCCTGACTGGATAGACACATTTACACTCTGCATCATTGGCTCACTGTATACAATCCCTACAGTCAACTACCATAGTACCGACTTTACCCTAAGACTTGAGTGACAATGAAAGGGCTGCCATGGTGGGCTTGGGAAGTCTATTCCCTGTGCATCTGTGGACATGTGGCCTACCCAATGTAGACTCATGCCACTTCAGGGTGGGTTTGTGTGGTATGTACCTGTACCACAGAACACACTTTGGACTATATGAGGCAAACCTACACAGATGTCATCGAACATACAAGGTATGTTTGGTGTTATTTCTGCCATATAACCAAGCTACTGAGTCATGTCATGGCCTCCCTGGAATCTACACACCATCAGCATTGTGGGTTTGTCAATTGTGTAATAGGCCTGTACATGACAAACTTATGTGAAGGTGACAAAAGAGCTGTGGGAGTAATGGACCTGTCATAAGTCAATCACACACTTTGACAATGATGTAAATCGCAAATATGTACTAGTTCAGGGATTTACCTCAGTAGCTATTCCTAATCTTGTCAATGGACTGAGGCATTCAGGCCAAGTTTTGCCACTAGAGCCTCATATTCACCACATGCCAGGATCTGCCGGTCTACAGGCAGTGGGCACAGTACCACAGTTGCATAGCCACAGTAACTCTACTCCAGCCTGGACCATTTCCCAAATTGGGAGATGCATTTGACAGGCCCTAGTCTCTGCAGGCTGAGCATACATAACCTACATAACACTCAAATGTCCATGACTTCTATGCATGACAGTACAGTATGTGGCCATCATCAATGTAGCTTGTGTGGCACTTTGAGGGGCATAGCGAGTCATTACATGCCGCTCATGCAACAGTCTGGCAAGGCCAGATGTGGAATGAATGATCTGTGGCACTATCTGCATTCCTTACAAGATCCACAAATTACAAAAAAATTATGCATACACAGCTCATGCTGTCATGCACATACATGTTGTTTGACATTCATAAGCAGCATATCGATTGATGTGTCCTTACATGGTCGTAAAGTCTCCTTGCCTAGATATATGAATGCAACACAAGGATGATCAAGGCCTCAAAACACATCCCACAACACAATGTGGATGTGCAATACATAGAGTAATTTATCCACTACCTGCACCATGTACACCACATTGATGCCACCCAAGATGTGACAACGGGCACACAAACATCTAACAGGCACACAGGGGCACATTCTAGCCTGTCAGGAGGGAGAGGATTGTGTTGAACAGAGTCAAATGTGCCTATGAGGTTCTTACCTGATCCTCTGGTGAGCCATAGAACTGCGATACAGGGGAAGGACCTCATCCTCTGGAAAGAAGACAGGGGCCATTTTACCTGCTGGCTGTGGCACTGTTGCTCCCAGAGTCAGCACACAGCAGCTGAAGTGGTGGAGGTGTTGATGGCAGAAGGGTCAGGAGTCAAGTGAGTGAATTTGCAAAACACGGCGTCCACTTACACCATGTATGTGGTCATCACTGCTGACGGTCACTGCTATTGGCCCACGACTGCCACAGGCAGCAACATTAGCCCATGGTTGCATGCGGCATGGTTGAAACTGCCCACCATGAGGACGACTTCCACCGGCAGCCACAGGCGGTACCTAATGTCCAGTGCAGTAGGTCAGGCATCTGCCATTTTGGCAGTTGGAAATATAGTTGTGAGCCCTGAAAAATGCATCACAATACAAATATATGTGTGTGATCATAACCAGCATCTCCAATCCGCTTTGATGTATTGGTTTCCATTACACAATCAACAATGTAGTGTGTTCCTGGTCACAGATGGCATAAAATGGCAGTTCCCTGTTCACCACTGGTGACGGTATTGTCGGCGGTCGGAGCGGACCATCAAATTTAGAGGGACACATGAGGAGCAGATAGTTGGGTGATGTCTAAATTCATGTTGTACACATATGCGAAATTATCCATGGGGGTCACATTTGAACATTGAGTAGTACAAAGTTTGAATGTGCAATGGGTGTAATGTTATTCCAGTCATTCCTGCATTGTCGCATGGACTTTTGTTGTATACATCATGTATGTTTGTGTGTACACATTTACTAATGTTCCAACTCATCTGATGTCACAAGTAGGTACTCTGGGAGAGGGAAGAGGTGACAAGCTCCAGTCTACCATCCACTGCCAGACCTTTAAACCATAATACACATAATAAAACTAAACTATTCTGTCTGAATTGGCAAACAATTGTGGATTTATGTTGTCAGGTGGAGCGCGATATAATGCCTGAAAACACTAATCCAAAATGCACCAACCACGGTGAGACTCATGGCAGTATTACACTTCCTGGCCACAGGATCCTTCCTACATACAGTGGCCATATCTGGTGGCATGACCCCCCCTATGTTCAGTGATGTATTAGGAGACATGCTATCAGCACTGCTGAATCACATTGAAAGCTATATCAGGTTCCCCAGACATGGGTATTTGGCCAGTGTAAAGGCTGACTTCTATGGTTTTGATCACCTCCCACATGTGGTGGGAGCCATTGATGGGACACATGTTGCCTTGCTGCCATGGCAAGCCAGTGAACAAGTCTATCAAAACAGGAAGAACTTCTATTCTATCAATGTGCAAGTTGTCTGCTTCTCAGCTCTCTACATCTCAAATGTTTCTGCCCTGTTCCCTGGACCAGGCCATGATTAATTTGTAATGAAGAACTGCACCATACCCCAGCTGATGTCAGGACTGCAACCAGAGAGGGCCTGGCTGGTTAGTAAGTCACATCTTTCCTGATTTTGTGTGTGCAATTTCAGGTGCTACAATCATGAAGTGAGTGACTAATTGTGGCACCCATATCTCATTCCAAAACAGGAGACTCACCATGCCCAAACCATCGTTGGTTGCTAACACTGCTGAGGAATCCAACTATGCCAGGGAAAGTTTGCTTTAATGAGGCCCATGGTAGAATACAGTGGGTAGTGGAACGGGTTTTTGAACTCCTGAAGGCCAGATTTTGCTGTCTGAACAAGACTGGGGGAACCTTCCTCTCCTTACTCAGGAAGGTGTGTCAGATCAGAGTGGCATGTCGCATGCTCCATAACATTGCCCTGCAAAGGAATATCCCTTACAGAAGAGGGGGAGCATGAGGTGCCACAGGGTGAGAATCCTGGAATGTCAAATGAAGATGATAGTCGTGAGAAGGATGAAGCTGGCTTGAGACAAGATCTGAACAACAGCTTCTTCGCATGAGTGTAAGTATTTCATGAGATGGCAGGACTTTGGGGGTCATTCCGACCCCGGCGTTCAAGGACCGCCGGGGTCGGCGGGAGCACCGCCAACAGGCTGGCGGTGCCCCGCAGGGCATTCTGACCGCGGCGGTTAGGCCGCGGTCAGAACAGGAAAACCACCGGTCTCCTGCCGGTTTTCCGCTGCCCTCAGGAATCCGCCATGGCGGCGCAGCTTGCTGCACCGCCATGGGGATTCCGACACCCCATACCGCCATCCTGTTCCTGGCGGTTCACCCGCCAGGAACAGGATGGCGGTATGGGGTGTTGTGGGGCCCCTGGGGGCCCCTGCAGTGCCCATGCCAGTGGCATGGGCACTGCAGGGGCCCCCGTAAGAGGGCCCAACAAAGAATTTCAGTGTCTGGTTAGCAGACACTGAAATTCGCGACGGGTGCAACTGCACCCGTCGCACCTTCCCACTCCGCCGGCTCCATTCGGAGCCGGCTTCCTCGTGGGAAGGGGTTTCCCGCTGGGCTGGCGGGCGGCCTTCTGGCGGTCGCCCGCCAGCCCAGCGGGAAAGCCAGAATGGCCTCCGCGGTCTTTCGACCGCGGAGCGGCCATATGGCGGTTCCAGCCAGGCGGGCGGCTACCGCCGCCCGCCAGCCTCAGAATGAGGCCCTTTGACTGTATAGTGAACGATATTTGTGATGATGTGTGGAGTATCTTTTTAGTAACAGCAATGCAACTCATGCAACATATGAAAAAGGATGTTTGATTAGCAAGCTTTTGATACAGTCACGTTTTTATGCTGTTGCTTTTTTTGTGTCTGATTTTTCTGAATGACTTTATTGTCCAGACATTTGCTATGTGACTCCTGTCATGTGTATGATTTCATGACTCCACTCCTTGATTTGTTCTTTGTTCAGGTACCTTCAATACCCTTCATTTTGGGCATTTCAGAGTTGTGACATTGGCAGGTACATTGTGCTGTTTGGACATACAAAGTGGACATTGATTTTCCCTGGGAATGTTTCTCACAGACTTTGGGTGTAGACAAATTGTGTCAAGACAGCTAGCATAGTGATATGATGTGTTTGACCTGTCCCTTTTTGTGGGGTCATCCCAAAACGTTTTGCCTCCTCCCTATTATTTTTTCTGACCATTTTTTTCTGGCTTTAGGACTCTGGGCACTTGACCACTGCTAACCAGTGCTGAAGTGCATATACCCTCTGTCTAAATTGTATTGGTGATTGGTTTATCTATGATTGGCATATTTGATTTACTAGTAAGTCCCTAGTATAGTGCACCATGTGTGCCCAGGGCCTGTAAATCTGTCAGAGTCACCAGATCCTCAGGGTCTGTGCACGTTCCCAACACATCCACCACTGAACAGCTCCAAGACTCTGATAGATAAATCACAGAGACTGAGAGAGTTCAAGAGGGGAAGATGGGATTAGGAAGGGAACAGCTGGGAAGGAGACCTGTAGTAAGAAAAAGGTTAGAACACACAATATGAAAAAAATATCTCCTGAAATCAATACTAGACTATGATTCTAAGCCTAGTCACTCTGAAAACATGAACAATCTAAGAGTTAAGTTTAAAATGACTAAGTTTCAAGATGGCCGGATACCTGTAAGGGAATCAAAATGAATTAAATGAAAACTTTCTTATTCAAGTACTTTCCTTTACATGAGAATCAGAAAAAACATTCTGACTAAATTTTAAACCAGTCATATAAATCCTGTTTTGAGAATGTATACTAGGTCCATACAATATTGCATCTAGAAACTCTGGCCTTCTGTGTACTCTTAAAATGTTTCAACACAAATTGCGCCTATTGCAGATATATATAATATATATATATAGTAAACACCATAAAAGGATTGTGCACGATGAATAACACAGTATGGATTCAGGAAACAAATCACATAACTTGTCAACTCGAATATTACATAATAAATATCTTAGAATAGTGGCATACAATAAACAACATGAAATAAACTCGAGGAGAGAATCGTGCGCCTTGCCGATTCGAGTGTCACCATGTAAAATACCAAGAAATGGTAGCACGTAATGAATATCAAAGTCTAATCATCATTAATCGAATTGCGCGTCTTGCCGATTCGTAAAACACAATGTAAATGTCAAGAAATAACAGGTCACAATAAATAACAAGATCAAAGTACAATGAAACGAATCGCGCTTCTTTTGCTGATTCTTAAGCCACCATGTAAATGTCAAGAAATGGTAGCGCGCAATGAACAACAAAGTTAAATCCTCATGAAACAAGTTGCGCGTCTTGCCAATTCGTAAAACATCATGTAAATGTCAAGAAATAGTAGCGCGCAATGGACAACAATGTTTAAACACCATAAAACGAATCGCGCGTCTTGCCGATTCTTAAGCCTCCATGCCAATGTCAAGAAATGGTAGCACGCAATGAATAACAAAGTCAAACCTTTATGAAATAAATCACGCGTCTTGCCTATTTGTAAACTACCATATAAATGTCAAGAAATGGTAGCGCGCAAGTAATCTGTTACTCATTTAAGAATTAAACCAAGAATATGAAAATTCTCAATAACGGTGTCGGAACAGTCCAACCACAGTCTTACCGCCTGTAACAATGATCACCAATGAAGGATGAAGGGCAGAAGACTGGAAGATCCAAATAGGCCGCCGGGACAGGAGCTCAGGAAGAACTGCTGCACTGCACCGGGACCTCTGAATAGTGAGCACTGGGAGTTGGGCTGGCTCTCTTTTATAGAGTCTTGGCCCAGCCCAGAACCACGCCCAGGCATGTTGCAGGGAAAGTCTCTGGAAGGCCCTGGAAAGGGACCACACCCTAACACACTCTGAAAACCTGCAGCAATACATTGCAAAGGAACAGTATTTGTAAGCATATTAAAAATAAGTTTTCAGGATTGAACTCTGCAATGCAAAAGGTTAAACCACAACATATCAGCACAATGCATAAATTACGTTGTTTTGAGAGTGCTGGGTTTTTGCATTTTTGTCGCCAATAGAGCGCGTACTGCTCTGGTGTTGACAAATCAAATGCTATCAGTGGGCCTGCAGCACAGGTTGTGCCACCCACATGAGTAGCCTTGTAAGCATGTCTGAGACCTGCCATTGTGTGTGCAGTTGTACACTGCCAATTCAACCTCACAAGTGTACCCACTTGCCAGGCCCAAACCACCCCTAAAATAGGCCCTAGGTAGCCCCATGGTCAGGGTACAGTGTATTTAAAAGGTAGGACATGTACTGGTGTCTTTTACATGTCCTGATAGTGAAATACTGCCAAATTCAGTTTTCACTTTGGCAAGGCCTATCTCTCATATAGGTTAACATGGGGATTGTCTTTCAATATCTTTTAAGTGTAATGTCCCACTGGGTGCAGAGAGAGATGTTGAGTTTGGTGTCTCTGAACTCACAATTTAAAAATACAGCATTTGGTAAAGTTGTTTTTTAGATTGTGAGTTTGAAAATGCCACTTTTAGAAAGTGCAGGTTTTCGTGCTTAACCATTCTGTGCCTCTGTTTGCCTGCTGGATACATGCTTGTGTCAGATTGACAGTTGGGGGGTTTGTGAATTAATTCTAGACAGTGACAAAAAGGGAGCTGAGGTGTGTCCTGCATGTCCTGATGAGTGTTCCTGGGCTAGAGTCGGAGGGTGGAGCTGACACCTGCAGTTGAAAGGGCTGTGCCTGTCCTCTTACAATACAGTCTCTAACCCCCTAGTGTGTCTGTAGCAGGACAATCAAGAGACAGGGTCCTGTTACTTTGATGTGCCGGCCTGTTGCTGCTGCTTCTCTGTAAGACAAAAAGGACTGGACTTTGCTTTCTGAAAACCTGCTTGTGAAGTGTCTCCAAGGGCTTGGACTGAGCTTGCTCCCTGTTCTGAAGTCTCAGGGACATCAAGAACTTCATCTGCTAGTGCTTGGGCTCTTCTGCTGAAAGTCCTGACTTTCTAAGTGGTGCCAGATCCAGTCCCTGGGCCCTTAGAAGTGGAAGGTGGCATCCTGCAGGGGAAAATCCAGGCACCTCTGTGTGTGCATCAGAAAAATCAATGCAACGCCCATCTGAGGGCTGAAAATGTGATGCAGCTGGAGAAACAATGCAGCACCTGTGCTAAACACAGACTCTTTGCACAGCATTTCGAAAATTTCCACGCCCAGATCCTGGGGGAAAAAATCTTCAACATCACCACACGGACCCGATGCTGTACCCCTGGAATCAATGCACGGACTTCCTGGTGAGGAAGGACTCGGTTCACAGCCTTCAGTGCGAGTAAAGAATCAAAAGCACTGCCTCACTTGCCAGTAAGGGATCGACGTATCACTTGCTTTTCTGATGCACCGTCACCCTTGCGGCTTTATTTTTGATGCATACCAGGTACTTTCTGCGAAAACAACACATCCACTGACATCTATGGATTAAGACTTTTTGTACTTTAAACATTCATATCTGTGCTTGTGTATGTTGGATGTTTGTCATTTTGGTCTTGTTTGATTCACATAAATATTGACTAATTTTCAAAATTGGTGTGGAGTTCTTTCGTGGTGTCACTGTGTTACTGTGTGTGTGTTTGTACAAATACTTTATAAATTGCCTCTGAGCTATGCCTGACTGCTTGCGCAAAAACTGCAGAGGGGGTGAGCAGGGCTTATCTGACGTGTGTTTCTCCCTTACCCTGACTAGAGTGAGGCTCCATACTTGTACAGGATGTAAACTGACTGCCGTCTAGAGACTCCATTTCTAACAGGACAGAAGTGCAGCAGACTCAGTTGGACCTGTTCATTGTTGTGTGGTGGTCATGATGCATCATGTGTGCCATCATGTGGTGAGTGGAAATATTGTGATAGGACGCGTTCATGTCAACCCCCCTTCACATTGGCTAAACAGTCTTTTCATATCAACTGTGTGTGGTTTTGATGTGTTTGTTGGCCAAAGTGCCCGAGGCACATCACTGATAATTCATTATCTCATACCACAAGATGCAGAAGACTGGAGTTTAATGAACAAAGTGATCATGTACGTTGTACTGCCATCTGTCTGGGTGCTGCATCCCATGAGGTGTGCTTCCTTTTGAGAGATAGGTCATCTGGCTCTAGCTGATGACAGCAATCAAATCCGATGTTTGTCTATGTAGGAGGACATTGTCTGGGTGTCTGTACCATTATATTTTGTGGCCTACACAGGGGGTTATTCTAACTTTGGAAGAGTGTTAATCCGTCCCAAAAGTGACGGTAAAGTGACGGATATACCACCAGCCGTATTACGAGTTCCATAGGATATAATGGACTCGTAATACGGCTGGTGGTAAATCCGTCACTTTTCCGTCACTTTTGGGATGGATTAACACCTCCTCCAAAGTTAGAATAACCCCACAGTCTCCTATGGTAATGTCTCACTTTCTTAGTTACTGACATCTTGACAGCCTATGTGCTGAAAAATAAGATGAGATCTCTTCTGCAACAAGACACTTGTACTCATTTGTTGGTGAGTAATGGTTGTAATCCTGAGGTAGACATGGTGTACTTGCTGCATGTCCCTCCTTACACAAGTACCTTGTATCTGCATCCTATGGTCCACATGGTCTTACATATCTACATAGCTAAATGTGAAATTAAAGACAGCACACAATGAGTTTGTGATGGGTGTATTCAGTACACAAGCATTAATTAAAATTGTGACAAAAATGAAAATAAAAGTGAAAGAGTCAGTCATGGTGGATGAAATCATTAGAGTGGATGCCACACCATTGGAGGTCCAAAGTCCAGAGTACTCCTCCCATTGGAAATGGGAAATGGTTCAGGATCATTCAACAGAGTAAATGTGTGGCACACAAAGGAGGACATTATGGAAGAGGTCACTTGCTGGCTATGGTGGATGTCTTGCCATCTACACCTCCTGGATTCTTTGCGGGACATACCTGTTTGCGGGTTGAGGGGATTAGCTGCTGCAGAGGCAGAGATGTCTTAGGCTGTTTGTGCCTCTGGCAGGGCCTTCTTGTGGGTGCTGCAGATGTTCTTGTCTGTGATATAGTTGCCACACAGGGAGGTGTAGCTGGTGGGAGGAAAGACCTGCTCAGGATGGTATAATTTCCCTCAGCACCCCTGTTAGGATGCCCCTCTTGTCGTTGTGGGCATCCATTTTGTCTATCATGACCCTCTACAGATGCCTAATATCCCAGAGTTCAGTCAACACCTGGCCCATCACACCTTGGTCTACTGATTGACCTCCAAGATGTGGCTGATGGTGTCTGGGCTGACAACAGCCCCAGTGGCCTCACTACGCTGGCTCACAGCATCCCTCGCATGCATCCTACCTCCACGAGCCACCTCCCTTGGCACAGGGTACCCTCTCCAACTGAGTCCTGGACCATCATTGTCACGACTGTCAACTTGAACCTAAGGATTCAGGACTGGGGGGGCACAAGATGGTGGTAACTGTGCTATGTGCACAGGTTTGGGGGCTCATTGTTGCCTGGGATGTCGATGCAACAGGGTTGGGAGGTGTTGTGGGCAGAGTGAGACTTACTGTTGTCATCTGACCAGGTTGCGCGGATGGGCCAGGACCGTCCTCCATGTCCACAAGTCCAGCAGTGTCGTCATCACTGAGGACTCCATGCGGTGGGGGGAGTGGGAGTCTGTTGGGTGGCCTCGATGTGCCCAGTGGCAGCTCGACCCGTTGAAGAATGAAATACATTGTTACTGGTTGAAGTGTTACATCAACCTCCACAGCCTTTGTGTTACAGTAAGCAGAGACACTAGACATTTGTAAGTTGTAGGTTAGCCTTTTATGCCATGTTACCCTGGTATTGGAGTATTTGACATGACGTGCAAATCTTGCCTCAACTATTAGACTCAGGCAGCTCATGAGATGTGCGGATCAGTTGCACTTTGGATGATGGAATGTAAATGACCAACAGTGAAGCCAACACAGTGTATAATCAAAATGTGTCTTTGACCATTTAAAGGCATATTTGAGTGAGATACAGGCAAACTCAGAGCTTTTTTGTATATGTGTTAGACTTGGCATCAGTGGCATGGTCTCCCCTAACTTTTTGCCTCTACTTCCCAGGTTGTTTATGTGTGCTGGACTCTAGTTTTGCTGTTTTTGTTTGCTCTGGAGACCTTTAACACTGTTGACCAGTTCTAAAGTGTTAGTGTTCCCTGTATCAATTGTATGTGTACATTGGCTAACCATTTTTGGCAAATTTGATTTGCCAGTATGTCCCTAGTAAAGTGCACTAGAGGTTCCCAGGGCCTGTAAATCAAATGCTACTAGTGGACCTGCAGCACTGGATGGGCCACCCACATTTGTAGCCCTGTAAACATGGCTCAGACCTGCCACTGCATGGTCTTTGAGTGCAGTTTTAAACTGTCAATTCGAATTGGCAAGTGTATCCACTTGCCAGGCCTAAACCTTCCCTTTCTCTACATGAAAGGCACCCCTAAGGTAGGCCCTAGGTAGCCCCAGGGGCAGGGTGTAGTGCATGTTAACGGTAGGGCATGTACCTATGTGTTTTACATGTCCTGACAGTGAAATACTGCCAAATTTGGTGTTCACTGTTGCAAGGCCTATCCCTCTCATAGGTTGACATGGGGGCTGCCTTTAAATATGATTAAAATGCAGGTTCCCTTTGGGAACAGATAAACATTTGGAGTTTGGGGTCTCTGAACTAACAATTTAAAAATACATCTCTAAGTGTAGTTGTTTTTTAGATTATGGTCCTCATCATGAAATCTGCCAGCCCAAAGGTCAGTTGTAAACTGTTGGTACCAACACCCATACCATTACACCAACAGAACAATGCCCACCACATCATGACCCACGAATCACCACGGAGGGCATTCAACGGCGGTAAACCATTGGCGGTACATACCGCTGCGCTCAGAATGGACGAAAAAATAGTAAACTACACAACATTGGCAATTTAAAAAACACACACCTGACACCCATACACCCACCACACCCACCCACTCACACCACTATAAAACACACACCCACATTACCACAATCCTTTAAGAATACAAATCATTGCCACCAGACAGACATCAAGACCACTGTTGACAACTACACACACACCCACACATCCCTCACGCACTTCACTATGCACACCAAATCACACCACCCAACACCCACACACTTACACACACCACACAACACCCATGGCCCCACAAAGGCACCCCTGTTTCACAGATGAGGAGTTGCGGGTCATGGTGGGGGAAATAGTCAGGGAAGAGCCACAGCTCTTTGGAGCACAGGTACAGCAGATATCCATTGCAAGGAAGATGGAGCTATGGCGGAGAATTGTGGACAGGGTGAATGCCATGGGACAGCATCCAGGAACAAGGGACGACATCAGGAAGAGGTGGTATGACCTACAGGGGAAGGTACGTTCCGTGGCAGCAAGGCACCAGCTCGCCATACAGAGGACTGGCGGTGGACCCCCACCTCCTCCCCCACAGCTCACAGCATGGGAGGAGCAAGTCTTGGCATTACTGCATCCTGAGAAACTCGCTGGAGTAGCCGGAGGACTGGACACTGGTAAGTCAACATTTACCACTTATCACCCCCCATACCTGCATGCCATCTCACACCCTCACCCTTACTCCCATCACCCCACTCCGTCCCACACATGTGACTAACCCCAATGCATGGACAGCCCTCCCAGCCCTGCATGGACACCGATCACCAAAGCATGCATAGCATGGAGAACTAAATAGCACACAATACACCACCATACACACAAAAGGTGGCAGGGCAACAGCAACGATAGAGGTTAAGATAGGGATGTTCAATATGTCACAGGCATGAAGCATAACACACCTGTACAGGGACCCCAGTCCGCACCTCATACCCAAGACAATCAGTGACCTGGGGTCAGTGGCAGTGGGCACACCATTCAGGGGACAGGGGCACAGGGGATCAGGGACACTGGGAGGACCACCGTGCACCAGGGGGAGGACAGGCCCAGGGAACCGACTCTCCAGGAGGCGCTCACTATTGTCCTGGGTGCCTACCAATAATCCCAGGGCCCGATGGGCCAGATCCCGAACAACATTCAGGAGAACAAGCAGCTGCAGGAGGAACACCATCAGGAGATAAGGGAGGCCTTCAACACCACCATGATCTCCACAGCAGGGGGGCTTGCAGACATGGCCAACATCATGAGGGGATGGACTGCACAGCAGTGGGCCCCTACCACTAGCCAGTCTATTGACCAGCCCACCACATCCACTTCAGCTAGTGGACAGGAGGCCCCGCCACAGGACCCACAGGCCACCAGCGCCCCTCCCCCTGCAGAAGGTGAACCACCCCACAAATGTTCCCTGTGAACCAGACAGAAGCCAGAGACACTTGCCAAGACCAAGACCACCGCCAGGAAATGAGACTCTCCTGATTGTCCCCCATGTGTTCCACCCTGTCACTTTGTTCACTTTGAACTGCCTTTGCTCCCCTTCCCATGGCCCCTTGGACACTGGAACTGTGCTATAAACAGACTGGAATAATACACTGGACTTTCTTCCACCACCACCTCATTCCATTGCACTTTACCCTCAATTTTATAGCACTGCAAAAAACACCCTTGAACACAATTTGAGTAACACTGTTATATGTGTCTTAAAAGTGCATTTGTGGGAACAGTTACATCAAGTACAAATTATCTGAACACGGTGATAGCTAACAAATAATGACCTGTAACTTTCTGTAGTGATCACATCAGGACAATGTTGTCATATCACCAACATCTGGAAAATGAGAAGTCATAGGTGACAGTGAGTTGTTATGCAAAGAAAGTGAATGCCATCATGCTACAGGCACACAGATAAATCAATAGTCTGAGTAATGGTCAGTCCCACTGTCTCACCTGTGTGTCATTGGAAGTATTGTCGTACAACTGATGTTCTCTTGTCCTCATCCTCTGCCTCCTCATCCTCACTGTCCTCAGGGTCCACTGCTGCCACAGAGTCACCTACAGTCCAGAAAAGGCACATGTCATCTGAGGGCAAGAATGTGCAACAGGCAGCATGCTACCGGTATCTGGCAGACCTTTCCGGGTGAGTAGCACAAGGATCCACCTCTCAGATAGAAGCACCTGAACCTGGCCTTCAGGAGGCCGAAGGTCCCCTCGATTAGTCTTCTGGTTCGCCCATGTGCCTCATTATAACGTTCCTCAGCCCCTGTCCTTGCATTCCTCACAGGGGTCAGCAGCCACAATAGGCGTGGGTAGCTAGAGTCACCTGCAAGTATTGAGGGATAACATTTAACCTTACAGAATCCTATGCGGAGAACACCTGAAAGTATACACTGACATACAGTGGGTGGGGGATCTGGCTCACCTATTAGCCACACCCAGTGCCTCTGTAGTTGGGTCAGCACATTTGGGATGCTGCTGTTTCTCAGAACAAAGGCGTGATGCACTGACCCAGGATACTTGGCAGTGATGTGGGAGATGTACTGGTCCACCAGGCACATCATTTGCACATTCAGTGAGTGGAAACTCTTACGGTTCCTGAACACCTGTTCATTCTGGTGGTGCGGGGGTGACTAACGCAATATGTGTACTTTCAATCACCCCAATTATATTGGGGATATGTACCCTTGCATAGAATACTGCCGTCACAGTGGCCAAATCTTCCATCTGGGGGAAAGCAATGTAGCTGCACATGTGTTTCACCAGGTCAGACAAGACCCTTGCCAGCACGATAGACAACATTGGATGTGACATTCCAGCCACCAAGCCAAATGTCACTTGGAAAGAACCAGTTGCCAAGAAATGGAGCACTGATAGCATGTGCACAAGAGGGGGGATCAGGTCAGGCTCCATTTGGGCACACAGCTCTGTACTTGTGGCCCTGTCCAGTCTATAAGTCAGTAAAATGTGCCTGTCCTCCAGTACAGCCAATTCCACAAGGGGTCTGTACACAGGGGGTCATCTTCTCCTCCCATTCATCTGAAGCAGCAGGTATCTAAGGTACAGAATAGTGAGTAGGCCGTCACAATTTGAACAATGGAACTACAACCTCAGTGTACATGTTGCATTTATGTGATAGGACCGTGGGAATGGCAAGGTATGTGCAAATCTAGGCAGTAACACAGTAAAGGTTAATCTGATGGTTGTCCATCACCATGACAAGTATTTAGGGACAGGTGGAAGTGAAGTAACTCCGCCGACATTGGGCGTTGTGGCAGAAGGCGGTCTTGCACCACCGTGCAATTCCTCATTGGATAATATGGGGCACTATGGAGTACAGTGGCCAGTGGGGATCTGCGCCGGTGGTGACGGTGTACACCGCCGCGGACGTGACCGCCATTTTTTATCTGATTCCTCACTGTGTGTGCTACTGGGACCTGTGTCTGGAACCTACCATGGCCCGTGTGACCGGGGAAAGGGCCCCTACCTTCACTTCAGAGGAGTTCAAGCAATTTGTGGATGAGGTCCTACTCCAGTACGGACTGCTGTATGGGCCTCTAGACCAACAGGTGAGTACACCTTGGGCAAGTGGGAAGGATGCATAGAGATGTGTGTGCAACCATCATGTCATCGGGGAGTGAAGTCATGTGGTGGTGTACATGGTGTGCGCCGGGCGATGTGTGTGCCATTGGTGAAGAAAACATGATTGGTGGACCATATGTGTGACAGGCTGGATTGTATGTGTAATGGTGTCCTCCCATCTGTATCGTCTCTGCAAGTCAGCGCCCATCAAAAGAAGGGTTATGGTGTGCCATTGCCCAGGACGTGCGCACACTGTGGTTCTATGGCAGGTGGAGCACCCACTGTTGGAAACGGTGGGAGGACCTGAGATGCTGGGCACGGAAGACCGCTGAGGCCCAGCTGGGAATGGCCTCCCAACGAGAAAGGGGTGCCTGTCGGAACCTGACCCCTTTGACGGGCCGCATGTTGGCGGTGGCCTACCCAGAGCTGGATGGGTGCTTGAGGGCATCACAGCAGCCACAAGGGGGTGAGTAAAGTGGCTGATACAATCATAATTTGTAGGTGGCATGGGATCCGGGTGGTGTGTCTCAGTTAGTGGGTGCCCCTTAATGCCAGGCCAGGCATTGCAGCGTGATCCAGCTCCAGGGTAATGGTTGAATGGGAAAAAAAGGTTACCTAGCGAGGTTGCATTCCATGTCAGAGAGGGCTTAGTGGGCTCCAGGAGATGTGCAGTTGGCGGTGTTTGGCCTCATTTTGCAGTGGCATCTACCAAAATCAATAGAGGTGCAATGCACAGTGCTCAGTCCTGACCCCTGTGTGTGACGGTGCTGTGTATGCCAACTGTGGTGTTGGTGCAGTAATTGACCCAATGTTTCCTTTCTCTCTCTCCCCCCCCTTTATCTTCTGTCATCCTGTCCATGTGTGCATTAGCATCATCTGGGGGAGGAGCAGGGGCACCGGTGACAGAGGGAGCTGCGGCCAGACCCAGGAGGCAGAGTCAACCGATGCCAAGGGAACAAGTGGGACAGAGGGTGAGGGGAGCACCACGGAGGAGACAGGAGGTGACAACAAAGACTCAGATACCTCCTCTGATGGATGCTCCCTGGTGGTGGCGGACACCTCTGTGACCACCCCAGCTGCATGTACTGCCACCACGCCCTTACCAGCACTGCCCACCCAGTAGCCCCTCAGCGAGTTGCTTGTGCCCGATCACCCAGGAGGGTGGACATCTCTTTCGCCTCAGGCACCTCCGGCCCTGCCCCATTGAGCCCTGCTGCCGTGAGTGAGGAGGCTACTGACTTCCTGAGATCCATCTCTGTAGGGCAGTCAACCACTGTGAATGCCATCCAGGGGCTGGCATCCCAGATGCAGCGATGCAATGCATTCCTGCAGGGCATCCACAGTGGATAGGCGGCCCAACAGAGATCAATTCAGGCTCTGGCCTCCTCTCTGATGGCAGCCATTGTCCCTGTTTCTACCGTCCCCCCTCCAACTACCACTTCCCAGTCCCACTCTCCTGAACTCCAACCAATCCAATGCACACATACAGAAGAGCATGCACTGTAGTCAACACACAAGAGTGGCACAGTCAAACACAGGCATCACACAAGCACTCACGCAAACACCCAACAGTTGCAAACACAAGCACATCCACTACCTCCACTGTCTCCCCCTCCTCTTCCTCCTTCACCTCCCACAAAGTCACGTCCACACTCACACCTGCATGCACTGCTTCAATATCCACCACCAGCATCACCACACCAAGCAGCACACACACCTCACTAGCAGACACCCCCACAACATCCATGCACCGGTCCCCTGTGTCCTCTTGAACCCTGTCTGTCCCCCGCTCCTAAAGGTCACAAACACAAGCACTCAGATACCCAACAGCCATCCACCTCACATCAACACACTCTCCATGCACCTGCACCCAAGTCCAGCACATACTCCTCCAACACCCACTCCCTCAACCTCCACTTCCATCCCTCCTCCCTCTTCCCACCCCACAGTCCCTAAAAAGCCTTTCCTTGACCAACCTGACCTCCTCCCTTCCCCTCCCCTCCCCTGTCCTGCCCATAAGAGCAGGGTCCCAATGCCCCAGCCAAGCACCTCAGCCAAACAGCCCATACGGACAGTGGACATACCTCCTAGTCGTGGTGGCAAGACAGTGATGGATCCCACTCCACCAGCTAGGTAGGGTAAGGTTCCCACAGCCACTTTCATTAAGGGGAAGAAGTCCTTGACTCCTGACATGAAGGGGAAGGAGGCCGCACCTCCTGCCATTAATGGGAAGGAGGCCGCACCTCCTGCTATGAGGGGGAAAAAGCCCTCGACTCCTGCCCTGAAAGAAAAGAAGCCCTCGACTTCTGTCATGAAAGGGAAGGAGGTTGCACCTCCTGCCATGAAGGGGAAGAAGCCCTTTACTCCTGCCATGAAGGGGAAGGAGGTCTCACCTCCTGCCATGAAGGGGAAGAAGCCCTCAACTTCTGCCATGAGGGGGAAGAAGACTTCGACTACAGCAGAGGCTGGCGGGATGACACCACCACAAGTGGTCACGGAGCAGTCACCTCCAGCTGAGGCAGTGCAGCTCATTCCTGCTGCAGAGACTACACCTTCACCTGCTGAGACAGTGCAGTCCTTACCTCCAGCAGAGGCTGCCCAGGAAGTACCTTTACCTAATGACACAGTGCAGCCCTCACCTCCAGCAGAGGCTGGCAAGATGACACCACCACCACCAGTGGTCACGGAGCCCTCACCTCCAGCTGAGGCAGTGCAGCCCACCCCTCCTGCAGAGGTTGCACCTTCACCTGCTGAGACAGTGCAGCCCTCACCTCCAGCAGAGGCTGCCCAGGATACATCTTCACCTGCTGATATAGTGCAGCCCTCACCTCCAGATGAGACAGTGAAGCCCTCACCTCCAGCAGAGGATATGTAGGCTACCCTCCTGGGACTGCTCTACAAGGACCCCCCTCCAGAACCAGTGGAAAAGTCACCCACCTGAGAGACTGTGGCCTTGCACTCCCCAGCACAGAGAAATGGCAGGGAGCCCCCTCCAGAACCAAGGGAAAAGTCACCGACCTGTGAGACTGTGGCCTTGCACTCCCCAGCACAGAGAAATGGGCATGGAGCCCCCTCCAGAACCAGTGGGAAAGTCACCCATCTGAGAGACTGTGAGCTTGCACTCTCCAGCACAGAGAAATGGACATGGGCCCACCTCCAGAACCAGTAGGAAAGTCACCCACCTGAGAGACTGTGGCCTTGCACTCCCTAGCACAGAGAAATTGGCATGGAGCCCCCTCCAGAACCAGTGGGAAAGTCACCCACCTGAAAGACTGTGGCCTTGCACTCCCCAGCACAGGGAAATGGGCATGGAGCCCCCTCCAGAACCAGTGGGAAAGTTCCCGAATTCAGCTGAGGTGCCCCCCCACCCCTATCCCCCTGAGGTCCCTGCCCACTTGTAAAATGATGCCCCTGCAGAGTTCTGTGCAGTTTATGTCAGGAGACAAGTTGGGCCTTGGGCCATGTGGGCCCTTTGTACTTTGAACTGGGCATTGGCCCTTCGTGGACAATTGTACATATCTGGTTCATGTGGTGGTTTTTCCCTTGCTAATACATTTTCCGTACTTCTGAAATCTGACCCTTGTTTTATTGTGCTGTGTGTCGTGTGCCATTGGTTTAAGTCTGCAGCTGGTTGTGTGTATGGTGTGTGTGTGTCTGGTGTGTGTTGTGTGTGTCACTCTCGTTTTCTTCCCTCCACCCCTTGTGTGCTAGGCCACTGTACTCACTATTGTCGTCTTAGACGTCGTTGGTGTTCCTGGTGGAGCATGGCATAGAAGAGCATCGGAAAGACTTGAAGTTCTGGTTCCATGGCGGCGGCAGAGTCCTCTGTGTACTTGTTGGTGAGTTTTTTGTTTTCTGTGTTCTGTTTCCGCCAGGTTTTTGATGGCATTGGTACTGCCCCAGAAATCCTGGTGGTTTGCTGTGTCATAATATGGTGGGCGGTACTTTGTCTGCCGTCTGGCTGTTGATGGCGACCGCCGGCGTGCGTGGTGTTAACGCCCTGGCGAATGATGTGGTACATTGGCTGTCTATGGGAGTTTTCACTGCCATGGTCATAATTTGGCCATAATTACCGCTGGCCTGTTGAAGGTATTTCCACCACTTTATCACTTACCACGAATGTCATGATGAGAGCCTATGTGTTTGAAAATGCCACTTTTAGAAAGTAGGCATTTTCTTGCTTAAACCATTCTGTAGCTCTGCTTGTTTGTGGATTCCCTGTCTGGGTCAATTTGACAGTTGGGCTGTTTGCACTTCTCCTTTAGACAGTGACACAAAGGGAACTGTGGTGTAGCCTGCATAACCTGATGGGCCATCTGGGCAGAGGGGAGGAGAGGAGTGGTCACTTACAGCTGACAGGGCTGTGCCTGCCCTCACACAATGCAGTCTTCAACTCTCTGGTGTGTGTCTGGGGGCTGGCCTGGGCAAGGCAGGATCTTGAAAACAACAGAGACTTTCCTTTGAAGTAGGCCTACTTCAGAGGCAGAAAGTGATATATGAAGAGCACCTAAACCCCCTGAAAATCAGATTACTTCTTAAACCAAGAGGAACCTCTGCCAAGGAGAAGAGCTGGAGAAGCTGGAGGAGGAGTACTGCCCCTTTGCCTGTGACTGTGCTTTGCTAGGTTGGCCTGCAGTAGCTGCTTCTACCTGAGAGAGGACAAAGACTGACTTTTGTGTGTCGTCCCACTGGTGAAGAATATCCAAGGGCTTGAAACTGAGCTTGCCTCCTGTTGTTGAAGTCTCAGGGACAGTAAAGACTTCTCTCTGCCAGCACTTGGGATTTCTGCTGATATTCCTGCCTGGCAAGTGGTACCCTAACCTGTTTCTAGGCCCTTGAAAGGCGCAGCTGGTGGAAAAGGACAGAAATCCATGCAGAGACCACAGTGCGGGGAAACCTTCGATGCACCACCCACTTTGTGGCTGAAAAACGACATGCCGCCAGCCTCGCAGCTAAAATCGATGCTCCTTCTGCATTGCATCTGGGAGATGAACACAACGTGGCTGGAGAAATGACACGCAACACCCACAGCGGCTGCTGTTCACGATGCAAGTCCCCACGCAGTGCGGTTTCTTGACACCGTGCAACCAGATTTCTACGAAAAATCGCTGGGCGCGGAAAATCAATGTGAAGCCTGCCTGGACCTGAGGTGCCCATCCGGATTGACACATCGCTCTCTTGTGGGAGAGAAGAAAGGACGCACGCCAACCCGACCGGAAGAGGAACGACATACGCTCTCGCTAGCGAGTGAGAAATCGATGCATCGCTGCCCTTTTTTGATACACGCTCACCCATGCACCTTTATTTTGACGCTACCTAGGTACCTTTGTATGCTAACAATGTTCTCACTGTTTTTTAAAAGATTTAAAAGTCTTTTGCTTTTTAAATTCATAACTTGACTTGTGTATGTTGGATTTTTGTCATTTTGGTCTTGTTCTGTTTAGATGAATATTACTTATTTTTCTAAACCTGCGTTGTGTCATTTTACAGTGTTTTCAATGAGTTATTGTGTGTTGGTACAAATACTTTACTCCTTGCTTCTGAAGATAAGCCTGCCTGCACGTGCCAAGCATGTGAGTGGGGGTTAACTGAGGGTAATTCTCCGTTACCCTGACTAGAGTGAGAGTCCTTGCTTGGACAGGGGGTAACCTGACTGCCAACCAAAGACCCCATTTCTAACAATATGTCACTGCAGTGTGCCATGCTGTGTCAATGTGTTTGCTGCCACTACGAGTCTGGTGATGCAGCTTAAGACCTTAGGAACACTTGGTGTACACACTTGGTAAGGTGTCATTCCTGTCCTCAATAGTGTAATTTTTTATATCAGGTCACAATGGAGCTAGGTAGACAGACACATCTCTAAGTTGAACATCATCTCTATATATTGCTCACTCACAGGTTGGAAGACTCCAATTGAGGGTTAATAAACAGGGGTAATTGGGCAAGGGAACACTGGCTGGTGGCTGGAGTTACACAAACAGTGCCTACTGGCCTTAACAGTCAGATCATTCCCTCTACTTTCCACATTTGAGAAATGGAATCCTCCCAGGTGAGTCCACTTCAATTGAGAGTTACCAAACAGGGGTATTTGGCCAAGTGACCACTAGGCCAGTGTTTGGAGTTACAGATACACATCAGGTCACTTCCTCCACCTCACACACTTGGCAAATGGTATTCTCCCAGGTTAGCACACTTCAATTGAGAGTTAACAATAGGAGTATTTGGCCAAGTGGACACTTGGCTGTTGTATGGAGTTACAGACACAAGCCCTCCTTGGAGTTGCAGTCCAGTCACTCCCTCTACTATATACACTTTATAAATGGTATTTGGCCGAGTAAACACTGGATTGGTGTTTGGAGTTACAGGCTCAAAGCCTCCTTGGAGTTGCATTCAGGTCACTCACTCTACTACACACATTATACAAATGGTATCCTCCCATGTGAGTACACTTCAATTGAGAGTTAAGGAATAAGGGTAATTGAGCCAGTAAACACTGGGCTGGTGATTGGTGTTACAGACGCAAGGCCTCCTGTGAGTTGAAGTCATGTCACTCCCTCTGTGTTCCACAATTGACAAATGGTATCCTCCCAGGTGATTGCACTTCATTGAGAGTTAACAAGCAGGGGTATTTGGCCAAGGGAAAACTAGGCTGGTGTTTGGAGTTACAGGCACTAGTCCTCCTTTGAATTTCAGTCAGGTAACTCCCTTTGCTTCCCACACTTGACAAATGGTTTCCTCCCAGGTGAGTATACTTCAATTGAGACTTAACAAACAGAGATATTTGGCCAAGTGACCACTGGGCTGATGTTTGGAGTTACAGACACAAGGCACCCTGGGAGTCGTAGTCTTGTCACTCCCTCAACTACACACATGCCAGCAACATTTTGGGCATTATATATCTGTGTGCAGACTGCATTTAGGTTTGAGCATACATTTACATGTTGAGACATACCATGAATCCTGGGATTTTTATTTCTATTTTGTAAGATTTACAGGTACCATTTCGATGCGTGGCATGTGATGGGCATTGGTAACTGTGACGTTGGGTCCAACAATACATATTGACAGTGTTAAAATTCATATTCTCTGGGTATTGAATGTTGGAAATGTACATGAACAAGACAGTGGCAAACGCTGAGATGTGAGCATGCAGGATATTACAGTTTTGTAACCGTTTTTATGTGTTAACTTACCAGACTCCACTTCCCGAAGTATTCCTACCAAGCCTTCAGAATGCAGGATGGCTAAGACCTTCTCCTCCCAAGGAAAGGATCTTAGTGGGGCACTGGGAGGGCCACCACCAGTCTTGTTGGCCTTCAGCTGCAGCCTGGAGGCCAGGGAACTGACCTTTGCCCTCAGGTCATTCCACTTCTTCCTAATGTCCTCCTTAGGTGCCTACAGCATTTACTTTGTTGAATATCCTTTGCCACAGTTCCATTTGCCTTCTGAGAGGATTATGCTGGACTTGGGTTCCAAACAATTGTGGATCTACTCTTAAGATTTCATCCACCATGACTCTTTACTCATTTACTCATCTTCAGAAAAACTTGGATTTTTGGCTGTGTGACATGGTGGACAACTAAAGTGGGTGACAGGGATTTAATTAACAGGGGAAGTACAATAGGGGGTAGATGGACAAAAGTGTGTGCAGTGTCTTAAATAGGATGGTGAGAAAAAAAGGGTGTTCAGTGTTCTTCAGAGTGCAGGGGAAATGCAAAGGTTTGTGGTCTTTGAAGGGGTGTGTTTTATAGTGTGCTTTGCAGGTGTGTCCACTGGGCCAATGTGTGTAAGCTGTGTTGTTTTTGTATTCAACAAATGGGCACTTGTCTGTTACATTGCTGAGCACCAACAGCGGCAGAAGGCCGGGTTGCCTTGTCACAGAGGGACCGCTGTGGCGACTGTGGGCCTCATTATGAGTTTGGCAGTCTCAGGACTGCCATATTGGTGGTGGAGGTCGTACCGCCAACAGGCTGGCAGAGAAGACCACCAAATTATGACCATGGTGGTATTCACAACAGAATACAACCAAAGCATTGCCGACACCACCACTGCGGTCTGGCCGCCACAGATGACGGTTGCCACCTGCAGGTTGGCGTAGACCATGTCCCCATCGGACAGATTACAAGGTTGCACATCACCAAGGTTTCCGCCATGGTTGCACCACCACGGAAACCTAGACGGAAACCAACAGCATAAAAGGAGACACTCACCTTCAGGAAGCTATACTCGTCCGGAGCCATGGAACCTGAACTACACGTCTTTCTGCTGCTCCTGCTCGCCCAAAGACCCCGGAATCCATGGCGACGACAGCAACTGTAAGTGCACTCACTCAACAGACCTTTGGGAAGGGGGTGCGAGGGTGACACACAGACAAAACTCACACTTACGTGCACACTCATATAGAGCCACACACACACTCGCACATACACAACAAACATGCCACTGCCACCAAACAGACACACACATATACACACGTCACTAACACACACAGGTATGCACGGAAACAGTGCACAGGCCCACACTCACACAGTACCACAACACAACAAGTCACGAACACAGTACAGCAGCACCATCTCCAATCACTTGGCAGGAACCCATATGGTGCACTACCCAGGAACACATCACACATACATCACAACATAACATCAACAGGCATAAAATTACACATAAATACACAATCACACAACTTACAGATCGACTTGCCAAGAACACTGTATCTAACCTTTCATGCACATAAAATGCACACAGTCAAAGCACACAAAGCAACACAGCACACCAGTAAACACATCTCAACACAAACAGGGCTTCTTTTCTTTCAGGGCAGGAGTCGAGGGCTTTTTCCCCCTCATAGCAGGAGGTGCGGCCTCCTTCCCATTAATGGCAGGAGGTGCGGCCTCCTTCCCCTTCATGTCAGGAGTCAAGGGCTTCTTCCCCTTCATGAAAGTGGCTGTGGGAACCTTACCCTTCCTAGCTGGTGGAGTGGGATCCATCACTGCCTTGCCTCCACGACTAGTAGGTACCTCCACTGTCCGTATGGGCTGTTTGGCTGAGGTGCTCGGCTGGGGCATTGGGACCCTGCTCTTATGGGTAGGACAGGGGGAGGGGAAGGGAGGAGGTCAGGTTGGGCAAGGAAAGGCTTTTTAGGGACTGTGGGGTGGGAAGAGGGAGGAGGGATGGAAGTGGAGGTTGAGGGAGTGGGTGTTGGAGGAGTATGTGCTGGACTTGGGTGCAGGTGCATGGGGAGTGTGTTGATGTGAGGTGGATGGCTGTTGGGTGTCTGAGTGCTTGTGTTTGTGACCTTTAAGAGCGGGGGACAGACAGGGTTCAAGAGGACACAGGGGACCCATGCATGGATGTTGTGGAGGTGTCTGCTAGTGAGGTGTGTGTGCTGCCTGGTGTGGTGATGCTGGTGGTGGATATTGAAGCAGTGCATGCAGGTGTGAGTGTGGACGTGACTTTGTGGGAGGTGAAGGAGGAAGAGGAGGGGGAGACAGTGGAGGCAGTGGATGTGCTTGTGTTTGCAACTGTTGGGTGTTTGCGTGAGTGCTTGTGTGGTGCCTGTGTTTGACTGTGCCACTCTTGTGTGTTGACTTCAGTGCATGCTCTTCTGTATGTGTGCATGGGATTGGTTGGAGTTCAGGAGAGTGGGACTGGGAAGTGGTAGTTGGAGGGGGGACAGTAGAAACAGGGACAATGGCTGCCATCAGAGAGGAGGCCAGAGCCTGAATTGATCTCTGTTGGGCCGCCTATCCACTGTGGATGCCCTGCGGGAATGCATTGCATCGCTGCATCTGGGATGCCAGACCCTGGATGGCATTCACAGTGGTTGACTGCCCTACAGAGATGGATCTCAGGAAGTTAGTAGCCTCCTCACTCACGGCAGCAGGGCTCAATGGGGCAGGGCCTGAGGTGCCTGAGGCGAAGGAGATGCCCACCCTCCTGGGTGATTGGGCACAAGCAACTTGCTGAGGGGCTACTGGGTGGGCAGTGCTGGTAAGGGCGTGGTGGCTGTACATGCAGCTGGGGTGGTCACAGAGGTGTCCGCCACCACCAGGGAGCATCCATCAGAGGAGGTATCTGAGTCTTTGTTGTCACCTCCTGTCTCCTCCGTGGTGCTCCCCTCACCCTCTGTCCCACTTGTTCCCTTGGCATCGGTTGACTCTGCCTCCTGGGTCTGGCCGCAGCTCCCTCTGTCACCGGTGCCCCTGCTCCTCCGCCAGATGATGCTAATGCACACATGGACAGGATGACAGAAGATAAAGGGGGGGGGAGAGAGAGAAAGGAAACATTGGGTCAATTACTGCACCAACACCACAGTTGGCATACACAGCACCGTCACACACAGGGGTGAGGACTGAGCACTGTGCATTGCACCTCTATTGATTTTGGTAGATGCCACTGCAAAATGAGGCCAAACACCGCCAACTGCACATCTCCTGGAGCCCACTAAGCCCTGTCTGACATGGAATGCAACCTCGCTAGGTAACCTTGTTTTCCCATTCAACCATTACCCTGGAGCTGGATCACGCTGCAATGTCTGGCCTGGCATTAAGGGGCACCCACTAACTGAGACACACCACCTGGATCCCATGCCACCTACAAATTATGATTGTATCAGCCACTTTACTCACCCCCTTGTGGCTGCTGTGATGCCCTCAAGCACCCATCCAGCTCTGGGTAGGCCACCGCCAATATGCGGCCCGTCAAAGGGGTCAGGTTCCGACAGGCACCCCTTTCTCGTTGGGAGGCCATTCCCAGCTGGGCCTCAGCGGTCTTCCGTGCCCAGCATCTCAGGTCCTCCCACCGTTTCCAACAGTGGGTGCTCCACCTGCCATAGACCCACAGTGTGTGCACGTCCTGGGCAATGGCACACCATAACTCTTCTTTTGATGGGCGCTGACCTGCAGAGACGATACAGATGGGAGGACACCATTACACATACAATCCAGCCTGTCACACATATGGTCCACCAATCCTGTTTTCTTCACCAATGGCACACACATCGCCCGGCGCACACCATGTACACCACCACATGACTTCACTCCCCGATGACATGATGGTTGCACACACATCTCTATGCATCCTTCCCACTTGCCCAAGGTGTACTCACCTGCTGGTCTAGAGGCCCATACAGCAGTCCGTACTGGAGTAGGACCTCATCCACAAATTGCTTGAACTCCTCTGAAGTGAAGGTAGGGGCCCTTTCCCCGGTCACACGGGCCATGGTAGGTTCCAGACACAGGTCACAGTAGCACACACAGTGTAGGTGTTCTCCTGTTGAAGGTCAGGAAACAAGTGAGGAATCAGATAAAAAATGGCGGTCACGTCTGCGGCGGTGTACACCGTCACCACCACCGCAGATCCCCACTGGCCACTGTACTCCATAGTGACCCATATTATCCAATGAGGAATTGCACGGTGGTGCAAGACCGCCTTCGGCCACAACGCCCAATGTCGGCGGAGTTACTTCACTTCCACCGGTCCCTACATACTTGTCATGGTGATGGACAACCATCAGATTAACCTTTACTGT
The DNA here is from genome assembly GCF_031143425.1 of Pleurodeles waltl. Taxonomy (NCBI): domain Eukaryota; kingdom Metazoa; phylum Chordata; class Amphibia; order Caudata; family Salamandridae; genus Pleurodeles; species Pleurodeles waltl. The sequence goes on along the minus strand of NC_090442.1, from coordinate 862,936,766 downwards.
GTTACGGCCTAGATTTTCACATACCTTGCCATTCCCACTGTCCTATCACATAAATGCAACATGTACACTGAGGTTGTAGTTCCATTGTTCAAATTGCGACAGCCTACTCACTCTTGTGTCCCTTAGATACCTGCTGCTTCAGATGAAGGGGAGGAGAAGATGACCCCCCGTGTACAGACCCCTTGTGGAATTGGCTGTACTGGAGGACAGGCACATTTTACTGACTTATAGACTGGACAGGGCCACAAGTACAGAGCTGTGTGCCCAAATGGAGCCTGACCTGATCCCCCCTCTTGTGCACATGCTATCAGTGCTCCATTTCTTGGCAACTGGTTCTTTCCAAGTGACATTTGGCTTGGTGGCTGGAATGTCACATCCAATGTTGTCTATCGTGCTGGCAAGGGTCTTGTCTGACCTGGTGAAACACATGTGCAGCTACATTGCTTTCCCCCAGATGGAAGATTTGGCCATTGTGAAGACAGTATTCTATGCAAGGGTACATATCCCCAATATAATTGGGGTGATTGACGGTACACATATTGCGTTAATCACCCCCGCACCACCAGAATGAACAGGTGTTCAGGAATCGTAAGAGTTTCCACTCACTGAATGTGCAAATGATGTGCCTGGTGGACCAGTACATCTCCCACATCACTGCCAAGTATACTGGGTCAGTGCATCACGCCTTTGTTCTGAGAAACAGCAGCATCCCAAATGTGCTGACCCAACTACAGAGGCACTGGGTGTGGCTAATAGGTGAGCCAGATCCCCCACCCACTGTATGTCAGTGTATACTTTCAGGTGTTCTCCGCATAGGATTCTGTAAGGTTAAATGTTATCCCTCAATACTTGCAGGTGACTCTGGCTACCCACGCCTATTGTGGCTGCTGACCCCTGTGAGGAATGCAAGGACAGGGGCTGAGGAACGTTATAATGAGGCACATGGGCGAACCAGAAGACTAATCGAGGGGACCTTCGGCCTCCTGAAGGCCAGGTTCAGGTGCTTCTATCTGAGAGGTGGATCCTTGTGCTACTCAACCGGAAAGGTCTGCCAGATACCGGTAGCATGCTGCCTGTTGCAAATTCTTGCCCTCAGATGACATGTGCCTTTTCTGGACTGTAGGCGACTCTGTGGCAGCAGTGGACCCTGAGGACAGTGAGGATGAGGAGGCAGAGGATGAGGACAAGAGAACATCAGTTGTACGACAATACTTCCAATGACACACAGGTGAGACAGTGGGACTGACCATTACTCAGACTATTGATTTATCTGTGTGCCTGTAGCATGATGGCATTCACTTTCTTTGCATAACAACTCACTGTCACCTATGACTTCTCATTTTCCAGATGTTGGTGATATGACAACATTGTCCTGATGTGATCACTACAGAAAGTTACAGGTCATTATTTGTTAGCTATCACTGTGTTCAGATAATTTGTACTTGATGTAACTGTTCCCACAAATGCACATTTAAGACACATATAACAGTGTTACTCAAATTGTGTTCAAGGGTGTTTATTGAAGTGCTATAAAATTGAGGGTAAAGTGCAATGGAATGGGGTGGTGGTGGAAGAAAGTCCAGCGTATTGTTCCAGTCTGTTTATAGCACAGGTCCAGTGTCCAAGGGACCATAGGAAGGGGAGCAAAGGCAGTTTAAAGTGAACAAAGTGACAGGGTGGAACACATGGGGGACAATCAGGAGAGTCTCATTTCCTGGCGGTGGTCTTGGTCTTGTCAAGTGTCTCTAGCTTCTGCCTGGTTCACAGGGAACGTTTGCGGGGTGGTTCACCTTCTGCAGGGGGAGGGGCGCTGGTGGCCTGTGGGTCCTGTGGCGGGGCCTCCTGTCCACTAGCTGCAGTGGATGTGGTGGGCTGGTCAATAGACTGGCTAGTGGTAGGGGCCCAGTGCTGTGCAGTCCATACCCTCATGATGTTGGCCATGTCTGCAAGCCCCCCTGCTGTGGAGATCATGGTGGTGTTGAAGGCCTCCCTTATCTCCTGATGGTGTTCCTCCTGCAGCTGCTTGTTCTCCTGAATGTTGTTCGGGATCTGGCCCATCGGGCCCTGGGATTATTGGTAGGCACCCAGGACAATAGTGAGCGCCTCCTGGAGAGTCGGTTCCCTGGGCCTGTCCTCCCCCTGGTGCACGGTGGTCCTCCCAGTGTCCCTGATCCCCTGTGCCCCTGTCCCCTGAATAGTGTGCCCACTGCCACTGACCCCAGGTCACTGATTGTCTTGGGTATGAGGTGCGGACTGGGGTCCCTGTACAGGTGTGTTATGCTTCATGCCTGTGACATATTGAACATCCCTATCTTAACCTCTATCGTTGCTGTTGCCCTGACACCTTTTTTGTGTATGGTGGTGTATTCTGTGCTATTTAGTTCTCCATGCTATGCATGCTTTGGTGATGGGTGTCCATGCAGGGCTGGGAGGGCTGTCCATGCATTGGGGTTAGTCATATGTGTGGGATGGAGTGGGGTGATGGGAGTAAGGGTGAGGGTGTGAGATGGCATGCAGGCATGGGGGGTGATAAGTGGTAAATGTTGACTTACCAAGGTCCAGTCCTCCGGCTACTCCAGCGAGTCTCTCAGGATGCAGTAATGCCAATACTTGCTCCTCCCATGCTGTGAGCTGTGGGGGAGGAGGTGGCGGTCCACCGCCAGTCCTATGTATGGCGAGCTGGTGCCTTGCTGCCACGGAACGTACCTTCCCCTGTAGGTCATACCACCTCTTCCTGATGGCGTCCCTTGTTCCTGGATGCTGTCCCATGGCATTCACCCTGTCCACAATTCTCCGCCATAGCTCCATCTTCCTTGCAATGGATATCTGCTGTACCTGTGCTCCAAAGAGCTGTGGCTCTTCCCTGACTATTTCCTCCACCATGACCCGCAACTCCTCATCTGTGAAACAGGGGTGCCTTTGTGGGGCCATGGGTGTTGTGTGGTGTGTGTAGGTGTGTGGGTGTTGGGTGGTGTGATTTGGTGTGCATAGTGAAGTGCGTGAGGGATGTGTGGGTGTGTGTGTAGTTGTCAACAGTGGTCTTGATGTCTGTCTGGTGGCAATGATTTGTATTCTTAAAGGATTGTGGGTAATGTGGGTGTGTGTTTTATAGTGGTGTGAGTGGGTGGTTGTGGTGGGTGTATGGGTGTCAGGTGTGTGTTTTTTAAATTGGCCAATGTTGTGTAGTTTACTATTTTTTCGTCCATTCTGAGCGCAGCGGTGTGTACCGCCAATGGTTTACCGCCGTTGAATGCCCTCCGTGGTGATTCGTGGATCATGATGTGGTGGGCATTGTTCTGTTGGCATAATGGTATGGGTGTTGGTACCAACAGTTTACAATTGACCTTTGGGCTGGAGGATTTCATGATGAGGACCATAATCTAAAAAACAACTACACTAAAAGATGTATTTTTAAATTGTGAGTTCAGAGACCCCAAACTCCAAATCTTTATCTGTTCCCAAAGGGAACCTGCATTTTAATCATATTTAAAGGCAGCCCCCATGTAAACCTATGAGAGGGATAGGCCTTGAAACAGTGAACACCAACTTTGGCAGTATTTCACTGTCAGGACATGTAAAACACATAGGTACATGTCCTACCTTTAACATGCACTACACCCTGCCCATGGGGCTACCTAGGGTCTACCTTAGGGGTGCCTTTCATGTAGAGAAAGGGAAGGTTTAGGCCTGGCAAGTGGATACACTTGCCAATTCGAATTGACAGTTTAAAACTGCACTCAAAGACCGTGCAGTGGCAGGTCTGAGCCATGTTTACAGGGCTACAAATGTGGGTGGCCCATCCAGTGCTGCAGGTCCACTAGTAGCATTTGATTTACAGGCCCTGGGAACCTCTAGTGCACTTTACTAGGCACTTACTGGCAAATCAAATTTGCCAAAAATGGTTAGCCAATGTACACATACAATTGATACAGGGAACACTAACACTTTAGAACTGGTCAACAGTGTTAAAGGTCTCCAGAGCAAACAAAAACAGCAAAACTAGAGTCCAGCACACATAAACAACCTGGGAAGTAGAGGCAAAAAGTTAGGGGAGACCATGCCACTGATGCCAAGTCTAACACATATACAAAAAAGCTCTGAGTTTGCCTGTATCTCACTCAAATATGCCTTTAAATGGTCAAAGACACATTTTGATTATACACTGTGTTGGCTTCACTGTTGGTCATTTACATTCCATCATCCAAAGTGCAACTGATCCGCACATCTCATGAGCTGCCTGAGTCTAATAGTTGAGGCAAGATTTGCACGTCATGTCAAATACTCCAATACCAGGGTAACATGGCATAAAAGGCTAACCTACAACTTACAAATGTCTAGTGTCTCTGCTTACTGTAACACAAAGGCTGTGGAGGTTGATGTAACACTTCATCCAGTAACAATGTATTTCATTCATCAACGGGTCGAGCTGCCACTGGGCACATCGAGGCCACCCAACAGACTCCCACTCCCCCCACCGCATGGAGTCCTCAGTGATGACGACACTGCTGGACTTGTGGACATGGAGGATGGTCCTGGCCCATCCGGGCAACCTGGTCAGATGACAACAGTAAGTCTCACTCTGCCCACAACACCTCCCAACCCTGTTGCATCGACATCCCAGGCAACAATGAGCCCCCAAACCTGTGCACATAGCACAGTTACCACCATCTTGTGCCCTCCCCAGTCCTGAATCCATAGGTTCAACTTGACAGTTGTGACAATGATGGTCCAGGACTCAGTTGGAGAGGGTACCCTGTGCCAAGGGAGGTGGCTTGTGGGGGTAGGATGCATGCGAGGGATGCTGTGAGCCAGCGTAGTGAGGCCACTGAGGCTGTTGTCAGCCCGGACACCATCAGCCACATCTTGGAGGTCAATCAGTAGTCCCAAGGTGTGATGGGCCAGGTGTTGACTGAACTCTGGGATATTAGGCATCTGAAGAGGGTCATGTTAGACAAAATGGATGCCCACAACGACAAGAGGGGCATCCTAACAGGGGTGCTGAGGGAAATTATTCCATCCTGAGCAGGTCTTTCCTCCCACCAGCTACCCCTCCCTGTGTGGCAACTATATCACAGACAAGAACATCTGCAGCACCCACAAGAAGGCCCTGCCAGAGGCACAAACAGCCTAAGACATCTCTGCCTCTGCAGCAGCTAATCAACTCAACCCGCAAACAGGTATGTCCCGCAAAGAATCCAGGAGTTGTAGATGGCAAGACATCCACCATAGCCAGCAAGGGACCTCTTCCATAATGTCCTCCTTTGTGTGCCACACATTTACTCTGTTGAATGATCCTGAACCATTTCCCATTTCCAATGGGAGGAGTACTCTGGACTTTGGACCTCCAATGGTGTGGCATCCACTCTAATGATTTCATCCACCATGACTGACTCTTTCACTTTTATTTTCATTTTTGTCACAATTTTAATTAATGATTGTGTACTGAATACACCCATCACAAACTCATTGTGTGCTGTCCTTAATTTCACATTTAGCTATGTAGATATGTAAGACCAGGTGAACCATAGGATGCAGATACAAGGTACTTGTGTAAGGAGGGACATGTAGCAAGTACACCATGTCTACCTCAGGATTACAACCATTACTCACCAACAAATGAGTACAAGTGTCTTGTTGCAGAAGAGATCTCATCTTATTTTTCAGCACATAGGCTGTCAAGATGTCAGTAACTAAGAAAGTGAGACATTACCATAGGAGACTGTGTAGGCCACAAAATATAATGGTAAAGACACCCAGACAATGTCCTCCTACATAGACAAAAATCGGATTTGATTGCTGTCATCAGCTAGAGCCAGATGACCTATCTCTCAAAAGGAAGCACACCTCATGGGATGCAGCACCCAGACAGATGGCAGTACAATGTACATGATCACTTTGTTCATTAAACTCCAGTCTTCTGCATCTTGTGGTATGAGATAATGAATTATCAGTGATGTGCCTCGGGCACTTTGGCCAACAAACACATCAAAACCACACACAGTTGATATGAAAAGTCTGTTTAGCCAATGTGAAGGGGGTTTGACATGAACGCGTCCTATCACAAGATTTCCACTCACCACATGATGGCACACATGATGCATCATGACCACCACACAACAATGAACAGGTCCAACTGAGTCTGCTGCACTTCTGTCCTGTTAGAAATGGAGTCTCTAGACGGCAGTCAGTTTACATCCGGTACAAGTAGGGAGCCTCACTCTAGTCAGGGTAATGGAGAAACACAGCTCAGATAAGCCCTGCTCACCCCCTCTGCAGTTTTTGCACAAGCAGTCAGGCATATCTCAGAGGCAATTTATAAAGTATTTGTACAAACACACACACAGTAACACAGTGACACCACGAAAGAACTCCACACCAATTTTGAAAATTAGTCAATATTTATGTGAATCAAACAAGACCAAAATGACAAACATCCAACATACACAAGCACAGATATGAATGTTTAAAGTACAAAAAGTCTTAATCCATAGATGTCAGTGGATGTGTTGTTTTAGCAGAAAGTACCTGGTATGCATCAAAAATAAAGCCACAAGGGTGACGGTGCATCAGAAAAGCAAGTGATACGTCGATCCCTTACTGGCAAGTGAGGCAGTGCTTTTGATTCTTTACTCGCACTGGAGGCTGTGAACCGAGTCCTTCCTCACCGGGAAGTCCGCGCATTGATTCCAGGGGTACAGCATCGGGTCCGTGTGGTGATGTTGAAGATTTTGTCACCCAGGATCTGGGCATGGAAATTTTCGAAATGCTGTGCAAAGAGTCTGTGTTTAGCACAGGTGGTGCATTGTTTCTCCAGCTGCATCACATTTTCAGCCCTCAGATGGGCGTTGCATTGATTTTTCTGATGCACACACAGAGGTGCCTGAATTTTCCCCTGCAGGATACCACCTTCCACTTCTAAGGGCCCAGGGACTGGATCTGGCATCACTTAGAAAGTCAGGACTTTCAGCAGAAGAGCCCAAGCACTAGCAGATGAAGTTCTTGATGTCCCTGAGACTTCAGAACAGGGAGCAAGCTCAGTCCAAGCCCTTGGAGACACTTCACTAGCAGGTTTTCAGAAAGCAAAGTCCAGTCCTTTTTCTCTTACAGAGAAGCAGCAGCAACAGGCCGGCACATCAAAGTAACAGGACCCTGCCTCTTCATTGTCCTGCTACAGACACACTAGGGGGTTAGAGACTGTATTGTAAGAGGACAGGCACAGCCCTTTCAACTGCAGGTGTCAGCTCCACCCTCCCACTCTAGCCCAGGAACACTCATCAGGATATGCAGGACACACCTCAGCTCCCTTTTTGTCACTGTCTAGAATTAATTCACAAACACCCCAACTGTCAATCTGACACAAGCATGTATCCAGCAGGCAAACAGAGGCACGGAATGGTTAAGCACGAAAACCTGCACTTTCTAAAAGTGGCATTTTCAAACTCACAATCTAAAAAACAACTTTACCAAAATATGTATTTTTAAATTGTGAGTTCAGAGACACCAAACTCAACATCTCTGTCTGCACCCAGTGGGACATTTCACTTAAAAGATATTGAAAGACAATCCCCATGTTAACCTATATGAGAGATAGGCCTTGCAAAAGTGAAACATCAGGACATGTAAAACACACCAGTACATGTCCTACCTTTTAATACACTGTACCTTGACCATGGGGCTACCTAGGGCCTATTATAGGGGTGGTTTGGGCCTGGCAAGTGGGTACACTTGTGAGGTTGAATTGGCAGTGCACAACTGCACACACAATGGCAGGTCTCAGACATGCTTACAAGGCTACTCATGTGGGTGGCACAACCTGTGCTGCAGGCCCACTGGTAGCATTTGATTTGTCAACACCAGAGCAGTATGTGCTCTATTGGCGACAAAAATGCAAAAACCCAGCACTCTCAAAACAACGTAATTTATGCATTGTGCTGATATGTTGTGGTTTAACCTTTGGCCTTCCAGAGACTTTCCCTGCAACATGCCTGGGCGTGGTTCTGGGCTGGGCCAAGGCTATAAAAGAGAGCCAGCCCAACTCCCAGTGCTCACTATTCAGAGGTCCCGGTGCAGAGCAGCAGCTTCTTCCTGAGCTCCTGTCCCGGCGGCCTATTTGGATCTTCCAGTCTTCTGCCCTTTATCCTTCATTGGTGATCATTGTTCCAGGCGGTAAGACGGTGGTTGGACTGTTCCGACACCGTTATTGAGAATTTTCATATTCTTGATTTAATTCTTAAATGAGTAACAGATTACTTGCGCGCTACCATTTCTTGACATTTATATGGTAGTTTACAAATAGGCAAGACGTGCGATTTGTTTCATAAAGGTTTGACTTTGTTATTCATTGCGTGCTACCATTTCTTGACATTGGCATGGTGGCTTAAGAATCGGCAAGACGCGCGATTCGTTTTAGTGTGTTTAAACATTGTTGTCAATTCCGCGCTACTATTTCTTGACATTTACATGATGTTTTACGAATTGGCAAGACGCGCAACTCATTTCATGAGGATTTTACTTTGTTGTTCATTGCGCGCTACCATTTCTTGACATTTACATGGTGGCTTAAGAATCGGCAAAAGAAGCGCGATTCGTTTCATTGTACTTTGATCTTGTTATTTATTGTGACCTGTTATTTCTTGACATTTACATTGTGTTTTACGAATCGTCAAGACGCGCAATTCGATTAATGATGATTTGACTTTGATATTCATTGCGTGCTACCATTTCTTGGTATTTTACATGGTGACACTCGAATCGGCAAGACGCACGATTCTCTCCTCGAGTTTATTTCATGTTGATTATTGTATGCCACTATTCTAAGATATTTATTATGTAATATTCAAGTTGACAAGTTATGTGATTCATTTCCTGAATCCATATTGTGTTATTCATGGTGCACAATCCTTTTATGGTGTTTACTATATATGTATATATACATATAAATATATGCAATATGCGCAATTTGTGTTGAAACATATTAAGAGTACACAGAAGGCCAGAGTTTCTAGATGCAATATTGTATGGTCCTAGAATACATTCTCAAAACAGGATTTATATGACTGGTTTAAAATTTAGTCAGAATGTTTTTTCTGATTCTCATGTAAAGGAAAGTACTTGAATAAGAACGTTTTCATTTAATTCATCTTGATTCCCTTACAGGTATCCGGCCATCTTGAAACTTAGTCATTTTAAACTTAACTCTTAGATTGTTCATGTTTTCAGAGTGACTAGGCTTAGAATCACAGTCTAGTATTGATTTCAGGAGATATAATTTTCATATTGTGTGTTCTAACCTTTTTCTTACTACAGGTCTCCTTCCCAGCTGTTCCCTTCCTAATCCCCTCTTCCCCTCTTGAACTCTCTCAGTCTCTGTGATTTATCTATAAGAGTCTTGGAGCTGTTCAGTGGTGGATGTGTTGGGAACGTGCACAGACCCCGAGGATCTGGTGACTCTGACAGAATAGTGAGCCCACAAGTTATTATCCTCCTGGCTTGTGTATGTTCTCAGCATGGCCAAGCTAGACGAGTTAGTCAAGGCTATCACCCAGCTCCAAGCAGAGGTGGTATCATCCAAAGAATTGACAACTAGCTTAGCAGAGAGAGTGAGTCAGTTGCAAGATAAGGTAGAGAAGAAGGAACAAAGCCCCACAGGTGTGTCTTGGCCAGGTACTTCTTCTCAGGCTTCTTGAAGTAATCCAATTTCCCTAAATGTTCCTTCTGCAATTCCTTTAGCTCCCCCAGAACGTTTCTCAGGTGACCCTTTGAAAGCGCAATCTTTCCTGGTTCAAGTGGAACTACACTTCACCTGCAGACCAAATACTTTCCCCGATGCCCAGTCCAAAGTAGCTTTCTTGTTATCATATCTGTCTGGGGATGCAGCTACTTGGGCAATTCCTCTTGTGCGTAAAAATAGTCCCTTTTTGTACAACTGGAGAAATGTTGTTAGTGAATTTGAGAGAGTTTTTGATCGTAGAACTGTAACACAGTCAGCAGATCGTGAATTATTAGATTTACGCCAAGGGAATCAAGACCTAGGGGGTTATTACAACTTTGGAGGAGGTGTTAATCCGTCCCAAAAGTGACGGTAAAGTGACGGATATACCACCAGCCGTATTACGAGTTCCATAGGATATAATGGACTCGTAATACGGCTGGTGGTATATCCGTCACTTTACCGTCACTTTTGGGACGGATTAACACATCCTCCAAAGTTGTAATAACCCCCCTAGTGTCGTATTTAGCCAACTTTAACCGGCTGGTTGCCGAGACATCCTGGCCTGAAGAAAAACAAGCGGTCTTGTTTTACAAGGGACTCAAAGAGGAACTAAAAGATATCTTAGCGCAAATCGACCCACAACCTACAGACTGTCAAGAATTCATAAATCTTGTCTTGAGACTTGATCATCGTTTAGCAGAACGTAAAGGAACGCGCAATAAGATTGAAAAATATTCATGGCGCATTCATGATAACAGAGACTCAAGAACTCCGAAAGAAAGATCGCCGTAACCGATGGAAATTGGAACCATCAGAAGACCTTTGACCAAAGATGAAAAGGACCTACGCAGAAAAAATTTACAATGTCTTTATTGTGGGCGAAAAGGTCATTTTGCCAAAGATTGTCCAATCAAACCAAAGAACAAGCAAGGTCCAGTTCAGAAGGTCGCAGCCAATGCACCAGTCGAGTTGGAAAACTAAAACACCCAAGATGCAGAGAAGGGTTGCTCTTGGGCGTCACTGTGGACCCTTCACAATCTAGACATCTTAAACTGGAAATAAGAGTTCAGGTCAAGAAAAAGATCTATTTCAAAAAAGCTCTAGTCGATTCTGGGGCTACTGGGAAATTCGTTCGTGCATGGGGGATCCCATGTATTGAAAAGAAGACCCCAGAAATCATCCAGGCAGTTGATGGAAAACTCTTGACTGGAGGTCCAGTAACTCTTCAGACTATCCCCTTGTCGATGATTTGTGAAGATAAGAATCAAAGAAAGAAACATAAAGAGAAAATCATCCTTGACGTGATCCATGCTCCCCAATATGGGATTATCCTCGGCTTGCCATGGTTAATTCATCACAATCCGGAGATCAATTGGGCAGAATGAAAACATCAATCATCACTACCATCACTGATGAGGCACTTACAGAAGGGTGGATATGTAAGAAAGAATATGACTTTCTAAATCAAAAACAATCAAGTATTCCCCTCCTCTATATTCTTCCGAAGATACATAAAGACGCTTCTAATCCCCCGGGGAGACCAATCATCGCCGCATGTGGTTCCCTATTGGAACCCTTGGCCCAATATGTGGACTTCTTTCTCAAACCATTAGTTTACAAGACGAAAGAATATGTGCGGGATTCGATGCATATGATTAACATACTTGAAGGTAATCCCTTCAATGAAAAAACACAATTGCTAGTGACCCTAGATATAGAAGCACTTTACACCAATATTCCTCAAAACGAGGCTTTACAAATTATGGATGTATATTTAGACCAAAGACCTCCCCCCCATAAGGTCCCATCGTCTTTCATACTGGCCCTTGCAACGTTGTGTTTAAAAAATAATGGGGGTCATTCTGACCCTGGCGGCCGGTGGCCGCCAGGGCCACCGACCACGGGAGCACCGCCAACAGGCTGGCGGTGCTCCCACGAGCATTCTGACTGCGGCGGTTCAGCCGCAGTCAGAAGCGGAAAGTCGGCGGTCTCCCGCCGACTTCCCGCTGCTCGGGGGAATCCTCCATGGCTGCGGAGCGCGCTCCGCAGCCATGGGGATTCTGACACCCTCTACCGCCATCCTGTTCCTGGCGGGTCTCCCGCCAGGAACAGGATGGCGATAGGGGGTGCCGCGGGGCCCCTGGGGGCCCCTGCAGTGCCCATGCCAATGGCATGGGCACTGCAGGGGCCCCCGTAAGAGGGCCCCACTGTGTATTTCAGTGTCTGCAATGCAGACACTGAAATACGCGACGGGTGCAAACTGCACCCGTCGCACCCCTGCAACTACGCCGGCTCAATTCGGAGCCGGCGTCCTCGTTGCAGGGGCATTTCCTCTGGGCCGGCGGGCGCTCTTTTGGAGAGCCCCCGCCGGCCCAGAGGAAATGTCTGAATGGCCGCCGCGGTCTTTTGACCGCGGTGCGGTCATTTGGCGGCTCCCGCCGCCCGCCGGGCTCAGAATGAGCCCCAATGTCTTTTCAGTTGATAATGAAATGTATTTGCAAGTAAAGGGGGTAGCGATGGGTTGCAACTTTGCCCCTGAAATTGCGAACCTCGTGATGTCATTCTTTGAAGACAAATGGATTTTTGCTCTAAATAATCCCTTTCATAAACATATCATAACATGGTTAAGATATATTGATGACATCTTTATGATCTGGGAAGGTGATCAGGAGGCTCTGCTCTTGTTTCATGACTGGATTAACCATTTAACACCTGATCTTAACTTTACGATGTCCTCAGACTCCAAACGTATTAATTTTCTGGATCTGTGGATTGAATCTTTCGAAGGTCACATTTCTATGAGCTTATACAAAAAGCCTACCGATAGGAATACCCTACTTCATTTCTCAAGCAATCATCCCCGTTCTCTGAAGGAGAATTTACCTTATGGCCAATTCCTTCGATTTAACAGTAATTGTACCACTAAAGATGACTATTTCAATAATGCAGAAGCCCTTATATCTAGATTGTTGAATAGGGGCTATCCCAAGAAAATTGTTAAGGGAGCATGCAAACGAGCCTGGTACACTCCACGGGAATATTTGCTAGTACCTAAAATAAAAAATAAGCTTTGTCCCTTGACCTGTGTACTGACATATAACCCGAAAGCAAATCGGGTTAGAGCCATCATCGAAAAAAATTGGAAGCTGTTGCTCCCTTTAGGCATAGACAAACCCCTTTTTGCTTTCAAAAGAGGCCGTAACATCTATGATGCCTTAGTACATGCTCCATTCACTTCGAACAATAAGAAGAAAGATGATTTAAGAACTATGTTATCCTTACCTCCGATCATGGGCCATTTTCCATGCACTAATTGTTTAGCTTGCCAATATACAGAAAAAACTACACAGGTGCAGCTGAATGGCAAAGTACACCACCAACGTCGTTTTTCAAACTGCAATACTCGCTATGTAATTTACTGTATTACATGCCCTTGCCTACTTACTTATATTGGCCAGACAACACAACCTGCCAAAACACGGATATTACAACATATGTCCAGGATTAGATGCACAGTCCGAGGTACCCCTCTAGTTGACCACTACATTGCACAGGATCATCGTCCTGATGACATTAAATGGTCTATCTTACATGTAGTTGATAAAACAAAAAAAGGCACCGTATTAGCCTCCACTTTGGACAAAATGGAAGCTCGCCTAATAGAAAGATTTGGCACGGCCAGACACAGCCTAAATGATATGTCAGAAATGTGGGCCCTAATTAAATTGTAATTGTGTTCTAAGGGTTGTTCCTCAGCCTTCGGTACAGAGATATACTAATTATACATCAAGGGCCTTAATTCATAACAGCTCATTTTAAATTCTCTGTAATACTATACTTCCTGTGTTGATAGAGACCAAGGAGTTTTGCTCTCGTCCCAACTTTGTTAGAATGTTTATACACCATTTTGTGTTCTTTACAAGCTCTTGAATGATGTTTAGCCCAAGATGTCTTTTGTTTATTATATTCAGAATTAATGACATGTTAACAGTTGCTAATTGTGAAAATATGAGCTAGTCCAGCATATTATGTCATTGTAAATGCTGCTCTGTTGCACATTACAAAATGGCCCCCATATTTGTAGGAATGCATATTACAAAATGGCCTCTACATTTCTCAGTGAGGACTAGTTTTTGTCCAGTCCTTCTTTGGTTTTGTTTTGTGAACACGAGTAACTTTTCAAATGGCCTTGATTGCAGCTTATTTATATGGACGCTAGTTAAGCGTCTTTTTTTGTGTAGTTCGTACTCCGAGTGATCCGGCAGTTAAATTCGTGTGATTAAGGTAAGCGCCGTACGCCTTTATGCACGCGCACAGCCGGAGCGTCTCTCTAGATGCCAGCTCTTAAGTTCTTGTTCTTTATTCTAGACAGAATTAATTCAGCTGCAGCCCTGCTTATGATACAATTCGCTTTTTGAAATCAAGGTCAGTTCCCCTAGTTACGCGTGACTCCTACATTGGTTTACAGCATGTTAATCATTCAGATTATCTTTCGGAATGTCCGATAATGTTCTTGTTTTTGATAATTTACCGAACTTTCGGATTTTCTTTCTCTAGTATAACTTTTACTGTAATTTACAAAAGGGTCCTGTTATAGGGTTCTGCCATATTGTTTGTATATATAAGTTTTTCACAAAATAAACTATAGTAGTTTATGAGCACAATTAAGGTGTCGGTGAACAGGAGTGGGTTTTCCTACACCTGGTGTTAATAGTGGTTTTACGTTGATAAATTTAGTTTGGTAATTTTTGTGTGTTATAACCATTTAGGCACTGTCGTTTTTGTCCTGAGGAGGCCGTACTTGATAAGGCCGAAATGCGTCGACTATATCATATTAAGGAGTGACTGTTGGAACTTTGAAAAGTTTTGGACTGAATAATTCGGGGAGTGGATCGAACTTTCATCTCAGTGAATAATTGTCTTCACTGCTTAGGATATTTTCCTCCCACAACTGTCACTACCTGGAATGACGACTGCTTGCCACTTGATGGTTAAGCAGCTTTTATCTTTATTTTATGTATCACTGTGTCTTTTGTTGTTAGGTTTACCTTTTACGTATGTGTTTTTGTGATGTACAGGTGATTTGTGGACTCTAGGATTTAATTTATTTATTTGTAATAAAGAACTGATTATTCAGTAAAAAATTAAGGTTTTTGCTTAGATATTTAATATAGATTTATCCCTGCTGGATATCTTGTTTTTTTGCTCCATCCGGAAAAGGCCAGAGGGCTGCCAGCAGTCATGATAGGCTGTGCGGAAAACCGCCTGCACTGGCGGTCTTCAGCATGGTGGTACCTCGGCGGTCTTGCTTAAAGACCGCCGAGGTTGAAATGAGGCCCAATGTTTCTATCAATGTTCTAACAACAGTATTCTGGTACAACATCAATAAGAAAATGTCTCTTTTTGCATGTTCGTCTCCATTTAGTTTGGACTGACGCAACTTCTTTTTTTTTTTTACTTTTCACTAAGAATCTGCTAATCAGGCAGCAATGCATGTGAACTGATCTCTAAAACATGTTGAAATTGGCTACACATCTATTTGGCATATTTAACTTACCCATATGTCTCCATAGTATGGTACAAAATATACACATGGCCTGTAAGTTAAATGTTCCTAGTGTACTGCACCACATATTGTGCCACCACTGAAATGACAATTCAAAACATGACTGCAAGCCTGTCACCAGTAACCTGGTTGTGCAGAATTAAACAGAAAATTAGACATGTCAAAGTAACTTCTTTTGGCAGATGTACAGCAAAAGTGAGTCGGGTTACACCTGGGAATTTGTCCCTGTTGGTTAGGGAGTGGCCAGGAATCTCCCACAACATAGTGGCAAGCCTAAATGTAGCATAGCACACTTGGGCACTCTTTTCAGATAACTACTGAACCTGTGAAAGACAGAAGGACTGCACCCGCTGTTGAGGCCTGCAAGTAGAACCTTAGGGGCTGAACCTGCTCCCACTTTTATCCAGACCAAAAAGGTGGACTCTAAGGGCCATCTTGTCAATGTCCTGCTAAGCTACAGGGAAACAAAAGCTGCAGGAAGCCCACTTTACTGAAAGTACCTAGCTTTCAAGTGGGCCTGCCGTGGCCATTGCTGATGACTTGTAATGGAGTGAGCCCTAACCCCAAAGTGTTGCCCTCCAGGTCTTGGACCTTTGGGTGGTATTAGAGTATATCCCCATCCCCAAAATACAAGTAGTTGGCCTTAGAAACATTTTTCAAACTTCCTGCCAGGAGAACTGATGGAGGCCAAGGTCAGTGTCAATGTCAAACTGCAGGTCAGCTTCAACTTACCAGCTTGTCGTGCTGAAGATCCCACTTCCCAAAAATATTCTAAGCACAAACATAGTGGGCTTCACTGAGACCAATGCTGAGTTGCATCTGATTGACCTAAAGGCCTTCCTGGGTATGAATTGCGCACGTCATTCGCCAGGAGCTTCCAAGCCTTCGTCGATGACCTCGCAGTGACCCCGCACTACAGCAAACCACTGTCATTGAACCTCACTCTAGATACAGCTTGCAGTTTGCCCTGCTGATGACTCATAGACAATAGCGTTTTCTTCATATGAATTTTGGAGTCAGAAGGTAATTTTCCTCTGGGATGAATCTGGTCCCTGTAGCCGACCAGCGACTCATCGCGGTTGGCTTTAACTTTTGACTTTGACTCTATCTGGTATGACCAGTTAGTTGCCTGTTGTTGAAGCTTTGCACTTTTAGGTCTATTTTTTATATAAAACTTTAAAATTTCATATCTCCGGTTGCCCTTATTACATTTTTGTTGTTTTGGTATCATTTTGTTCATTTACATATTTTCTCATTTTATAAACTGCAGTGGGATTTTTATTGAGTTGGGTTTTCAACTGTTAATTGTTTTGTTACTTCTGCATGCTTTACACATTTTCTCAAGTCAAGCCTGTCTGCTCTGTGCCATAGCTACCAGGGTTAAGCTCAAGTATAAAAATACTGTAGCCTTTGCTGGACCTATCAAGAATACTGCCATTATTACTTGTGGTGGGCTACCATCCACCCCAAATAATAATGCAGTTTCTTATAACACTTGTTGGATACATTGTTTTTGGGACAGTTGCAACGCTTCATTTTGCGCACAATTAATTACATATTCGGCCCATGCATACACCATACATTGTCAGCTCTGGTAGGGTCTGCTGAAAGATTAATTGGATGCTCAACAGCACGTTTAATATCTCTTGAAAATTTAGATTCATATGATAAACTATAAATTTGTATGGAATGAGATGTTTCTGGCACTCTCTCATAACAGCTAATTGAAAGATGTGTTTACTATCCTATTTTCTTTTTTTGTGTTGGGAACCTTTATTGAAAGCATAGTAAGGATAGTAAAAAAAACAATACAGTAGTAACTCAACCTGGTCACTCAAGTAGAAAAAGGGATCTAGAAGAGTAACATAAACATTAGAGGTCCTTGAAACATCAGTGGTATGAGACCATGGGGCTTTGGCTGTCAAGATCCCTAAACCCAGGCCCCAGCTTGACATAGAAGTGTGCGAAAGGGAGCATCATCTTACAAGTGGCTGGTGGCAGGCACTGTGGAGGTATACAATGATCAGTACACACTCATGTCATGTGGCATTAGAATGACTACTTGTCCAAGGTGCAAAACATTATAGAATTCAATGGGGGTGCATCGGAAAAACAGAACTGTGGTTCATAAACAGACAACCTATACGCCAAAACCACAGGTGCAGTAACTGCAGGGGAAGGGGAGGGATGGCCAGGCCCTGTATTACTGGGAGTAAAAGCATGTGTACTACATGACCTGTAACAGGGAAGGGGGACCACAGAGCGCCTGGGCGGTTTCATAGAGGAGCCTAAGTATAATCACCCAGTGCGGTATGGTAGTCAGGGGGAAGCAGAGAGAGGGGAAAAAGTCAGACTGGGGGATGGAGGAGGATGTATTGCGGTAGAGGAGGGAGGCTCTGAAGAACCATTGTCTTTAGTCCAGGGGTTTCACATATGATTACACTCTCCCACCCTCTTAGGGAATGGAGAACTCATATGCATCCAGGAATAAGGCCCACACATGGATTCATTTGTCTGTCCTTTTCTGAATATAATAAATAAGACATTTGGAAATTGTGGTTCTATTAATTTCTGTAAGCTATTCTAAATGGGTCAGCTTTTAGGGGAATTGCAAATTTTGCAGGATGCAGATCTTTGCAGCTGTGAGGGCTGTGAACAATAGGCATTTCACAGGGTTAGTCAGGGAGGGCAGGTCCTCTTTGTTGTGCAGAATGACTAGTTTCCCAGGGTGATGGATGGGCATTTCAAGCGTGATAGTCAGTGTGGTTCAGAGTGTGGACCAGAACATTCTCCAGCAGTCTGCATGATAGAGCAGACCAGCAGATTGGAACTTCTTGGGTGTCTGACACCAATCCTGGAGTGTCTTGAAAAGGGTGAGCTCATCTGCGATTCCCGCACTCCCTTATCCAGTTGCCTCACAACGTCCCTCCAGTCCCCTTCTTTATAGTCTGTGTGTAGTTAGTCATGCCATTTAACATGCAAGTGGGAAAAGGAAGTTTGGAGTGCAAACAATGGAATATAAAATTGTAAAACCCCAAGACCATGCCTTTAAAAAGACCCAAGTATCGCTGTTCTTGTTTCTGGGGGAGGAGGGAAAGGGACCTCAGAGTTGAAAGGGACCTCAGTTTCCCCATCAAGAGGAGCTGATCAATCATCACTACGTATCTGGACCAGACATTTTGGCATTGCGCCAAATCGAGGCACCTTTATGAATGAAGGTACTCATGAAAAACAGTTTGTAGGAGTGCCGCTATGTTTGGAAAGTGGTGAGGAGCATCAAATTATGACTTGGAGGCAGGTTGGGCATGGACCATAGATCAGATTGATACTGGGGCTACAGTGCATCACTGGCATTCTCAGAGGGGCGGGTCCCTCTAATTTGGCAAGAGGTAGATCAGTTGCGACAGGTGGAGGGCTGTGGCAAAGTGCTCAACTCAGCCCTCCACAGCTTCTGTGGGCAAGCAGCTGGGCAGTGGGGCAGTATCTCCCATGCACAGCAGTGCCTAGGGAAGGGAAATAATTGCAGGGGAAAAGCACATCAATCGACATGTTGCATAAGAAAAAACAGTGCTCAAAACGCAGCACAGAAAGGTTGGTAATACTCAGCCAGCTTCATCTATCACAATCAGAAAGCTGTGTAGAAGGACTGGTGCTGTACCCTCATATCTATTTCAGGGGCAAGCTGGATTTGGTTTCATTCAGACTGCAGAATGGGCGGTATGGTGCAAGGACTTTCCAGAGGGGGAGTACAAGTGTTTTTCACCAATATCCTGACTCTGCTTCAATAAAGGTAGTGGGGTCAAGTGCATCACACTGTCCTTCAGGCTGTTCAGGTCAGGTCCTCTGGATTGGTGTAGTCCCTTGACTTACCATCTACTGTTATCCACGTGGTCACAGGTTCAAAGAGTTCATACTTAATGTCCCATTTACGCAGCTGAGGCTGCAGTGCTAGAAATGCCTTCCATTAGGCATTGGTCACCACCGACAAATCCACAGCGATCTAGACCTTGTGACCCTCTAGGTTATTGGGCTGTGCTTTCTGGGTGCAGTAAGGAGCTGCCAAGCCTGCTCATGCCAGAGGAAGCATGCAATGGCATGTTGTGCCCAAATGTTGGCATCCCATAGTTACTGGTGACAGCAGATCCTGTGGACCCTCTGGAATTTGAGTGGTTAGATAAAAGAGATGCCCAATAGTTGGAGGAGCAAAAGTCCCAGAAGTCCCTGGACATCAATATCCTGTTCCATCTTATCTGGCATCCTGTAAATTCTGACATTTTCTTTGCAAGCTCTGTCTTTTAGGTCCACCACTTCTTGTTTCAGATACCAGATGTCTGAGCCCCAGGATTCTGTGACGTCAAGTCAGCTGTGAGGTACTCAGCTCCAATCTGGGTGTCTTCCTTTCTGTAGTTATGTCCATGGATCCAAACTACGCACCCCCAGCAGGGATCTTCTTCAATTTAAGATCCATGGCTGCTGCCAGTGGCGGAGGAAGGGGTGCAGATTTTCTGTTCCCCAAAACCTCTGTGAAGAGCAGTTGGCATAAGGTCTTTCTGCTGGCCATTCAGAATCATAATAGAGGAGGCCAGGCTAAAGAGGATGCCAATGCATTGTCCATTAGTGAGGTCACCTGCTTGGCAGCTCATGGAACAAATTCAGAACGCCGCCGCCAGACTCGTCCTAGACATCCCCGCGGACAACACATCACAGAACACCTGAGGAACCTCCACTGGCTCACCATTGAGAAGAGGATCAACTTTAAGCTCATCGTACACACCTACAGAACCCTCCATGACAGTGGACCCATCTACCTCAACCACCCCATCATCTGGTACTCTCCTTCCAGACCTCTCTGCCTGTCCCAGCAGTCACTCGCCAAAGTACCCCACATAATGAAGTCTTCAGCTGGAGGAAGATCACTCTCATACCCAACAGCTAAAGGTTGGAACACCTTACCACCGCACCTCAGACAGTCACCATCGCTGCCTGAGTTTAGGAAGGACCACAAGACTGATCTCTGAGGACACCCCCTTGCGCCTTGAGACCCTATGGATGAGTAGTGCACTCTAGAAATGATTGATTGATTGAAGCAAAGTAGACACTAAATACAGGGGTAGGAGAGCAGTCTTTTTCCAGTTCCGGTCACTAGTGTATCATGAAGGTATAGGCCGCAATCTCACTCCACCCCACCCGCTACACCACACCGTGAGGCAGAGCAGTGGTCATCAATGGAAAGGAGATTAGTCAACCCGGGGCCCCTACACAGGGGACCTTAATGCAGTATGCTGCAGGCATTAGACCCCACAATCGGCCGTATATTTAGGAGATGAGGGTGAAGTCCCCAAAAGGAGCAGTACAGTAAAGTGAATACCCAGGTTATGGTCTGTGCCCTCCGGCTCACACACTGTGAGAAAAAAAGCAGGTAAAACTGCTGGACAGAGGCCACTAAGAAGTAGGAGGGTGATGGTGGGTGGAGAATGTGTCGATGGTAGGTGATATTGGCTGGCCATGCAGAGACAAAATAGCACTGCCGATTAGGATTGCATAGAGAGTAAGCTGGGTCCAGGCCAGGCCCCAACCAGGAAGAAGGGCCTCAAGCTGCAGGCCTCCGTTTAGGCCCCCCTCCATAGCCCGCTCAATGAGAAGCTTACAAGCAGGTCTACCAAAAACAAATCTGGAAATCATACAGTGAATCATCCTGGTATCTACAGAAATCCATGTTATTATCTAGTAAATGATTACTGAGTTTTGGGCATGCCATCTCATGTATAGTATGCACTGCATTTTAGAAATTGTAGACTTGAAAATGACATTTTTTTAAACTACTTAAATTGGTTTCAATATTAAGTCCGATTTAAGCATATTCATTCTTGATATATATTATATTACATTCTACTTTTGTATATACATCTAAAACAGACGTTAATTGCTTAGAATCCGCACCTTCCAAGGAGCCCCTCCAGAAAGGGAACTTTTTCTCCATTTGACCTCTGTCTATTTACTTTCTCTCTCCAGATCTTTTTCCTATCTATCTCTACCCCTGAGTCAGTTTCTCTATCGAGTGTCATTTTAAGGGTTTTCGAGATCTCGGGCAAGACACATTTCAACTGTTCTGCGATCCTGTTGAAGGTTAGCACATGATTTAGTATTATTTGACATCACATAGGGCATTAAGTATCAGGGAATGGATATTCAAATTCAAATGTATTCCATACAAAATCCCTTAAAATTACATTGATCTAAAGATAATTAAAAAAATATATTTTTTATTTGCTTTCTGAACTGAAGGTATCACTCATGTTTTGTCTACAGTATACACTCGTGACGTCCCTCTGCATGTGTAAAAATGGTCATTCAGAAGGAATGTTGGGAGAGTGACTAGAGACATACAATGAAATTAGCATAATATTCACAAAGAACTAACTTCGGGAGTTTTCACAAAACGTTGTCCATGCATTTGTTGCTCTCAATGGAGTACAACATTTACAAAAACGTGTACCTATTTGAGCAGGTGTGATAGTGAATGTGTACAAAGGTGTGACGTATAGAAATTAAATTATTTTACCAGAGGAGTTATAAAGGAAATACATAGTGAATATGTTAGTCATTCTAAGCATAGACACATAATGTTCACGCTGCAAACATCTGCAATATACATGTGTCTATCAATTTGGGATCCCTTTATTGCTATAATTCAGCCTTTATTTTGTAGGGTCAATTAACACTGCAACTAGCAAACACCAGTGATTTTTCTATGACCTTAGAAATAAACACATTACATTATATATAGAGACAGTCATTTATCATAAAAAGCTAAAGATCTAAGCAGTTTGTGAATTATATTGTTTAAACATGTAGTAAGTGAACAAAATGAAAATAAGAAGTGAAATATGTTTTCATTGTGCATATTGTTAAGGACTAACTTTCAAAATGTATTACCCGATCGAAATATTCCTGCACCATTTAACATTCCCCCTTTCTTATATATGGCATTTTTGGATATGTAAATCACAAAATGTGTACATATTATTTTCAACAGCCTCCGTATAAATGCGCTTTTACATGTGTGTTCCAACAATATGTATAAATCAAATGTAAGTTCATATGGCACAGAAGTTCAGTAATGGACAGTGCTATCAGGTGAATTATGGAAAAACAGGATGTTTTAATCAGCTCTGACAAAATATGTATTCGGTTTAATTATACAGTCCATTCAATGCTCCAGACTTAATCTGGCAAAACTATACAGAGGAAACAAGACATCTTGCCAGACCTAAATATTGAAATTATTTCTAGCCATCTATGTGCATTAGTAAATAGAGGCAGTAGGCAAGAAGAATCTGTTTATAAATTTCCTAGAGCTTGGAATATTCGTAAATTCCTAGTGCCTGCCTCCGGTGACTGATACTGTGCAGGAGATGTCAGAGAGAAAACCTTGGAGTCGCTCCGGGAATAATAAGTGGCTAGCCAGCAATGCCATATCTTTGACAACCGACTTAATACTAAAAATAGGAAGCATTTACAAAAATATATTGTCAGTCTCTTGACAGGAGTATAAATTTGTATGCAAAACCAAGCGTTGCTCCTCTTCGCGCAGTTGAGTCCATGCCACATTCGCTTGTTTTCGGTGCATGCCAAATGCTAATCTTCCAGGGACCGCATGTCGCAAAAGATGAAGTTTCACATTCAGTGAATTAGACTTTGTAAATAATTAATAGTATTATACAATAGTATTCCTAGTTACATGACTCTTGAACTTTTAAAACGTATTATTTCTGTTACTGGATTTCTTGGTATCACCCTTAAATCCGTCTATTAACTATGCTGTGATACATACTATTGTCTTGAGCTCAAAGTTGTCTCTGTCCAATTATTGCACTGTCTTCAAGTGTATCACTAATTGTCCATTACAATTATCTCTCTCTATAAAAAATGTTCTTGTTTAATTCACTGGTTGGAAACTAGAATATTTCGTCTAAGGATGTGCAAGTATTAGCTCATGCTTTTATATTGACAGTCTTGGATTACAGAAATGTTGCATATGGTGAATTGTCTGTGTTTATTAATGGGATGCTTTGTCTTGCACAAAACTTGGCTGCCCAAAGCCTTGGCTTCAAGAAAATCATAACAACGCTCTGTCAGCTCAACAGGCTCAATGTGGACTTCGGAATGAGACTGGATAGCTATAACGGGGCTGCGTTAATGGATTTAGTACGGGGTCCTGGCGTCCACAGGTTCTTACTCGGCTCGACATTCACACACGGGGCTCTTGGCCACGGGTTATATGGTAAAGCCGAGAGCCTCAGCTCTGAAAAACTGAGCTATTGTTTTGATAATGCTGTTGCCAGTGCAATGTACACGCATGTGTCAAGACAGAAGGACATGCTTACCCGCCAGGCTTGAAATGGGTTCTTTTAGAAGGAAATTCCCTCAACGACAGGCACTGCTGTGCACAAATGCATTCTGGCGTCTGCTCATCATACATACACGTGTCAAGACTGACACATCCGCACGCTTGCATGACGCTTGCATAGTGAAGTGTGCATGAATGCACTGGGAGGTGTACAGGCGCATGGGTCATCATACATGCGTGCACTTTAAAGGTATCATTCTAACAAATAAAAAATGTGCACATGACGTACAAAAATAGAAAGCAAAGTTCTCAGCAGCACTTTCTAGAAGCCAGTCCCTCAAAAAAAAAGTAACACGCACATCTGGATTGGGGACCACTATGAGAAGTGAGTCGGGGAGCATCAACGCATCAACGAGTGGAGGGTGTTGGGAAGAGAAAGCGCTAGCACGTCGATAGAGAGGATAGAATGGGAGAGAACAAGCAAACAGTTGCATCGTATTGGAGGAGAAAGTGAGAGATAAGGGTTAGTGTACCTTCGGGGACATGTATAAATGTTGACATCCTCCTCAGTTCGTTTCTATGCATAAACATGAAAGCCTCCATTTAGACTAAGGTCCGTAGAACTGTCACACAGTCATAGATTCCACTCTGATTTTGCAGCACCCTGTGTCTTTGTGAAGATTCATTCCCCTTCCCAAAAAGTGCCTGGGGCGACTTGCTGAATACCTGTCACCTTCCAGGTGGTGGATATTTAAGGCTTATATGCCAACGTGTGAGTGTTAATAACAGGAGCAGGTGCATCAACAAGTACATTTGCTCATTTCCATTGATACCCTGCACATAAATGAGGTAAAGCACACATTTGAATACACATGATCTTTACGAATGGGCACACCTTTGGTGTGACATAAGAATTCCTGTGGCATTTTCGGTAATATCAATCTCATTTCCTGCAGCCCAAATTGACCATAACAGTGTTTCCCAACCTTTTGACTTCTGTGGACCCCCACTTCATCATTACTGGAACCCAGGGACTCCCACTGAATCATGATTGGAATCCGGGAACCCTCCTCACTAAGTCATTACTGGAAGCCGGGGATCTCAGCCTAAACATTGTTGATCATTTGAAACGGAAAACAATACACAAAAAATACATTAACAAGCATTCATCACACACATACACAAATGATAACACATTTAATTATAAAATATAATTTAAAAAATGTAATGGGAAAGTTGGAGCTTTTCTAAATTCAACTGAAACCACACACTGTTCATACTATATTCTGTTTGATGCACCTGCACTGCTCCCACAAATCAGTCTGAGGATGCTAATTTAATTTTTAGTCTCCAATTTCAAATTCCTTGACCTTTGCAGTACGTTTTAAAAATTTCAGTTGTACATTGTTAGAAATGGGGTCTTTGGTTGACAGTCAGGTTACCCCCTGTTCAAGCAAGGACCCTCACTCTAGTTAGGATAAAAGAGAATCACCCTCAGCTAACCCCTGCTTACCCCCTTGGTAGCTTGGCAGAGCAGTAGGCTTAACCTCAGAGTGCTGGGCGTAAAGTATTTGTACCAACACACACACAGTAACTTAATGAAAACACTACAAGATGACACAACACCAGTTTAGAAAAATAGGAAATATTTATCTAGACAAAACAAGACCAAAACGACAAAAATCCAACATACACAAGTCAAGTTATGATTTTTTAAAGGTTTAAAATAAAAAGAGTCTTTAGGTAGTTGTAACAACACACTAGCGCTGCTAGCGTGTAAATGTACCTGGTTTGCGTCAAAAATAACCCCGCACGGGCGGTGTGCGTCGAAAATAACCCTGCACGGTTATATGCGTCGAAAACAGCTCGGCACGGCGATGCGCGTCGAAAAAGCCAGCCACGCGACGGTCCGAAAGTCCCGCGGCGCAGGTTGCGATCTCTCAGCCTTCGTCAGCGATGCTGCGCGTCGTTTCTCCTGCTCCGGGCGTCGATTCTCCGGTCGCGTTTCCTGCGGCGTCGTTTCTCAGCTGCGGAGCCGGCGTCGCGTCGTTTTCTCCGCCGTGATCGGATTCGCGTCGATCTTTTCTCCGCACGGCGCTCGGTGCGTGTATTTTTGTCCTTAGGCTGCCAGCCTCTCCTTTCAGGGTCCCAGGAACTGGAAGGGCACCACAGAGCAGAGTAGGGGTCTCTCCAGAGACTCCAGGTGCTGGCAGGAAGAAGTCTTTGCTATCCCTGAGACTTCAATAACAGGAGGCAAGCTCTACATCAAGCCCTTGGAGATTTCTTCTTCAAGATGGAAGGCACACAAAGTCCAGTCTTTGCCCTCTTACTCTGGCAGAAGCAGCACTGCAGGAAAGCTCCACAAAGCACAGTCACAGGCAGGGCAGCACTTGTTCCTCAGCTATCAGCTCTTCTCCAGGCAGAGGTTCCCCTTGATTCCAGAAGTGTTTCTAAAGTTTGTAAGTTTGGATGCCCTTCTTATACCCATTTTAGTCTTTGAAGTCACCTTCCTTCAAAGGGGACTCACACCTTCTTGTGAAATCCTGCCTTGCCCAGGCAAGACCTCAGACACACACCAGGGGGCTGGAGACAGCATTGTCAGAGGCAGGCACAGTCCTTTCAGATGAGAGTGACCACTCCACCCCTCCCTCCTAGCAGAGATGGCTAATCAGGAATGCAGATCACACCCCAGCTCCCTTTGTGTCACTGTCTGGTGTGAGGTGAAAAACAACCCAACTGTCAACTGACCCAGACAGGGAATCCACAAACAAGGCAGAGTCACAGAATGGTTTAAGCAAGAAAATGCTCACTTTCTAAAAGTGGCATTTCCAAACTCACAATCTCAAAATCAACTTTACTAAAAGATGCATTTTTAAATTGTGAGTTCAGGGATCCCAAACTCCACCTGTCCATCTACTCTCTAGGGGAATCTACACTTTAATCATATTTAAAGGTAGCCCCCATATTATCCTATGAGAGAGAGACAGACCTTGCAACAGTGAAAACGAAATTGGCAGTATTTCACTGTTAGGACATATAAACCATATTACTATATGTCCTACCTTATCCATACACTGCACCCTGCCCTTGGGGCTACCTAGGGCCTACCTTAGGGGTGCCTTACATGTAAGGAAAGGGAAGGTTTAGGCCTGGCAAGTGGGTACACTTGCCAAGTCGAATTTACAGTGTAAAAATACACATACAGACACTGCAGGGGCAGGTCTGAGACATGATTACAGAGCTACTTATGTGGGTGGCACAACCAGTGCTGCAGGCCCACTAGTAGCATTTGATTTACAGGCCCTGGCACCTCTAGTGCACCTTACTAGGGACTTACTAGTAAATCAAATATGCCAGTCATGGATAAACCACTTACATACAATTTAAACAGGAGAGCATATGCACTTTAGCACTGGTTAGCAGTGGTAAAGTGCTCAGAGTTGAAAAGCCAACAGCAACATGTCAGAAAAACATAGGAGGCAGGAGGCGAAAAAGACTGGGGATGACCCTGCAAAAGCAAAAGTCCAACACGACCCCCTACCAGCCTAAAGCCAGGGGAGAACAATCAATACCTTGATGTACTTCCCTGATTGGGGCGATAGAACAGGGACCCAGGCCCACAACAGCAGGGGCATGTTCCAGTTCTACGCCTTCCTGACTCCAGTTGGATCCCTCTGTCCATACTCTCAGGGCCCACTAAGCTAACCCATGGGGGATCCTTCTCCACATCTACAGACACCATCTGTGCAACACCTAACTTTACTTTGCTCACAGATGTATTGCAATGGGCAGATAGTACCACCAGGGCCAACACAGTGGTGTTGCCCACTCCACCCCCGGGGTGTGACTCTCGTCCTCCCCCCCCCAGGGGCAACTCTGTCCACTAGGACAGCAAGCCACAGTGGCCCCAGACAACTGTCAGGGATGAGAGCCCGACCTCAGGCCTCTCTAACCACTGTGACTGTGGAGAGTGGGGGGTGGTAGCCCCAGGTGCCTGGCACCCTTTGACCACTCTCTCTTCCACCAGCTCAGGGATGACAACCTGACCCTGGTCCTCCCCTCTGGGGCTCTGTACCCTCCCTGCAGAAGCGGCACCCCCAGAGTCAAAAACTGTCAGGGTGCTTGTAGAAGCAGTCCTGCACAATTCTTCCATCAGTGCAGGGATGTTAACCTGCAACTGATCCTCCAACCTGGGGTCTGTATCTTCAGGTTGGACCAGGGCCAGGGGTGAGGCTTCCCTCCCCCTGCCCTCTCTTCTGGGGTCCTGAACCACCCAACTAGGAGTGGCCCCCCCAGAGGACAACATGGTAGGGGCACTGTTAGCAGTAGCCCCTTCCTCCAGGTCAGGGGAGACACCCTTAACCTGGCCTCCCAATCCAGGGTCTGTACCCACAGACTGGATCACTGCCTGGCAACCCAGGACTTTCTGGGGGGCATACCTACCCCCTACCAGGTCAGAGTTTACCCTCTGAACCTGGTCATCCAACCTAGGGTCACCACCCTGCGGTTGAACCACTGCCTGGCACACCAGGACTTCCTTGGGAGCACACTTACCCCCCATCAGGTCAGAGTTTACCCCCTGAACCTGATCATTCAACCCAGAGTCACCACCCTGCGGTTGAACCATTGCCTGGCACACCAGGACTTCCAGGGGGGCACACTTACCCCCCTCAAGGGACACACTGTCCCGAAGGGCCACACAAGAGTCTGGCTGGCGCAGGTCTCCTGACCTCTGCCCATCTGACAGAGTCTGGATTCCCCCCAACCCAGAAATGGTCTCACCAAGGTCATTCATGGGGGGCTCTGCTCTCAGAGCTGACCCCTGACCCTCCAGGTTCTCCACTGGGGTCCGCAACCCCCTCTCAACCCTCTGTCTGGACTTCTGCACCCCCTCACTAGGAGTGGTACTGCCAGACACCAGAACTGGTGGGACGCTGGCTACAGCCGCCCCCCCAAGTTCTCCTGACACTGTGGGGTCTCCCTCAACAGATGGCCCTATGGTACCGGCTAGGCTCCCCTCCTGGTGTTCCCGCAGGGAACCCTCCAGGACCTGGGACCGGATCTCGGGCACCTTGGGCCTCAACCCATCCCCATTCCCTCTCCTCTGAGACTGGACATGGGGTCCCTCACCCATCCCACTACACTGGGACCTACCTGGGACACTACAATCCTTCCCTACCTCACCTGGTTGGGAATTACCTAGACCACTCCTCTCAGGAGCACCCCCAAATGCCTCTTCAGACTCTCTGGTACTCACCCAGAAGTCTGCCTCCATTGTAAGCTCCCTGGGGTCAGAGAACTCACACTCCACCTGGTGTTGGCATAGCTCTGGAAAATAAGGACTAGACATATGCTCTCCAGCAATTACATCACTCAGCCCCTCACATGAATTAACCAAAGTACCCTTCACCCAACCATCCAGTGACTCTGCTTTGAAAAAGCACCCCACATCACCCTCCTGAGACTGGTGAGACAGTACCTGACTGTCCCTGACACTCAACCCACACTCTTCTGGGATGTCTTCACACTCCATAACCAGGACTTCTACCTGGGGGGAACCCCTCTCCCTGTCACTCTCAACTAGAGTCAGTAGAGTGTCCCTCCCACCAGTAGGAATATGACTCCCCATGCCAGTTCCCCAATCCACCTCAGAGACCCTGTGCATCACTGGAGCTACCTCATACCCCTGAACCTCCTGGCGTGTGTTAACTCCCTCCTTCAAGTAGGGCACCACCTCTCTGGGCATGTGCACTTCTGCAGCATCACTGGATATACAATTGTTGCTGCCACCATTCCAGCTGGACTCAGCCCTCATGACTTCCAGCTCTTTCAATTTAAGCTCGTAAGCATAAATCATTTTTTTAATCTCTAAGTCCCTCCTCCTTTCTTCCAGGACTAAGGCTCTCTTCTCCTCGGCCCTCTTAAGCTCTGCCTCTAGCTCTTCCAGACTCCGGATTCGAGCTAGGAGCCTATCATCTCTTTCTGTTCCCTCCTCAGGGCCACTGCCCTCCTCTTTGGAGTAGTCCTCCTCCTCAGAGTAGTTATCCTCCTCAGACTCATTTGGTGGTGTTGCCTGACAACGTTTCAATTCATCCTGAAACAGGGCTGACTCAAGATCCTCCCTTCTGGATTCCTTGTTCACAGCCAGTCCCCTTTCCATGCAGAATGCTTTAAGCTGCCACTTTTTATACATAAATAGGTGCCAGAAATTGACTTCCATTCTGCAAAGGCTTCACAACCAAAAAACAAAGTCCAAAAATATTATCAATACTTCCAGGAGGACATCAGAGAACAAAAAGCAGAATCACAAGACAAGTAGTATGTGGTCACGTAGTGGTCTGAGATCAAAACAGTAGTGTACACTTAATTACTGTATGTCAAGTACAAATACAAGTCCAATCCCGACCGCTGGTCACCAATGTTAGAAATGGGGTCTTTGGTTGACAGTCAGGTTACCCCCTGTTCAAGCAAGGACCCTCACTCTAGTTAGGATAAAAGAGAATCACCCTCAGCTAACCCCTGCTTACCCCCTTGGTAGCTTGGCAGAGCAGTAGGCTTAACCTCAGAGTGCTGGGCGTAAAGTATTTGTACCAACACACACACAGTAACTTAATGAAAACACTACAAGATGACACAACACCAGTTTAGAAAAATAGGAAATATTTATCTAGACAAAACAAGACCAAAACGACAAAAATCCAACATACACAAGTCAAGTTATGATTTTTTAAAGGTTTAAAATAAAAAGAGTCTTTAGGTAGTTGTAACAACACACTAGCGCTGCTAGCGTGTAAATGTACCTGGTTTGCGTCAAAAATAACCCCGCACGGGCGGTGTGCGTCGAAAATAACCCTGCACGGTTATATGCGTCGAAAACAGCTCGGCACGGCGATGCGCGTCGAAAAAGCCAGCCACGCGACGGTCCGAAAGTCCCGCGGCGCAGGTTGCGATCTCTCAGCCTTCGTCAGCGATGCTGCGCGTCGTTTCTCCTGCTCCGGGCGTCGATTCTCCGGTCGCGTTTCCTGCGGCGTCGTTTCTCAGCTGCGGAGCCGGCGTCGCGTCGTTTTCTCCGCCGTGATCGGATTCGCGTCGATCTTTTCTCCGCACGGCGCTCGGTGCGTGTATTTTTGTCCTTAGGCTGCCAGCCTCTCCTTTCAGGGTCCCAGGAACTGGAAGGGCACCACAGAGCAGAGTAGGGGTCTCTCCACAGACTCCAGGTGCTGGCAGGAAGAAGTCTTTGCTATCCCTGAGACTTCAATAACAGGAGGCAAGCTCTACATCAAGCCCTTGGAGATTTCTTCTTCAAGATGGAAGGCACACAAAGTCCAGTCTTTGCCCTCTTACTCTGGCAGAAGCAGCACTGCAGGAAAGCTCCACAAAGCACAGTCACAGGCAGGGCAGCACTTGTTCCTCAGCTATCAGCTCTTCTCCAGGCAGAGGTTCCCCTTGATTCCAGAAGTGTTTCTAAAGTTTGTAAGTTTGGATGCCCTTCTTATACCCATTTTAGTCTTTGAAGTCACCTTCCTTCAAAGGGGACTCACACCTTCTTGTGAAATCCTGCCTTGCCCAGGCAAGACCTCAGACACACACCAGGGGGCTGGAGACAGCATTGTCAGAGGCAGGCACAGTCCTTTCAGATGAGAGTGACCACTCCACCCCTCCCTCCTAGCAGAGATGGCTAATCAGGAATGCAGATCACACCCCAGCTCCCTTTGTGTCACTGTCTGGTGTGAGGTGAAAAACAACCCAACTGTCAACTGACCCAGACAGGGAATCCACAAACAAGGCAGAGTCACAGAATGGTTTAAGCAAGAAAATGCTCACTTTCTAAAAGTGGCATTTCCAAACTCACAATCTCAAAATCAACTTTACTAAAAGATGCATTTTTAAATTGTGAGTTCAGGGATCCCAAACTCCACCTGTCCATCTACTCTCTAGGGGAATCTACACTTTAATCATATTTAAAGGTAGCCCCCATATTATCCTATGAGAGAGAGACAGACCTTGCAACAGTGAAAACGAAATTGGCAGTATTTCACTGTTAGGACATATAAACCATATTACTATATGTCCTACCTTATCCATACACTGCACCCTGCCCTTGGGGCTACCTAGGGCCTACCTTAGGGGTGCCTTACATGTAAGGAAAGGGAAGGTTTAGGCCTGGCAAGTGGGTACACTTGCCAAGTCGAATTTACAGTGTAAAAATACACATACAGACACTGCAGGGGCAGGTCTGAGACATGATTACAGAGCTACTTATGTGGGTGGCACAACCAGTGCTGCAGGCCCACTAGTAGCATTTGATTTACAGGCCCTGGCACCTCTAGTGCACCTTACTAGGGACTTACTAGTAAATCAAATATGCCAGTCATGGATAAACCACTTACATACAATTTAAACAGGAGAGCATATGCACTTTAGCACTGGTTAGCAGTGGTAAAGTGCTCAGAGTTGAAAAGCCAACAGCAACATGTCAGAAAAACATAGGAGGCAGGAGGCGAAAAAGACTGGGGATGACCCTGCAAAAGCAAAAGTCCAACATACATTTAGCCACTTTATGTATATACACTTTAATAATCTGTTAATATTATTTAATTTTCTATGCAGTCGCAGACCACCTGAGGAGGCTTCACAGACCCCCAGGGGTCCCTGGACCACAGGTTGGGAAGCACTGGACTACAACAATAGAAACAAACAAATTAAGGGTGACAATTTGTAAAATGCTACAGCTACCAAATAAGGGCTTTCCAATACTGAAAGAAGACAGAGGTAAGTGAAACAGCTAGACAAAGTAAGGAGAAACTAATTAGTAAGAGGAAAAAATAGGCCTTTAGTTTTTTACAGATGTTCTCTGATGATGCTTTAAAAGGGAAGGCTATTCCAAAGTTTGGCTGCCAATTAGCTGAAGGAATGGCCATTCCTAATGAAGGCATGATACTGATTGACCAGCTGAAGGGTCTATGGAGACAGTCAAGCATATGAGGTCCAATTAACTTTTGACAGTGGGCTAGACTGGTGAAATGCAAGATATGTCATTGTAGGAGCTTTGAATTTTATTTTGTGGTGAATGTGATGCCGGTAAAATTTCCTGAGATATGAACAGACAAATAGGTGACATGGACAACTGAGAAAAGCCTGTCTGCCGCATTCTAAGCCACTTGAAGCTTTTGGATTAAGTACATCTGGAGTCCTAGAAAGAGGAAATTGGCATTGTCAAGTATGGTGGTGATGACTGTCTGCATCACAAGTTTGCATGCCGATGCATGCAGAGATTTCAGAGATTTTCCTAAGTAGTTTGAGTAAAGCAAAATAGCACACTGATACCACTGAAATCTGAGCACTGAAAGAAAGGTTGCTGATGAACGTGACTAGTAGGTTCCTATCAACATTGGCAGGGGTAGGCTCAGAAGCAAGTTCAGGAGGCCACCAAGATTGGGAGAATATGAAGTTAGGTTTGCTGAGCATGAGGGTTTTGGTTTTATCCAAATTTGATTTGTAGAACTGTCTTTCATCCCGTTGACAACACTGCCTGAAGAAGAGCTGAGTGATGGAGATATTATGGGCGATAGATACAATGATTTGTGTATTGTCTGTGTACAAGATAACTTTAAAACAGAAGCACTGGACCAGATCTGCCAACAGAGCCATGTAAACATTAAAGAACATTGAGCTCAATGAGGAGCTTTGGAGGCCTGCAAACATTCAAGGGAGATTAGAGATATGAAAAGGTGCAAAGAGACTCACCGAGAGTAACTTGATAGGTAAGAGCCCAACCACCTTAAAGCAAAGCTGCAAATGCCTAAATAAAAGTCTCTGCCTCAGAACAGCGTACGGGGCTGTGTCAAAAGTTTCTGAGAGGTCGGCCAACACTGTAGCAGCTGAAACCCTCAATCCAGAATTGTTCTGATGTGTTCTGATTCAGCCATCATGGCTGACCAATGCTGTGCTGAAAGCAGGAAACACATTGCGATTTCTAAAGTATATAATTGACTTCTGGTAATCTGAGAGTTGAACAATTATTCCAGCAGACTGCAAAAAAGAGGATGTCAGCCTGTAGTTGGCCAGCACTGCTGTATCCGCTGAGGTATTCTTGCTAAGAGGACACATTGTGCTTGTTTCCTGTCCTCCAGCATTGTAGGTGTCGTGA
The DNA here is from genome assembly GCF_031143425.1 of Pleurodeles waltl. Classification (NCBI taxonomy): domain Eukaryota; kingdom Metazoa; phylum Chordata; class Amphibia; order Caudata; family Salamandridae; genus Pleurodeles; species Pleurodeles waltl. Next base: position 862,902,988 of record NC_090442.1, on the reverse strand, counting down.
GAGAGGTGTTGAATATCTGACAGAGGATCAGGGATATGGTGTTGACAGCTAACCTTAGAATATGTAGTGGGGGGAGGGTAAGCAAGTGACCCTGATATGCTGCCAGAGAGGATATGCCAGAGAAGCTTTGCAATTTGATGCCTGCAGAGGTGGTCGACAGAGGGTTATGAAAATGTAAGTAAACAATAGGTGACTGCTCTGAGAAATCGAAGTAAATCTTGATGGTTTTGTCTTTGAAATATGTTGAATGATTTTCACAGAGGGAGTGTGATAGACTGTTGAGATACGGAGGGGAGAGCAGTGATTTGACTACGGAAAAAAGAAAACATTTTCAAGTCGTTTTATTAGCTTTTTCTTTTCTAGTAGCATAGAAAGCAGCTGAAGTAGACTAAACATGTCGTTGATATGCGTTAATACTAGTTCTTTATGTTTTGGATTCTGGATAGTGAATCATTTGCCACTTTCTCTCCAAAGCTTTGCTATAGGATTTAGTACAGTGTGAGGAGGATAGGAACCAAGGTGCTGGTGGTCTCTTGAGGAGAGATCTGCTGGTTTTTTTAACAAGGAAATCTTAAAAGAGCTATTGAACACAAGGACTTAAACCTGATACCATTAGAAGACATACGGCCACTTAGGTGTAAGAGAAGTAACTTATGTGCAGCTTCTAGCTTAGGCTAGTAACTCTACACCAATCTTGTACGTTTATTTCCTCATGAACATCAGGGAGACTGACTTAGAGATGGAGAGTTTAAATGGAACTGACTAGAGGTCAGCGATGAGAAGAATGGGGCTAGATAAGTGCACACTTTCTATGTTGAAATAAATGAGAGCAAGAGGGTGACTAGTTGTGTGGGTAGGAAAGGTCACCAGTTGAGGTAGATTGAACTCAGATAGTGAATCCAGAAAATATTTGTTTGTCCACATGAATATTAAAGTTTCAGAGAAAGGAAGTAATGACGTTTTTGATAATAAGGGCACAAGTATTTCTGTAAACCAGTGACTAAGGGTGAATGAGTAACTAGGACACTTGAGAAAGAGGAAGCGGAGCATGTGTTAAAGGTCAAAATCATTCCTTCTGCTCCTGGAAGACTACTAAGGCAAAAAAGTAGTACAGTCAAAGTAGGAGCTATAGATTATATGTAAGATCTGACTAAGTGATGGGGTGATCCTGATGGGTGATGAGATAGTCATTGGTGATTAACAACTAGCCATGTTTTTCCCCAGAAGAAGACATGCAGGATGGTGGAGGAAATTAACTAAAAATAGCAAGGGCATGGACTGGTGTGGGAAACTTGAAGAAGCCATATACATGGCAAGGGACTACCCCAAACAATTCCTCAGGGAGTGTCAGAAATTGTGGGATTACTGTGGTCTGTTGGGGTAACTAGTGTTTAGCTCTCTGTCGGTGGACTCCTGAAGGCCACGTTGATGTATCTGGTTTGGGGAAAAGTCTTGTTTCGTATTTCAGTTTGGCTCTGACGATGTATGGTACATGGCAACTAAATGTTGTGTTGCATTATAGAAATTAATAAAGTGTGTTATAAAAAAATTACTGAGGCAAATTTTAAGGACTGCACATACTTTATATTAATTAAAAAATACATTTAGATCACCATTGTTCCATGCCTTTCTGTGAAATACGGAGTGCAAGAAAGGAACAGGTATAGTATTAGAGCCTTTAAAGTAAGCTGAAAGATGACAGTGAAGACATGTAAAAGGACTGAGAAGCAAATGGGAACCGAGGGGTTATGGGTTGCGATGTATGGCACATTTCAGGCATGGAACGGGTACTGGTGGACTTGCCTTATGTGCATTACCTGCACAGCTGCGTAGAAACCTCTGAATTGCATGCCTTAGTAATTAAGGGGTGTGGCCAGCATGGAGCCTAGAGCATTTCACACTTTGACATTTGACTGTCCTTGTGAAACAAAGTGTTGGAGGGCAAAATTAAATATAGAACTGAAGCCTAGAAAAGTGATGTCTATTTCTGTTGCTTGAAAAAACACACAGTTGAACATATCTTGAGAAGTATACCAATTTGCATCCTTTCAGAACAAAATACTTTGAAAAAGGTTTCCGTTATAACATGCTATAAATGATATAATCGTTAGTGTTCACCAACGTCTCTACTAATGTATGTTCAGATCCTTTCAAATGTGTATACCAAAATTTGGTAGTTTCCCACCCAACAAGTCCTTTGTTGCTTCTATTCTTTTGCCACCCCCATTAAAAAGTCTGGGAGTGCTGTGTTTTAACAGCCAAATACTTCATAGTGAACAAACCTAATGGTCACCTCGCATATGGCATTGAAAAGCAAACCCTTGTAGGGCTACCATTTTCATACCAATTCAGTGTGTATTTGCTGCACACGGTACAAGACAGGAGAACATTTCTAACACGTCCACAGCATTGATTGAATATTAGGGATGGGCAGAACTCTCAGAGTTTTACTCTGTGGAATTCTGGGCAGTTACATAAAAACACAAGATTCAGGGGAGTTCCGCCCACTATAAGGCACAAGTACTCTTTTCCGTCATACATCTTGCTCTACCCTTAAGGGAAGTACCAGTATTTCTGTGAGATTTACCACGTGTACTGCATTTGCCAAACCTTGAAATCTATTGCTTTGACAAGTGGTTCAAATAAAACAAAAGGAAATAGAACACACAAGAAATGCAAGCACAGTGCATGGGGCAGACCGCAAAAAGATTTACGGCTGTGCATGGTGAGTAAACAATGGAAACACACACTGCTATGCACCATTAAAATGCAAAAAATATAAAACGAAAAAGCAACAGTGCATTATTCCACCACACCAAGCTGTGCCCACTACAAGGAAATAAACATGCAGTAGTAGGTCTGGCTGTGAGCTGCTTTGTTTTCTATTGGACAGGCTGATGGGCTTAGCCCGTTGAGTGTTATTGTTGCCACTCATCCGAGTGGTAACAGTGTATCACTCAGTGCTGCAGCTGTCGCCGCACAATAGGGGTCATTCCTTTGAACAATAACTTGTATTTCCCCCGAGTGTAGGCCACTGCTCCATCCCAAGGTGTACTATGATTTAACATGTTACATACCATGCTCAGCTTTTAATGTTCAGGACTTCAAAGCTGAAAACTTGGGCACATGGAACTCCCCTTGATATTTTGCTTTAAAATGTTCTAAATGTACAGCTGACACAAGCTGCCTACCTGGTGAATAGGCTTGCAGAAGTGGTGAGGTGAAAAGGAGAAAATGGAGCTGCACTCAGTTCAGCTAGCAAAAAGCCTTCCTCCACCATGCTTCTCACTGGGTTCAAAATAGTGCAGCACAAGGGATGGCTACATCACACATCCAGGTAACCAGCCACAATAGAAGGACACAACACAATGGGCCCGATTCACAAAGGTAAACTTAGACGTTTGGTCTCAACTGAGGCTAAACATCTACGTTTATGACTTTGGGAATTCACAAACGGCATTTACGAGTACTATCTTTAGGTCACACTCAGGGTGGATCTCTGCAGAGCATCAGAATTTATTAGTAATTTCAAGTTGCAAAAGTAGCACAGAATTAATAAATTCCTCCATTTCTGCCGGCGGAGTTAAAAATTCTGCTGACCCCTATTGATGATAGGTTCCCAAAAAAACCCTTCTTTGGTTCTTTGACCTTGTAAACCAAAATCAAATGCAGATTGACGCCACCACAGAATGATGAGCTGGCCAGCAGTGCTTTGTTATGCCCTGCCATGTTAACAGCAGCACCTACGAGGAAAGAAAGGCTACCAAACCAGTTGTTAATTCTTAATTTAGTTGACTGGCTGTAGCTGGGGCACCGTAGGCAGCACCTTCACCACCCCAGCCACATGGTGACCAACTGGTAGAACGTTATTTGAGAACCTTAGTCATACCAATGTACATAATCAAACCATTACAATAAAGCTATTACTGAGAAATGTAACGCTATGTAAAGAAATAGGTATTGTTTTGATGAAAATGGAGTCTGAAATTAAAATAAATAAGATAGGGTAAGAGCCAAGCCACAATAAAGATGGATGCTCCTTAATGCAGCTCCAGTAGCCCTCACCCTGAATGGCCAATTATAGTGCGTGATCCTCCCAACCACTCTTCCCAGCAGGGAGTTCTTCTCCATGGGACCATACACCTGCTGGGATCCTTTACCCTGAAGCTCTCCTGTGTCATGGAGATACAAGGCCTTCACCGCTCCAACAGGCTGCATCTGATGAGGCCTTCTGTGGGGTAGCATTGTCACCCGGGAGGTGCTTGTGCTGTCGCTCTTCCACCTGCCAACAAGCCCCCTCCCGGGCTTCTTCCCTGATGTGCCACTGCCTATCACCAACTTCATACCTTGGGACTGCCTGTAGCTGCTCGACCAGGTCCAGCTACTGCTGCACAGTTATAATACTGTGCCTCTCCTATCTCTGTTTTTATGAAAGGAACACAAGTCCCTCAAGAAAAAAATTATAATATCCAAAACAGCATAGATGGAGTCCATGTTAAATTTCCACGTGGATAATATTGTACATTTATTGAACTTAAACCAGAAAATAGTAGGAAAACACAACATCAGGTCAGAAATAATCACAACAACAAAACTAAGCACCCAGGCAATCCTCAGGTGACCTAAAGCAATGTACAATAATGAAGTCACAATTGTTAAATACCCATGCTCATGTACACAATAAATAGTAAAGAAAATGAGTCAAGGTATTGCAGTCAACGGCCTTTTGATCCCTTAACACAATAATGGGATTATCATCAGGACATCAAATTATGTCTGAAGTAAGGAGGTAACTTCAAGTGTAACCAGATGCCTACCCTGCAAAGAATCAATATGCCGTACTACTAGAGTCATGCAGGGAAAATCAAAAAGCACATTTAGAAAACTAAAACCGGATGAGTCCAAAATTGGTGTAGAGCAGAATGCAGAGTGCCGACATTACAACCAATAAAGGGACACCTTCCTGCACGCAAACAATCATTGATTGCATTTTACTCTTTCTATGTGTGCTGCAGAATGCAACACACATAGAAAAAGCAAAAACAAGGAGAAGTAAAAGTATTTCTCCTTGTTGTGCCAATTTAACGCCACTCCTGGGATGGCTTTAGTTTTTGGTGCTCCCTCAAGTTTACGATTTCCTGTAAATCTGGGCAATGTCAAAATGCACTGGGTGTTGCATTGGAGCTCCCACAGCAACACTCATTGCACCCCCATTTCATGCAAAGTGATGCATGCAAAGTGGCTATATTTAAAAGGTGGCATTAAGCCACAAAAAGTGGTTTAACACCACTTTGTAAAAATGGAGTAGGGCATTGACCACCCGAAAGTTGGAAAAAGTAACATTCCGGTGGTGCAATGCCCTTGTAACTAAGGCCCTATATTTTTTACTGGTATGAAGGTCTATGTAAGAAGTTTAATAGGTTTTGAAGAAATGTGCTCACATCTGGGGAATGTAAATGACGTAAGGTGTCTATTGTTTATGTTCATGTTCACGCTACAGTTTAAAATAAATTGCACACTTCATGTGATAGAAGTGAACACTTTTATTGTTTCACTTGTGGGTCATGACTTACAAATACATACATAAGCAGGGGTGTAACAAAAGCCCCTGTGGCCTGGAGGTGTGGGGCAAACCTTCAGAGGTGCCTATTGAACCCAAGAGTACTGAATATTTGTGAGATATAGGAAAGTCGGGGTCTCTCATCACATTCTGCGAGGGAGGCATAATTTTGTGTTATACCAATATATAGATGACGATTATGCCTTATTTTTACAATAATATAATATTAGTTTGTGCTCCAATTCACTATAATCCGATTTTACTTAGATGTACAACAGAATGTTCAAAATACCTCTTCATTAACTTTTAATGAAGGAGTTATCAATTTATTTTTTGGCAGTAGACAGACGCTAACATCCCACTATAATGGGGATCTCAAAACATGTTTAATGTAAGGCGTACATAGGAGCATTTTCTGATTAAACAATAATCCCCACTATTTAGTCTTTCAAAAAAGAAGACCTTAGCCTGGGATAATACCTATTAGGTGTCCAATTAGAGCAGATTGCACAAAGCAGTCAGTAGAACATTCTTGGGACTGGATGTAGGTTAACTGGATACAGGTCCGTTGTACCTCTCAGCCCCATGAGTGTCCCACTTGCTCTTACATGTTTTCCTCTTAAATCCCCTCCTGTAATTTCCATTCTCCTCCCTCTCCACTGATTATTTCTCCATGGAATGTATTACTATTATATTATTCGTTATTTTTTTTTGTTCAGCTGCCAGTTATTTTGTTGTTCCTCCTGCTCTTCGATATCACATGCCCTAACCTTCATCCCTTGACCTTTTCGTCCTTACGTTTTGCCTGTTGTTGTATTGGTGTTCCTTGCATTCTCTTTTTTTCCCTGTGTAGATTATTTGCCAGAGTCTCTATGGAAATCATGTTTCAAAGATTATCAAAGTAATCTACTTTTCTATTAGTTTAACTTTGGTTTTCAGAATTCCATTAATTTATTTAATTCTTTAAAAAGCGTTAATATCCACTTCCATCATGTTTCTGAATTGCGAGAAACCTTTTATTTTCTGCTTTTTTCACCTTGCCATTTTGCCGCGATACTAGGCATTTGATGCCTGGTTTTTCACCACTCTTCTTTTAATTCGAATTTCTGTTCTCCATAAAGGATTCTTGAAAGCAGGACGTTCTAAAGCACATTTCATAAAATTAACTCTCTGGCTGCTACGCAGAGAAGGGACAGCCCACTGCTATTCAGCTGACCTACTTACCTTTACCATCAGTGAGTAATCTGACATCAAAGCCAGATTATCAATATTTGATACAACAGAAGGCAGCAAGACAGCTTTCTGTTCTGTGTGAAATGGAGAGCGCAGGAATGCTCCATATTTATTAACATTCCTGCTCTCTCTCTGAGTTGGTGCACTCAGTGCAGCCTAGAGCCAACACGGGCACCCTTGTGTCAAGGTGCAAGGGTGCCTGTGTTGCAGGCAGGATTGTTTTTGTGCAGGCAAGAACATCTTCCTGCACAAAACAATCCCTAGAAGTGTTTCATTCATTCTAAGTGTGGTACAGAATTCAGCACACTTAGAAAGAGCTAAAACAGGGAGAAATAAAGACATCGAAATGAGGTCGCATTTTGACGCATTACCAGGATTAAGTGTTTTGGTAAATCTGGGATAGTGCCAAAATCAATGAGTGGAACCATGGAGCACCCACTCTCCACCCTTCTAATGCCTTTCTGGCAGAGTAAGGCAAGGCAGCGATTTCTGCTGACATGCATTATTCCAGATTTACCAAGCAACACATGGCCATGCAAGGATGGCCTTGCGTGGCTTGGTAAATCTGACTTTTTTGCCCTTGTGTCACCCTCTGTAACACATGGACATTGCAATTCTAGGCCAAAGTATTGCCTGATAGGTATGGAATCAGTGAGCTCTCAGTTAGGGAGTTTATTTTGTAGTGATACTAAGCCCTCATACACAGTAGAGCTGACCCATGCCAACTGCTTTAAAGGAGCTAAACACAAGTGCATACCATACTGCACGAAGAATTTTCATGTAAGCATATACACCTAATTATGATTTATGGGGTTAAAGTCTACTGAGTGCAAATAATTGTCTGCAGTTCCAGACTTCCAGACTTGAGGATAGTACACATAGGAAACATTTTGCTGTTTTGGGGTTCAAAGTGCTCTAAGGAAGGTACTAAAATGACTCCCATTGGAGGTCCGTAGGACTGTGATTTAAGGGCTTACCTTGTCTTGTTTGTACTATTGCAACTCGCTTTACCGGGACAGCCCAAAGGCTGTCATTAATAAACTTCAAATCATCCAGAATGCTGCGCCTCGAATACTGCTTGGAATTCCAAAAACACAGTCCAATCGTGCAGCACTCAAGACTGTGCATTGGTTGCCAATTAGCTCCAAAATACAATTCAAGGCACTGTGCGTAATACATTGAGCTAAACACAAGAAGGGCCCGAGTATCCTCCATCAGCTGGTCACCTCCTACCAGTCAGTCAGTCAAATAACTTTATTCGGCAATTGCCATAAAAGTACAAACCAAGACACATTTCCCAATCTATAAATAGTAAAATAAAACTTAAAAACCATTACTGGAAGCACCAGATGAACATCCAAACTGAAACCCCTTGACATACATAGATAAATATACTAGACATGATTAAAAATCACAAAGTCAGAAAAGTACAAATGTTGGCGTTAAAAAGATATACTATATGTACATAAAATATTTAAAAAGGAATAGGCCTTTTCCTAATGCGTAAAGAAGCTGTGACAAAGTCTAATACATGGTGACAAATTTGGATATTAGGCAACCTCTGAAGGTATAGCAGGGCTTCCTTATAATGAATAGGTCTAAAAAGACGTAACGTGGGTAAAATAAAGGCCCCTCTAGGTGCAGCATATAAAGGGCAAAAAAGAAAAAAATGCAAAGTGCTCTGGGTTGATTTAGAGTCACAGGGACAAAGCGGTAAATCCTTTTTCCAGAAACATGGTTCAGGGAAAGCTACCTTAAAATGAATTAGATTAAGTCTAAAAAGTGTTAAAAAGGAAATTATTTTAAAACTTGAAAACCAAGACAAATAGGGTTCAAGGCATGGAACAGTCACAATCCGAGAATAAGAATCAAAAGATTTCAATTTCAGGGAACTATAAAATCTCAGCTCTGATATGTGCTTGGAATAGGTAGACTTCAAAACAGACCTACAGTTTGTGGTTAATAGATGGGGATCATCAAACATATATCTAAGCCCTAGGTTCTCAAAGGAGTTTTGCAGAAACATAAGCCAGGGAATCCTATTTGAGTATTCCAATTGAAGACAATCAGTGATACAGTCTTGGACCAAACTTGCCATAGGATTTGACCAACATTTGATCCACAGCAGTAGGGGAGCCATAAAGACCCTGTCCTCCAAAAAGCACTGACCCAGTTCTTCATGGCAGATTATGTTTGCGGTGCATTTTGGAACCAACAATAATCTGCGCAGGAATTTATTTTCTACACTCTGAAGAGACGGTATTTTATTATAGCCCCAGACGCCTGCCCCATAAAGGACTGATGCAGTGCATTTGGAATTATAAAGAGTTTTCAACTGAGCAAGGGGTCTGTGACCTAGTTTATTTGAAAAGCGAAAAATTGCTTCATTATTCCTTATCAACTGTTGGAGCTTAAAATTAATGTGTGTCTTCCAGGACAAAGAAGAACTCATGTACATGCCTAGATAACAAAATTCTTTGACCTTATTAAGAGTGTGCCCTCCCATAGAAAATAGTTTAGACTTAGTGTTGCGTCGGCCACAAGTCATAACAAAAGTCTTTGGGTAATTTACTTTCAGATCCAGATTCAGCATAAAATCGTAAAATACATCCAGTAGTCCCTGTAAACCGTTTGCAGTACGGGCAATTAAAACTGCATCGTCAGCGTATAATAAAACTGGAAGGTGTCTCTGACCCATCTTCGGTATGTCCTTTGCATGTTTTAAAAGTGAATCATAGAGCCCATTTATATAAATCAGAAAGAGAAAAGGGGCTAAGATACATCCCTGCCTTACGCCCCTAGTTGACGGGATGGGGGAGGTTCTCTGCCCATGTGAGCCGACCTGAACAGAAATTGTTAGGTCTGTGTGTAGGCGTTTAATAAGCTCCAATAGAGGCGGATCACAGCCTAAGGCTTCCAAAATTTGCCATAACTTTGACCTATTAACCATATCAAAGGCACTGGTTAGATCAATGAAAGCCATGTGAATAGACTCTTTTTTGACTGTCACATATTTGCTGAGTATCAGCTGCAAGTTTAAAACTTGCTCAACTGTGCCTACACCAGGTCTAAAAACCAAATTGAATAGGGGATAAAATATGGGCCTCGGACACCCAGTCTTCTAACCGGGACAAGATCACTCTACCTAAAATCTTTGCCGTCGAATCAATAAGAGAGATTGGTCTGTAACAGGAAGGATCTTGTCTATTACCTTTTTTAAAGATAGGAACAATAATGGCCGATTTCCATGAAAGGGGCACGTTACTGTTTACCACACTATTCAAAACATTTGTAACTAGCGGACCCCAAAGATCAATTTCTGATTTAAAAAGGTCAGCGGGAACCCCATCAGGGCCGGGAGCTTTTCCCTGCCTTGATCTATTAATAGCATTTTTGACCTCGTGGAGGTCAAAAATAATGTTTGGGGCCTTAGTTTTGGAATCTAAATTGAAAAGTGCAGAAGAATTTACAAGCGAATTCTCATAGGTTCCTGAACAGAAGACTTTCCTAAAATGAGTTAACCAGACATCCTCAGTAATAAGACAGTCATCGGCCAAAGAGTGGTGACCAGAAAAGTATGAGTGATTAATCACTTTCCAAAATTTAGAAGTGTCCTTCTGCTCAGATGCAGCCAAAAGATCGCCCCAGGCCCTGGACCTAATTTCTGATTTCCGTTTGTCAATGGCAGCCTTATAATCAACTCTGGCTATTTTAACTAATTGACGGGAGAGAGGAACTGCTTTAAGTGCATCTTTGAGTTTTTTGTGGGCAGATGAACACGCGGAATCGAATCATCTGTGGGCCGCCGGCCCCTTCGCAGGCCTGTCCACCGCCAAGGCGCGTGAAATGTCAGTGCTTAAAAATTCAAATTCACGCACTATGCGGTCAGAATCTAACTGCTGGGAGAGACACATCTGAATCGAGTCCGACCTACTTCTTACAATTTCCTGGTTAAAAAGTTTTGGATCTATTTTGTCCCATTTTAAACGTATGCCACAGTTTGGATTATAAACAGTAGCAGCGCTCAAGCTTTTATTATTGGGTGGCTGAATAATTTTTAGGTCCAATATAATACTAAGGGGGTTATGATCACTCGCACAGTGGGGCGTAATCTTGAATTCTTGAATTACGTAAAAATCAGAGGAGCTGATAAGTATGAAATCGATAATACTCCCCCTCAAATTCCCTGTAAAGGTTGGTATTGCAGGCGTCAGGGGCCAATTTCTCGGTAACATGGACCAAGTCAAATTTACAAGTAAAAAGGTTTAAGGCATCTCCTTCAGATGTATGGTTAAAATGAAATACTGACTCTCTGCCCTCAGCAGGAAAGGCACACAGGTCCATGTGTTCTTTGCTGCACAGAGTAGTGTTGAAATCGCCCACCCATATAATAATTAGGTCACTATTCTGCAAAGCATGTGAAGAATCTATAAAATCCGTTACCTCTTCCAAATGACCCATAAGGAGGCCCCGTGGAATATTGTTATAAAAGTTTAAAATAAGGATATCCTTTTGGCCACAGATAGAGACAAGGACAACCATAAAATAAAGGGAAGACCAGATTAAAGACACTTTTAAAAGCGGGAGATGTACGGAAACGAGAACTAAGAGGCCGCCACTAGGTCTCCCCATCTGGGAGGTTAATGCCGGCTGACACAAAGAGGTGAAACCGTTCAGGAGGAACGTATCTTTGGACCAGGTCTCCTGTAGACAGATTATATCGTAGGAGGAAATGAAGCTCTTCCAGTCTGAATTGTCAGATTTAGATCGCAGCCCTGCTATGTTCCAGCTAAGCAGAGTTAGTGGTCTAGACACAGGACATGACATTAGAACTTTAGTATTTATAGGAGCTTTCAGGTCCAAAACAGGCTTTCCTGTGTCCCAGATACAATCAGCGTGGACATTCCCAGCCTTTGGTCTCTCCTTTTTAGAAGAGCAGGGGTGGGTCACCGATAGTCAATCGTTCACGTCAAGGTGACTGAGAGTCGAGAACCGGTTGCTAGAGGGTACATTTACCTGTAAATGAAGCCTTTCAAAATCTGGTCTGCGAATACTAGAATTAGTGACAATGCGGTTTGGTAGGAGCACAGGGTCGTAAAAATGATACAGGGGATGTATTTGAATCCTGTTAGTTGACATTTTACAGTAGTCCAAATTGGTCAAAAAATTGTCTACTGAACGAGGATTAGCAAAATTTAAAACAACATAGTCTCCCTCCTCCAATACTTTGGAGTGTCCTACCCTCCTCACTCTTCGGGCCATGAGAATCTTATCATTGTGGAAACAATTGGATTTGAAATTGAAGTTCAACCAGTGACCAGCTTTTCTAATTAGGGAGTGGGTATCTTCTTGTTTGGAGCACTCCAGAGGAGGAACATTTGAAAGAACCAGAACGTACGGGTTGCAGGCAGGTGGTAAATGTAAAAAGTCTGCATGGTTAGTAAGTTTAGTAGGAACTTTGTCATGTGATCTAGAGGAATAAACTTCCCTTATCGACCCTGATGCAGGGTTGTCAGCGAAAGGTCCTTGACCAGAGATGGTTCGTGGATCAGGCAAAAAATTGCTTACTCCTTGGGATACCAAAGTAGGGGGAGGAGTAGACTGATGTGCTGGTTCGGGGCTATGAAGTATTCCCGTGCATAAAGGACCTGGTTTTAAAAAACTAGATAAAAACCTGGTCACATCGTTACAAAAGCAATCGAGCTTCCTAGCGATCAAGGTGGAAATTTTTGCCTCAAGAGTTGCACAAAAGGATTTGAGTGTCAAGTCAATAAAACTAGAAAGATCTTCAGGAGCATCCTTACTCGGAGGGCATTCGGGGAAGGAGACCAGGGGGATTGGTGGTTGGTCACTATGGGCCAGGGAGGTAGGTAGATTCTTATTGGGGCCCAGGGCCTTTTTTGTATTTTTGAGCTTTTTCCCGGCTCTCCTCTTCTTCAAAGGGGGAGAATCGGCCTGAGAGCAAGAGCTTTCAGGAGGAGGAACAGCTAAAAGGAGAGAGGAATTAATTTGGTCGGTTGTGGGGAGTATATCGGCGCCCAACTGGCTGGTATTCAGAGGCGAGATCAGTGATGAAGGACCAGTCCTTGGAAAGGTGGAAATATGGATGGTAGGTTCCAAGGGGGGGTGTTGAACAGTACTTTGGACAGCCCCAATCCTTTCTTCTACATGTTCAAGTTCGGATTCAATGGCCCCCATCACAGAGGATAAATAACTAGTAATGGAGGACTGAAGGGAGCTGGACCCGGCTTCCCCCTTCTGAACATTAGACTTTCTTTTCCCCATATTTGGTAATAAACTCACACAATATCTGGTACAGCACCCTGATGGAGATTCACAGGCAGAAGAAGTAGACGTTAGGGGGGGGGCCCAGCCCAGCCTCTTCCGGTCGATGACGGGCGAAGGACGGGCCCGCCCTTGGCCCGGGCTTCGCCCGGGCGCCGCCCGCGCGCGTCCCGCGCAGCGGGAGCGCGATCTACAGAATTAAAGGGCTCCTGCCCCTCCTCCGGTCACAGCGCTTCCCGCGACGGCGGGAGCGCGTTACAGATTTAAACGGCTCCTGCCCCTCCTCCAGTCACAGCGCTTCCCGCGACGGCGGGAGCGCGATCTACAGAATTAAAGGGCTCCTGCCCCTCCTCCGGTCACAGCGCTTCCCGCGACGGCGGGAGCGCGTTACAGATTTAAAGGGCTCCTGCCCCTCCTCCAGTCACAGCGCTTCCCGCGACGGCGGGAGCGCGATCTACAGAATTAAAGGGCTCCTGCCCCTCCTCCGGTCACAGCGCTTCCCGCGACGGCGGGAGCGCGATCTACAGAATTAAAGGGCTCCTGCCCCTCCTCCGGTCACAGCGCTTCCCGCGACGGCGGGAGCGCGTTACAGATTTAAAGGGCTCCTGCCCCTCCTCCAGTCACAGCGCTTCCCGCGACGGCGGGAGCGCGATCTACAGAATTAAAGGGCTCCTGCCCCTCCTCCGGTCACAGCGCTTCCCGCGACGGCGGGAGCGCGTTACAGATTTAAAGGGCTCCTGCCCCTCCTCCAGTCACAGCGCTTCCCGCGACGGCGGGAGCGCGATCTACAGAATTAAAGGGCTCCTGCCCCTCCTCCGGTCACAGCGCTTCCCGCGACGGCGGGAGCGCGTTACAGATTTAAAGGGCTCCTGCCCCTCCTCCAGTCACAGCGCTTCCCGCGACGGCGGGAGCGCGATCTACAGAATTAAAGGGCTCCTGCCCCTCCTCCGGTCACAGCGCTTCCCGCGACGGCGGGAGCGCGATCTACAGAATTAAAGGGCTCCTGCCCCTCCTCCGGTCACAGCGCTTCCCGCGACGGCGGGAGCGCGTTACAGATTTAAAGGGCTCCTGCCCCTCCTCTGGTCACAGCGCTTCCCGCGACGGCGGGAGCGCGATCTACAGAATTAAAGGGCTCCTGCCCCTCCTCCGGTCACAGCGCTTCCCGCGACGGCGGGAGCGCGTTACAGATTTAAAGGGCTCCTGCCCCTCCTCCAGTCACAGCGCTTCCCGCGACGGCGGGAGCGCGATCTACAGAATGAAAGGGCTCCTGCCCCTCCTCCGGTCACAGCGCTTCCCGCGACGGCGGGAGCGCGTTACAGATTTAAAGGGCTCCTGCCCCTCCTCCAGTCACAGCGCTTCCCGCGACGGCGGGAGCGCGATCTACAGAATTAAAGGGCTCCTGCCCCTCCTCCGGTCACAGCGCTTCCCGCGACGGCGGGAGCGCGATCTACAGAATTAAAGGGCTCCTGCCCCTCCTCCGGTCACAGCGCTTCCCGCGACGGCGGGAGCGCGTTACAGATTTAAAGGGCTCCTGCCCCTCCTCCGGTCACAGCGCTTCCCGCGAAGGCGGGAGCGCGATCTACAGAATTAAAGGGCTCCTGCCCCTCCTCCGGTCACAGCGCTTCCCGCGACGGCGGGAGCGCGTTACAGATTTAAAGGGCTCCTGCCCCTCCTCCAGTCACAGCGCTTCCCGCGACGGCGGGAGCGTGATCTACAGAATTAAAGGGCTCCTGCCCCTCCTCCGGTCACAGCGCTTCCCGCGACGGCGGGAGCGCGTTACAGATTTAAAGGGCTCCTGCCCCTACTCCGGTCACAGCGCTTCCCGCGACGGCGGGAGCGCGATCTACAGAATTAAAGGGCTCCTGCCCCTCCTCCGGTCACAGCGCTTCCTACCAGTCCAACAGACATCTCAGATCAAATAATTCAGCTTTCCTGGTTATCCCCATGGTCAAGAGAGCCAGGGGCGGAGGCTGCTCATTCATACATCTTGCCCCCAAACTTTGTAACTCTTTACCTCATAGTCTGAGATTAAACGACAATCTAACAAGTTTCAGGAAAAACCTAAAAACTCATCTTTATCCTTGAATTCTCTTATTCCTCTTTTTCCATCGAGGACTGTCAGCGCTGGGAAGCCCACCATGGACAGCCCTATTCTTAATAGAATAGAATAGAATAGAAAGTGTCTTTTTTAGAAATTTGAAGCTTGTGTTATTTTGTTTCCTAACTCTGTTATTGCCTGTGGGCTTTCCACATAAATATACCAACAGAAATATGATTTGTGGATCTGAGGTCCTATTCTTCTGCATCAATTCATTGTACTCTGTGTCTAATCTCTATGGCCCAACTTCATTGGTGGAAAACAATTGGGAGCCAAAAATGGAACAACAACACTGCTACAATGAATGGTAAAGTTAAACACCCTACAGAAAAACTGCTGCTGGTTTGCGCCAGTCAGAATAGTTTGCAGATCAGGGATTCATCTGAGAATACTCAAAGACATCCTTGCTACTCAGTATTCATCAAACAGACGTGGAAGCTCTGAACACATAGGCACTGGAAGTAGGGATGTTGAGGTGGCCCAGCTCCCCCAAAATACTGATGCTGGAGAACAGAAGATGAATGAGCGCTTTTAAATGTTTTTATCTTGTGACATGTGGTGTGCTTTGAAGACAGAGGCTAAATGTCAGACAATGTCTTCTGTAAATTTGATGATTAATGTTGAGAACTTACATGTAACATCGTTCATATTTCATAGAAATATCCTACAAGCATACCGGGGGTCTTTTAAGACCATTTAAAGCACTAGAAAACCTTGCCCACTCTGATCTCTAGAAGGTCAAGGAATGCTTTAACATGCTGGACACAACCAAATGGAAATCTGCTCATCTATGAAATGGAGAATACCTTTGTCACAAAGTGGGACTTTATGGTTTATAACATAGGAATGAATGAATGATTAAATGTGTTAAGTGCAACGATTACCCGGAGGAGTCTTGGTGCTAAAATGAGAAGATCAGAAGGCACTGAAACTTCTACTGGTAGAAAAGCCAGATCTTTAATAGTTTCCTGAATGAAGATAGAGAAGCAATCGAAACTTACTTTACGCGAAAATGGAGAAACAATAGAAACTTACTTTACATTTATGCTGCCAAATATGTCATTGGTCTTCAAATTATTATCCATAATACCCTTTTGAAGAACATATTTTAGCTCTTAACACATCAGGATAATCCTTCAATGGCTCAATATATTCCTCATCAGCAGGAACTACCAGATAATTTGGACACAGCAAGTTTACTTGTTCATCAAAATAAGTCACTTTCCTCATTGTGGATCCATATATCTCTCTGCTGTTTTAAATATGTGTAACATTAATAAGACCCATCTTATAGTCCTACTAATGGTCTCGACTGTTTTCACTGTTCCACTGTTGGCACCTACATTTACTAATGATTCAGCAGGTAGCAGTAACAGAGGGAAAATATATCTAGGAAATGAAAGCAAATGAGCTGATTCAAATGAAACTGTTTTACAGGAGAGGATGTTGTCCTGTCCCCTAGTGCCTGGAAAAGTACTCCCCTGTTCCCATGAATTCATTTTCAGAAGCCAAGTAACCTATTAGAAAATAGCAAAAGCATAGAATTGTCCTTTGAGCAACCATAGCATAAAAAGTTTAGTTATTGTCAAACTCAAAGTGGCACACTACCAACTGATGCAGCCCTTGTGACTCCCATTGAGGCCGATTTAGACCATCATGCTGTAGTCATTAAAAAACGTGTCTCATTAACAAACTACTGTCTACCAAATCTGAATACACTCACAACACTACACAAACAAAGTAAAATGCAAATAACTGCTCCCATGAAACTCATAATTGACTTAGGTCCATCCCAGAAAATAGTATAAATTAAAAACAACACATGGAACTATTGTCACGACTCACGTGCTGCTTGCGCCTGGAATTTGCAGACCGGGTGGCGTGGATCTTCAATGTTCGGCTTTGGCCCAAAAAGGGGCGACTCTTTCTGGTAGCCACGGTGCTGTAGGCAATGGAGACGCCAAGAACAGACCGTGCCCTTCAGAAAATAGCGCCAGAGGAAAAAACCCCTTAGAAAAAGGGGAAAAACCTCCAAACAGGAAGATTCCTGGAAAAAACAAGAACAAACAAACAGGAATCCAAAAGGAGCAAAAGTCAGGAAACACAGAATGCTGAAATCCAGAACCCACAGGAGAGGAAATCAGGAGCGAAGACACTAATTGAGCAGAAAGTGTTGCAGCGCAAAGAAAGAAGAAAACACAGCCCTTATATACTAAAAAACAGGAAGTGACCCACAGGAAGTAAAAGGACGCCATCTTAGACAGGGAAACAACACATAGAACAGAATAGAACAGGAACCATAGAGAATAGGGAACAAGGAATGCTGGGAAAGAACAGGAATCTGGGAAGGGGGAAAAGACATAAAGAAAGGCACAACAAAAGACTGCAGAAAAGAAGAAAAAGAAGAAAGAAGGGAAAAGAAACGAAAAATAACAGGTAAGAGGGGTCATAGACCCCTAGTATAGTGGAAAGCAGAAGGTAGAACGAGGCCCCATGCAAGTCTGGGGCCTCGAAATGCGCAGGAGAGGCTGGGGGCGCGCCGCGTCCTGGCAACGCGGTGCGCGGCCCGAGCCGAACGCCCGGCTTGAGTCGAGCTCTCGGCTCGCGCCGCACCGCGTGGCGCGACAGTAGGTCCCCCTCCCGAAGGTCCAGGTTTGAGAGGAAATAAGCAGTGAAAGCGTTGAATCAGGAGAGGTGCGTGAACGGAAGATGCATCTTCCCAAGAGCATTCACTGAGAGGATAACCCTTCCAATGAATCAGATACTGAAGGCGTTTGTGAAAAAGACGAGAATCACAAATCTCCTGTACTTCATATTCAGGAACATCATCCACGAGTACCGGAGGTGGACAAGGAAACTGACGTGAGTAAGGGTCAGGCACATAAGGTTTAAGCTAAGAAACATGAAAGACCGGATGAATCTTCCATGTATGAGGTAAGTGAAGACGGACAGTGACAGGATTGACCAACTGAAGAATACGGAAAGGCCCATAGTAACGAGGTGTGAACTTATTTTGAGAAAGACGTGAGGGTAAGAATTTGGAGGAGAGCCAAACTTTATCTTGCGGATGATAGTCTGGATTGGTTGCACGTCTCTTGTCTGCAGCCTTCTTCATATATCTCTTGGTATGAAACAAATTAGATCGAATTAGTCTATGGATTTGGAGAAGGCATTTGGAGAAATAGGTAATAGCGGGTAGAGGAGAGTTGGATTGTGGAGAAGTAGGAAAAGAGGTAGGATGAAAACCATAAGAACAGAAAAAGGGAGTGACCTTGGAGGCACTATGGACTGAGTTATTGTAGGAAAATTCAGCTATAGAGAGGTAAGTGTTCCAGTTACTTTGGGTAGAATTGCAAAAGCATCGAAGATATTGCTCTAGTCCTTGGTTCAGACGCTCGGTCTGGCCGTTGGTCTGAGAATGGAACCCTGAAGACAGGGCTCTATTAATATTTAGTGTTTTACAAAAATGCCTCCAAAACCGGGAAATGTACTGAGGTCCTCTATCAGATATTATGGTATGTGGAAGTCCATGGAGACGGAAGATATGATCAATGAATATTTGACTTAGTTCTTGAGAAGTAGGTAGCCTTTTCAGGGCAGTGAAATGAGCCATCTTCGTGAAAGAATCCACAGTGACCATGATAACCCGGTTTCCTGCTGATGGTGGGAGTGAACACATGAAATCAGTAGAGATGGTATGCCATGGGGCCGGTGGAACGGGCAAAGGCTGTAGTAATCCTGCAGGTCTGGTATGGGGTATCTTGATTTGGGCACATATGGGACAGGCCTGAACGTATCTTTCCACATCCAGTTTCCAGGTAGGCCACCAGAAAAATCGTGAAAGAAGTTCTTGTGTGGCCTTGATGCCTCTATGACCAGCCACAGGTGAATCATGGCACATTTGTAATGCTTTTTCTTGCACCTTGTTAGTAGGGAGGAATATCAGGTTTTGATAATAAAAATATCCTTGTTTCTTATGTAATAATGGTCTTAGTTCTTCTATATCGTGGTCCGATAGGTTGGCGTATTCCAGTTGTACTTCTTCCAGGAAAGACTGAGTCACTCCAATGATCTTACTGGGTTCCAGAAGATACTGAGATGAGGAAGGAGTACACTCTGGATATCGGCGAGACAGAGCATCAGCCAGAATGTTTTGAGATCCAGGAATATATGTGATGAAAAAATCGTACTGACTGAAGAAAAAGGCCCAGCGGGCCTGACGACTATTCTGGCATACAAAATTTCGTAAACATTGTAGGTTACGGTGGTCTGTCCTCACCTCAAATGGTTCCTTGGAACCCATCAGAAACTGTCTCCACTCAAGGCAGGCTGTTTTCAGAGCCAATAATTCCCTTTCCAGTACAGAATAGTGTTGTTCAGCTGTGGAAAGGATATGAGACAAGTAGAAAACAGGATGTTCAAGACCATCATCCTCTTGTCGTTGGAGTAAGACAGCTCCGATGGCTCTCTCAGAAGCATCAGTTACGACTATAAATTGTTTGGTGGTATCTGGATGTCTCAAGATGGGGGCTTGGGTGAAGGCTCTCTTTAATTCTTGAAAGGCTGCTTCAGCCGCCTCAGTCCAGACATACCCTTTCTTTAAATTTTCCTTTTTTAAGGTGTGAGTTATGTGGCTAGTCTGTCTAGCAAAGTCTAGAATGAATTGTCGATAGAAGTTTGCTAACCCTAGGAAACATTGTGTTTCTTTTATGGAAGAAGGAGAAGGCCACTCTAGGATAGCTTGTACCTTTTCTTGATCCATAGCTATGCCGGTGGGACTTAAATGATAGCCCAGATATTTGACTTCCGTCATGTCGAACTCACATTTTTCTGGTTTGCAAAATAGTTGATGAGCACGAAGTCTTTGAAGAACTTGTTTCACATGGGAAGAATGGAGTTCCGGATTTCTAGAATAAATAAGAATATCATCTAGGTAGATCACGACTGTCTGATTCAGAAGGTCTGAAAACACTGAGTCCATAAATCTCTGGAAGATTGCGGGGGCATTAGTGAGACCAAACGGCATAACCCTATATTCAAAATGGCCAAATGGAGTCCTGAAAGCTGTCTTCCATTCGTCGCCTTCTTTTATGCGTAAAAGGTGGTAAGCTCCTCGTAAATCTAATTTAGTAAAACGTTGAGCCCCTCTGATAGCTTCTAGTATGTCCCTGATGAGAGGCAAAGGATAACGGTCTTTAATTGTTATTTTATTCAGACCTCGAAAATCCAGGCAAGGACGAAGATCCTTTGTCTTCTTGGGCACAAAAAAGAGAGGAGCCCCAGCTGGAGACGACGATGGAACAATAAGACCACTCTGTATATTTTCGTCCAGATACTCTTTTAGAACTTCCTTTTCGGGTTCCGTGAGAGAGTACATCCTCCCAAAAGGAACAATTGTGCCGGGTTCCAATGGAATAGCACAATCATATTCTCGATGTGGAGGTAGCACAGGTTTCGACGGTTTTTGGAAAACATCCTGAAACTCCAAATAGTGGTCTGGGACCCCTTGGACTGTATTAATGGACATACCAGTGGCACCTTCAGTATCTAAGGATCTTTTCGGAGACCAATACTTGTCGGAAGTAAAACAGTTCTCATGACAAAATTGCGAAGACAAAGAAACTGTCCGGGTTACCCAATTTATATACGGGTTATGTCTGATAAACCACGGAATTCCAAGAATGATGGTATGGTTGGGGGACGTGATAAGATCGAAGGAGATGTGTTCTTGATGGTTTCCCACCTGTAGACTTAACATCAGGGTAGTGGTGTCTACAGGACCAGAGGATATCAAGGATCCATCCACGGTGTGTACCTGTTCGGGTACTTCTTTTGCTTGTGTAGGAACTTGGTGAGCAGCAGCCCACGTCTTGTCCATGTATATACCACTAGCACCACAATCTAGTAATGCCATAGTCTTTTCTTGACGACCGTCAGGAAGTTGTAACAGGACAGGAAAAATGAACAAGGCGGTTGTATTGTCATTAAAGGAGCTGATGGAAGGTATAGCTGTAGATCCCGTCCCCTCCCTTCTTACAGAGGACGGGAGGTGGCGTTTCCCGAAGGCCTGGGCGGACGTACAGGACAGGTACGAAGCATGTGACCAGCAGAACCACAGTACAGGCACAACCCTCTCTTGCGTCTGTCCTCTCGTTCACTAGCAGAGAGCGGACCTCGGGTAGTATCCACCTGCATGGGTTCCCCTTCGATGTCTCTAGCAGGAGTGCGAGGTTCCTCGGAACGCTGCAGGCAAGCTCGTGAGCTACTTGGCTGGGAAAACCCTCTACTCCTTTTCTTTTCCGATCTCCGTTCCTGAAGACGATATTCGATGGACAGTGCTTGATCCATCAGGCCACGAAGATCTTCCGCTCTGGTAGAATGTACTAGTTCATCCTTTATTTCTTCTTTGAGTCCTCTACGAAATAAAGTTACCAGAGTACGTTCCACCCAAGTGGTCTCTGCCGCCAGCTGACGAAAACGGGTTATATATTGCAAGACGTCTTGCGAGCCTTGTTGGATATCACATAAGGCTTCTTCGGCAGAGGCTTCCAATCCAGGACAGCTAAACATCTGTTTGAAGCGACTCACAAAGGTGGAATAGTCCGACAATACAGGGTCATTGGAGGACACCATCGGGGTTGCCCAGGCCAAGGCTGGACCGGATAAGGCACTGATAAGATAACCCACCTTGGTCCTGTCGTGGGAGAATTGGGTAGGTCGGAAGGCGAAGTACACTGTTAATGCATCCAGGAACTCGCGAAGCTTGGTTGGTTCACCAGAGAAACAAGGGGTAGAAGCGGAGATAGTTGGAACATCACTGGTGCGGAGAGCCAAAGCCTGTCGTAAAGCAGCATTTTCATTGCGTAGTTGTTGCAATTCCTGAGCTTGTTGCTGAATCGTGGTCAAAAGAGATTGTTCCGGATCTGCAGCAGCCGCCACTGTGTCATCCATGGTGTTTGAGGACGTCGGAATGGTTAGGCGCTGCAATCTGTCACGACTCACGTGCTGCTTGCGCCTGGAATTTGCAGACCGGGTGGCGTGGATCTTCAATGTTCGGCTTTGGCCCAAAAAGGGGCGACTCTTTCTGGTAGCCACGGTGCTGTAGGCAATGGAGATGCCAAGAACAGACCGTGCCCTTCAGAAAATAGCGCCAGAGGAAAAAAACCCTTAGAAAAAGGGGAAAAACCTCCAAACAGGAAGATTCCTGGAAAAAACAAGAACAAACAAACAGGAATCCAAAAGGAGCAAAAGTCAGGAAACACAGAATGCTGAAATCCAGAACCCACAGGAGAGGAAATTAGGAGCGAAGACACTAACTGAGCAGAAAGTGTTGCAGCGCAAAGAAAGAAGAAAACACAGCCCTTATATACTAAAAAACAGGAAGTGACCCACAGGAAGTAAAAGGACGCCATCTTAGACAGGGAAACAACACATAGAACAGAATAGAACAGGAACCATAGAGAATAGGGAACAAGGAATGCTGGGAAAGAACAGGAATCTGGGAAGGGGGAAAAGACATAAAGAAAGGCACAACAAAAGACTGCAGAAAAGAAGAAAAAGAAGAAAGAAGGGAAAAGAAACGAAAAATAACAGGTAAGAGGGGTCATAGACCCCTAGTATAGTGGAAAGCAGAAGGTAGAACGAGGCCCCATGCAAGTCTGGGGCCTCGAAATGCGCAGGAGAGGCTGGGGGCGCGCCGCGTCCTGGCAACGCGGTGCGCGGCCCGAGCCGAACGCCCGGCTTGAGTCGAGCTCTCGGCTCGCGCCGCACCGCGTGGCGCGACAACTATTGTACCATCACAAACAATTGTATATAAATATATCCAATAATGGTAACTGATTTTACAAGAAACCATGATATTTAAAGGTTTATAGAATGTTGGAAAATGTATTTAAATTGCAAAATGTAATATATTCATCAATTCATCTATTAACTGCACATTATACCTTACGTAAGGAAGACGCCTGTTTATCTAGGCTATAAAAAAGAAAGGATAAGACAAATAACATATAATTCCTCATCACAAAGTGTTAAAAATGCTTGCGTTTCACAGTGCATCTGTACCCTAATTTAATGCAAGAAGTCATTCCAAATCACTTTACTGGACCTACAATTGAAAGGCCTTCATTGCCATGCACTTGTGCATAGTTACTCCGGTCACAATAAGGCAGTGGACCATGCTCAGCCAATCTCTACCTCACCTGCCTTTTGGTGTTCCTTATCTATTTTTGTTAGTAGATTGAATGAAGTCTCTTATAGGTGATATCTTATGAAATGTGTGAGCTTGAAAGATTCAGCTTTGTGAATTTGACCCTTGAGTGCACTATCCTGGAGCTTGACTTCTCCTTACTCGCATTTTCATCTAATTTTTGATAGGTCTGGGTGGATTATTTTTAATTACGCTTGTGGAATCGAAGGAATTTGATAATTTCTTGTAACACAGAATTCCTGGTAAATTCTGCTGCTCTGCTGGCAGACTTATTCTGCAGTTCTAAACAGCGCAAGAAGAGTGAGCAGTTCCCCTATGTTTAAAACCACTGCAGATTAAAGTTTAATCTCTCTCTAAAGTTTAAACTCTCTCTTCCCGCACTGTTTAGGAACCACTGCACTGCATACCCCTTGGCGCCCTTCCATTCTCTTAAGTGATTACTGCAGAGTATATGGTTGTGTGAGGGTATGCACTGCAGTGATTTCTAAAGACTGTAGGAAGAGATAGTAGTCTTTCTATGTTTAAAAAACACTGCTGATTGCTGACTGCTACCTCTTCCAGCCCTGTATGTAAGGGTGCCAAGGGGTGTAGTTTCTAAATGCAGTGGGACTGCACCCTCTTACTGCTGTGAAGAGTCCATCTAAATTTAGAAACCACATAGTACCACTCAGTACCCTTACATAATGCTATTTTCTTAGGCAAAATGCATCTCCATATCCACTTTTTGATGCAAGACTGCATTCTACACTAAGAAAGTACCACAAAATTCACACTCTGCCCAGATGTAGAATTCTGCAGAATGTGGTATAATTTTTGAGTAATTCTGCCTGATTTGGCAGAATCAAACTCTGCGAATTCCACCCACCCCTAATTTTTTATAGATGTCTGTCGAAATGGCCCTTTCTACAGTCATCCCCAGACTGTTTGCCTTTTCCCTCCACTTTTTGCAAAAAAAAAATTTTTTGTTAGCTCTAGGACTCTGGGTACTTTACCACTGCTAACCAGTGCTAAAGTGCATGTGCTCTCTGCTTAAAAAATGGTGACATTGGCTTATCCACAATTGCCACATTACATTTACTTGTAAGTCCCTAGTAAAGTGCACGATAGTTGCCCAGGGCTGCAGCACTGATTGTGCCACCTACTACAGTAGCACTTCAAACATGTCTCAGGCCTATCACTGTAAAGCCTGTGTGTGCAGTTTTAAACTGCCATTTGGACCTGTCAAGTGCAACTACTTGCCAGACCCAAACCTTCCTTTTAATCACATGTAAGTCACCCCTAAAGTAGGCCCTAGTTAGCCCCAAGGGCAGAATAAGTGTATTTAAAAAGTTGGACATGTACTGTTGGGTTTAACATGTCTAGGTAGTGAAAACTGCTACATTTGTTTTTCACTATTGCAAGGCCTATCTCTCCCATAGAATAATACTGGGATTACCTTAAAACATATTTTAAGTGTAACTCCCAATCAGGAAAAGATAGACATATGGAGCTTGGTGTCTCTGGACTCACAATTTAAAAACTTATAGAGAAATCAGATTTTAAATTGTAAGTCTGAAAATGCAACTTTTAAAAAGTTGGCATTTGCTTACTTTAACAATTCTGAGCCTCTGCCTGCCTCTGAATACACATTCTGGGTTGCATGAAAGCTGGGCTCTGTGCATTCCCTCTAGACAGCTACACACAATGGAAGATTGGGTGTCACTTGGTGGGCCTTATTGGGCCATTAACTGGCTTAATGGGGGGCAGAGCTCAGCACTGCCTCACTTACACCTGAATAGACTTGTCTTGTCCACCCGCAACAGAGTTTAATGACCCTGTATCATCACTCCAGCTTGCTTGGTGCCAGGACAGGGGAGGCCGAGCATCTGTTCATTTCAAAGACCTGCACCTCGAAGCTTCTCCCACCTTCCAGAACCAGGGCACAAAAGTATACATACTAGACCCCAAGCCCCACCAAATCAGAATTCTACTGGAACCAAGGACACTGTCAGGAAGAAGGACTGCTGTGCTGCCAGGAGGGACTACCACTATGCAACTGCATTGCTGTGTTGGCCTAATGCTTGCTGGACTGTAGGAGGGGCTGCCACTTTGCTAATTGCTTTGCTTTCTTGGCCTGTTGCCTGCTGATTCTCTCTTGCAGTGAGAAGAATGGGGCTTGTTCTCTACTTCCTTGCACCCAAGAGTCTCCTGGGGCTTGGTGGCATGCTGTCTGTTCTCCTGCAGCCTCAAGGACATCAAAGACTGCCTGCAACTCATTTACTACAGTACCTGGACTCTGCCATCTGTGAGTCTACCCAGCCAAGTGGTGCCACCCCAGTCCTGGACCCTTGGAGGTGGACTTAAGGTGCGCTGTCTTCCGTGGTTAGAACCGCTGTGAAGCCTTGCAAAGGGATGCCGTACAGACAGTGCATCAGGATTTAAGGCACTGTGTTCAGGTGGCCCAAGTGGGTCCCTGTACCAGCCCATGCTCCACCGCTGTCAGCCTGAACTTGTGACTTTGTCCCTGTCCATTATGACCATATAACGGGTGTTGTGCTTTGCCTTTCATCTAAATCTTTAAACTTGTATATCTCAGGATCTACTCATTGAATGTTTGTCATTTTGGTCTTGTTTTAATCAGATAAATATTATCTATTATTCTAAACTGGTGTTGAGTCTTTATGGTGTATTTCACTGTGTTACTGCATTTCAGTTTTGCACAAATACTTCACACAGCACAGGTTAATTTAAGTTGTGTATCTGACTTACCCTGACTAGGATTGTGATCTCTACTTGGAAGGGTGCATAGTCCTGCCAACTAAAGACCCAATTTCTGACAATATCTGATGGCACATAGGGTGAATTTAAACATCTGCTGCATTTCATACTGACATTTTATCATCAGAGATCGAATGCCTAGATCCATATATTCATACTTTACTCTCCTAATTGACCCCAATGGGTTGCAATCCTCCCTGAAAGCTTGACAATCCTTGCATAGCCATTGCTAGTTTGATTTTGGGTTTCCCATGATAGGAGGCACCTGAGCTGTTTTTGTTTCAAACTTGGAATTGATGGGTTAGAAATTGCATTGGATTTACCTCCACGTGGTACCCCTTGATGATATCGAAAGCACTTCTGACACAATGGGCCTGAGTTGCTTTTGAAAACACAGGGTTACATTATAAAGGATATCTATATGAACTGGAGAATGCTTGTTTCCTCACCATTTGTTCACTATAATAGTATGCCTGATTGAATGCGTCTCTTCCTTCAATGCCCCAAGTGTTACTTGTATACAGCTCCCTCACCCCTCTTGCTCTGCTTGTAGTATTTCTGGCAAATCAGTTTATGTAAAGAGTTTGCCAATCTATTTTACTCCTGTGATCTAACAGCAATATTTAAAAGTCTTAAGTGCATTGAATTTCTTTTATTTAGTGTTTGAAAAACACACACAAGGTCAATAGGTTTCAGAGCACTTTTAGTGATAATATTGACAACTTTAACTTAGAAAAGTAAAGTAGATTAAAAGAATATGACTTGTGAGGTTCGCATGAATAAATCTTTGTGATGGTTTAGCAAAGAATATAGGGTTTCAAGTGATTGGTGGTAAGCGTGTATCATCTAAGTAACTAAAGATAAGAACAAAAAAGTTTGTGTGAACCTGCATGAAAATGATTATTTAATAGAAAATGGTTTGGGTCTTACATGATATTCAGAGCAAACCCTGAAAATGGCAGGGCAGTGGTGCAATTTTTTAAACATTTATAAAATAGTCAATAGGCAGTTTTTGTTTCTGTGTCAAGTGATGGTAGGAGCCAGTTTGAAAAGTCAATGTACTAAGCATGATATTTTGAAGATGCAACTAATATCAATTAGCCACAATTGGAGAGGATGTCATCATCTTAACAAAACGAAGTGCCAGATTTAAAAGGTTCTATCCCTTGTTGTGATGCTCTGGTGGTGCTGCACACTATTATTTATTTACAAGCCAGCATTCAGCCACTTTTTGTGTCTTAATGTCACCTTATAAATACAGCCCATCCACACACAGCACTTTGCGTCAAAGGGGCTTGCAATGGGTGTTGCTGTGGGCGTTCCACAGCAACATCTATTGTATTTTAAGGTTGCCACCCAGATTTATGAGATTTTGTAAATCTGAGGCAGAGCCAAAAACTAACGCCACCCCAGGGGTGACATTAGCATGGTGCATTGAGGAGAAACGCTTTCATTTCTCCTCATTTATTGCTCTTTCTAGGTGTGCTGCATTCTGCAGCACGCATAGAAAGAGTAAATTATAATTGACAATTATTTTGGTGCAGCAAGGTGTCCCTTCCTGCACATAAAAAATCTCTCCCGCAATGCAGTCATCCTTGCACCATGGCGCAAGGGTGGCGTTGTTGGCAGTCGTCACCAAATCCAGCGCAGAAGGAAACACAGGGGTGCGCCGTATTCTTGTTATTGGGGCACATCCCTCCATTTCTAAAGTGACCCAGTGCGGCGCTGCCAATTTTGGCACAGTGCTGTGCTGCACCACTTTATTGTAAATTTGACTCGAAAGCTGGCTCAATTACTTTGCGGTCATGGTGTAGAATGAATCATTTTTCCCCAAACTGAAATCTGACCCGAAACTGTATACTTTCAGTGATTTCTATTTTTATGCTATTGTTCACACTCACAAATTATGAGCACAAAATCAAGGGACACATTCAACCCTTAATACATGAAAAAGTAAATAAAGGCAAATCTAAACAAATAAGTTTCAGAACATTTTAGAATGCACAATCATGCCATTTGCACTTGCAAGTTACTTTAAAGAATGTGTGACAATCAGTGAGTATTCACAGGATGAAAACAGTGAAAGCTGTAAAACATGGAAAATATTTAATGAGCTGATATGAAATATGGGTTTTCTCAACATGATGACAACCCCAAACCAGTTTTTAGAACTTTATCAAGCTTTATCTTTGTCTATTGTATAATCAAGAATCTTTAATTCAAGGAAAACTACACTAAAATATTCTGGGGGTCATTCTGACCCCGGCGGTCATGGACCGCTGGGGCCGGGGTCGGCGGTAGCACCTCCAACAGGCTGGCGGTGCTCCGCCGGGCATTCTGACAGCCGCGGTACAGCCGCGGCCAGAAACGGAAAGTCGGCGGTGTACCGCCGACTTTCCGCTGCCCATGGGAATCCGCCATGGCGGCTCAGCTTGCTGCGCCGCCATGGGGATTCCGACCCCCTCACCGCCATCCTGTTCCTGGCGGTTTCGCCCGCCAGGAACAGAATGGCGGTGAGGGGTGTCGTGGGGCCCCTGGGGGCCCCTGCAGTGCCCATGCCAATGGCATGGGCACTGTAGGGGCCCCCGTAAGAGGGCCCCACTTTGTATTTCAGTGTCTGCTTTGCAGACACTGAAATACGCGACGGGTGCCACTGCACCCGTCGCACATCCTCCACTCCGCCGGCTCCATTCGGAGCCGGCATCCTCATGGAGGGGTGTTTCCCACTGGGCTGGCGGGCGGCCTTTTGGCGGTCGCCCGCCAGCCCAGTGGGAAACCCAGAATACCCGCGGCGGTCTTTAGACCGCGCAGCGGTATTCTGGCGGTTCCCTCCAGGCGGGCGGCTCCCGCCGCCCGCCGGGGTCAGAATGACCCCCTCTGATTTCAATCTGTCAATGAGTGCTGGTTGTTGCAAATAAATGCAGAGAACAGTTCCAACAACCCCTACCTTCTGCAGAGAAAACTGTGTTTTACCACAGCAAAAAGTGTTAAATCTACAAATATATAACACCAAAATGCAGTGCTCATGACCACACCCACAAAGGGAAAGATCACAGCACAAATGATATGATTGATCTCATAGTTGACATGACATACCAATACCATTAACTTCATCAATGAGATCACTTTGGATATAGTAAGATTTCTTTGCTTGGTATGTATTGGTAGTGACATCATAACATTTACATTTGGCATGTGAGTTATGGTTTGTAAGGCTGATGTGCGAGCTATGGTTTGGAAAGCTAGCCATACCTTGGTAGTTTCAAGCAATTTTTAGCTTTAATTCATAACTGTACTTTAATTGTGGTTTATCTAATTAATTCATAAAGTTTTATTAAAACATATGTTAATGGCACTAGAAAAAAATAATTCTGCCTTTGTTTCTTTCAGTAATTGTCTAATGAATATTGCAAACCTCTTTACTGTGTGTTGACACAGCACCTCTATGCACCCAAAACCCTACTGAGGACCCACATCTTGGAAGTCTTGGCCACTTCTCACAGTCAGCATTGTAATAAACAGAACATTGCTCTCTGCCCATCTGCACATATCTAATGTTTGTGTTAGTTGCATTAGATTCTCCTAATCTCTCAAGAGGGGCTGACAGAAGGTATTATTATTTTTAGAAAACGACACCCTTTTCACTGTTTACAAAAATTAATATGAGCAGAACATTTTTAGAATAAATAGTTCAAGCACTTCATTGAGGAAAATAATCAGCATTAAATGCAATGGACACAACCGAGATGAGGGTGGTAATGGTAATCTGGTGAAAATATGATAATGCAATAGTTACACCACCTGTTGAGAAAATGCTGATTTGTGACCATCGGAGTAAATTCCTCTAATAAGTAAGAGTAAACACCAATTTCTGGAGGTGAAACAGCCGTATAAAATCAGTGGATTAATCTCTGGGAATCTGTGCCATGAAAAAGA
Organism: Pleurodeles waltl; assembly: GCF_031143425.1. Taxonomy (NCBI): domain Eukaryota; kingdom Metazoa; phylum Chordata; class Amphibia; order Caudata; family Salamandridae; genus Pleurodeles; species Pleurodeles waltl. The sequence goes on along the minus strand of NC_090442.1, from coordinate 862,872,910 downwards.
TGGCTCTAAGAACAAATAAAGCTAAGAGAACCCTATCATTTAGGAGAATGCCCATATCATAGCCAAGGGATGGGAAATGTAATTACAGCCAATATAGCACCACATCAGAAATACATTTTCAAAATGTCAAGAGGAATTTCTACCTGCCCCTTTAGATATTACTAACACATTCTGTTGTGGTTTTGACTATTGACTGTACAACTGTTGCTGAAATTAAATTTTTTGGTAAATGATACATTTACAGACTAATATCTGCTATGTCATTCAGAACTCTGAATCCAACCAATTTGTTGTCCCCTTCATGGCTGAAAAAGTTAATCTGCAACTGACAAAAACAGTGGGCATCATTTACTTTTGTTGCCTCTGCGACATTTTGCTTTACGCAGCGGTTACATAATATAAGCTCCATATTTACAAAGTGATGCTACAGGCCTCTAGCGTCACTTTCTCCCTTGAGCATCATTTGTCCTATCGTCAGATATAGCTGCATCAGACAACGTCAATGATATGCAAGGTAGGCATTCGGGCTAAAAAAATCATGTAGGACTGACACAGCCATATTTACAATGTTTCTGGTAACCTACACTGCCTTAGCAAAAGTTACACAGAGTTTCCAATGCATCAAAAAAATTATGTCTAGTCAGACCAGGTGTAAAAATGACACATTGGCACAGGTACATGAGGAGAACATACCCAAATCACTCAGGCAAGCTCTAGGACACCCCGGACCTACTCCTACTGCAGCTTGGAGCACTAAGAAGACCACCACTATCCCCACCACCTCCACCATCACCACCACCTGCACCATGGAGGCAGTGGAGAAGAATGGAGCGCATATATCAACAGCGTACCTCACTAGTTGAATTCAGGGAGGAAGAGGTAATTACCCATTACATCTGAGGAGGGAGTACATTGTGCAGCTGCAACACCTGGATTACCAACATCCAACGACAGACAAAGCTCATGGCTGTGCTTCATATTCTGGCCTTGGGTCCTTCCACACAACTGCAGCCCAAGTGGCTAGAATGTCTCAGCCATCATTCTCTTCATTTCTACCCACTGTCCTGGATGCCATCATCCATCTGACATCCCGCTACATCCTCTTGCCCAACACCCAGCAACTGCAGCAGGAGATCAAACAAGTACTTTATGCTATCGCTGGATCCCACATGTGCTGGGTGCCATGGACTGCTCACATGTGCAATTGGTTCCTCCTGCTGCAACTGCCCATCTTTACTGCAGCAGGGAACATGCCACCTCCATCAATGTCCAGGCCATTATCAACCATTGTGGGTTGATCACTAATGTGACAAAATACCCCAGGAGTGTGCATGATGCATTCAAATTCTGGCACTCAATCTTCAATCAACAATTCCAGGATGGACAATATGGGAATGGCCTTCTTGTAGGTAAGCACACAGCAAGTCCCTAACAAACATAATAACAATTAGAAATGGAGGACACAACACACATCTCATTGTCTGCCTACACAGATGGCGACTTCCGAATCAGAGCTGTTCCACATACATGTACCATAAATCATGTTACCTATGCAATACAAATCCCCCCGCCAGACATGTGAATACATCACAAGCCAGTTTTGCAGATGTAACATGATGCAAAGGCACACAGCAATGCAGGGCATGCAGCAAATCTGTCCAACATCACTGTGTGAAAGGGACGTGTTCCATGTCCATGGGGGGGGTGTTCCAGTGCAACACACATGGTCCATCAGACGTGCCATGGATCTCACACCAGGAACTAGGTGCAAGGTGGCAAACTACAGCTCATGGGCAAGTGATGTGTAACTGTTCACATAAATAGTAATCACCAAAATCACTTGCATGCCACATGTGTGATGTTTACTGCGACACACATCCATCACTCACCATGCCTCTGAGGCAGCAGTATTGGCTAGAAGGTGCTCTCACAAACACATCCTGAAAGCTATGAAGAACTCCTGATGCAAGAATTAATGTGTACTTGCTAGGCAACCTGTGTGTAAATGTAGGTGGAAGGAACCCTAAAGTGCAGGAGGCCCCAAATATTGTATACCAATTCCTCCTTCTCTGAGATGTTGTACAGTGCAGGAAGTTATCTAAAAGGACTGCAGAGGACCACTCCCAAATCTTCAGGATCCATGTGATGTGTGTACATATTGGGCACAATGCCATCATACATGTACAAAATGATCCCCCGTTGTGGCATACACTCACGGATCAGGAAATGGCAGTTGTGACACCATGTCACTCAGTTGGTATGCATAGTGCATACTGTGTGGATGGCATTATGTGAACTGCTCTGGACAATATTGTACACTCAAAGGCCTATGCTAATGTAATGTAGGCCATCACTAGCATCTGTGGCTGACTATGGACCCATGCATGTGTCTGTGTAAGCCATGTCTGGTATGTTACCACCTACCTAGGGAGGACCTCCAAAAAATAATTCTATCCACATTCTGTTTCTTCACACATGTAATGTGAACACATAACATTGAGTGGACTAGAGTGACAGGAAATAGCCAAAACCAAAATCAGCCACATAAATATGACAGTCAGGATGCAGAAATGTATGATGTATCTGTTCTTTCACTGTATTTGACATTGCATAGATTGATTAAATAGTCCCCTGTAAATGTCAGAACCCCGGCAAGATTGACACATCATATGCTCATAACTGAGAGAAGTGAATGACAATAGCACTACAAATAATACACATGGCCAGGACATCAGTCAATACAGTAATCCTAAACATTGACATGGTCTCTTTTTTCATTTCAGCTGACCAAGGAAATGGGCTACAGCAGTGTGTAATGACCCCATATGCAAACCCAAAGACACAGCCCAGAGAAGGCAGACAGCCAGGCCCACATAAGGGCATGTAATGTTGTGGAGCGGACCTTTGGCCTACCCAAGTCCCGGTTCCAATTCTTGGATGCATTTGGGGGTAGATTGCTATCCCTCCCCTCCGGTCTGCAAAATAATTGTGGTCTGTGCCTTATTCACAGACAACACAGCAATCCCTGTAACTGTTTACATGCATTCCACATCACACTATGCATAAAACTATATATTTTCACTATTGCATCAAACAAAAGATGCAAAAGCCCAATGAGTGTTTTTCAGCAGGTGCGTCAGCCAAAAATGACGCAACCCATCTGATATGTCTGAATCACCAGAAGGTGCTTTGTCAGGATCTGTATGAAATCCACGCATTGACTTGAAGCGTCAAAAAAAATCCACGCATCAGCTTAAAACGTGACACATCCACCCAGGAAGTGATGCAATGGATCAGCCATGCTGAAAACTAGTAAATGTGAACATACTTTCCCTTTAACTTTAACTCACAGTCCATTTGTCTGTGCTTGGGGGAGGTTGTGTTGTGGTGTTGCAGGAGAGTGGAGTGTTGGTGCTGGAGTGTGTTGTGCTTCTGCTGTCCCTGTTTTGCCTCTCACTGTTGGAAAGTGGATTATTGTTAAGGGCGGGTAGGTCTCTACACTTAGCAGTAGGTCACAATTCCCAACTAGGCCCAGTCAAGGTCTCAATAAATTAATCCTTGCTCAACCCTTGATAGCTTGACCCATAATCAGTTAGATTTCACTTAGGAAACATGTGTGTAAAGTATTTAATATCAGCAACACAGTAAATACAGTAAATAAGTAAAAACACAACACACAATAAAAATCCCACGCCAATTTATAGAAATAGAAAATATTTCTATCTTTAAAATGACACCAAGCTGACAAAAATCTAATGTAGAGGATCAGAGACGTGAATTTTTTAAGATTAAAACTAAAACTGGTACTTAGAAGCAAAACGCGCTCAAAGGGTTGCAAAACAAAAGGTCACGCTGGATAGGAACAAAGTCCAGAGTTTGAGCCACCCACAATGTTACACTGTTACACTGTTACACTCACTTTCAGAAGTGTTTCTTTTTTAGGGAAGTGGTCCACATCACTAGCCAAGGGTTCAGAGGCTCTAGTTTGCCGCTTGGGCTCTGGGACTAAAATTTCCACAATACACCTCCTCAACCAACAGAGCTTTTTACAACAGTTGCTACGAACCTTTCCAAACTCCTGGATCTTGTTCCAGAGGTCCTTTTTGGGTCCTTTAAGTTCCAAAAAATTGATCTAAGGTTCCAGAAGCTCTGAGTTGTTCCTTGGAAGTTGGGACTACAGTTCCCAGAATGCACCTGGTAAGAGTCCTCAAATGGCCACTGGACACTGGTCAGCTGGGTACTTCTTGTAGGACTTGATGCAGGGGACTCTGGTCAGCTCCTTTGCACCTGTTACTTACAGGGAGTCCACTCCTGGACTTGCAGAAGCAAGTTAAAGTCATTTCCTTGGTGAAGCCCAAAGTGTGAAGCTGGTGCATCCTTGTGAGTGCAGTTCTTCAGGTGCAGACCTTGGCTTCAGCAGGGCAGTCCTTCTTCCCCAGTATCTTCGTCCAGCAGGGATCTCAATTTTAAGGCAGCTCTGCCATATTTATCCTTGCTCCTGGGGTGGGAAGCAGAGGATGCTCCTCTCTAATGGGGTGCAGGCCACCACCCTCTTGGGTGACCACTTCCTGTGAAGAAACATTCTCAGAAAATCCAAGATGGTAAAAATCTTTCCTACGTGGTTAGATCTGGCTGTGTCCACACACTGGTGTGGCTAAGTCTTCCTCAAAACACCCCTTCCAGCCCTTCTCCTAATCTAGTCAGTGGGGCTCCCATCTGTCTGGGGGAGTAGAAAATGGGAGAGGTCCAGTTTCTGTCCAAAGTGGCTTTCCCTCGTTAGAAGACCAGTTTGACCACTCTTCCCATATCCTACTCTGCCATCTGCTGCAGCAGTTCTCTGCCCCCAGAGGCTTCCTTTTCTCAGCCCAGCCCACTTCACACCTCATTAAGGCAGCCTGGCTAAGGATTTCAGAGGCTGACCAATCAGGAAAGGGTACTACAGGGCTGAATTTGGAAACCTTCAGAAAAATTTCTAAAACTCTTTCCCTGGGCTAGTTATATGAAAGTCAACATTGGTAAGTTGTTGGATTTATTAGAACATCTCCTTTGGTACCAAACGTGCTATATATAGCTCCTCTAAGTCCTTTTTTTTTAAGTCTTCCAATGTTAACGTAGAGAGCCCATTGACTACAATAGAGAAACATGAACACTCCCTCACCAGGGCTTATAAATCATGTTTTATAAGGTCCCTGCTCATATTTACACTGCACCCAACCCTGGGCACCTAGGGCAGACCGTAGTGGTGACATATGCAAACATAAGGTAGTATGAGACTTTGGAAGTGCTTTTAATTCCAAAGTCGAATTTGGGGGTTAATTGTAACTTAAAAGCAGCCAGCAAAGCAGGCCTGGCTTTACAATGACACCAGGGACCACGGCAGTGCACCCAAGGGTGCTCTATCTACCCTGGGGTCCCTAAACCTACACGCCCTGCCATGTACTTGGGACTTATTGGTAGGTTGTCAGAACCAATTATAATTAGGCCTAATTTGCATATACCATTTTAAACAGAGCACTGGCCCTGGGACTGGTTAGCAGTACCCAGGGCACAGCCAGAGTCAGAAAACACCAGTATCAGCTAAAAATGGGGACAAAAGTGAGGGAGCTTCTGCAATCAGCCCAGTTTTCCCCCACTCATGTCTTCATTGTCCTTTCTATTTGTATTTTGTATTGTTATTTTGCAGTTTATTGTCAGGTGTACATATTTAGTGTATTTTAGTTGTTAGGGGTATTTGGGATAGTTTTGGGTGTTTTGTTTTTTGGATTGTCACTGTGTTTGAGAAGAGACTTTTGGGCAAGGAAAGGGCAAAGAGCACGAATGCTTAGGAGTTTGGAGGTTCTCTTTGATTGGTAACGCACTACTTGCCCAACATGGTGGCCATGTGAGACAGATTTATACAGGGGTAGAAGACAGGCGCAGAAGCAAGGGTGGGAGAAGGTTCCCTTCCATATGTTTTGGCTATTCGACGTGGAGCGGACAACCCACCAAATGAAGCATCGCTAAACAGACTCGATAAGCAGGGAATGTGACCTCGTTGAGTAACTCGGGATTGAAGTTGGTAAAACTGTTGGCAAGTACACATGCTTTGTGAATACATGTTTGGACCTCACTTGTCTATAGATGTTTTGTGCCTTAGAGCCTCATGTACTAACTTTTGATGCAGGGCAGGGCTGCAAGTATATATTGCTACACTGCCCTGCATCAAAACCATAGGGCAGGAATATGCCATATCTAATAGATGAAGCACATTCCTGTCCTTGTACCCTGTGCTGTTGCAGAAATTGCTGCTATCACCAATGCAGGCACCCTTATGCAATGGTGCAAGGGTGCCTGGGTTGCAGGGGTGATTGTTTATGTGCAGTATGGGACACCTTCCTGCACATGAACAATCATTAATGGTGTTTTCCTTTTCCCGTGTGAGCTGTAGAATGCAGCACACATAGGAAGAGGAAAAAATGGGGAGAAATAATGTAAATTTCTCCCCATTTTGCCACTGTGAATCTGACATTCCCAGCCTTGTAAATATTGGAATTGGACTCAATGGGTGTTGCATGGTAACACCCCTTTCACGTCGTGTCATGTGTAGGCCCAGGTGGAGCAACAGAGTTGAACAAAAACTCTGCGAATTTCCGCATGTGGTATGATGTCGCCTTCCTGGCCAATATGCGCTGGTCTTTGAAGCTCTAAGCGGGGTTGGGTGGCCGGACCCTGCTAACCTCTTCTGAGACTGGGTGCTTCCCTTTACCAACTGCCCTCCTTCACAAACTTGCTACAGAGGGCCAAGCACACCCCCAGTCTTGCTCCTAGGGCCCAGCACTAGCAGCAAACAGCAAACCTGCTCAGTGCCAGCAGTCTGCCATTTGCTTCCCACTAGGCTAGGCACTCTCTCAGGCTACACACATCTCTATCCGGCAGAGACTAACACAGCAGCTGATGCTCTTCTGGTCTCTGGCTCCGCTCTCCCTGCTGGCCTCCGCACTCTACCCTGCCACCACCACTTCCTTTCTGCAGGACTTTGGGGAGACAGGTTCTTTTCCATGGAGCTCTGACTGCACATTTCCTTTTTTCCACGCCCAGACCCCACCACATCTGCAAATAATGTGTAGGCCCAGTGCCCCCAAGGCACTGGGCTGGGACATTATTACATATGTGGCAGGGGCGTCTGTGCTCTGAAATAATGAAACTTTCAGTCAGAGGTCTATGGAAAAGAACCTGTCTCCTCAGACTCTCTGAGAAAGTTCAGGACGTCTGGGAAGACAGTTTCTTTTAAGTGGAGCTCTGAATAAAAATTTCCTTTTCTTCCAAGCACCCCCCATCATATCTAAATAATGTCCTGGCCCGGTGCCCCATGTGTGTACACTTAGAAAAGACACAGCAACAAGTGTCTGAATGCTGCTGGGTCTAGGGTCCCTGTTGCCAGCAACCTGGCTCTCTGCCTCCCTCTGCCCCTGGGTCCCTGGTTGCTGAGGACAGACAAAGGAGGCAGGGGCTGGAACATGAGCTGGTGCAGCCCTTCATCAGCAGTTTGCAGCTGCAGCTTGATTCCGACCGGTAGAGAGCAAAGCCTCAGGTAGGGTCTCTCCACTCTCCCCACACCGGTGAGCTCTGCTCCACTGGTGGGGCTAGCAGAGTTTTGTGCCAAACCTCATGCTCCAGTGGAGTGCAGAGTGTGGAAAACTCTGTTAACTCCACCAGCAGAGCGGAGCTCACCGCCCACCACTAGTCATGCAAGACATGGGTCCATATTTTCAAGGCTGTAAAAATCCATACAAGGTGGCTTGCTGTGGCCTTGTAAATATGGGCTGGCACACTGTGCCACCAGAATGTCAAAAGAATAACAGTTTGGTGGTGCAGTGTGCAGCTATGGCCTTGTAAATGAGGCCCGTAGTGTCAGTAGGTCATATATGTCAGTGCACAAATGCCATCCCCACACATCAATATTGTTTTAAGACCAGGCATGACCCAGAGGCTTCAAAACATGTGGCTGTCATGTACCCACACTGAGTATTGGCCCTAGCATACCTAGTGCCCACTTTGTCTGTTAGCACCATGGTGCACATGTTAACAGATGTGCTGTGCGCAACCTGAGGAAGTGTGCACCTTCCCATTTCATGGCCTGCCACCAGGACATTGGCTAACTTCTGCTGCCCAGGGGTACCTGCTTTTTCAGGAGCTGTCCTATTTTGTGACACTCTAGCTGATCATATCTCATGTGAATGGGACCTGATGTACGTAACTCTGTACATAGGTCTGACATGCAGACTGTCATACATCTGAGCATATTTCACATGTTTGTGTCCAAATTTCAAATATTGACCTTTGGGGTGCATAGGGCATGTATGTTCAATTTCTATGACTATGCAGCACTGACAGATACCAATGTCCTTTAGATGAAGGAACAAGGATGTCCAACTTGTGATATATATAGCCTAGTCTGATACATGTGAAGAAAACAGTAAGGCAGGGTTATTGCTAGTCCTGGCTGAGAGTGTTCAGTAAGTTATTTAGGTGCAGAGTTCCATGAAACTCTGTTACCCATGTGAAATATTGGGGTAGTGAATCATTTGAAATGATTTGACAATGTGCCCACCAGATATATGTATTGTTTCATCATATGTGTGTACTTGTCAGCCTTCCTTACCAATGTGTATTGTTGAGGCATGTCAAATGAGCCATTTTAATTGTTACAACCAGAAGTGTTACATGACCAATTGCAATTCATGTGTAATGTTCAATATTTGACCACAGTGTATGTGTGCTGTAATCACAGTGCGATGGCTCATGTTATGCTTTGGAGGTGCCCCTGAGCATCACACCGCTGGAGAGGTGGAGAGCTTCAGTGACCCCGATGCTGCCAGTGAGTGTCATCCTGTATGCTTAATGGGTAGTGCAAGGATTGTGTGTGATGTTAGATGCTTAGTGCAATGGCATGCTTAATGTGCACCTATTCAAAATCAAAATCCATATGTTACATATACATGTGAACAGGCAGGTAGAGGTTGTATTTTGGATATGCAGTTGCCTCTGAGTAATGTCAAGGAAGATATGATTGCTATCCCTGAGGGGCAACATGTTTGTTTGTATGACTAAAGATCAATGTCCATAGTGCCGGAAAATGTGAACATACATGGTAGTGGATACATAGGTAAACAAGGCGGGGTGGTGTACCTAAAAAATGCATTTCAGATGCACAGGCATGCTGTTGTTCACAGTGCAATCTATGTTCAATATGTATTGCTATCCTACACAGGGGAGTGATTCACAACACAGTAGTGACAGTAAGACTATGGTGATCATTATGAACATGGCGGTCTGGACCGTCACGCCGGAAGTGGCCGTCATTACCATCAATGGCATGGGGGTCCAGAACGCCATATCTGAACACAGTAGTGAACTGGCTGCACTACCACCCACCGCCAGGCCAGAATCGACTGCCGGGCTGACTGCAGGTACATTTGACCCGGAGGTGGAGGCCGGACCGGTGGTGGGATAATGATCTCATTTCCACCAGGGATTTCCTGGCGGGATACCCACCAGGTAATCTCTGGCAGAATCATACAGGTGACAGGAATGACCATTCCTATCACCTGTATGTGACTGGCGAAGCCCCCCCCCTTGCCACTATGCCCTGCCAACCCCCACAAGCCCCTAGATCCACCCCACCCCCTGAATCCTAAAAACAGACCCCAAAACCACCCACTACCTCTACCCCTACATACAGGTCCCCCCAAGCCCCAACCCCCCACATCCACATGCACTCATTCACCTACATGCACTCATGCATACATGCACTCAGACACACATCCCCCCACACATACACTTATGCACACCCCATGCAACCACACACTCACACACACACACACCCTTCCCTCTTCCCTCTTGGACAGCACTTACCTCTTCTGTCGTGCTGCTCCGGGAGGGAACGGGCTTCCTGGATGCTGCTCCACTGCCATCACCACCTCACCACACACCACCACGCCTATAACTGCTTCATTATAGGCGTGGCAGTGTATGGTCTGACGTGGCAGTGAGGGTGGAGCAGCATCCACCCTCGCCACCAACCACCAGCATGGTGCATGGAGGCCCTCCCCACCATCAATGGCGGTGAGGCTCCATGCGCCATTATTTGGCGGGATGCCAGCCACCACCACTGGCGGTCTTCTATTGACTGCCGGCACAGTTGGCGGCGAGGCATCCCGACATATACATAATGAGTGCAATAGGCCACAATTACAGGGTCACAACAAGCCATGCAGGATGGCATAATGTTGGTTGCAAAATATGTTCCTGCTGGGTGTGCCATATGCCCCTCACAAAAACTGAGGGAACTGTGAATACGGCCAAAAGTGTAGCAGGACTGATGTCAACATTCCACACTTGGGAGTGCAGCTGAAGTGCCCTCTCATGTTGTGTGATGCCCCATACTCCATGTTGGATGGATCAACATTGATGTTCCTCTGTCATCTTCACAGATATGGCAATGTGTGTTGGACCAAGGGAATGTCTGCACAGCAGAATCTTACAACATGCCAATACCCGGTCTATCTTCAGATACTGCTGGACATGATAGTCTCCAAAATGTCCCTGTGCAGATGAGATGTAGGGCATCAAATGGTTGTGCTGAGTGATGGTGTGCATCGAGGTGACAGGCATATCTGACAGGTATTTACAGACAATTCGCTGTAGAGTGTGACACAGGTAGTTACTTTGGGTGTATGTAAAAAGTTGTGGCACACTCTGACATGTAATAACAGGAGTTCATATAGGAGTTGTTTCATAAATCTCTGTGTGATGTGAGTGAGCTATCTACCCTCTATTCCTACAGATGATATCTGGTACATGTAGGTTCTATGTAGTAATGTGTCCAGATATGTTGCGTTATTAGGCACCCAATGTTTTGACACTATGCATGTAATTTGCAGTTCTTGCTCATCTTACTTTCGCTAATGCCAATGGAGTCAGGGGCATAACAGAATGCAGAAGGGGAACTGATAATCAATACAACATGAACTGTGTACCATACCATGGTCACAAAACAGCATTGTTCCTAAGCATACTCAGTGCTGACATGGTCATGCTTAGATGTTCCAAGATTGTGCTTTGCAATTACACATTTTCTTAGCTTTGGTACTTTAACCATAGTTAATATGGGAGATACTATATATTATGCAGCTGCATGATCACTCTGACCTCCAAGATATATTTGGGACATGGAAACTGCAACATCTGATGTTTGAAGATAGGATTAACATATCATGGTTGAGGATCATTTACCAAGTTACTCTTTGTATGACATATTTGCAATATGATTAAACAGGTACCATGACCAAGACCAAAAAAAGGAGCACCAGATACAGGAAGATCGTTACTAGAACATCCATAAGGTCCACAAGGCATATAGAAAAATGGCAAAAACCTTTGAAAAGAAGAAAGCATCAGGGACATGGGGAGCATTCCCAGAGAGTATACCAATGATAAAAAGGCCTTCCACCAGCAAGGCTTGGGGAACAGACAAAGATGGGTGTGCAGGAGTGAGTCAATCCACCTCACCCAGGAGCCTCACACAGTGACCTGTCTCCTAACCTACAACCCAAGAACTCACACAAGACTTTGAGCAGTACATGCAACAGGAAATCCCGGAGCTTAAATCTTACATTTCATGTTGCTACCCTGGAGAATAAGATGGACAATATGCTCATCTTGCTATGGGAGATAAAACAGGCAATCCAGAGACTTTAAGAGGCAAGAAGAGCCACAGGGACCCTTTCTTCCCTTCCTCTTCTGCATAGTTGGTTTTATTGTAGATTTTTTTAGATAGCTTAGTTCAGGTAAGTTAGTGCAGTATATGATAGTTTTAGTAGTTTATCGTTTTTAGTAGGGGTGAGTCCATTTTTAGGGGTTTGGTTTTATTATGAGTTTTAGTTGGTGAGGGACCAATGTGTAATTTATGTGTTCATAAAAAAATAAACAAATACAAAAAAAATACAAACAAATATACATTTGTTAAGGCCTAAATGTTTAGTTTATGTATAGATGTAGTTATTGTTGTCTTTGTTGCAGATGTGTTTTTAGGGGGGGTGAGGGTTGATGTTCATCATGTGGTTTTACATGTGTAGAGTAAGGTAGGTTGAGTTAAGATAGTTGTAGGTTGTAGTTAGGATAAGGTAGTGCAGGTTAGGTTAGGATAGTTTAGTTTTGCAGACTAGGTGGTAGTTTTAGCTACATATATTACATATGTTTAAGTTTTTTTTCAAACTGCTACATATAAGTCTCCATCATTATTTACTGTGTTGAATTTACCATGTCTGCTCAGGTAATGTAGGATATATGCCTTCATCTTTGCTAGCAGTATTTGGCTACATTTGTGACTGATTTCCCTATGGAAAGGTATCTGTCCGGTTGGCCAAGGAAACACATGAGCTATCTACAAACATCGTTGAAAAGTGTAAGTGAAAATCTGGATGTGAATGGATACACAGCACTACATAGGCATTCACATGTGGTAGGTCATGGGAAATGCTTTGATGGGATGTTGTTGCTTTCGCACTTACCCTAATTCAAGGATTTTTAACTCGCACACTGATGCCTGCCCTTTACACACTCACAATTGCATCGCTTGCTTGTCACAGAAATGTTGTTTGGTTGCTACTACCCATGGTTAGACCAGCCACCTGTTGTGTTGCACTTTATACTTGGGAGCCTCGATAAGTACTTGCTAGTCAACATATATATCAGGTTCAGCAACTATGTTTCACTCTGTCTGTGTGGCTCCAGCCCACAAATGTTCATTACAACCCTGGCGGTCAGTGTTAAAGCAGCGGTAAGACCGCCAACAGGCCGGCGTAAAAAAAAATGGAATCACGGCCATGGCGGAAACCGCCAACATAGACAGCCACTTTAACACTCCGACCGCCACGGCGGTAGAAACAAACACTGCAGCTGTCACCGCCAACAGACAGGCGGAAGACAGTGTACCGCCCACACTATTGTGAGAGGCCAATCCGCCACCTTTTCTGGGGCGGAACCAACGCGAACAAAAGCACAGCGGAAACAGGACTTGGAAGGGAAAACACTCACCTCTACACATTCCACGAGGAACCAGGACGCCATGGAGCCAGAACTCCAACTGCTCCCTGCAATGGTATTCCTGCTCCTTTACCAGGAGCACGAAAGACGGCGGTGACGACCATGGTGAGTACTGCACCTACAACACAGGGGAGGGGGGAGGGAAAAGAGAGTGACACACACACGCAACATGCAACACCCTCACCCACAACACCATACACACAAATACATGCTGCAACATTTCATTTACACCCTCCCACCCCCCGTGGAAGAACGCAAGGACAAAAGGAAAGGAGCTGAACGATTGTAATAAATAAAAATCCATTAGTCAAAACTTGAAATACAGTATAAACAATTATGTACACCAACTACACAAGTCCGGATAGTGCACCATTCATAGTCCTTGGACCACTGGGCCCAAAATGCATGGGCGAGCCCCACACTCAATACCAGACTCCAAACGGAGAGAACACTGCAGGGGCATCAGATCGAAATGAAACAGGCACCTCAGGGGGAAAGGAAGGGGGGGCACCTCAGCCGGATGAGTGCATGACGCCAGCTCCACGAGGGGGCCCCATGCCCACGGCTGTATCCTGGGGAGTGCAAAGCCACAGTCTCTCAAGTCTCTCCAGTGGGTGGTTTGCCCACTGCATTATCCTCGGGAGTGCAAATCCACAGTCTCTCAAGTCTCTCCAGTGGGTGGTTTGCCCACTGCATTATCCTGGAGAGTGCCAAGCCACATTCTCTCAAGTCTCTCCAGTGGGTGGGTTGCCCACTGCATTATCCTGGGGCGTGCAAAGCCACAGTCTCTCAAGTCTCTCCAGTGGGTGGGTTGGCCACTGCATTATCCTAGGGAGTGCAAAGCCACAGTCTCTCAAGTCTCTCCAGTGGGTGGGTTGCCCACTGCATTATACTAGGGAGTGCAAAGCCACAGTCTCTTAAGTCTCTCCAGTGGGTGGGTTGCCCACTGCATTATCCTGGGGAGTGCAATGCCACAGTCTCTCAAGTGGATAACAGTCTCCACTGGTTCTGGAGGGGGCTTGGTGCCCAGAGTTCTTCATCCTGCCAAGGACTGAGGTAGTGGATGCCTTTCTCCTCTGGTTCTGGAGGGGGCTTGGTGCCCAGAGTGCTTCATCCTGCCAAGCACTGAGGTAGTGGATGCCTTTCTCCACTGGTTCTGGAGGGGGCTTGGTGCACAGAGTGCTTCATCCTGCCAAGGACTGAGGTAGTGGATGCCTTTCTCTACTGGTAGTGGATGCCTTTCTCCACTGGTTCTGGAGGGGGCTTGGTGCCCAGAGTGCTTCATCCTGCCAAGGACTGAGGTAGTGGATGCCTTTCTCCACTGGTTCTGGAGGGGGCTTTGTGCCCAGAGTGCTTCATCCTGCCAAGGAGTGAGGTAGTGAATGCCTTTCTCCACTGGTTCTGGAGGGGGCTTTTTGCCCAGAGTGCTTCATCCTGCCAAGGACAGAGGTAGTGGATTTGATACTCCACTGATGGTGGTGCAACATGCAAGCTGCCCAGGCTCCTGGAACTGACCACCAGCCTCGTACGACTTACCACTGGGGATGGCAGCCATGTTTGTGTTGGTGCCACTGGCTCAGGATGTTGCGGGGCCACTGGCGGTGGTGTCAGTGGCATCGGTGCTTGCGGCGGACTCTGTGGCATCGGTTCTGGCGGCGGCCTCTGTGGCATCGGTGCTGGCGGTGGGCTCTGTGGCATCGGTGCTGGCAGCGGACTCTGTGACATCGGTGCTGGCGACGGGCTCTGTGGCATCGGTGCTGGTTGCGGTCTTTGTGGCAGCAATGCTGGTGGCGGGCTCAGTGACTGCGGTGCTGGTGGCGGGCTCAGTGACTGCGGTGCTGGTGGCGGTGCAGGTGGCGGTGCTGGTGGCGGTCTTGTCCGCTGTGCAGGTTGGCGTCGACGTAGACCTGCCCTTGATTTTCTGGCCCTTCCCCACCTTGGATGGTGGCGCAGCTGGCTTGCCACTATCCACTTTTGTTTTGCCTGAGTCCTTGGTGGCAGGTGTTTTCGCCTTCTCCCTCTGGGATGTGGGCAACTTTTTTACTTTTAGAGGTGGCGGAATGTCCTTGCCGTCGCTCCATGGAACACTGCCAGCCCTGTTGCTTGGCAAACTCCAAAAGCCCACAGTTGCTGGCACCACTGTGCCCGGTGATGTGGTGGCTGAGGTGCTGGGTTGGGACCTGGAAAGGCGGGCCCTAGAGGACGGACGGGGGGGAGGTATAGGGAAGAGGTCAATATTAGACAGGAAAAGCTTTTTAGACACACTGGGACGGGTAGATGGAGGGGGTTTGGGAGTGGAGGAAGAGGTAGTGGTTGTAGGAGGTGTACGTTTGCTGACTTTGGGTGAGGGTGCATGGGCTGGAGGCTGTTGTGAGATGGATGGCTGTTGGCTGGGTGTGTGGCTGCGTTTGTGTAATTTGTGAGGAGGGCTCACAGACACACTGGTAGAGGACACAGGGGATGTGTGAATGGTAGTTGGGGTGGTGAGTGCACATGAGCAGTGTGTGGTGATGGGCGTGCTGGTGATGGAGGAAGTGGCTGAAGATGGAGTGCATACAGGTGTGAGTGGAGACGAGACAGGGAGGGAGGAGGGAGGCGTGGAGGAGGCGGACACACTGGAGGCAGTGGATGTTGGTATGTGTGCATGGGTATGATACTTGTGTGAGTGCCTGTGGAATGTGTGGTGCTTATGTTTGCCAGAGCCAGCCTTGTGTGTTGAGGTGTGTGCATGCTGGTCTGATGGTGTGCTTGGGATAGGCTGAGGTACAGGGGATTGGGTCTGGGTGGAGGAAGTTGGAGGGGGAGGCTGGACACAGGGACAATGGCTGCCATCAGTGCTGAGGCCAGAGTCTGAAATGCTCTCTGATGGGCTGCCTGGCTAGAATGAATGCCCTCCAGGCATGCATTTGTTTGTTGCAACTGCCTCTCTACACCCTGGATGGCATTCAGAATGGTAGACTGCCCAACATTGAGGGATATCAGGAGGTCAATAGCCTACTCACTGAGGGCAGCAGGGCTGACTGGGGCAGTGCCTGAGGTGCCTGGGGCGAAGGAGATGGCCACCATCATAGGTGAGCGGCCACATGACACATGCTGAGGGGCTGCTGGGAGGGCGGTGCTGGTAGGGGGGGTGGCGGCTCTACCTGTTGATGCGGGGGGCACAGAGGGGCCCGCTACTGCAAGGGAGCTCCCATCAGAGGAAGAGTCGCTGTCGCTGATGTCACCCCCTGTCCCGGCCGTGGAGCTCCCCTCACCCTCCTTCCCACTGGTGGCTTCAGACTCTGTTGTCTCGCCCTCCAGGGCCATGTGGGATGCAGCTCCCTCCTGCTCCAGTGCCACTGCTCCTCCGCCTGATGATGCTAATGCACACAAGAACAGGGAGACCACAAAAAGAGGGGGGAAGACAGAAGAAAGACATGTTCAGTGCATGCAATACCACTACCGTTGGCAGACACTACAGACACAGCAGCCCTCTGCACTACGCCATGCACTTAGAGTTCCCTAATTAATCACAGGGCCATGGGGTACAAGGCCTATGCCCGTTTGCTGCACACATGGAAGTCACAGGAGCATGACTAGGTGCAGTTGGCTCTTCCCACTGGTGGGGTTGGGGTGCCACATAGCCTGCCTCATGAAGGGAACTTGCCTACAAAACTCGCCCTGGCCTAGGGGAACCCACAGCCCACCTCCCCCACCCAGACACCTCATAATGCACGCAGAGTCAGCTGAATGAGAGTGTACTCACCCCCTTGTGGCTGCTGTGATGCCCTCAAGCGCCCATCCAGCTCCGGATAGGCCACCGCCAGGATCCAGAACATCAGGGGGTCATGGTGCGATGGGCACCCCTCCTACGTTGGAAGGCCATCCCCAGCTGGGCCTCCGCCGTCTTCTTGCTCCAGCTGCGAATGTCCTCCCATCTTTTACGGCAGTGGGTGCTCTGTCTTTGGTGGTCCCCCAGGGTCCGGACGTCCTTGGCGATGGCACACCAAATATCCTTCATCTGGTGGGCGCTGACCTAGAGGAATAGTACAGGGGAAAAGGAAAATCTTTAACCGTTCGGACCGTCACATTCATTGACCCACGTTCCACCCTTGCAATGACGCACATACACTCACCGTCTGCTCATGCAGGCCTCAGTCCCCCTCCTGTATCTTCCATCCACACCACTCCAAACAGGCATTGCCCATACAGCATGCTCACAGTGTACTCACCTGTTTGTCTGGAGGACTGAAGAGTAGCATGTACCGGGGGAGGACCCCATCCACTAACTTCTCCAACTCCTCCAAAGTGAAGGCAGGGGCCCTTTCTGTAGACACATGAGCCATCGTCGCTTCCAGACTGAGGTCACAGCAGCACTTGCAGTGTAGGTCCTCTCCTGTCGAAGGTCAGGTATCAAGTGAGTGAACAGACAGAAAATGGTGGTCACGTCCGCGGCGGTGTGTACCGTCACCGTCGGCGTACATCATTATTGGCTCCTGGGACCCATAGGGTCCAATGTTAACCAATGCAGGATTGTGCCGCGGTCTTCGACCGCCTACCACAACGGTGTACAACACCAGCGCAGTTACCTCATATCCCCTTGTCCCACCTTACAGGTCAGGCAGCCGCCATTTCAGGGGGCCACATGGCATTATTTTTAAATGTGTCACACCTATCTAGGCCTTGCATACACACAGTGACAGGCACATTGCGGATTGACAAATGTGTGCAATAAATATTTTTTTAATACCTCAGTGTTGGCTGACACTCTGCTCGCTGTTCTCGTCCATAGGTCACGTCCTCTGGGGCAGGTGAGGAGATGGCGGCATCCTCCAGTGTACAGACCAATGGTGGACCTGTCGATAATGGAAGAGAGACACGTAATAGTCACCTACAGACTTGATCGTGCAACAATCCATGAACTGTGCGCCCAGTTGGAGCCAGACCTGATGTCAGCTATCCGCCATCCCACAGGAATCCCCCCACTAGTGCAGGTCCTGTCAGTACTCCATTTCCTGGCAAGTGGGTCTTTTCAAACTACAGTGGCCATTGCATCAGGGATGTCCCAGCCAATGTTCTCAAACGTGTTGTCCAGAGTGTTGTCTGCCCTGCTGAAACACATGCGCAGCTACATCGTTTTCCCTCCGGTGGAGGATTTGCCCACAGTGAAAGGTGACTTCTATGCCCTGGGACATATCCCCTACATCATAGGTGCCATTGATGGGACACATGTGGCCTTGGTCCCCCCCGCAGGAGTAAACAGGTGTACAGAAACCTGAAGAGCTACCATTTAATGAATGTGCAGATGGTGTGTTTGGCAGACCAGTACATCTCCCATGTGAATGCCAAGTTTCCAGGCTCAGTGCATGATGCTTACATTTTGAGGACTAGCAGCATCCCTTATGGGATGGGGCAACTCCAGAGGCACCATGTGTGGCTAATAGGTGAGGACAAGGACCCTATACCGTGTGAATAGTTGTCTGTGTCTGGGGTTGTCCCTATGGGATAGTGTGTGTCTAACAGTTGTCCCTCGACATTTGCAGGTGACTCTGGGTACCCCAACCTGTCATGGCTACTGACCCCGGTGAGAAATCCCAGGACAAGGGCAGAGGAACGCTACAATGAGGCACATGGGCGAACTAGGAGAGTGATCGAAAGGACCTTCGGTCTCCTGAAGGCCAGGTTCCGGTGCCTCCATTTGACAGGTGTTCTCTCTACTACTCACCAAAGAAGGTGTGCCAGATCATCGTGGCCTGCTGTATGCTGCACCACCTGGCTTTTCGATGACAGGTGCCTTTTCTGCAGGAGGATGTTCCAGAAGGAGGTCTTGTGGCAGCTGTGGAGCCTGTGGACAGTGAAGAAGAGGAGGCAGAAGAAGAGGATATCGACAACAGAAACAACGTTATCCAGCAATACTTCCAGTGAGACACAGGTAAGAAGATGTCACTGGCTCACACATCTCATACAATTGTTAGACCTATCATATGTCTGTCACTTTCACCCAGTGTATGGACCCTGACTTATCACTTTGCCTTTCCATTTCACAGATGTGGGTCCCACTGTGTGACCTCTGCTATATTACCTCATGGACTGGAGCTGTGTGATATAGGTATGTTGCCAATACAATCGACATTGCTATTTTCCTTAGTTATTGCAAATACACATTTGTGAAAGCACAGACTGACTCCAGATTGTTTTGTGATTCAAGGGTGTTTATTTCAGTGTAAAATAGTGGAGGGGGTTGTAAAATGGGCAGGGTTGATGGTGGAGGATTGTCCATGGCAGAGTCCAGTCTATTTGTTTCACAGGTGCATTGTCCAAAGGGGCATAGGAAGTGGAGCTAGGGCAGTTGATGGATGGACTGGGTGACAAAGTGGGACAGAAGGATGACATTCAGGGTGGTCTCATTTCCTGGCGGGGGTCTTGGCATTGTTCTCTGTCTTTGTCTTGGATCTCAGGGACCGTTTGCGGGGTGGTTCTCCATCTGCAGGGTTGGGGTGCTGGTGTCGTGGTCCTGTGCCTCCTGTCCACTAGCGCCAGTGGAGGTGGTGGGCTGTTCATCATCCAGGCTAGTGTCAGGGGCCCCTTGTTGTACCACAGTGTCCCACCTGGTGTTTACAAGGTCCTTCAGCAACCCTACAATGGTGACCAGGGTGGTGTTGATGGACTTGAGTTCCTCCCAGATCCCCAAATACTGTTCCTCCAGCAGCCGCTGGGTCTCCTGAAATTTGGCCAGTACCGTTGCCATTGTCTCCTGGGAATGATGGTACGCTCCCATGATGTTGGAGAGGGCCTCGTGGAGAGTGGGTTCCCTGGGCTTGTCCTCCCCCTGTCGCACAGCACTCCTCCCAGTTCCCCTGTTTTCCTGTTCCTCTGTTCCCTGAACCGTGTGCCCACTGCCACTGACCCCAGGTCCCTGATTTTCTTGGGGTGGTGGGTTTGCCTAGGTTCCCTGTAGTGGTGGACACACTGCTGCTTCACATGTCCTGGGGACAGAGGGATGGGCCCGCTGGATGGGTGCTGTGCTGGTGTTTCCTGAGGGGGGAGGCTCTGTGGTGGCATGTGCCAGTGTCAGGGGAACCGACTGTCCTGAGGTCCCAGATGGGCCGGGCTGGTCATATTGATCCAGTTGGACAGAGCTGCTGTCATCACTGTGGGCCTCTTCTGTGGGGGGAGTGGACATGTCTGGAACCTCCTGTCCAGTGACGATGGGTAGGGGTCCTGCAGGGGTGTAAAGGCATGATTATTGCCTCTGTGTGTGCCATCATGTGCAAAGTGTGGGTGACCCTGTACTCCAGTTCTTGCATTCTTGTGTAGGACCTTGTGTGATAATTGGTTTGGGGTCTGTGTGGGTATCTGTAGTGGACATGCTTTGGTGATGGGTGTCCATGCTTTGTTGTTGCATGCGGGGCTTGGTATTGGGATGTGTGGGTTGTGATAGTGGGGCATATGTGAGGTGTTGGAGTGATGGAGGTGAGGGCGGGGTATATGATAGCATGCAGGTAGGGTGGGGGATGTAATAGTTAAGAGTTCACTTACCAGAGTCCATTCCTCCTGCTACTCCTGTGAGGCCCTCAGGATGCAGTATATCCAAGACCTGATCCTCCCATGTTGTTAGTTGTGGGGGAGGAAGTGGGGGTCTGCCGCCAGTCCTCTGAACTGCAATCTGGTGTCTTGAGACCACGCAACGCACCTTCCCCTGTAGGTCGTTCCACCTCTTCCTGATGTCATCCCCAGTTCGTGGATGCTGTCCCACTGCGTTGACCCTGTCTACGATTCTGCGCCATAGCTCCATCTTCCTAGCTATGGAGGTGTGCTGCACCTGCGATCCGAATGGCTGTAGCTCTACCCGGATGATTTTCTCCACAATGACACTGAGCTCCTCCTCAGAGAACCTGGGGTGTCTTTGCGGGGCCATGGTGTGGTGTGGGTGATGTGTGGTGGTGTGTGTTGTGATGTGTGAGGGGATGTGTTTGTGTGTGTGTTGTCTGAGGTGCGTGGATATTTTGTAAGTGATGGTGTTGTGTGCCTGTGGATGCTAGTATTGTTGATGATGGTGTCTCTCTGTGTGCTTCTTTTTTCATTTTTTTTGTAGGGGTTTGTGGGTGATGTGGGTGTGTGTTTTATATTCTATTGGGTGTGTGGGAGTGGTGTGTGTATGTGTGTCAGGTGTGTGTATTTCGAATTGTCCAATGTGGTTGTGTTTCGTATATGTGTGTGTATTTCGAGCGCGGTGATGTGTACCGCCAATGGAATACCGCGGTTGAAAGACTGCCGCATGGATTCGTGGGTCGTGATTGTGCGGGCGTATTCCTGTTGGCGTGACGGTGGAGGTTTTGTTATCGCCAGTTTATCACTGACATTTGGTGTGGCGGACTTGTGTGGGTGTCTGGATTTTGGCAGATTCCGGCCTGTGGGTCGTAATAGCTGTAGCGGAATTCCGCCTCCGCAGCGGTGTGTTGGTGGTCTTCTGCACGGCGGTAAGCGGGATTTGCCGCCAATGTTGTAATGAGGGCCATAGTGTATTTGCAACACACAATACAACATTGCCAAATTAGTCCTGCCTCAGACACACATACAACACACAGGTTGTTGTTAGTGTATTTATTTATAAGTGAAAAATGATATGTTGTTCAAATGGACAATTTACGAGACAACAACCCTAACAGATGTTTCAAGCCAGTGGATAACCAGCCAGCGTCCATGACAGGACATGTGTTGAAGAGGGGTGCTTCAGTAAGGAAGAGGACCACATTGTCATTAGGGTAGATTGGCCTCTATAGCAGTCCACAAATGTATGAGGTCAACAGATGGAGAGTCAAACTGAGGACAGTGACAGTTGTTTTGACACTGGCATGTTGTTATCCATAGGGCAAAGGAGAAAGTGAGTATGTGCCACAGAGAGATACCACTCTGTGCTTTTTCAGGTGAAAGATGTCCAGTCCACATCTTCTTCTTTTGATGAATGCGGTGCCTTTTGTGACAGGGGTGTTGTAGGTGTCAAAGTAGAGGGAGGCACACACGCATCAGGGATGAAGATGTGAATCTTATGTCCACCGCAGCTTTTATCTGTGGTAACACATAAGGCAGCACAGCAGCAAGGAGGATCTGCTGGTTTTGCAACACAGCAGCAACATCATGGCAGTAGGCACCCATGGTGGCAATAAGGGAGCCCTGCTTCCGCTCCATGGACTCCAAGACATTTTGGATTGCCCCAGCTGGTTAGCAACTTGCAGCTGCCACTTTGGCAGGACATTTGCTCATGCCTCTACCTCATGACAGCTAAGTCAGCCAGGGACTGCTGGAGGTCACACAGAGGAGTCTAGGTGCCTTGTATGGTGGAGGAGATGTCCTTCTTTGGACTGAGGCTTGTATGACTGTCTCTAGGGTGCCCATGATAGTCTCCATCCCCAGTCTGTTGCATGTGAGTCCTGGGAGTCTAAGGCTCTTTTGGGCTGGCATGTGGTATCTTTTGGATGTTGGGTGGATCATCTGGAGATACCATAACACTGCCGAGCTTCCCTGCAACTGAAGATGGTGTCTGGGCGACACCCAGCATTTGCTGGCGGGTGTCTGGGTTAATGGTTTGCTGCTTGTCATCCACATAGTCGGTAAAGTCCAAGACAGTCAGTTGGCCAGGATGTATGGGTTCATCCCCTGCAATGAGACAGAGAAATGTTCATGGTGATCTCTGTCAGATGTTTACATGAATAATCAGGTTGACATTCAGAGTTTCAGACGTAGCACTTTCAGTTCAACAGTGATGTGTAGCACACCTCCTAGGCATGGGTATTGATGCCAAATTTCACAGTATTTCAGTTAGTGATGGCAGTCTCTCTCCATTTTCTCACAAGCACTGCGTGCCTACTATGAGAGGGTGGGCCCTATCCTACTGGTTAGATGACAATCACTGGCATTGCCCCATTTCATCACACTCAGAGTTGTTTATCTGCAGAGTGTCACGTATCATGTGACTCAGGCAGACCCCATTGTATGTGTACATGCATCACCCCACATGGTAATAGTGCTGTAAATATTGAGAAGTACCTACAGATGATTCCCACATCTCTAGGCCCAGCCACTTCAACCTGGGTGCCTCCATGACTCCTGTCATTTATGATGGCTAAGTGGTTCTTTGTATCCATTGTCAGGTCCCAGTTTGACATCCTCCAAATTTTGCATGTGGCACTGTGAGACAGTGTTGCATCATACACCCTCCTCTCATGTGCTACATCTTCCCCCAGGTCCAAATAACATGTAGATTGTAGTTCCTGAATGGGCTGTTCTCTGCCATCCCTTCCCAGATGTAACACAAGTGTTGCTCAATGAGACACAGCAGTAAATGTGTATTTGTGTGGCTATATTGCAAGTCACATGTTCATTCCCCCAATCAGATGAGTTGTTTCTTCTGTAACTCAGCCATTCCATTCAGAGGATTTACATTCTTGATTAGTGAGCATGGGCCAAAGTAGCACCGAGTGGCTACATAGTGCAAGGTGGCCTGCATTGTCACAGTCAGGTTCTGCAAGGTAGCAGTGTGCATACTTGGTGTATTGCTCCAGTCCATGTTTTTTACTGTATATTCTGGGAGTTGTATTTGTGGTGCTTACTGTTGTACATTGCACTGCAAGTGCCAGAATACAAAGAAAGCTAAACGTGGACTGATTTTGCACTTCACACATTGTAGGGAGTATGGTGACAGGACTAGGCTGGGCTGTGCATATTGTGAGTGGTCAGTGTGCATTACATTTCTTTGTTGTTTAAACATACATGTGCCAGCATACTACAGTTTGGCCTGCAGACATTGCATTGTAAAGCTGAGACATAGCTGCCTGCCCTATACGACATCACCTATTTGCCACATAGCCCCTCACTACAACTTACCCTGTGGTTCTTGTTGTTTGTCATAGGCCACAGTGTCCTGTCCTGGGACTCCCGTCACTAACTGCTCAGGGATAACGGCTGACACCATCTCCTCCAACTCATAGAGGTGCTCCTGGGGCACTGGACTTCCACCTTTGGTCTGCAATGCTGCTTTGTGGTTGCTGGTCAGTTTCTCCTTTGTCCTGCGCTTGTAATCATGACAGTACTTCTTACAATCAATCACTGTCCTCTTGACTTCTGTCACACTGTTGAAAGTGTCCA
Organism: Pleurodeles waltl; assembly: GCF_031143425.1. Classification (NCBI taxonomy): domain Eukaryota; kingdom Metazoa; phylum Chordata; class Amphibia; order Caudata; family Salamandridae; genus Pleurodeles; species Pleurodeles waltl. Next base: position 862,848,700 of record NC_090442.1, on the reverse strand, counting down.
TAATGGACTGCCATATAGCCTCTTTCCTCCTCAATGGCAATTTTGAGGTGACAAATAGTTTATGTTCATGCTCCGTCACCTCAGTGATCGGGATGTTATTCTCCTCCTCACTAAACTTGCCCCTCCTCTTCCCCTTCTCCTGGGAATCTGTGTGGACATCCTGGCTTGTACTGGAATTGCTGGGTTTGTGCTGGGCCTCTGGTCTCCTATGGTCTCCATGTCTGCTTCTGTAGTGTGTTATGTTTTTTTTCCCCCCAAATGTGGTATTTTTAACAGTTTTTTAATGTTTTATGTGCTCAAAAATGACACTGGGATGGCTTATGTCAAATTATGTGCTGCTACTCAGCCTAGCATCACTTTTGCAACAGTAGCATAATTTTTTTATTACATGGTGGCGCACAGGTTAGCATCATTTGTTTGATGCAGCCAGGGTCCTAAAGCCATGGTGTGCCGTTTTGTAAATAGGGCACAAGCATGGCTTTAGGATCTGTCGTACCACAGCATTAACATTTTTGATGCATCCTGTTTTGCGGCAACTGTTGGAAAATGGGTTATTGGTAAGGGCAGGTAAGTACCTACACTTAGCAATAGGCCACTAACCTCCACTTAGGTCCAGTTAGGTCTCAGTAAGTTAAACTCAGCTCAACCCTTGGTAGCATGGCAATGAGCAACAAGGCTTAACTTAGGAGACAGAGTGTAAAGCATTCATATATCACAAAACAGTAATTATATAAAACACAGGAAACTGTTTAAAAATCCAAAATCAATTTACAAAAATAGATTATATGTTTATCTTTAAAATGACACCAAAACAAATAAAATCAGATAAGGGGAACTGGAGATAAGAATTTTCTATGAATTAATGCTTTCTAGCACATAGAAGCAACTAGCGCTCAAAGGGTTAAAAAAGGTCACACTGGAAAGGAACAAAGTCCAGAGTTCAGGCCACCCACGAGGTAACACTGTCACACTTACTTTCAGAAGTGTTTGATTCAGGAAAGTGGTCCACAGCACCAACCAAGGGTTCAGAGGCTATGGGGTGCCTCCTGGGGTCTGGGACTACAACTCCCACAATGCACCTCTTCAACTTATGGAGTTGCTCCAAATTTCTCCAAACTTCTGGATCTTCTTCCAGAGGTCCTTTTAGTGTCCTTGAAGTGTCCACAACTTGATCCAAGGTTCCAGAAGCTCTGAGTTGCTCCTTGGGAGTTGGGACTACAATTCCCAGAATGCACCTGGTCAGAATCCTCAAATGGCCACTGGGCGCTGGTCAGCTGGGCTCTGCTTGCAGGACTTGATGCAGGGGACTCTGGGCAGCTTCTTTGTACCTGTAGCAAACAGGGAGTTCCTTCTTGAAACAGTAGAAGACAGGTAAAGACCTTTTAGTGGTGAATCCCAAGTGTGCAGCTGGTGCAGGCCTCCAGAGTGCAGTGTCCAGTTGCAGGTCAGGGGTCCATCAGAGCAGTCCTTCTTCTCCTGTAGTTCTTCCTTGTTGGAATCTGAATGGGATCTGAGGTGTGGGTGCAGGTCTGCCAGTTTTATCCCTGTTCCTGGGTGAAAAACAGGGGGGTCCTGGTTCTCCAATCAGGGGCAGGGTCTTCCCCCTGTGATGACCACTTCCTGGCAAGTGTGGCAAAAATCAATCCTAGGGAGCAACATTCCTCAAAAATCCATCATGGCTGAAAGTGATTTTTGGAGGTTACATCTGGCTGAGCCAACCCACTGCTGTGGCTATAAATCCTAGACACGCCCCTCTCCTGCCCTCTCCTAATCTAATCAAGGGGGCACCTAATTGTCTGGGTTTGCAGGATGTGGGTGTGTTGTTGGAGGCCAGTTTGGCAGCCCTCCCCTTCCTGCCTCACCATCTGCTGAGGGGAGAGCTCCTCCCACAGGCACATCTCTTTGTGTGAAGCCAGGACACTGCACACCTCCTCAAGGCAGCCTGGCCAGGCTGAAAGAGGCTGGCCAATCAGAGCACAGCAGTAAAAACACTGCAGGGCTGAAGTTGGCAACTTATCAGGTAAAGTTTAAATCTCTTTACCTGAACAAGTTATATTAAATCCAACAACTGGAAGTTGTGGGATTTGTTATAACAATTAATTTGATACCAAACTTCTGGTATCTGTTACTTAAGGGGACTTTTACAATTAAAATAAAGTCTCCCAAATCTAGCTTATGGAGGCCATTCACTACAATAAGGGAAAAACAAATGTGGATGTTTTTACCTCACCAGGGCTTATAAAACTATTTTTTTAAGGTCTCTGCTTATGGTTACATGACACCCAGCACTAGGGGCATATAGGGCACACCTTAGGGGTCACGTATATGTAAAAAAAAGGTAGTTTAGGACTTTGGAACTACTTTTAATTCCAAAGTCGAATTTGCATATAACTTTAATTTAAAAGTAGCCAGCAAGGCAGGCCTGCCTTTACAATGACACTGGGCACCTCAGCAGTGCGCCTATGGGTGACTACCTATGCTGGGGTCACTAAACCTACATGCCCTACCATATACTAGGGACCCATAGGTAGGTTAACTTAGCCAATTATAATTAGCCTAATTTGCATACTGATTTTACACAGAGCACAGGCCCTGGGACTGGTTAGCAGTAGCCAGGGCACAATCAGAGTCAGGAAAACACCAGCAAAAAGTGGAAAATGGGAGCAAAAAGTTAGGGGGCCTCTGCAATCAGTCCTGTTCTCTCACAGCAACCATGTGTCATTTCTTGTAAATGAGGCCCTGAATCTCTATCAACCTTACTCTAAACATATAAATTCTCATAATGAGGGTAGAAGTCAATTCATACATGGGTATTGTGCAAGTTATTTGTGCAAAACATACAATGGAATTAGGTATTTCTAAACCAGATTAAGGTGCATATCATTAGTTATACAATGTTGACATTTGCAATAAAAGCGAGAACATATTCTTAAAGGCAATTAAAGTGATAAATTGAGTGAACAACGAAATCTTGGGATTTCTATGAAACTGTAAATACATTATTTTTTTCTTTACAGCTGTCCATCTATTGCTAGCAATTCTCATTGACTTTTTTATCTTTACAAGAATAAAACGATGATTGGTCAAGTGAAGAATATCATCTTCTTATTTGTCACTTGTGGATGTCCCATGTCTGTTTCAGGGAAATGATTACAGAAAACCTATTTAAATGTTGTACACACCCACACATATATAACTTTTGCTGTTTATAACTATTTCCAAATTCATATGCCACAGTTAACTGCAGAGGTTAGTTACAACTGAAAGGTTCAGATAAACGTGGTAGAGAAATTATAGGGAATAGAACCAATCAGCCCAACTTTCACATGGTGGGTGAAAGAAATATTTTTAAGTAAGAGGAAAGCGATATCTAAAGTCAATTGAAACGTGTAAAGTTTCTAACCCTAAAAGGGCATATTATATGCTTACTTACAAAACATACACATATAGAGGTATGAGAGGAGTTGTTGGTGCTTTTTTTTAGTAACTTCATTAGGACTGTTCCTTAAGAAAGTCTCACGTTAGGCCTGTTGAAGGGACCTTATGTAAAAAGAGAGGCTAAAAAAACAAACGCTTTGCTATATCTTTCCATCGTTGTTTATTATTGGTGAGCTACAATTTTTGGATGTATACAGGGTACATAAGTGACATTTGTTTCAGCTGTAGGGAACACAGTCTTCAGAAATCTTCCAAAAATACACCCTGGGTCGAGGTTACGAAAACATTGCACAGGTGAAAAGGGTAGCAAATGCACAACAGTGCAACAGTGTTTTGGCTGTTTTCAGTAACAGGATACCAAACAAACACATTTTTCACCCGTTGATTGAACGTAAACCTCTTTGGCATCTGCAAAGGTTGAGAAAATAGACTGTGAAACGACTGAAGAAAATATTTAAAAATTATTTTGATTAGGAACCTTTTAACATGTATCATACAAATTTCAACAAAGAAAACAATAGAATCCACTAAGCTTTAGTTAAAAATATGAACGAAGCTATTTTTCTTTATTTATCTTGCGTAAAGTAAACTGTTTTCGCTCCAAACTAGGGGGCATACTTGAAAAAAGCGGGCTGCTCACATTGGAGCACTACTTTTCTTGCGCCTTTTAGTGTGTGCCGTATTGAAAATATGGCGAACCATGGCACAGGGTGGGGGGAATAGCGTAATTTTTTATAGGCTATTGATGTACTCTGCAGGAGTAGCGCTACTCCTGCAGGGTACATAGGGGCCCATTATGAATAATGGAAGCCCCCTTTTAACACCTGCTCCAAGCAGGCGCTAAACTTGCTGAAAAAAATGGCGCAGGGAAATGTGTTAGATGGGGGAACTCTCCCTTGCATACATTATGACTGGCGCAGGCATAATGTGGTGCAAGGGTTTACAAAGTAGCACAATGCATGCATTGCATCACTTTGTAAACATGGCGCGTGTAAAAAGCCATTTTATCGCCGCCTTAGCATCAAATAAATGATGCTATGATGGCACTAAAGTGGCGCTAGGGTGTCTTAATTCTGCCCCCAACTTTCATCTTCAACCTTTCACTGGCCCATGGGTTTTGTGGCATGTTGCATGTTGCTGCTACTGCCACAATAACCACACTGTCACATATGTAGAGAATACCAGGACCGCATTACTTTTTTTTGTAGAAGCTCTGGATTACATTAATTAGACAAACACCTCCAGCGGTCTTATCATGATCACTTCATACATCTGCACTCGTGTAGACGACAGCTACATATCCATTTTTGTAGAAATCGCACTGTCTATGTATAGGGCATGCACTACTGTGGTATCTTGTGCTGCAGAAACATTGAGTCCTATTCACAAAACTGAGGGCCAGATTTAATGACATTGTGTGTAGTGGTTACAACACTTTTGTGGTGCATCCATGATGCTAAATGCTAAAATGCTAAAAGCCATGTAAATGTGTGATTTGCGTTGCCTTGCATGGTTTTGAAAAAAAAACTGTAACACAGTACAGTGGCTTGCACTGCATTGCTTTACATTTCATTCTGGGAGGTGTTCCACACAGTCCCAGATTTAGAAAGGTTTGTAAACCTGGGATTTAATTAACTCACGCCCCCACCATGCACAGTTCGTTTTTTTTATAATAATTTGACTGCCAATCCTATATTGATATTTTTATTGATGTGGACAGGCCTTGCGACCAACCTCTGATAACCACCCAAGCCTTTGGCTTTGCGTGGCGGGAGTTGGCCGCAGAGCCTGGCCTGCAGCCAGTCCCTGTGGCCAACCCCTTAACCACCCAATCCCATGCTGCACACAGCCTTTCTCTTTTCCAGAAGTGGAGCTTGAACTGAGGCACCTGCTGCATTTATATTTGTGAGTGCTTCCTTTACAGGTTTAATTTCTGTGAAATGAGAATCTAGGCCAGAATGGCTGAGCCTTTTAATACTTTTTGGGGGGGCACGGGGCCCACTCCCCAAGCCAATTTTGGTTCTGGCAACCCGATACCCCGGGACCCGGCCTCACCATATACTTTTAATTAAGGGGATGGAGGCCACGCGGCCCCCTCTACCAGCCTATTTCTGCCCGGGGACATCATCCCGGGGCCCAGCCATAAATCCTTAGTGCCCCGCAGGGGGTCATTACAACATTGGCGATAAAAGCCACCTACCGCCGTGCAGAAGACCGGCAAAACACTGCCGCGGCCGCGGAATTCCGCCACAGCTATTATGACCCACATCTCGAAATACGACAAAATTCAGACACCCACACAAGTCCGCCACACCAAAGGTCAGTGATAAACTGGCGAAAACAAGACCTCCACCGTCACGCCAACAGAAACACGCACATGCTATTACGACCCACGAATCCACGCAGCGGTCTTACAACCGCGGTATTCCATTGGCAGCACACACCGCCGCGCTCAAAATACACACATCTCCAAAACACCACCACATTGGACAATTCCAAATACACACACCTGATACACATACACACACCACTCCCACACACACAATACAATATAAAACACATACCCACATCACCCATAAACCCCTACGACACAAATATCTGAAAGAAGGCCAGAGAGAGACAACAGCAATAGACAACCCCACCACACAGAGGCACACAACACCATCACCCATACAACATCCACGCTCAAAACACCCCACGCCACCACACATCACCACTCACATCAACACATACACCACCCCACACATGACCTACACCACCCCATGTCACGCCAAAGACACCCCAGGTTTTCCGAAGAGGAGCTCAGGGTCATGGTGAAGGAAATCCTACGGGTAGAGCCACAGCTATTTGGAGCACAGGTGCAGCACACCTCCTTAGCCAGGAAGATGGAGCTATGGCGAAGAATCGTCAACAGGGTCAACGCTGTGGGACGGCATCCAGGAAATCCGGAGGGCATCCGGAAGAGGTGGAAAGACCTACGGGGGAAGGTGCGTTCCGTGGTCTCAAGACACCACCTGGCGGTTCAGCGGACTGGCGGCAGACCCCCACCTCTTTCCCCACAACTAACAACATGGGAGGAGCAGGTCTTGACCATCATGCATCCTGAGGGCCTCGGAGGAGTCGGTGGAGGATGGGACACTGGTAAGTCAAATCTTAACTATCATATACCCCACCCTACCTGCATGCTATCTCACACCACCACCCTCACCACCTCCCCTATCACGCCAAATCCTCACTAATGTACTCAATACACAAACCACACATCCCAACACCAAGCCCTGCATGCAACACCAAAGCGTGGTCACCCCTCACTAAAGCATGCCCACAGCACATACCCTTAACACCCCCCGAACCATCATCACACAAGCCCCCACACTGGAATGCTATCACTGGGGTACACGCTCACCCACCCATTGCACACAATGACACACACACATGCAATAATCATGCTTTTATACCCCTGCAGGACCACTACCCAACGTCACCAGACAGGAGGGTCCAGACATCTCTACCCCACCCACAGAAGAGGCCCACAGTGATGACAGCACCTCTGGCCAACTGGATCCAGATGACCAGCCCGGACCATTGCGGGCCTCGGGACAGTCGGTTCCCCTTGCACAGGCACAGCCCAACACTGACCTTCCACCCTCTGGTAACACCAGCACAGCACCCACCCAGCGGGCCCATACCTCCGTACCCAGGACACGTCAATCAGCGGTGTGTCCACCACTACAGGGAACCCAGGGTAACCCACCACCCCAACAACAGGGACCTGGGGGCAGTGGTAGTGGGCACACGGTCCAGGGGTCGGAGGCACAGGAACACAGGGGAACTGGGAGGGCTGCTGTGCGACAGGGGGCGGACAGGCCAAGGGAACCCACTCTCCACGAGGCCCTCTCCTCCATCATGGGAGCCTACCACCACTCCCAGGAGACGATGGCGACGGACCTGGCCAAGTTTCAGGAGACCCAGCGCCTGCAGGATGAACAGTATTTAGGGTTCAGGAAGGAGCTCAGAACCATCAGCTCCACCCTGGGCACCATCATAGGGGTGCTGAAGGACATACAAAAGACCATGAGGGACACTGTGGCACTACAAGGGGCCCCTGACACTAGCATGGACTAGCATGGACGATGAACTGCCCACCACCTCTGTCGGCGCTAGTGGACAGGACGCCCCGCCACAGGACCACCACACCAGCACCCCACCCCCTGCAGACAGAGAACCACCCCGCAAGCAGTCCCTGAGATCCAGGAACAGGACAGAGCAAGATGGCAAGACACCCGCCAGGAAATGAGGCCACCCTGATTGTCCTCCCACTGCCCCACTTTGTTACCCTATCCAGATTTCAACTGCCCCAGTTCCACTTCCTATGCCCATATGGGCAATGCACCTGTGTGACTAATAGACTGGACTCTGCCATGGACATTCCTCCACCATCACCCATCACCATTTTCCCACCCACTCCAATAATTAGCACTTCAATAAACAACCTTGAACCACAAAACAATCTGGAGTCAGTCTGTGATTATGAAAATGTGTATTAACTATGACAATGGCAAAATCCGTTCGAAAATGTAATGTCAACATACCTATGTCACACATCACAAGTCCATGAAGGATGCAAGCAGATGACACACGTTGGTAATCACAACTGTGAAACCGTAATGGAAATGTACAACTCAGTTACCATATACTGCTACTAATTGACAGACAGGATAGAGGTAGAATTGTGAAAGTGAATGTGATAGTTGAAAAAAAATTCTCACTTGTGTGTCACTGGAAATATGTCTTCTCCCTCAGCTTCATCCTCATCACTGTCCACAGGGTCCACAGGCTTCACAGCTGCCACAACACCGTCATCTGGACCATCCTCCTGCAGAAAAGGCACCTGGCGTCGCAAAGCAAGATTGTGAAGCATGGAGCAGGCGATGATGATCTGGCACACCTTCCTTGGTGAGTAGAATAGGGAACCACCTGTCATATGGAGGCACCTGAACCTGGCCTTCAGGAGGCCGAAGGTGCGTTCGATCACCCTCCTAGTCCGCCCATGGGCCTCATTGTAGCGTTCCTCTGCCCTGGTCCTGGGATTCCTCACTGGGGTCAGTAGCCATGACAGGTTGGGGTAACCAGAATCCCCTAATAGCCACACACGGTGCCTCTGGAGTTGACCCATCACATAAGGGATGCTGCTATTCCGCAGGATGTAGGCGTCATGCACTGAGCCAGGGAACATAGCATTCACCTGGGAGATGTACTGGTCTGCCAAACATACCATCTGTACATTAATCGAATGATAACTCTTCCGGTTCCTGTACACCTGTTCACTCCTGCGTGGGGGGACCAGAGCTACATGGGTGCCATCAATAGCACCTATGATGTTGGGGATATGTCCCAGGGCATAGAAGTCACCCTTCACTGTAGCCAAATCCCCCACCTGAGGGAAAACGATGTAGCTCCTTACGTGTTTCAGCAGGGCAGACAACACTCTGGACAGCACATTGGAAAACATAGGCTGGGACATCCCTGATGCCATGGCCACTGTTGTTTGAAATGATCCACTTGCAACGAAATGGAGCACTGATAGCACCTGCACGTCAGGGGGTATTCCTGTGGGATGGCTGATTGGTGAGATCAGGTCTGGCTCCAACTGGGTACACAGTTCCTGGATTGTGGCACGGTCAAACCTGTAGGTGATGATCAAATGTCGCTCCTCCATTGTTAGCAGGTCCACCAGCAGTCTGTACACCGGAGGATTCCGCCATCTCCTCAAATGTCCCAGCTGACGGTGCCTAAGAAGGACAACAGCGACAAAAGAGTCAACAAAATCCCAGGTATGTACCCACAGCTACACAGAACACGACACCAAATACAAAACTCATCCTGTATGTGTGTTGAGTGTAGGCCTAGGTATGTGTGATGCAGTAGTAAATGAAGCCATGTGGGCCCCTGAAATGGCGGATGCCTGACCTCTAAAGTGGGACAATAGGGTGTGAGGTATCTGCGCTGGCGTTGTACACCGTCGCGGTACATTGGACCCTATGGGTCCCAGGAGCCAATGACGAAGTGCGCCGGCGGTGATGATACGCACCGCCGCGGACGTCACCGCCGCGGACGTGACCGCCATTTACTATCTGTTCAATCACTCGATACCTGATCTTCGACAGGAGAGGACCTATACTGCAAGTGCTGCTGTGACCTCGGTCTGGAAGAGAAAATGGCGGCTGCGTCTGGGGAAAGGGCCCCTGCCTTCACTGCTCAGGAGTTGGAGAAGCTAGTCGACAGGGTCCTCCCCCAGTACACGCTACTCTACGGTCCCCCAGACCAACAGGTAAGTACACAGGGAGCACGTTGTATGGGCTATGCCGGGTGGAGAGGGCTGGATGTCAGTAGCAAGGGGGAAGAGTTAAGTGACCATGAAGGACTGTGAATGCATGTGCCACATGGCAAGGGTAGGGATGGGGGCCACTCACTTCGACGGTGTACTAGTTAATGACTTCTCTTCTTCCCCTGTACATGTCATGTAGGTCAGCGCCCACCAGAAGAAGGACATTTGGCATGCCATCGCCAAGGACGTCTGGACCCTGGGGGTCCACCAGAGATGAGGCACCCACTGCCGGAAAAGATGGGAGGACATTCGCTGCTGGAGCAAGAAGACGGCGGAGGCTCAGCTGGGGATGGCCTCCCAACGTGTGAGGGGTGCCCGTCGCACCATGACCCCCCTGATGTTCTGGATCCTGGCGGTCGCCTACCCTGAGTTGGATGGGCGCTTGAGGGCATCACAGCAGACACAAGGGGGTGAGTACAACATCATTCTGCGGACTTTGCGCACAGTGGAGGGGTCTGGGTGGAGAAGGAGGGCTGTGGGTTCCCCTAGGCCAGGGCGAGTTAGGTAGGCTAGGCCCCTCCATAATGCATGCCATGTGGCACTCCACCCCACCTCTGTAGAGTGCCAAGTACAGGTATACATGCCCCTGAGTCATCTATGTGTGCAGAAGTCCACTATAGCCATGTAGGCCAGATCCCAGGAATTGCATCTGTAGAGGCCAAGAGCACGGCGTAGTGCAGGGGGCTGCTGTGTCTGTATTGTCCGCCAACGGTAGCGGTAAGCCATGCACTCAACCTGTCTTTCTTCTGTTGTCTCCCCCCTTTTTGTGCTCTCCATGTTCTTTTGTGCATCAGCATCATCAGGCGGAGGTACAGTGGCACCGGAGCACGAGGGAGCTGCATCCAACATGGCCATGGAGGGCCACACCACAGACTCTGAATACGCCAGTGGGACGGAGGGCGAGGGGAGCTTCACGTCGGTCACCGGATCAGCAACCAACAACACGGACTCGTCCTCCGATGGGAGCTCCCTTGTGGTGGCGGCACCATCTGTGCCCCCCACTTCTACAGGTACAGCCGCCACCCCCCCTACCAGCACGCCCTCCCAGCAGCCCCTCAGCCTTCGCTCTGTGCCTGCTCACCCAGGAGGGTGGGCATCACCTTCGCCCCAGGCACCTCAGGCCCTGCCCCAGTCACCCCTGCTGCCCTCAGTGAGTAGGCCATTGACCTCCTCAGGTCACTCACTGTTGGGCAGTCTACCATTGTGAATGCCATCCAGGGTGAAGAAAGGGAGTTGCAACAAGGTAATGCATTCCTGGAGGGCATTCATTCTGGTCAGGCTGCCCTTCATCGAACCCTGCAATCTCTGGCCTCAGCACTGATGGCAGCCATTGTCCCTGTGTCTAACCTCCCCCCTCCAACTTCCTCCACCCAGACCCAATCCCCTGTACCGCAGCCTATCCCAAGCACACCATCAGACAAGCATGCACACACCCCAACACACAAAAGTCGCTCAGGCAAACATAAGCACCACACATCCCACAGGCACTCACACAAGCATCACTCACATACAGACACAGCAACATCCACTGCCTCCACTGTGTCCCCCTCCTCGTCGTCTCCCTTCTCCCTTCCAGTGTCGTTACACTCTCACCTGCATGCACTACATCTACAGGCACTAGGACTCGCACCAGAACACCCAGCACCACACCCCGCTCACCTGCACTCACCACCCCCACTACCATTTACACGTCCCCTGTGTCCACTCCCAGTGTGTCTGAGACGCCCCCTCCCAAAGTACACAAACGCGGGCACCCACACACCCAACATCCATCCACCTCATGACAGCCTCCAGTACCTGCACTCCCAGACCCCCTCCAGCTACCCATCCCAAGGTTCGTCAGAAACTCTTCCTCCGTGACGTTGACCTCTTTCCCCCTACCCCTACCGCTCCCATTCATCGGTCCCGTAGTAGCACCTCAGCCAAAAAAAGTCCGGTACCAGTGGTGCGTGTTAAAGGTGTGTGGAGTGCACCGGCTACCAGGGCAGCCAGTGTGACACGGAGCCAAAGCACTGCCAGTCCACCCCCTGTAAAGCACCTTAAGTTGGAAAGTGGCCGACGGGAGAGGGTGAAGACTCCTGGCGGGAAAACAGCTCACAAGGGTCCCGGGGGGAGTGCTGAGTCTGCTGTGACTCCTCCCAAGGTGTTGAAGGGGCAGAAGAAGTCTCCAAAGTCTGGGAAGAGCAGCACGGCGGAGAAGGCCGCCATCCTCCCCTCCGGCCGGGACGCCACCGCCAGCAGTATCGTCACAGGTCAGGAGACCACCGTTGGAGTCTGTGCCCTGGAGGGCACCAGTATCGTCACAGGTCAGGAGACCACTGCCGGAGTCAGTGCCCTGGAGGGCACCAGTATCGTCACAGGTCAAGAGACCACCACCGGAGTCAGTGCACTGGAGGGCACCAGTATCGTCACAGGTCAGGAGACCACCGCCGGAGTCAGTGCCCTGGAGGGCCACAGCAGCCACAGCCCCGCTGCGCACTGAGGAACCGTAATGCCACACACCGCTGCACGGGTCAGAGACAGCAAAGGCAAGCACCGCTGAACAGGCCACAGACCGACATGGTGAAGACCGCTGAACTGGCCAAAGACCGACATGGTGAAGACCGCTGAACAGGGCAAAGCACCGCCATGGCAAAGCACCGCTGAACAGGCCAAAGACTGACATGGTGAAGATCGCTGAACAGGGCAAAGCACCGCCAAATCAAGCTTCGTTAGCCCATGTGCAGCTGGGACAGTGACGGAACAGGGTCCGTCATGGGGAGCGTGACGCACTCCGGGCACCAGTCCCCCTCCAGAACCAGTGGAGACCTGCATCCACTCTGTCTGTCCTTCACAGGATGATGCACTCTGGGCACCAGTCCCCCTCCAGAACCAGTGGAGACCTGCATCCACTCTGTTTGTCCTTCACAGGATGAAGCACTCTGGGCACCAGTCCCCCTCCAGAACCAGTGGAGACCTGCATCCACTCTGTCTGTCCTTCACAGGATGAAGAACTCTGGGTACCAGTCCCCCTCCAGAACCAGTGGAGACTGTTATCCACTTGAGAGACTGTGGCTTTGCACTCCCCAGGATGGTACAGTGGGCAAGCCACCCACTGTAGAGACTTGAGAGACTGTGCCTTTGCACTCCCCAGGATACATCAATGGGCATGGAGCCCCCTCGTGGATCTGGCGTGGTGCTGTAATCCGGCTGAGGTGCCCCCCCTTCCCTTGCCCCTGAGGTGCCTGTTGTATTTCTATCTGATGCCCCTGCAGTGTTTTCTCCGTTTGTGGACAGGTATCTAGTGTGGGCCTCGCCCATGCATTTTGGGCCCAGTGGTCCACGGACCTTGAAATGTGCATACCTGCACTACTAATCGTGATGTATATATTTGGAAAGTGTATATCTATCTGCATATAGTAGGTTACTGTATTTTGATACATTACAATGTTTGAACTGATTTTGTTTTGTCTTTGCATTCTTCCGGGGGGGTTGGGGGTTGTTACTGTGCTGTTTGGAACTGCATTGGTGTGTGTGCTGTAGTGTGCGAGGGTCGGGTTGAGGGTGGGGGTGTTGCGTGTGTGTCCCCCTGACTTTTGCCTCCCCCCTCCCCTATGTCGTAGGTGCAGTACTCACCGTTGTCTTCAGCACCTACGTTGCTGGTGATCGTACAGGAGCAGGAAGACAAGCGCAGGGAGTATTTGTAGTTCGGGCTCCATGGTAGCCTCCTTCCCGCCCCGGAAAAGGTGGCGGATTGCCGGGTTGTGATACTGTGGGCGGTACTTTGTCTTCCGCCTGTCTGTTGGCGGTGACCGCCGTGCTGCTTGTCTGTACCCCCGTGGCAGTCGGAGTGTTAAAGTTGCTGTCTATGTTGGCGGTTTCCGCCACCGTCATAATTCCCTTTTTTTGTCCGCCAGCCTGTTTGCGGTATTACCGCAGCTTTAACACCGTCCGCCAGGGTTGTAATGACCACCCTAGTGTGCATTGGAAACCACAGGAAAGCATAAAAGCCCCTGCGGTCCCAGTCGGCTACCCGCCTCAGGCATTGCTTTTACGCACAGGGAGCTGCTAAAGATGCAGCTCCCTGTCTCCAAAAGCAATTGTTTCCTTTCTTTCCCTGCCGGCAGGCAGGGAAAGAGAGGAATCCTCCACTCCCTGAAAATGAGAGTAGTTTGACAGCAGATTAGCTCCTGTCTTATGGTAACTATAACTCGTGCCCCCACCATGCACAGTTTTTGTCAAAAAATTTACCGCAAATACTACATTGATCTTCTCAATGATATTATCAAAGATGTCATGAATGCCGTAATTTGTAAGGTAATAAGCAGTTGGTTTTTGTCAATGAATTTAATTTTTTTTTAATGCAAAACTGTTTGACAGCTCTCCCTCGCTGCGAACAGAGTGTTTGATGTGACTTGACAGCAGCTGTCGAAGCTGCTGCCAAGCCATAGCAAACAGCTGTGCTATGCCAGGAGATCGCAGGAGCCGGCCGGTGGGGTGGTGGTCCCCCGGGCACAGTAAGCACCTTGTTTCGTAAGAAAACAATTGGGAATAGTCTGCTCCATGCTAAAAGCTGTCACCCCATCAATCTTATACAGAGTATTCCTTATGGAGAATTACTTAGAGCCAAAAGAAGTTGTAGTGATAATACAGATTTTCTTCTGGAAGTAAAAACTATGAGGAATAGATTCCTTGAGAGAGGGTATCCCCGGAACCTTATTGATAATACCTGTAAGAAAGTGCTGTCGTTGGACCGTGAAAAATTATTAATCCCCCAGGCCGAGGATAAAGGTGATGAAAGTCAGGCTGTAAGATTAATTACAACCATCCACAATCGAGCGTAGTAGGTAAGATGTAGTTTGAATAGATTTTGGGACATATTAAGAACAGAGGAGCATTTGGTGGATGCCATTGGGCAGAAACCTCAAATTACATTTAGGAGATGTACCTCTCTTAAAGACAAGCTCTGTACTAGTATGACATATTCTGCACAAACTTGTAGACAGACATCAATACAAGGTTTTTACATATGTGGATCTTGCAAAGCATGTGAAGGCAGCAACAGCTGTAAACAAATACAGTTATCACAACAAACTCAACCTTTCATAATTAGAAAACATTTAAATTGTAATACAGAACTATGCATTTATGTTTTGAGGTGTCCTTGTGATAAATTCTATATCAGCAGCACAATCCATAAAACAAAAATACGTGTGCTGGAACATATGAGAGCTATTGTTAGGGAGGATAAAACATATCCCATTGCAAGGCATTTTGCCTTATATCATCAAAAGAATACTAATTTATTGAAATTGTGTGTGTTGGACAGTATTCCTATCTGCATGAGAGGTGGGAATAGAGAACAGGAACTCAGGAGATTAGAGTCAAACTTCATTATCAAGTATAGAAAAATTTTCCGGAAGGATTAAATCTTGATGAGGAGTTATCAGTGCATTTAGGATTAAATATAAATATGAGTATACCTTGAATAATTTGAATAGTTTAATCAGCTGGCTTTCACACATACTTTTTTTAATTTTAAACTTACATTTTTTTTTTGAAAAATACTCCCTAAGATTTTATTGGTGATGGTAGTTATGGTAGATAATTGATCAGGTTTAGCGTACATAGTAGTTTGGAAATTGTAATTTCAAAATGTGATTATTTTTGTTTTCTTTATTTATCAGGGTGACATTGTGGCAATAGAGTCAAAAGGCAAAAGAGTTATTATATCAAAGAACTGGCTAGTGCAGTATGAAATCGATTTTGAAATAGAATCCTAAAGTAAAAAACGTTTTTTTCTATATTTTGCATGCATTTATATATATTTGGAAGTCCGTATTTCATTTAGGGTATTCTGTATAAAGGGGATCTCATGATGGCAGTGCAACTCTCAATATTTTGATAAAAAATTATATGAATTATAAGGGACATCATTACGTCATGTTCTGTTTAAATTGGAGCAGTTTTATTAATAGTAATTATTTGGTAGATTTCTTCCATTAATACGAATTATGGTATGTAAAGAAGTTATTTATGTTGTTTGCATATATAAGTTTGAGGTAGTAATAATGTGATCTCCGCACATTTATAGATGGCTGAAATGATTACATTCAATATCAGTAAGTTCTGTTAGTCCATTGTCTATGTCTCCAGTTAGAGTGTAATAGTTTGTTGTATTTAGTCACTGAATTAGAATTGCACTTTTGTTACCTGTTAACAAGGAGCGGAGGCTCCGAAACGCGTCAGGTTTTTTCTTTGTTGGATTTAAAATAAACGCGCTGGTGATTAAAGAGTTGCGGTACGTTGCTTTGATTACGCCGACATGCTTCATTGTTCTGGCAATGCGTTGCTTGTATATATATATATATATATATATATATATACACACACACATATATATACATAGACACATATATGTATATACACATGGCCCAATCGAAGACTTTTTGCTGAAACATGTAGGCTAGGTTTTCTTTGTGGCACCTCGCACTTTATTGAATTAAGTAATAAATCCCTGTGAAAAGTAACTGAGTCTAATTGGATTTATGCCGTCTCTTGGAATTGCCCGAAGAACAGTGTTCAGATTGGGGCAGGCTTCCTGGGAGAGCACTATATATATATATATATATATATATATATATATATATATATATGTGTATATATATATATAACAGATGTTACAGGGACATTATAGTTAGGTTATGTAATTTACTTGCACAAAACCAAAGAAAATCAGCAGTTATAGTTATGGTTAACTCAACTTACTATAGCTCACACCCTAAGGTATAGCTATAACATGTACCCCCACCCCCGCCATACACAGTTTTCACATCAATAATTTTATTACAAATGTTGCAGTGATAATATTAATGAAGCCATAGAAGGTGTCATCAGTGATGTAATATGTGGGACTATGCATGGCGAGGGATCGAGTTATAGTAACATTAGGGAACGAGTCACCAGTAGTTAGTTATAGTTAGGACTATGGGGGTTATTCTAACTTTGGAGGAGTGTTAATCCGTCCCAAAAGTGACGGTAAAGTGACGGATATACCACCAGCCGGATTACGAGTTCCATAGGATATAATGGACTCGTAATACGGCTGGTGGTAAATCCGTCACTTTTCCGTCACTTTTGGGACGGATTAACACCTCCTCCAAAGTTAGAATAACCCCCTATGTTTCCATAGGAACAGTTTTTTTTTACTTGGCCATATGTATGAAAGTCTTCCTTTTTGCTTTGCTCACCCTCAAACTTTTCAGACAGATACTGGCGGTTACTGGCTCTGACTGGGCCCTAGATACTGCTAATCAGTCCCAGGGCTAGTGCTCTGTGTTAAATGGATTATGCAATTTAGGCCAATTATAATTGGATGTATCAACCTACCTATAAGTGCCTAGTATATGGTTGGGAATGTAGGTCTAGGGACCCCAGCATAGGTAGTGCACTCATAGGTGCACTGCTGTTGTACCCAGTGTCATTTTAATGGCAGGCCTACCTTTCTGGCTGCTTTTCAGTTAAAGTTAACCACAAATTCGACTTTGTAACTAAAAGTACTTCCAAAGACCTAAGCTACCTTATTTTTAGATATACGTCACCCCTACGTTGTGCCCCAGGTGCCCCCAGGGTTGGGTGCAGTATAGAAATTAGCAGGGACTTTATAAAAGATGTTTTAGAAGCCCTGGTGAGATAAAAATAGCTACATTTGGTTTTCCCCATTGGGTGAATGGGTTCCATAGGCTAGCATGGAAAGGCTTTATTTGAAAATAATATAGTTCTAATTTCCTTAGGAGGGAGCTACATCAGGCATATTTAGTATCAAATTAAAATTAAAGGACATAATAAATCCAACTACTTGCCACTGTTGAATGTAATATAACTTGTACTTAGGAAGAGTTTTAGAGCTCCTTCTAAAAGTTACCAGTTTCAGCCCTGCAGTGCCCTTCTCTGTAGCCGAGCAGAGGTCCATCACAATCGGCCTCAAAGTTTGACTTTGCCTAGGTTGGTGCGACCAGATGTCCAGATTGGCTCTTTTAGTTTCTATGTGCTATAAAACATTTATTCTTCAAAAATTAATATCCCTGGTTCCCTTTATTGGATTTTTGCAATTTATTGTCATTTTAAAGATAAAGATATAGGTGGTCATTCCAACCCTGGCGGTCGGTGTTAAAGCGGAGGTAAGACCGCCAACAGGCCGGCGGAAAAAAAATGGAATCACGACCATGGCGGAAACTGCCAACAAAGACAGCCACTTTAACACTGACCGCCACGGCGGTACAAACAAACACCGCAGCGGTAACCGCCAACAGACAGGCGGAACACAATGTATCGCCCACAGTATTAAAACAGGCCAATCCACCACCTTTTCCGGGGTGGTTTCACCGCGAACAAAAACACGGCAGAAACAGGACTTGGAAGGGAAAACGCTCACCTCTACACACCCCACGAGGAACCAGGACGCCATGGAGCCGGAAGTCCATCTTCTCCCTGCCTTTGTCTTCCTGCTCCTCTACCAGGAGCACGAACGCCAGAGGCGAAGAACAAGGTGAGTACTGCACCTACGACACAGATGAAGGGGGAGGGAAAAGAGAGTGACACACACACACAACACCCCCACCCCCACCCTCACCCACTACTACACACACACAAATACATGTTGATACATTTCAGTTACACCCCCCAACCCCCCTGGAAGAATGCAAAGACAAAAGGAAATGATTTGAACGATTGTAATCTATTAAAATCCAGTACTCAAAAATATATATACACTATAAACAAATGTATACACCAATAATACAAGTCCAGGTATTGCACCATTAAAGTCCGTGGACCACTGGGCCCAAAATGCATGGGCGAGGCCCACACTCGATACCCGATCAAAACGGAGAGAACACTGCTGGGGCAGCAGATAGAAATACAACAGGCACCTCAGGGGGAAGGGAAGGGGGGGCACCTCAGCCGGATGAGTGCACGACGCCAGATCCACGAGGGGGCTCCATGCCCACTGCTGAATCCTGGGGAGTGCAAAGCTACAGTCTTTCAAGTCTTTCTAGTGGGTGGTTTGCCCACTGCTTTATCCTGGGGAGTGCAAAGCCACAGTCTCTCAAGTCTCTCCAGTGGGTGGCTTGCCCACTGCTTTATCCTGGGGAGTGCAAAGCCACAGTCTCTCAAGTCTCTCCAGTGGGTGGTTTGCCCACTGCTTTATCCTGGGGAGTGCAAAGCCACAGTCTCTCAAGACTCTCCAGTAGGTGGTTTGCCCACTCCTTTATCCTGGGGAGTGCAAAGCCACAGTCTCTCAAGTCTCTCAAGTGGGTGGTTTGCCCACTGCTTTTGTCCTGGGGAGTGCAAAGCCACAGTCTCTCAAGTGGATAACAGTCTCCACTGGTTGTGGAGGGGGCTTGGTGCCCAGAGTGCTTCATCCTGCCAAGGACTGAGGTAGTGGATGCCTTTCTCCACTGGTTCTAGAGGGGGCTTGGTGCCCAGAGTGCTTCATCCTGCCAAGGACTGAGGTAGTGGATGCCTTTCTCCACTGGTTCTGGAGGGGGCTTTGTGCCCAGAGTGCTTCATCCTGCCAAGGACAGAGGTAGTGGATGCCTTTCTCCACTGGTTCTGTATGGGGCTTTGTGCCCAGAGTGCTTCATCCTGCTCGTGATGGCCTCAGTAGCGGCAGTGCTTGCGGCGCTCATTGGCCTGTGGTGCTGGTGGGTGGCTCAGTGAGCGTGCTGGTGGCGGAGGTGTCCTGGGC
Organism: Pleurodeles waltl; assembly: GCF_031143425.1. Lineage (NCBI taxonomy): Eukaryota > Metazoa > Chordata > Amphibia > Caudata > Salamandridae > Pleurodeles > Pleurodeles waltl. The sequence goes on along the minus strand of NC_090442.1, from coordinate 862,829,147 downwards.
AGCGGGGCTGGTGGAGGCGGTGTCCTGGGCAGCGGTGCTGGTGGCGGCGGTGTCCTGGGCAGCGGTGCTGGTGGCAGCGGTGTCCTTGGCAGCGGTGCTGATGGCGGCGTTGTCCTGGACAGCGGTGCTGGTAGCAGTCTTGTCCACCTTGCAGGTTGGCGGCGACTTCCCCTTCTTTCTGTGCCCCTTCCCCACCTTGGAGGTTGGCGCAGCTTTCTTCCCACTCCCAACTGTAGAGCTGGGAGGGCCCTTGGTGGCAGGTGTTTGACCCTTCTCCCTCCGGGCAGTGGTCAACTTCTTATGCTTCTGAGGTGGGGGACTGTCCGTGCTCTGGTTTCTTGGCACACTGGCTGCCCTGCTGCTTGGCCCACTCCAGAAGCCGGTTACTGCTGGCACCACTGTTCCCGCTGATGTGGTGGCGTAGGTGCTGGGATGGGACCTGGAAAGGCGGGCCCTAGGGGACTGAAGGGGTGGGGAGGTGAGGGGAAGGTTGTACAGGAAAAGTTTTTTAGACACACTGGGATGGGTAGATGGAGGGGGTTTGGGAGTGGAGGAAGAGGCAGTGGTTGTAGGAGGTGTGCGTTTGCTGACTTTGTGTGAAGGTGCATGGGCTGGAGGCTTTCGTAAGGTGGATGGCTGTTGGTTGGGTGTGTGACTGCATTTGTGTACCTTGGGAGGTGGGCTCACAGACACACTGGGTGATGACACAGAGGATGTGGGGGTGGTGAGTGCACGTGATCGGTGTGTGGTGATGGGTGTGCTGGTGATGGACATAGTGGATGAAGAAATAGTGCATGCAGGTGTGAGTGGAGACGTGACAGGGAGGGAGGAGGGAGACGAGGAGAAGGGGGCACTGTGGAGGCAGTGGATGTTGGTATGTCTGCATGGGTATGATGATTGTGTGAGTGCCTGTGGGATGTGTGGTGCTTATGTTTGCCAGAGCTTCCCTTGTGTGTTGAGGTGTGTGCATGCTGGTCTGATGGTGCGCTTGGGATAGGCTGAGGTACAGGGGTTTGGGTCTGGGTGGAGGAAGTTGAAGGGGGAGGCTGGACACAGGGACAATGGCTGCCATCAGTGCTGAGGCCAGAGTCTGAAAAGCTTGCTGTTGGGCTGCCTGACCAGAATGAATGCCCTCCAAGTATGCATTGGTCTGTTGCAACTGCCTCTCAACACCCTGAATGGCATTCAGAATGGTAGACTGCCCAACAGTGAGGGATCTGAGGAGGTCAATGGCCTTCTCACTGAGGGCAGCAGGGCTGACAGGGGCAGGGGCAGGGGCTGAGGTGACTGGGGCGAAGGAGATGCCCACCCTCCTGGGTGAGCGGCCACTTGGCAAATGCTGAGGGGCTGCTGGGAGGGTGGCGGCTGTACCTGTAGATGTGGGGGGCACAGAGGGGCCCGCCACCGCAAAGGAGCTCCCATCAGAGGAGGAGTCCGTGTCACTGGTCTCAGCTCCTGTCCCCGCCGTGGAGCTCCCCTCGCCCTCCTTCCCACTGGTGCCTTCAGACTCCGTTGTCTCACCCTCCAGGGCCATTTGGGATGGAGCTCCCTCCTGCTCCGGTGCCACTGCTGCTCCGCCTGATGATGCTATTGCACACAAGAACAGGGAGACCACAAAAAGGGGGGGGGGAGACAGAAGAAAGACATGTTGAGTGCATGCAATACCGCTACCGTTGGCGGACACTAAAGACACAGAAGACCTCTGCACTACGCCGTGCACTTAGAGTTCCCTAATTAATCACAGGGACATGGGGTACAAGGCCTATGCCCGATTGATGCACACATGGAAGTCACACAAGCCTGACTAGGTGTGGTTGCCTCTGAACACTGGTGGGGTGGGGTGCCACATGGCCTGCCTTACGAAGGGACCTTGCCAACTAAACTCGCCCTTGCCTAGGGGAACCCACAGCCCAACTCCCCACCCAGACACCTCGTAATGTGCGCTGAATCAGCTGAATGAGAGTGTACTCACCCCCTTGTGGCTGCTGTGATGCTCTCAAGCGCCCATCCAACTCTGGATATGCCACCGCCAGGATCCGGAGCATTATGGGGGTCATGGTGCGATGGGCACCCCTTCCATGTTGGGAGGCCACCCCCAGCTGGGCCTCCGCCATCTTCTTGCTCCAGCGGCGAATGTCCTCCCATCTTTTCCAGCAGTGGGTGCTCCGTCTGTGGTGTACCCACAGGGTCCGGACTTCCTTGGCGATGGCACGCCAAATATCTGACCTAGAGGAATGGTACAGGGGAAAATAAGATAAAACCATCCGGACCGTCACAATCATTGGCCCGCGTTCCTACCCTTACCATGACGCACATGCACTCACCGTCGTTTCATTCACGCCTCATTCTCCTCCCCCCATCTTCCATCCACACCACTCCACCCAGGCATTGCCCATACAGCATGCTCACAGTGTACTTACCTGTTTGTCTGGAGGACCGTAGAGTAGCGTGTACTGGGGGAGGACCCCATCCACTAGATTCTCCAACTCCTCTGTGGTGAAGGCAGGGGCCCTTTCCCCAGACACAGGAGCCATTGTTTCTTCCAGACTAAGGTCACAGCAGCACTTGCAGTGTAGGTCCTCTCCTGTCAAAGATCAGGTATCAAGTGAGTGAACAGACAGTAAACGGCGGTCACATCTGCAGCGGTGCGTACCGTCACCGCCGGCGTACATCGTCATTGGCTCCTGGGACCCATAGGGTCCAATGTTAACCAATGCAGGATTGCGCCGCCGTCTTCGACTGCCTACTGCGACGGTGTGCAACGCCAGCGCAGTTACCTCATATCCCCTTGTCCCACATTACAGATCAGGCAGCCGCCATTTCAGGGGGCCACATGGCATTAATTTTAAATGCTTCACACATATCTAGGCCTTGCATACACATTGCGACAGGGACATAGCGGATTGACAGATTTGTGCAATAAAGTAGTGTTTTCGTACCTCAGTGTTGGCTGACCCTCTGCTCGCTGTTCTCCTCCATAGAGCACGTCCGCTGGGGAAGGTGAGGAGATGGCGGCATCCTCTGTTGTACATTCCGCTGGTGGGCCTGTCGACAATGGAAGAGCTAAATGTAATTGTCACCTACAGACTGGACCATGCCACAATCCTGGAACTGTTTGCCCAGTTGGAGCCGGACCTGATGTCAGCTATCCGCCATCCCACAGGTATCTCCCTTGTAGTGCAGGTGCTGTCAGTACTCCATTTCCTGGCAAGTGAGTCTTTTCAGACGACAGTGGCCATAGCATCAGGGATGTCCCAGCCTATGTTTTCCAACGTGTTGTCCAGAGTGTTGTCTGCCCTGCCGAAACACATGCGCAGCTACATCGTTTTCCCTCAGGTGGAGGATTTTCCAACAGTGAAAGGTGACTTCTATGCCCTGGGACATATCCCCAACATCATAGGTGTCATTGATGGGACACATGTGGCCTTGGTCCCCCCGCAGGAGTGAACAGGTGTACAGAAACCGGAAGAGTTACCATTCTGTGAATCTGCAGATGGTGTGTTTGTCCGACCAGTACATATCCCATGTGAACGCCAAGTTTCCTGGCTCAGTGCATGACGCCTACATTCTGATGAATAGCAGCATCCCTTATGTGATGGGGCAACTCCAGAGGCACCGCGTGTGGCTATTAGGTGAGGACATGGACCCTATACAGTTTGACTAGGTGTCTGGGATTGTCCCTAAGGGTTATTGTGTGTCTAACAGTTGTCCCTCGACATTTGCAGGTGACTCTGTCTACCCCAACCTGTCATGGCTACTGACCCCTGTGAGAAATCCCAGGACAAGGGCAGAGGAACGCTACAATGATGCCCATGGGTGAACTAGGAGGGTTATAGAGAGGACCTTCGGCCTCCTGAAGGCCAGGTTCAGGTGCCTCCATATGACAGGTGGTTCCCTATTCTACTCACCAAAGAAGGTGTGCCAGATAATCGTGGCCTGCTGTATGCTTCACAACTTGGCTTTGTGATGACAGGTGCCTTTTCTGCAGGAGGATGGTCCAGATGGAGGTCTTGTGGCAGCTGTGGAGCCTGTGGACAGTGAAGACGAGGAAGCAGAAGAAGAGTATATCGACAACAGAAACACAGTGATTCATCAATACTTCCAGTGAGACACAGGTAAGAAGACATCACTGTCTGCTCCATCTGATACACTTGTTCTACCTCTAATCTGTCTGTCACTTTCACCCAGTGTATGGACCCTGAGTTGTCACTTTCCCTTTTGATTTCACAGATGTGGGTCCCACTGTGTGACATCTGCTTTGTTTCCTCATGGACTAGAGCTGTGTGACATAGGTATGTTGATGATTCAATGGATATATCATTTTTGCTCAGTTATTGCAAATACACATTTTCGAAAGCACAGACTGACTCCAGATAGTTTTGTGATTTAAGGGTGTTTATTTAAGTGCTAAATAGTGGAGGGGGTTGTAAAATGGTCAGGGGTGTTGGTGGAGGAATGTCCATGTCTATTAGTCTCACAGGTGCATTGTCCAAAGGGGCATAGGAAGTGGAGCTGGGGCAGTTTAAGGATGGACAGGGTGACAAAGTGGGACAAAAGGATGACAATCAGGGTGGTCTCATTTCATGGTGGGGATCTTGGCATTGTTCTCTGTCTTTGTCCTGGATCTCAGGGACCTCTTGTGGGGTGGTTCTCCATCTGCAGGGGGTGGAGTGCTTGTGTCGTGGTCCTGTGGCGGTGCCTCCTGTCCACTAGCGCCGGCGGAGGTGGTGGGCAGTTCATCATCCAGGCTAGTGTCAGGGGCCCCTTGTTGTGCCACAGTGTCCCTCCTGGTGTTCATGAGTTCCTTCAGCACCCCTACAATGGTGTCCAGGGTGGAATTGATTGCTTTGAGTTCCTCCCTGAACCCCAAATACTGTTCCTACTGCAGCCGCTGGGTCTCCTGAAACTTGGCCAGTACCGTTGCCATCGTCTCCTGGGAATGGTGGTAGGCTCCCATGATGTTGGAGAGGGCCTCATGGCGAGTGGGTTCCCTGGGCCTGTCTTCCCCCTGTCGCACAACAGCCCTTCCAGTTTCCCTGTGTTCCTGTGCCTCCGTCCCCTGAACCGTGTGCCCACTGCCACTGCTCCCAGGTCCCTGCAGTTGTTAGGTTGGTGGGTTAGCCTGGGTTTCCTGTAGTGGTGGACACACTGCTGCTTGACGTGTCCTGGGGACAGAGGGATGGGCCTGCTGGGTGGGTGCTGTGCTGGTGTTTCCAGAGGTGGGAGGCTCTGTTGTGGCTTGTGCCAGTGTGAGGGGAACCGACTGTCCTGAGGTCCCAGATGGGCCAGGCTGGTCATCTAGATCTAGTTGGACAGAGCTGCTGTCATCACTGTGGGCCTCTTCTGTGTGTGGAGTGGACATGTGTGGACCCTCCTGTCCTGTGACGTTGGGTAGGGGTCTTGCAGGGGTGTAAAGGCATGATTATTGCATCTGTGTGTGCCATGGTGTGCAATGGGTAGGTGATCCCGTACCCCAGTGCTTGCATTCTTGTGTAGGACCTTGTGTGATAATTGTTTAGGGTTCTGTGTGGGTATGTGTAGTGGACATGCATTGGTGATGGGTGTCCATGCTTTGTTGTTGCATGCAGGGCTTGGTATTGGGATGGGTGGGTTGTGATAGAGAGACATATGTGAGGAGTTGGAGTGATGGGGGTGAGGGCGAGGGTGGGGGTATGTGATAGCATGCAGGTAGGGTGGGGGATAAAGTAGTGAAAGATTTGACTTACCAGAGTCCATTCGTCCAGCTACTCCTGCGAGGCCCACAGGATGCAGTATAGCCAAGACATGCTCCTCCCATATTGTTAGTTCTGGGGGAGGAGGTGGGGGTCCGCCGCCAGTCCTCTGAACCGCTATGTGGTGTCTTGAGACCATGGAACGCACCTTCCCCCGTAGGTCGTTCCACCTCTTCCTGATGTCATCCCATGTTCCTGGGTGCTGTCCCACTGTGTTGACCCTGTCCACGATTCTGCACCATAGCTCCATCTTCCTAGCTATGGTGGTGTGCTGCACCTGTGATCCGAATAGCTGTGGCTCTACTCGGATAATTTCCTTCACCATGACCCTGAGCTCCTCCTCAGAAAACCTGGGGTGTCTTTGCAGTGCCATGGGGTGGTGTGGGTGATGTGTGAGGTGGTGTGTGTTGTGATGTGTGGGATTATGTTTAGGGGTGTGTGGTGTTTTGTGCGTGGATGTGCATGTGTGATGGTGTTGTGTGCCTCTGTATGGTGGGGTTGTCTTTGCTGTGCAGTATCTCTGGCCTTCGTCTAAATTTCTGGTCGTAAGGGTTTGTGGGTGATGTGGGTGTGTGTTTTATAGTGGTTTGAGTGTGTGATGTGTGTATGTGTATCAGGTGTGTGTATTTGGAATTGTCCAATGTGGTAGTTTTTTGCAAATGTGTGTGTATTTTGAGCGTGGCGGTGTGTACCGCCAATGGAATACCGCGGTTGAAAGACCGCCACGTGGATTCGTGGGTCGTGATAGTGTGGGCGTATTCCTGTTGGCGTGACGGTGGAGGTTTTGTTATCGCCAGTTTATCACTGACCTTTGGTGTGGCGGACTTGTGTGGGTGTCTGGATTTTGGGGAATTCCGAGCTGTGGGTCGTAATAGCTGTGGTGGAATTCTGCTGCTGCGGCGGTGTGTTGGCAGTCTTCTGCACGGCGGTAGGCGGTATTTACTGCCAATGTTGTAATGACCCCCACAATCTTCTTCTATAAACTGGACTTGAATTTTTATTTTGTTTTGTGTTTTACTTATTTTCTCCTTTGGGATTTTAAATGCTTTACACACCTGTCTTCTATGATCAGTCTAACTGCTCATTCATTGCCAAGCTATCAAGGGTTGAGCTGGGATTCATCTATTGTGACCCATACTTACCTGCCATTACCTATAATCCACCGTCCACTACTCTGGTAGTCATTATGACATAGGTGGTGACTTGTAAAGTGGCAGTAATACCGCCAACAGGCTGGTGGTAATTATCGCCAAATTATGACCATGGCAGTGATACCTCCCATAGAAAGCCAATGTACCACACCAACCACCAGGGGTTAACACCACTGACCATGGCGGTAGCCATTAACAGCCAGGCGGAAGACAAGGTACTGCCCATCATACTATGCCATAGCATTGATTTCTGGGGCGGTACCAATGCCACCATGGAACCAGAACTTCAAGTCTTCCCGATGCTCTTCTACTCTACTGTCTACAACGCAGACAGTGACGGTGAGTACAGCTGCCTAGCACACAAGGGAAGGAGGGAGGAACCCACGCACAACACACACCTTTCACACACATACCATACACACAACCAGCTGCAGAGTAAAACCAATGTCACAGGACCCGTGTCTAATTAAAACAAGGACCACACTGAGCTGTAACTGGTACTGTAATATGACGCCAACAGCCACCATATTGTCCATGCGATACAAAAAAGCCGCCAATGTCTAGAAATGGACAAAGTCCAAAGTACAAAAGGCCCACATGACCACAGGGCACAGTCCAAGCCCCAAATTGATTCATGACAGTATATGCACACCCCTGTGCAGGGGCATCATGTTAGAAACGGGAAGGCACCTCAGGGGGAAGGAGGGTGGGGGGCACTTCAGCTTAAGTGGGGAACATGCTCACTGGTTCTGGAGGGGGCTCCTTGCCCACTTGTCCCTGGTGGGGAGTTGAAGGCCACAGTCTCTGAAGTGGGGAACATGCCCACTGGTTCTGGAGGGGGCTCCTTGCCCAATTGACTCTGGTGGGTGGCCTACTTGCCCACTGCTGGTGGAGGTGTGACCCTGGCTGCCTCTGCTGGAGGTGAGGGCTCCTTGCCCACTGCTGGTGGAGGTGTGACCCTGCCTGCCTCTGTTGGAAATGAGGGCTTCTTGCCCACTGCTGGTGGATTGAGATCCTTCCCTTTCTTGGGTGGTGGAGTTGGATCCTTCCATTTCTTGGATGGTGTAGTGGGATCCTTCCCTTTCTTGGGTGGTGGAGTGGGATCCTTCCCTTTCTTGCCTCCACGACTAGTAGGTGCCTCCACTGTCCCCGTCTCATGTCCCTTGGTTTTCACCACCCATGTCCTCCCTTTCTGAGATGGGGTGTGCTCACAGTAGGAGTGGCAGCCGTCACACTCTGGGGCCCCTTTGTGCCAGTAGCTGAAGATTTGATGGGAGCAGTGGCAGACTGTTTGGCTGAGGTGCTATGCTAGGTCATTGGGACCCTGCTCTTAAGTACAGGCAGTGGGTAGAGGGGGAGGGAAGAGGTCAAGATGGCCAAGGAAAAGCTTCTTAGGGATATTGGGGTGGGATGTGGGAGGAGGGATGGGAGTGGAGGTTGAGGGAGTGTTGTCGGAGGTGTACATCTGTTGGACTTGGGTGCAGGTGCATGGGCAGTGTGAGAGTGTGAGGTGGATGGCTGTTGGGAGTCTGAGTGCATGTGTTTGTGTCTCTTAAGAGGGGGCAGACAGGGTGGGAAAGGACAGAGGGGACACGTGGATGGATGTTGTGGAGGTGTCTGCAAGTGAGGTGTGTGTGCTGCTTGATGATGGTGGTGGTGGCTGGTGATGCAGTGCATGCAGGTGTGAGTGCGGATGTGACTGTGAGGGAGGAGGAGGAGAGGGAGACAGTGGAGTCAGTTGGTGTTGTGTGAGCAACTGTCTGTTGTTTGTGTGAGTGCTTGTGGCCTGAAGTGTGCTGCCTGTGTTTGACTGTGCTATGCTTGTCTGATGTTTTGTGTGCCTGCTTGTCTGTATGTGTGCATGGGATTGGTTGGGGTTGAGAAGACTGGGACTGTGAGGTGGTAGTTGGAGGGGAGATGGTAGGAACATGGACACTGGCTGAAAGCAGAGAGGAGGCCAGAGCCTGAGAAGATCTCTGTAGGGCCGCAAACCCACTGTGGATGCCCTCCAGGTATGCACTGCACTGCTGTATCTGGGATGCCAGCCCCTGGATGGCATTCACTATGGTTGACGGCCCTACAGAAATGGATCTCAGGAGGTCAATAGCCTCCTCACCTAGGGCAGCAGGGCTCACTGGGGCAGAGCCTGAGGTGCCTGGGACGAAGGAGGTGCCCATCATCCTGGGGGCACAGCCAACTCATTGGAGGGCTACTGGGAGGGCGGTGCTGGTACTGGGGGTGGTGGCTGTACCTGTAGCTGGGGTGGTCCCAGAGCCATCTGCCACCACCAGGGAGCTACCATTGGAGGAGGAATCAGAGTCAGTGTTGTCACCTGTGTCTCCACCATGGTGCTCCCCTCACCCTCCGTCCCACTGTTCTCCTCAGCGTCGGTAGACTCTGCCTCCTGTGTCCTGTGGGATGCAGCTCCCTCAGTTGCTGGTGCCCTTGCTCCTCCACTAGATGATGCTAATGCACACATGGACAGAATGACAGAAGAAAATAGGGGAGAGAGAGAAAGGGAGCACTAGGTCAATTACAGCACCAACACCACAGATGGCATACACGCTACCATAACACACAGGGATCAGGATCGGGCACTATGTATCGCACTGGCATTCCATTGGCTAGGTACCACAGCAAGATGAGAGCCAACCACCGCCAACTGCACCCCTCCTGGCACCCACTAAGCCCTGTCTGACATGGAATCCCACATAGCTACATTACTTGTTTTTTCTGTATACCCATTTACCTTGAGCTGGACCACGCAGCAATGTCTGAGCTGACATTAAGGGGTACCCACTAACTGAAAGACAGCACCAGGATCCCATGACAACCAACAAACATTGTTGTCATGCTCACTGTACTCAACCCCTTGTGGCTGCTGTGCTGCCCTCAAGTGCCCATCCGGCTCTGGGTAGGCCACCGCCAGTATGTGGGCTATCGGGGGGGGATCAGGTTCCAACGGGCACCCGACCTAGTTGGAAGGCCATCCCCAGCTGGGCCTCCTCAGTCTACCAGGCCCAGCGTCTCAGGTCCTCCCATCTTTTCCTACAGTGGGTGCCCTGCCTGCTGTAGACCCCCAGGGTTCGCATGTCCTTGGTGATGGCATGCCACAATCCCTTCTTCTGATGGGGGCTGACCTGCTGAGGTAATACAGAAAGGGGGACATCATTAAACATACAATCCAGCCTGTCACACATATGGCCCACAAATACCATTTCCATCCCCACTGGCACACACATCACCCGGCGCCCACCATGTACACTACCACCAGACATCCCCACCCCCAATTGACATGCTGCTAGCACACACATCTCCATGCAAGGAGGCCCATACAGCTTTCCACACCAGGCGCTCCAACTCCTCTGAAGTGAAGGCAGGGGCCTTTCCCCCGGTCACACGGGCCATGGCAGGATACAGACACAGGTCACAGCAACACACACAGTGTAGGTGTAGTCCTGTGAGGAATCAAGTGAGGTTTTAGACGGAAAATGGCAGTCACGTCCGTGGTGATGTACACCGTCATCGCTGCCGGTGATCCCCATTGGCCACTATACTCCAAAGAGCCCCATTTTAGCTAATGAGGAGTAGCACAGCGGTCTAAAACCATCTTCTGCCATGACACCCAACGCCGGTGGAGTTACCTCACTTCCACCTGTACCTACATACAGGACAGGCGGTCGCCATTTTATGGTGGTGGACAACATTTAGAAAATTTAGAACTGCATCATTGCTGTAAATTGCACATACATTGCCATTCACATTGTCCCATCACATGAATGCTCTATGTACACTGAAGTGGTGGTTCAAATTGTTCAATTTGTGACACCCTTCTCACTATTGTGTCTCTTAGATACTTACAACTGCAGAGGGATAGGAGGAGGAGACAAGACCCTGTGTACAGACCCCTTGTGGACTTGGCTACACTGGAGGACAGGCATAATATGGGCCTATAGACTGGACAGAGCCACAATCACAGAGCTGTATGCACAATTGGTGCCTGTTCTAATATCAGCTATCTGTCATCCCACTGGGATCTCCCCTCTTGTGCAAGTTCTGTCAGTGTTCCATTTCCTGGCAACTGGTTCTATTCAAGTGACAGTGGGCTTGGCAGCAGGAATGTCACAGCCAATGTTCTCAGTCGTGCTGGCAAGGGTTTTGTCTGCCTTGGTCAAACACATGTGTAGCTACATCGCTTTCCCCCAGGTGGAAGATTTGGCCACTGTGAAGGCAGGATTCTATGCAATGGGACATATACCAAATATTATTGGGGCGATTGACTAGACACATATTGCGTTTGTCCCCCCCACCTCCACCCCAGGCCAATGAACAGGTGTTCAACAATCAGAAGAGTTTCTACTTACTCAATGTGCTAGTGGAGTGCCTGGCTTACCAGTACATCTCCCAAGTCACTGCCAAGTATCCTGGGTCGGTGCATGATGCCTTCATCCTGAGGAATAGCAGCATCCGAAATGTGATGGCACAACCTCAGAGGCACAGGGTGTGGCTAATAGGTGAGCCAGAGTCCCCACCCACTGTATGTCAGTGTATGCCTTCAGGAGTCATCCTCCATACCATTGTGTAAGGCTAATGTTTGTACCTCAATACTTGCAGGTGACTCTGGCTACTCAAACCTATTGTGGTTCCTGACACCTGTGAGGAATGCCAGGACAGGGGCTGAGATTCAGCATAATGATGCACATGGGCGAACCATGCGAATCATAGCACGCACCTTCTGCCTCCTGAAGGCCAAGTTCAGATGCCTCCATCTGACAGGTGGATCCCTGTGCTATTCCCCTGAGGAGGTCTGCCAGATGGTAGTAGCATGTTGCATGTTGCACAACCTGGCCCTCAGATGACATGTGCCTCATCTGCAGGATGAAATGCCCCTGTGGCAGCAGTGGACCCTCAGGACAGTGAAGATGAGGAGGCAGAGGATGATGATGTGGACAACAGAACATCCGTTTTACATCAATACTTCCAATGCCACACAGGGGAGACAGTGGAACTGCCATTCCTCTGAATATTTATGTTTTCAGTGTGGCTGTAGCAGGATGGCATTTACTTTCTTTGCATCTCAACTGACTGTCACCTATGGCTTCTCATTTTTCAGATGCCGCTGTTGTAAAAACTGTGTACTGCTGTGATGACTACAGACAGCTACGGGTCATTATTTGTATGCTATCACAGTGTTCAGGTCATTTGCACAAGATGTGACTGTTTCCATATTTGTCCATTTTCATCACATAAAACACTATCACTCAAGTTGTGCTCAAGGGTTTTTATTGTAGTGAAATTTGTAGATGAAAAAGTGCAATGGAATGGGGTGATGGTAGAGGTAAGTCCAGGGTATTGGTCCAATCTGTTTGTAGCACAGGCCCAGTGTCAAAGGGTCCGTAGGAAAATGAGCAAAGGCAGTTTAAAGTGGAGAAGGTGACAGGGTGGGACACAAGGGGCACATTCAGGAGGGTCTCATTTCCTGGCAGTGGTCTTCATCTTGGCTAGTGACTCTGGCTTCTGTCTGGGTCGCAGGGAACGTTTGCAGGTTGGTTCACCTTCTGCAGGGGGAGGGGTGCTGGTGGCCTGTGGGTCCTGTGGCAGGGCCTACTGTCCACTAGCTGCAGCAGATGTGGTGGGCTGCTTAGTTGACTGACTAGTGGAAGGGGCCTCCTGGTATGCTGTCCATTCCCTCATGATGTTGGCCATATCAGCCAGCACTCCTGCTATGGAGACCATGGTGGTGTTGAGGGCCTGCAAAAATTCCCTGATCTCCTGATGGTGTACCTCCTGCAGCCACTTGTTCTCCTCCATGTTGTTAAGGATCTGGCTCATCTTGTCCTGGGATTGCTGGTAAGCCCCCATGACATTGCTGAGTGTCTCCTGGAGACTTGGTTCCCTGGGCCTGTCCTCCCCCTGGCACACAGCTGTGCTTCATGTGTCCCTGTACCCCTGTGCCTGTGTCCCCTGAACGGTGTGCCCACTGCCACTGACCCCAGGACCTTGATTGTCTTGGCTGTGAGGTGTGGACTCGGGTCCCTGTACAGGTGGGCACACTGCTGATTGACATGTCCTGGGGAAAGAGGTGTGGAGAAGTTGCGTGGGTGCTGTGGTGTTGGATACTGAGGTGGGAAGCTCTGTGGTGAACTGGGAGTTGGCTGGGGTGGCCGACTGATCAGTGGTCTCTGATGGGCTAGGTAGTTCATCCAGAATCAGAAGTCCAGAGGTACTGTCATCACTGGGGGCATCTTCTGGTGGGGGACTAGATAGTCGTGGTACCTCCTCGCCTCTGGGATTGGCTTGGGCACCTGCAGGGATGTAAGTGATGTATATGCTTCATGTCTGTGACATTTTGTACATCCCTAGCTTCCCCAGTATTGTTGCTGTTTCCCTGCCACCTTTTTTTGTGTATGGTGATTGTGGGAAAGTAGCCTCTTTCTAGCATGGTTACCCCCACTTTTGGCCTGTTTGTGAGTGTGTGTCAGTGTGTTTTTACTATCTCATTGGGATCCTGCTAGCCAGGACCCCAGTGGTCATAGTGAAAGCCCTATTTGTCAGTGGTTTTGCCTGTCTCGCTGGGATCCTGCTAGCCAGGACCCCAGTGCTCATAGTTTGTGGCCTATGTGTGTGTTGTCAGTAGTGCATAACTATGTCACTTAAGTTCTGCTAACCAGATATTCAGTGCTTATGCTCTCTCTGCTTCCAAATTAGTCACCATAGGTTAGTGACTTCATATTCCATTTCCAATTGGCACACTGGACTCCCCTTATAAGTCCCTAGTATATGGTGCCTAGGTACCCAGGACATTGGGGTTCCAGGAGATCCTTATGGGCTGCAGCATTTCTTTTGCAATCCATAAGGAGCTCATACAAAACTTTCTTCAGGACTGCCACTGCAGCCTGAGTGAAATAGTGCACACACTATTTCACAGCCATTTTCACTGCACTTAACAAACTTACAAGTCACCTATATGTCTAACCTTCATTTACTGAAGGCTAGGTGCAAAGTTACTAAGTGTGAGGGCACCCTTGCACTAGCAAATGTGCCCCCACATTGTCCAGGGCTAATTCCCCGGACTTCGTGAGTGCGGGGATACCATTACATGCATGCAATACATATAGGTCAATACCTACGTGTAGCTTCAGAATGGTAATTCTGAATATGGGATTTAAGGTGTCTAAGATCATGGAATTGTCCCCCCCATTCCAAATCTGGTATTGGTGGGCCAATCCCATGCGTCCTGGGGGATCCACCATGGACCCAAGTACTGTTAAACCAGCTCTATGAGGCTTTCACAGCAGCTACAGCTGCTGCCACCTCACAGACAGGGTTCTGCCCACCTGGGGTCTGAGCAGCTCAATCCCAGGAAGGCAGAACAATGCATTTCCTTTGGGGGAGAGTGTCACACCCTTTCCCTTTGGAAATAGGTGTTACAGGCTTTGGAGGCTCTGGAAATGCTCTGACGGGCACAGATGGTGCCCTCCTTGCATAAGCCAGTCTACACCAGTTCAGGGACCCCAAGTCCCTGCTCTGGCGTGAAACTGGACAAAGGAAAGGAGAGTGACCACTGCCCTGTCCATCACCACCCCAGGGGTGGTGCCCAGAGCTCCTCCAATGTGTCCCTGGCATTAGCCATCTTGTTTTCCAAGGTGTGGGGACACTCTGGAGCTCTCTAGCAGGTAACATCAGAGACCCCTCCTGATAGGTGCATACCTAGGTAGGTAGCCAATCCCCCTCTCAGGACTATTTAGGGTATCTCCTGTGGGTTCCTCTTCAGATTCAGCTTGCAAGACTCCTCCAGGAATCCTCTGCATCCTCTGCTTCAGATTCTGACCATCGGATCAACCAAAGACTGCTCCAGGAACCGCTGTAACTGCAACAAAGTATCCAGGACAACTCCTGTGACCTGCAACTTCAGCTCCAAAAAGCATTTTCAAGTTTCCAAGGTGTGCACACTCTGAGGACTCCCTGTCTTCACCCTGCACCAGAAGAACTGAAGGAATCTCCCATGGAGTGACGAAGTCACTTCCCTGCTCCTGCAGGCACCATCCAAGACGATGACCGGGTCTCTGGGACGAGCATGCTCCCTGGAACACAGGTGATGGACCCATCTGACCCAAACTGTCTTAAGGTCCAGCTGTCCAAATTTGGAGGAGGTAAGAGCTTGCCTTCCCAGTTTTCGACAGTCCCCTTGTACACCACATCATCTCTTGATCCTTGGGCTTCTGTGCACTTCTTCCAAGAGTCCTTTGTGCATAGTGTATCCCAGGTCCCCAGCATGCCATCCTGCGATGCACAACTTGCTGGGTTGTTCTCCGGCGGTGTGGGACCTTCTTTTGTTGTGCTGCACCAACCGCAATTTGCACCTTCTTTGACCCCATGTCTTGGCACTCCTGTGGGTGCTGCCTGGTCATCTGTGGGCTCTCTCCAGTGTTGGGAGCCCCCTCTGCCTCCTCAGTCCGAGTTGAGGCCCCAAGGTCCCTCCTGGGTCCAGGCAGGGCCATTTTGATGCATACCGGGATCTTGCTTGAACCAAGGCTTGTTGGATGAATCCAGCGACGCAAATAGGCTGCATCCAACTTCTTGACGTGGGACATCTCCTGCACAATGCAGGAACCCACAGCCATCATCTTTGGTGCTCTTCTGCAGACTTCTTCTAACTGGAGAATCCTCTTTTGCACCAACTTCTAGGTTGGGAGGGGCTCCTGTCCTTCCTGGAATCTTCTGGACTTGGTCTCCTCTCTTCACAGGTCTTCAGGTCCAGGAATCCATCATTTGTTGCTTGCAGTCTTGCTTGGTTCTTGCAATAACTCTTATCACAATTTGAAGTGTGTCCTGAGAAAACTTGCAATACTTTACTCCTACGCTGCTAGGCTCTAGGGTGGGGTATTTTACTTCCTTTTGTTTTTTTCTTACACTCCCAGCGCCCCTCTACACACTACACTTTCCAAGGGGGGAATTTGCATTCCACTTTCTTAGTATATGGTTTGTGTTGCTCCTAGGCCTATTGCATTCTATTGTATTTTCTATTGTTTGCACTGTTCTATGACTTTTTGCTTACCTGATTTTGGTCTCTAGTGTATATATTGTGTATAATACGTACCTCCAGGAGTAGTATTGCCTCTAAGATATTTTTGGCCTTGTGTCACTAAAATAAAGTACCTTTATTTTTGGTAACACTGAGTATTGTCTTTTATTGTGTATAAGTACTGTGTAACTATAGTGGTATTGCAGGAGCTTTGCATGTCTCCTAGTTCAGCCTAAGCTGCTCTGCTACAGCTACCTCTAAATAGCCTAAGCTGCTAGAACACTGCCTACATTTCACTAATAAGGGATAACTGGACGTGGTATAGGGTGTAAGTACCTTAGGTACCCACTACAAACCAGGCCAGCCTCCTACAGTGATGTATTTTGGGATTGTTAGTTCTCCATGCTGTGCATGCTTTGGTGTTGGGTGTACATGCAGGGCTTTGAGGGCTGTACATGCATTGGTATTGGGGTTAGTCACATGTGGAGGTGTACTGTGTGGGATGGAGTCAAGTGATGGGAGTCAGGATGAGGGTTGAGATGGCATGCAGGTATGGTGAGTAGCAAATATTAACTCACCAGTGTCCAGTCCTCAGCTACTCCTCTAAGTCCCTCAGGATGCAGTATTGTCTTGACTTGCTCCTCCCATGCTGTCGGCAGTGGGGGAGGAGGTGGGGGTCCAGCGCCAGTACTCTGGATGGCGAGCTTGTGCCTTGCTGCCACAGAACGTACCTGCCCCTGTAGGTCATTCCACCTTTTCCTGATGTCGTCCTTTGTTCTTGGATGCTGTCGCACAACGTTTACCCTGTCCACGATTCTCTGCCATAGCTCCATCTTCCTGGCAATAGATATTTGCTGTACCTGTGCTCCAAACAGATGTGGCTCTACCCTGACTATTTCCTCCACCATGACTCGCTCCTCAGCTGTGAAACGGGGGTGTCTTGGTGGGGACATGGGTGTTGTGTGGTGTGTGTTGTGCAGAGGGTATTGAGTAATGTGGTGTGGTATGGGATGTGGGGTGGGTGACAGATGAATGGGTGTTTGTATGTGTGTGTAGTTGTCTGTGTGATTTGTATGGCTATCTCTTGGCTATTTTTCGTGTTCTTAAAAGGTTGTGTATGCTGTGGGTGTGTGTTTTGTAGTGCTGGGGGTGGTCCGGTGTGGTGTGTGTATGAGTGTCAGGTGTGTGATTTTAGGTTTGTCCAATGTTGTGTTTTTTTTGTATTTGGGTGGCCATTCTGACCGTGCTGGTGTGTACCGCCAATGGTTTACTGCTGTTACATGTCCGCCATGGTGATTCGTGGGTCATAGTATGGTGGGCGTTGTTTTGTTGGCGTAACAGTGTGGGTGTTCGTACCGACAGTTTACCACTTACCTTTACCTTTGGCAGATTTGTGTTTGTGGCAGTATTCTATCGGTTTAGTGTGAGTGTCATAACATGGTGAACTGATGTTTGCCTCTGCAATGGTATCTTGGGGTTCATCACCACGGTGGTAAGCGGGATTTACCGCCAATGTCATAATGAGGGCCTATATCTTTGGGTTAATTTGACAAATTTTCAAAAAAAATTCCCAAAAAAAGTGTGCTGGTGATTTTTGTTGCACATGGAGGTTTAGGGTGATCTGTCAAGAAGGGTGTCCAGAAAAGGGGGAGGGGCTCAAAAAGAGTGTGTTTCCCATGTTAATTCCCATAAGAGTTTTCAGCCCGAACAGCTGGACACAATTACTCCAAATTTGGCAGAAAGCTAGATAGCTTTTGTTCCACAGATTGTCCGTGTTTATTATTTGGTGTAAATTAATTTAGTAATTGTTGAGGAATTAAAGGAAATATAAATTTTTATATCTAGGGCCAAGGATCTTTCACAATGAATTCATGATTATCGCAGTGAATTTGTGAATACGTGCCCCAATATGAATGCCATGAGGGGCTGGCCACAACCTGAGCAGAAAGTTGTGGCTGCCATTTTAGGTAACAAACCACAGTCCCCGGCGCTGAAAATTAAAACCAATAGTGGGATAAGGGGTCAGGGTAGAGGTACCCTGACCCTATTTTTGGCATATAGGAGTCTTTGAGGGCCCCCTGAGGTATATAATATGTCAAGAAACAGGTCATTTTTTTCCCACACATGATATTTACATATTTGTTGCGACCATCAGCACGGCCCCTGTGTAACGCTGTGTTGAATTTGTGAATAACGTTCATTGAGACACTAATTAATTCATTCATAGGTGTACTGAGAGACTTATGCACCCACTCACACACCCACTCAAGAACTCTTGCACTACTCACTCGACCACTCAGAGACTCAGACACACTCATACACCTATTCACAGACCCACTCTGATACTCATGCACTAACTTACAGGCTCACTCAGACACTCACCCACCCACTCACAGACCCACTCAGACACTCATACACCCACTCACAGACCAGCTCAGACCCTCATGCATTCCATTTATCTGCCACCATCTCTCTTCTCTCCCCTTGCCCACAGCCTCTTCTTCAGGGCCAAGTTCTCTGTCTCTAAAGCTATGTAGGCTAACTGGGCCTCAAGTTCTCTCTCTCTGAGGGCCATTTCTGCTTCCTTCTTGGTGGACATCACAGATCCTCCCCTTCCACTAGCTCAGGACTGGGCCGTAAACTCTGAAATAATGGACAAGTGATCATCAACCTCATTTTGGACATTGAAGGGGCCATTTTCCCCCTCCCCTTCTATCTCTGGGGCTTCTTATGTTTCTGCTAGCACTGCGCAGGTTTAAATGGACCTAACCATTTCTGCTTTTCCATGGTTGTTGGCTGCAGATAATACTCTCTTTCTGCAAAACACCCTTAGCTCAGCTGCAGTGTTTGTAGGTAAGCTAACTAGTTGGAGCTTCATGGTATCCCTAGCTTTGGATCACACAAAAACTTTGGCAGCAATTGATCAGAACGATTTAGAAAAATCAGAAATGAAGTAATTAACCACTGCACACTAGAAATGTTGGAAAGTGGTAGTAAGGGCAGGTAGGTACCTAGACTTAGTAATAGGCCACAATATCACATAAGGTCCAGTCAAGGTCTCAGTAAATTAATCCTTCCTCAACCCTTGGTAGCTTGGCCCATGTGCATTTAGTCTTAACTTAGGAGACAAAAGTGTAAAGCATTTAATATCTTCAAAACAGTACATTAGTAAAACACAACACAAAATAATTCAGCACCAATTCATTGAAGTAGGAAATATTTTTATATTTATAATGACCCCAAAGTGACAAAATTCCTCAGTCAAAATTGTACTTTCGGACTGAGTGCCTGATTTAGATTTTTACAGTACTCTGCCATCCTGCTGTGGTGTCTGTCCCAAGTAATCTGTCAAGCTGACAGAGTTCCGACCATCACATTTGGATCAATGGTGACTCAGCTACCGTCTGCATTGATGGAGGGTACTTCATCGCGCTAGCTATATCCTGCAGCCAACACAGTGGACTCTAATGCAGGCGATTATTACTCCGTCGCCATCAAGACAGAGGGATTGCAGCGACCACATTTAGATGGCACAGTTGTGCTATTGGTGTACTAGTGGCGGTCCCCTGACAGCGGGAGACCGTCATGGAACCTGTTCAGTATTGTACGATGACTGTGGCTATTGGATGGATGCTATCAGGCCACACCTGATGTATATTGGACAATTATGAACACCTGCAGATCACCCTATAAAGCACACTTCATTTCAGACCATGATCCTTTGTCATTCCACTGCAGCATTTTGATGGAGATTTTGAAGACAGAAGTCAGGTTTTTGTACAGTTTTTTCTCTCTCTGTGTTTTATTTCTTTCCTTAGAATTACATTGTTTATTCACAAACTTTTAGAGCACTAGATTTTTTGTGAACAGTCACTGTGGGAGAGAGGAGCAATCAATGTTTTACAGAAGGAAAATCCTTTGTCATGGTGGAAGAAATTATTAGAGTAGGGCCATAGTTGTTTGGAGCACAAGCACAAACTACAGCCATATCTCATAAAGATACGGAAATGTGGATCAAAATAATGAACAGAATGAATGCTGTTGCTAACAATCTTTGCACACGAGGAAATTAGGAAGCAGTGAAATGACCTGCATGGGAGAGTGCGTTCCGTGGCCTCCGAGCGGCACCTGGAGGCTGAGATGACTGGTGGTGGTTCTCCCTGCCCCCAATTACAACTCTTTCCCTGGGAGGAGATCCTACATCCTGAAGGCTTGACAGGAATTCCTGGTGGAGTGGAGACTGGTAAGTCTAACTTAGCAATGTCTTACTAATCACAAATGGAGATTTTGCCCTTGGTAGCTGTGCAGAATGCTTCAAGACCCTTATCAAAACATATGGCTCTAAACTTGAGTCTCCAAAATATGTAGCTTTGTCCTAATTTCTAGCATCGTATTTGTATCACTCTTTTTAACAATGAGCAGTATGTTTTGTTGGACTGTGTGTTGTTCTCCATGGATCATCCCTTGCATTTTCCTAGTACCTTACGTTATCTCATTGTAGGTTGTTGTACTCCAAAAAACAGGTTCCCAATTCCATCTATTTGAACAAGAAGGTATAGTGCTTGTAAGTGGCATTTTCACCTATTTACATTTTAAAAATATGTATGTACATTTTGTAAATGTGTGTTCATTTTCACTGAAGTTATTTCAATAGTTATGCATTGGCTATGGTGTTAACAAATAACTACAATTATCATTGTGCCCTATTTTGTCTCTGGAAAACAATAGCGCAATGTGATGTTGCTCAACTTACCTTTTCTTAAATATATGCACAAATGTCAAATTATCATGTGCTTTTCATTCACCATTATGAATAAAAATTGTATCTGCTGTGTTGATCCAATGTGTTGTCACCTTCTTCTTACTCCGTTGAATTGATCTACTTGCTTGCATACATCATAGTTTGTTGATTCAAAGTTTTCCAATCATGTACTGTGGTATTCTGAATATAAGTAGTATTGATACACAATTTATTTTGCAGTGTTCATATGATGACCAATACAATTAATTCAAATATGCTGTGCCATAATTTGTTTTTGAGGGTGCTAGGCCTTGAAATGGCTCAGCTCACAACTCTACTGTGTTGAGTTGCATGTCTGCCACATGTAAAGTACACTTTCTAAATAACATCTTACATTTCAGGCCATCGTTACAGACGTTTGCATCTGTGTAAATTAACCTGCATTTGTAAAAAGTTAAAAATAAAGCAAAGGCCTAATAAGTATATTAATCTTAATTTCTTTTAGGTTGCTTCATCTCTTCCTGAAGACACATTTGAGGGACAATATAGACCTTGAATTTCATTTTCTTTGTAATTCATAGTAGATTCAACACCCAGGGCTAGCGGACTACCGTATGCAATAGAAGACACTTACACTACTGACCAGGATCAAGCCTTCAGTGTGTACACTATTCCTGAAAGTCCGGAGGATGTGGACATGCCTGGTCCATCTGGTCTGTCTGGGCAGAGAACGCCAGTGATTCACACTTGTCCCCCACATACACATCCCACCCCATCTGCTATAACAACTCATCCTCAGGATACTGCCACTTTCTGTGTGCAGAGGAACACAATTACAATCTTATGCCCCCCCAGTCTGGGCTACTGTCTTCTGCCCCCCACAGTCCGGGCTACTGTCGAGCAACCACCACACCACCTCCAGTTGTGCCAGGCTCCAGTGGGATGGGCCACACTGCCTCAAGGACCCAGAGTAGTCCGGGTAGGAGTCATGGGAGGGAGCTTGTGGGCCAACAAATGAAGGCTACTGGTATAACTGTCACCCTGACCACTATGGATCAAGTCTTGGGAGCACTACAGTAGTCCCAAGACATGATGTGCCAGGCTACTACAGAGATCCAGGAGAGGAAGCAGGTACAGAGAGAGCACTATGTAGAGATGCAAAATCTCAACTCTAATTTGTGCTCCTTGACTGGGGTAATGTTTTTAAATTTACCACCATACCGCAGGGTTTTTCTCCTACCATATACCCGCCTGTGGTCCTTCAACATCAGGAAAACAACACCTGCCACAGACAGGGATGACCTGCCATGACAGAACACTGCTTCACCCACCCCAGTCACTGCAACTGTGGTTCAACCCCCACCAAGAGGGGATATTTCTCCGGACCACCAGAAGAAGATGGCAAGACCTCCACCACCACCCCCAAGAGATGCCAACCCTAATTTCCTCCAGTGTGCATCTGTCATTCACTCTGTGCACTATTTCATGAGCACATTTACCTTTTTTTGAGGTCAGTTGTATTTTGTCCATTGGACTTCAAACAATTTGTGCTGAACAAAAATAATTTAATCCACCATGATGGACTTTAGTTATTTTTCCTTGCTCGTTTAATTCTGGTTTCTAAAAATTTTTACTCATATTTGTCAGCAATACAAAGTCAAAGACTGGCATAGTATTTATTGTGGTATTTCTTTTTCTAAGTCTTCTTTATGCCATAATTTTGTAAACCTGTCAACCAATAGGATTCAAAAACAAATAAGAGATGACAACTTGGTCATGTGTTTCAAATGAAAAAAAAGATGAAAATGAAGCCCGACATCTCAATATACTGGTGCCATACACTTGTAGGCAACAGGTTGTACATGATTTTCACAATCCATGCATAACCCAAATAGCCTGTGTCAGAAGCTGACACTCCATGACCTTGACACATTGGAAGAAAGCGAAAATTTCATAAGACCTGATTACATAGGCAAACTATTATAGATTCATCACCTCAGGTGGAGCCAGACATCCTGTCTCAAAATATGAATCCTACATATATAACACCAATAGTCTACATCATGGCAGTAACAAAGTTTGAGGCCAGATAATCATTTCAGTACACTTTGGCAGTATCAGGTAGAATGACACAACCACCTTTCAGTGGTGTGGTTCACAAGTATTTTCAAATATAATGAGACACATCAACAGCTTCAGACACTGAACACAAACTGAAGAATAAGCCAATGAGAACGGAATGGAAATCAGTATGCTATGGCTTGATTTATACATGTGGTTAGAGGAAATTAAGAGGCATATATTGTCTTTGTAGCAACATCCAACAGAAAACAGGTCAGATACAATCTCAAGCGCTTTTCTAAAATCACTGTGCAAGTTCTTTCTGTACAAGATCTGTACATCCAAAGTATTTGTCTGTCCAACAATCAACCCATGTTCCCTTTTTACTGTCCAATAGCAACATATCACTGCAAATGTCACAACTTTGAAATGTCCAAATGAAGGTGACATGTGAAGGATCCTAAAACATAATAACAATGGAAAATGAATTATTTCACATAAGACATTTGACTCAAATGATAAATTAGGAACATACATACACTTAGCACAAGCAACAATAATATATGTAAATAAACCCAGTAGTCAATGTAGGGAAACTTTGATCAACAAACATCTTAGCTTTAGACTTTCTCAAACTGACCCATCCTACTAAATTACCATCACAGAATGATATATTCAGTATGTCACAAGTTGTTCTGGCGTTTGATGTTACAATATGTAAAGGTAAGCTTACACTCAGGTGAAGAAGTGGTCAATAACATCTTGACGTAGGTCAATTCCTTCCTCTTCACCACTGTCATCTTCATTGAGCATTTCAACATCCTCACCCTGTGGATCTTCACAGTCTCCATCCTCTGTGATGATTGGGATGTCCCTTTCCAGGACGATGTTGTGCAACAGGAAACTGTGATTTTGCATACATTATCGGGTGAGTAGAGGAGGGCTCCACCAGTCTTGTCCAGGCAGGGAAATCTGACCTTCAGGAGTCCAAAAGCACACTCCACTGGCCTCTATGTTCTTACATGGGTCACATCAACTCAGAATCCTCCTGGCGTTGTTGGATTCCTCAGAGGTGCTAACAACCATGGTTGGTTAAGATAAGCTGAGTCTCTTACATGAAAGCAATTAATAAATTGGTTAAAATTATGTCAAGCCCTTGTACATTACTAAACTAGGATTAAAGCAAATGATCCTCAAGTCATATTGTACTTACCAACAAACCAGGCCCTCTCAGGTCCAAGTTGTGACATTTGCAGGGGTGTGGTGCTGTTTCGTAGTACAAAGGAATCATGTGTTGACACTGAAAAGTGGGCACACACACTTAAGATGTTCAAATCAGGTAAGCAAATAACTTGCACATTGATCTGATTGTGGTAGACCTGTTCTCTGAAGTGAGGTGCCACCAAGGCAATATGTGTGCCATCAATTGCTCCAACCACATGTGGTAGGGCACACAAAGCATAAAATATCTTCCTTCACATTGCCCAAATGATGATGTCTTGAAAACTGGATGAATCTGTTGATGTGTCTCATCACTGAAGCAAGGACTTCTTGTAGCACACCACTGATGGTTTGTTGTGACATAACTCCAGATACTGCCACAATGTATTGGAGAGATCCTGTGGCCCCAAGATGAAGTATTGCCATGAACTTCATTATTGCTGTTATTGCTGTTATATTCTTGTGAGGTAGGAGATCAGGCTCCTGGTGACATAAATCCAGTATAGTTTGTCTATTTAATCTGAATTTCTTTATGGTGTCGCTTACCTCCATGGTGGCAAGGTCTGGAAATGGCCTGAAGACTTGAGGCTGACATCTTCTAACCCTCCCAGGGTTCATATTTCTTTATTTACAAACTATCACTTAACATGATCACACAATACATTGATAATCATCTCACATCTTATATCTTAGTAAAATTAGTAATCCTATTGTGTCATATATGTACACATAACTTCTGCATAATGTTGCAACTTGAATTCTCAATTTTTAACAAGTCTGATATTTTTAACAAATAATGTATAAATAATACATTTGGAATGTATTATTTGCACATTATTGTTATTATAATTTTTAAAATAAGCGTCAATGGAAGTGTAACATACACCACAGCACTATCAATGTTCAAGACAGTAACAATTCACTTTTTTAAGTTTTATAGTTTTGCAAAAGCTGTGTTGTACCTATCTGACATTGGTAAACAAACTAATCACCATTTTGAGTGGTGGGGGTGCACAAACAATTTCAAAATATACTGCTTCACATCCTGAAGTGGCTGCAGCCGGACCTTGCCATCAGGACATTGGCTATCTGACGTCCGTCAGTGAAAGTTGACCGCATGGTAGGTGCAACCCTTCACAACGGACACAGTCATAGGCTAAAGTGTGTAACAGCTATGCATGAAATCCAATGGCTGTGTCTGTCTCCATCATGGAACACACATGCGTGTACTTGTATGTGGCATCTTGAAAAATGCTGACTTTTCTCCTAACACTGCAGCCAACAAAACCTCCTCGGCCTTTGCTGCTGTTACCAACCTCTAGGAGCCAGGATGCCAGGATGCCAGGAAAAGCAGGTGACAGGGCCCCTACCTTCTTCTCTGAGGAGTTGGAGCACCTCACCACAAAAGTCATGTCTCTATAGAGCCAGCTGTAAGGAAACCCAGAGCAACAGGTACATGTTTGAGTGGGAAATGTTTTACTAAGTAACTTGTTTCTTCTTTATACACTGGCTAATTTATCCCTTTTTATTCATGAGTGCAGTGTTAAAGTTGAAGTACATTGAAATGAAAAGTTACGTGAAGGAATCAATTGAATTTGCAGTTCATGTTACTTACAATTCCAAATTTCATTAGACAAACTACAGGCCCCTTACGTCCAGTTGCCAGTAGGCACTGTACTACTAATATGAGTGGATACAAACAGCCTATGTCAAAATGAAAGAAATGTAAAGTGCAAGAAAAAACTTTGAAGTTATGGAGTTGTTGGATGCTTTTCTTTCAAGTTAAACCACAACTCATATTGTGAAAGAAGAGTATCTGTATGTTTTTAACATGTCATGGTGCCACATATGGGGAAAGATATTTCCTGTGCTGAAGTCTAAATGACACAGGCTCTCAATCGCCCACACAAGAATGTCCCATTACTTCACACACTTTTCCATACGGAACCAAAAACCATGCTCTCACTAACACATGGTAGCCCTTCCATACTGCCCTAGTCACTATATGTGGTTCTGACTCTTATAAGGTTGGACATTAAGACAATGTAGCTGTGCATGGGGGTATGTGCAAATAATATACAGGTTGTTTAGCCTTTAGTTGCTCACAATGATTTGGACTAATCTGGAGTGGGTCTTACTACAGGAAAGATTTCAAAACCTTGGCTAGCAGATGTTTGTGGCCTCGATTGGCACCGTGAGGAGAAAGAAAGTGTTGAGGGTACTAAACAGATCACTACAAATTAGTATTCCCCAGGAACTTTGACATGTTGGTGAACATTTGTACTGATTGTTTTAGGAATGCATGTGAGTTGTTCAACATAACTGTCTCACAGCACTACAGACAAATAAAATCACTCAAAACATATTGTGTTTCTATTTATTTGTCATCCATACAGGTCAAAGCCCATCAAAAGGGTGAAATCTGAAAGGCCATTGCCAAGATGGTGTGGTCCCTGTGGGTCCATAATTGGCATAACCTGCATTCCAGGAAGAGGTGGGAGGACCTACAATGTTGGACCAGGAAGTCAGCCAAACTCCTGCTCGACCAGTCCTCCCAACGAGGCAATCACGTGTGCTGCTCCCTGCCCCCCCCCAATGGCCCGCATCCTTGTGCGGCCTATCTAGAGCTTGATGGACGGCTGAGGGCCCAAAAGCAGCATCAATGGACTGAGATGTTGTTTGTAGCTATTATTGTTATTTAACCTTTTTTATTTACAGCAATGTTTGATTGCCTCAACATGACGGTTGACACACATCCAACGCACATGAGGATTTCTGGAGGCGGCGGTCTTGGTGGCGGGCTCACTGACTGCGGTGCAGGTGGCGGGCTCACTGACTGCGGTGCTGGTGGCGGTCTTTGTGGCGACAGTGCTGGTGGCTGGCTCAGTGTCTGCGGTGCTGGTGGCGGGCTCAGTGTCTGTGGTGCTGGCGGCGGTGCAGGTGGCGGTGATGGTGGCGGTCTTGTCCGCCATGCAGGTTGGCGTCGACGTGGACCTGCCTTTGATTTTCTGGCCCTTCCTCACCTTGGATGGTGGCACAGCTGTTTTGCCACTTTCCACTTTTGTTTTGCCTGAGCCCTTGGTGGCAGGTGTTTTCGCCTTCTCCCTCCGGGAGGTGGGCAACTTTTTCAGTTTTGGAGGTGGAGGAATGTCCTTGCTCCTTGGGACACTGGCAGCCCTGTTGCTTGGCGCACTCCAAAATCCCGCTATTGCTGGCACCACTGTGCCCGGTGATGTGGTGGCTGAGGTGCTGGGTTGGGACATGGAAAGGCAGGCCCTAGGGGCAGACGGGGGGGAGGTGTAGGGAAGAGGTCAACATTTGATAGGAAAAGCTTTTTAGACACACTGGGATGGGTAGATGGACGGGGGTTGGGAGTGGAGGAAGAGGTAGTGGATGTAGGAGGTGTACGTTTGCTGACTTTGGGTGAAGGTGCATGGGCTGGAGGCTGTTGTGAGGTGGATGGCTGTGAGTGGGTGTGTGACTGCGTTTGTATACTTTGGGAGGAGGGCTCACTGACACACTGGGAGAGGGCACAGGGGATGTGTGAATGGTAGTGGGGTGGTGAGTGCACGTGAGCGGTGTGTGGTGATGGGCGTGCTTGTGATGGAGGTAGTGGCTGAAGATGTAGTGCATGCAGGTGTGAGTGGAGACGAGACAGGGAGGGAGGAGGGAGACGTGGAGGAGGTGGACACAGTGGAGGCAGTGGATGTTGGTATGTCTGCACGGGTATGATGCGTGTGTGAGTGCCTGTGGGATGTGTGGTGCTTATGTTTGCCTGAGCCCCCCTTGTGTGTTGAGGTGTGTGCATGCTGGTCTGATGGTGTGCTTGGGTCAGGCTGAGGTACAGGGGATTGGATCTGGGTGGAGGAGGTTGGAGGGGGGAGGCTGGACACAGGGATAATGGCTGCCATCAGTGCAGAGGCCAGAGCCTGAAAAGCTCGCTGAAGGGCCGCCTGACCAGAATGAATGCCCTCCAGGTATGCATTTGTTTGTTGCAACTGCCACTCTACACCCTGGATGGCATTCAGAATGGTAGACTGCCCAACAGTGAGGGATCTCAGGAGGTCAATAGCCTCCTCACTGAGGACAGCAGGGCTGACAGGGGCAGGGACTGTGGTGCCTGGGGCGAAGGAGATGCCTACCCTCCTGGGTGAGCGGCCACGGGACACACGCTGAGGGGCTGCTGGGAGGGCAGTGCTGGTAGGGGGGGTGGCGGCTGTACCTGTAGATGCAGTGGGCACAGAGGGGCCCGCCACCGCAAGGGAGCTCCCATCAGAGGAGGAGACGGTGTCGCTGGTCTCTGCTCCTGTCCCCGCCGTGGAGCTGCCCTCGCACTCCGTCCCACTAGTGACTTCAGACTCCGTTGTCTCGCCCTCCAGGGCCATGTGGGATGCAGCTCCCTCCTTCTCTGGTGGCACTGCTCCTCTGCCTGATGATGCTAATGCACACAAGAACAGGGAGACCACAAAAAGGGGGGGGGGAAAGAAGAAAGATATGATCAGTGCATGCAATACCGCTACCGTTGGCGGACACTACAGACACAGCAGCCCTCTGCACTACGCCATGTACTTAGAGTTCCCTAATTAATCACAGTGACATGGGGTACAAGGCCTATGCCTGATTGCTGCACACATGGAAGTAACAGGAGCCTGACTGGGTGTAGATGGCTCTTACCACTGGTGGGGTTGGGGTGCCACATAGCCTGCCTCACAAAGGGTCCTTGCCTACAAAGCTCGCCCTGACCTAGGGGAACCCACTGCCCACATCCCCACCCAGACACCTCGTAATGCGCACAGAGTCAGATGGATGTGACGGTACTCACCCCCTTGTTGCTGCTGTGATGCCCTCACGTGCCCATCCAACTCCGGATACGCCACCGCCAGGATCCGGAACATCAGGGGGGTCATGGTGCGACGGGCACCTCTCCCACGTTGGGAGGCTATCCCCAGCTGGGCCTCCACCGTCTTCTTGCTCCAGCGGCGAATGTCCTCCCATCTTTTATGGCAGTGGGTGCTCCGTCTGTGGTGGACCCCCAGGGTCCGGACGTCCTTGGCGATGGCACGCCAAATATCCTTCTTCTGGTGGGCGCTGACCTAGAGGAATAGTACAGGGGAAAAGGATGATCTTTAACCGTCCGGACCGTCACAGTCATTGGCCCACGTTCCCACCCTTGCCCTGACGCACATACACTCACCGTCCGCTCATGCAGGCCTCAGTCCCACCCCCGTATCTTCCATCCACACCACTCCAAACAGGCATTGCCCATACAGCATGCTCACAGTGTACTCACCTGTTTGTCTTGAGGACCGTAAAGTAGCATGTACTGGGGGAGGACCCCTTCCACTAACTTCTCCAACTCCTCTGAAGTGAAGGTAGGGGCCCTTTCCCCAGACACATGAGCCATCGTCGCTTCCAGATTTAGGTTACAGCAGCACTTGCAGTGTAGGTCCTCTCCTGTCGAAGGTCAGGTATCAAGGGAGTGAACAGACAGAAAATGGCAGTCACGTCCGCGGCGGTGCATACCGTCACCGCCGGATTACATCGTCATTGGCTCCTGGGACCCATAGGGCCCAATGCCAATGCAGGATTGCGCTGCGGTCTTCAACCGCCTACCGCGACGGTGTACAATGCCAGCGCAGTTACCTCATATCCCCTTGTCCCACCTTACAGGTCAGGCAGCTGCCATTTCAGGTGGCCACATGGCATTATTTTTAAATGCATCACACCTATCTAGGCCTTGCATACACACAGTGACAGGCACATTGCGGATTGACAAATGTGTGCAATAAATTCTTTTTTTACTACTTCAGTGTTGGCTGACTCTGTGCTCGCTGTTCTCGTCCATAGGGCACGTCCGCTGGGGCAGGTGAGGAGATGGCGGCATCCTCCAGTGTACAGACCGCTGGTGGACCTGTCGACAATGGAAGAGAGACATGTAATTGTCACCTACAGACTGGACCGTGCCACAATCCTGGAACTGTGTGCCCAGTTGGAGCCGGACCTGATGGCAGCTATCCGCCATCGCACAGGTATCCCCCCTCTAGTACAGGTGCTGTCAGTACTCCATTTCCTGGCAAGTGGGTCTTTTCAGACGACAGTGGCCATAGCATCAGGGATGTCCCAGCCTATGTTTTCCAACATGTTGTCCAGAGCGTTGTCTGCCCTGCTGAAACACATGAGCAGCTACATCGTTTTCCCTCAGGTGGAGGATTTGCCAACAGTGAAAGGTGACTTCTATGCCCTGGGACATATCCCCAACATCATAGGTGCCATTGATGAGACACATGTGGCCTTGGTCCCCCCCGCAGGAGTGAACAGGTGTACAGAAACCGGAAGAGTTACCATTCTATGAATGTGTTTGTCCGACCAGTACATCTCCCATGTGAACGCCAAGTTTCCTGGCTCCGTGTATGACGCCTACATTCTGATGAATAGCAGCATCCCTTATGTGATGGGGCAACTCCAGAGGCACTGTGTGTGGCTATTAGGTGAGGACATGGACCCTATACAGTGTGACTAGGTGTCTGGGTATTGGGTTGTCCCTAAGGATTAGTGTGTGTCTAACAGTTGTCCCTCGACATTTGCAGGTGACTCTGGCTACCCCAACCTGTCATGGCTACTGACCCCAGTTAGAAATCCCAGGAAAAGGGCAGAGGACCGCTACAATGAGGCACATGGGTGAACTAGGAGAGTGATCAAAAGGACCTTTGGCCTCCTGAAGGCCAGGTTCCGGTGCCTCCATATGACAGGTGGTTCTCTCTGTTACTCACCAAAGAAGGTGTGCCAGAACATCATGGCCTGCTGTATGCTGCACAACCTGGCTTTGGAATGACAGGTGCTTTTTCTGAAGGAGGATGGTCCAGAAGGAGGTCTTGTGGCAGCTGTGGAGCCTCTGGACAGTGAAGAAGGGGAGGCAGAAGAAGAGGAGATCGACAAAAGAAACAACCTGATCCAGCAATACTTCCAGTGAGACACAGGTGAGAAGACATCACTGCCTCCTACATCTCATACAATTGTTAGACCTATCATATGTCTGTCACTTTCACCCAGTGTATGGACCCTGACTTATCACTTTGCCTTTCCATTTCACAGATGTGGGTCCCACTGTGTGACCTCTGCTATATTACCTCATGGACTAGAGCTGTGTGACATAGGTATGTTGACAATACAATGAACATTGCTATTTTCCGTTCGTTATAGCAAATACACATTTGTGAAAGCACAGACTGACTCCAGATTGTTTGTGGTTCAACGGGTGTTTACTTAAGTGCAAATTAGTGGAGGGGTTTGGAAAATGGTCAGGGGTGATGGTGGAGGAATATCCATGGCAGAGTCCAGTTATTTGTCTCACAGGTGCATTGTCCAAAGGGGCATAGGAAATGGAGCTAGGGCAGTTTAAGGATGGACAGGGTGAAGAAGTGGGACAGAAGGATGACATTCAGGGTGGTCTCATTTCTTGGCGGGGGTCTTGGCATTGTTCTCTGTCTTTGTCCTGGATCTCAGGGACAGTTTGCGGGGTGGTTCTCCATCTGCAGGGGGTGGGGTGCTGGTGTCGTGGTCCTGTGGCGGTGCCTCCTGTCCACTGGCGCCGGTGGAGGTGGTGTGCTGTTCATCATCAAGGCTAGTGTCAGGGGCCCCTTGTTGTGCCACAGTGTCCCTCCTGGTGTTCACAAGGTCCTTCAGCACCCCTACAAAGGTGACCAGGGTTGGTGTTGATGGACTTGAGTTCCTCCCTGATCCCCAAATACTGTTCCTCCTGCAGCCGCTGGGTCTCCTGAAACTTGGCCAGTGCCGTTGCCATCGTCTCCTGGGAATGATGGTATGCTCCCATGAAGTTGGAGAGGGCCTCGTGGAGAGTGGGTTCCCTGGGCCTGTCCTCCCCCTGTCGCACAGCAGTCCTCCCAGTTCCCCGGTTTTCCTGTTCCTCTGTCCCCTGAACCGTGTGCCCACTGCCACTGCCCCCAGGTTCCTGATGTTCTTGGGTTTGTGGGTTTGCCTGTGTTCCCTGTAGTGGTGGACACACTGCTGCTTGACGTGTCCTGGGGACAGAGGGATGGGCCCGCTGGGTGGGTGATGTACTGGTGTTTCCTGAGGGGGGAGGCTCTGTGGTGGCATGTGCCAGTGTCAGGGGAACCGACTGTCCCTAGGTCCCAGATGGGCCGGGCTGGTCATCTAGATCCAGTTGGACAGAGCTGCTGTCATCACTGTAGGCCCCTTCTGTGGGGGGGGGTGGACATGTCTGGCACCTCCTGTCCGGTGACGTTGGGTAGGGTCCTGCAGGGGTGTAAAGGCATGATTATTGCATCTGTGTGTGCCATTGTGTGCAATGGGTGGGTGACCCTGTACCCCAGTGCTTACATTTGTGTCTAGGATCTTGTGTGATATTTGGTTTGGGGATCTGTGTGGGTATATGCAGTGGACATGCTTTAGTGATGGGTGTCCATGCTTTGTTGTTGCATGCAGGGCTTGGTGTTGGGATAGGTGGTTTGTGATAGTGGGACATATGTGAGGTGTTGGAGTGATGGGGGTGAGGGTGAGGGTGGGGGTATGTGATAGCATGCAGGTAGGGTGGGGGATGTAATAGTTAAGATTTGACTTACCAAAGTCCATTCCTCCTGCTACTCCTGGAAGGCCCTCAGGATGCAGTATAGTCAAGACCTGCTCCTCCCATGTTGTTAGTTGTGGGGGAGGAGGTGGGGGTCCGCCACCAGTCCTCTGAACTGCAATCTGGTGTCTTGAGACCACAGAACGCACCTTCTGACGTAGGTCGTTCCACCTCTTCCCGATGTCATCCCGTGTCCTTGGATGCTGTCCCACTGCGTTGACCCTGTCTATGATTCTGCGCCATAGCTCCATCTTCCTAGCAATGGAGGTGTGCTGAACCTGTGATCCGAATAGCTGTGGTTCTATCCGGACGATTTACTCCACCATGACCCTGAGCTCCTCCTCAGAGAACCTGGGGTGTCTTTGCGGTGCCATGGTGTGGTGTGGGTGATGTGTGAGGTGGCGTGTGCTGTGATGTGTGAGGGGATATGTTTGTGTGTGTTGTGTGAGGTGCGTGGATGTTGTGTGAGTGATGGTGTTGTGTGCCTGTGAATGCTAGTTTGTTGATGGTGGTGTCTCTTTCTGTGCTTCTTTCTCAATTTTTGTTGTAGGGGTTTGTGGGTGATGTGGGTGTGTGTTATATATTGTTTGGGTGTGTGGTAGTGGTGAGTGTATGTGTATCAGGTGTGTGTATTTCGATTTGTCCAATGTGGTTGTGTTTTGTAAATGTGTGTGTATTTTGAGCGCGGAGGTGTATACCGCCAATGGAATAACGCGGTTGAAAGACCGCCACGTGGATTCGTGGGTCGTGATAGTGTGGGCATATTCCTGTTGGCGTGACGGTGGAAGTTTTGTTTTTACCAGTTTATCACTGACCTTTGGTGTGGCGGACTTGTGTGGGTGTCTAGATTTTGGCGGATTCAGGCCTGTGGGTCGTAATAGCTGTAGCGGATTTCCACAGCCGCAGTGATGTGTTGGCGGTCTTCTGCACGGCGATAAGTGGGATTTACCACCAATGTTGTAATGAGGGCCCAGATAAGTTTTGGTCCCCAAGCCTCTTTGTTAAAGTGCATATGTTAGAAATAGGGTCTCTGGTTGGGAGTCAGTTTGTACAATCAGGGGCCCTCACTCTAGTTAGGGCAAGGAGGATGCTCATTTACGATAACCCCTGCTCACTTCCTTCGTAGCTTAGCACAAGCAGTCACACTTATCTCAAAGGCAATGTATAAAGTATTTGTACCAACACAGACAGTAATATAGTGGAAACACTACAAAATGGACACCATACCAGCTTAGAAAAATAGGCAATATTTATCTAAATCGAACAAGACCAGAACAACAAAAATCAAACATACACAAGTCAAGATATGAATTTTTCAAATAAAAAGAGTCTTACTCCATAGAAAACAATGGAAACATTGTTGTAACACAAAGTACCTGTTTTTTGTCAAAAATAAAGCTGCGCGGACGAGCGTGTGTCGAAAAACTCAGTGATGCCTTGTTTTTTCAAGTGAGGCTGTGTGTCATTTCTTCTCCGGTTGCATAGGCGATGTGTAATTTTTCTCTCCTGCAAGAGATTGATGCATCGATTTCCTGAAGCAGCACCTCGGATCCGCGCAGGTTCATGATGACTTTGACGCTCAGCAACGTTGCGTGAGAAATCCAGCCGCACGGTGATGGAAAACCACGCCTTGTGGGGTTTGCGTTATTTTCATGCTGCTGTTGCATTGTTTCTCCAGCCACGCTGAAGGTGATGCATTGATTTACTAGCCGAGATGCAGGTGGTATGTCGATTTCAGCTGCAAAGTGGGTGGCACGTCCCATTTACAGCCACGTTGCAGGTGATGCATCAAAATGTTGCCCGTATTGCTCCTTGTGCCCGGATTTCAGTTCTTGATCTACCAACTTCACCTTTCAAGGGCCCAGTGACTGAATTGGACACCTCTTGACAGAGCAGGAGTCTCAACAGAGAGTCCAGGTGCTAGCAGAGGAAGTCTTTGATGGCCCTGAGACTTCAAAACAGGAGGCAAGCTCAATCCAATCCCTTAGAGAGTCTTCACAAGCACGAATATACCACACAGTCCAGACTTTGTCCTCTCTCAGGCAGAAGCAGCAACTGTAGGTCAACTCAGCAAAGCACATTCACAGGCAAAATGGCAGTACTCCTCCTCCAGCTCCTCTCCTTGGCAGAGGTTTCTTTTGAATCCAGAAGTAATCTGAAAATCTGACATTTTGGGACCACTGCTCATACCACTTTCTGCCTTTGAAGTAGGCAAACTTTAAAGGAAAGTCTCTGTTGTTCACAAGATCCTGCCTTGCCCAAGCCTGGCTCCAGACTCACACGGGGGTTTGGAGGCTGCATTGTGTGAGGGCAGTCACAGCCGATTCAGGTGTAAGTGGCCACTCCCCCCTCTATTCTAGGCCAGATGGCCCATCAGGATATGCAGGCTACACCCCAGCTCTCTTTGTGTCACTGTCTGGTGGAGATTCACAAACAGCCCAACTGTCAGTCTGACACAGACAGGGAATACACAGGCAGGCAGAGTCACAGAATGGTTTAAGGAAGAAAATGCCCACTTTGTGAAAGTGGCATTTTCTAACTGACAATTTAAAAAATGACTTTACCAAAAGATGCATTATTAAATTGTGAGTTCAGAGACCCCGAACTCTATACTCCATCTGCTCCCAAAGGGAAACTGCACTTATACGTTTTTTAAAGGCAGCCCCCATGTTATCTTATGAGAGAGATAGGACTTGCAACAGTGAACACCAAATTTGGCAGTATTTCACTGTTTGGACATGTACAACACATCTGAACATGTCCCACCTTGAACATACATTGCACCCTGCCCATGCGGCTACCTAGGATCTACCTTATGGGTGCCTGACATGTAAAAAAAGGGAAGGGTTTGGCCTGGCAAGTGAGTACACTTGCCAGGTTGAATTGGCAGGTTAAACCTGCACACACAGACACAGCAGTGGCATGGTGAGCTATGTTTACAGGGCTACTCATGTGGCTGGCACAATCAGTGCTGCAGGCCCTCTAGTAGCATTTGATTTACATGCCCTTTGCACCTCTAGTGCACTTTACTAGGGACTTACGAGTAAATCAGACATGCCAATCGTGGCTAAACCAACCACCAGTACAATTTCAACAGAGAACATATCCACTTTGGAACTGGTTAGCAGTGCTAATGTACCCAGAGTCCAAAAGCCAGCACAAACTGGTCAGGAAAAATAGGAGGAAGGAGGCAAAATGTTTGGGGATGACCCTTCAAAAAGGGCAGGGTCCAACAGCATAATATTAATCAAAGTGTCAACTACTCTGCTAAGGTGCAAAGCATTAAATCATTACCAGACCAAAATGGTACCTGATAAAGTGACATGTGCTATATTTATATATGTTTGTGGGATCTTATTGAGATGCATAAGTTTGAATCAGAGCAGATACATTTTAGTATATCAGAGTATACCTTGCTTCTTGCTGTACATTAGCATAAATTGACAGGTGCTCGAATGAAGTACATGGATCTTATAAAATGCTAAAGTGATATATGCTCCAAGGAATACATCATTACATATTTCATAAAAGTGCATATGTGCTATATGTAGAAATTCCATATGCTCTAAAAAATACAACGCCAAATTCACAATATTCATTCCTATACCTGATGCAATGATGGTACTGTTATAAATAAAGCATTGCAATACCCAATCATATGACATATTCTCTTTCAAGACCTTAATGACACATTGCTCTTGAATCACCAATGAAGTTCTTTCTATATCTGGGCACTCACCCATGTTACTCTTACAAAGCTTCGAGAAGCAACAAACAACCTCTCCAGACACGTAGACATATGATACTTCTACTCTTGGTCTTAAACACAGCCCTTTTTATTAATTGCACTGTGATCTTCTACTCTAACACAAAACTAAAACTCTTTGTCATTCCCACATTTGATCTTATATTAAAGAGGTGATTGAGAGCACCCCCTTTCCCCTTCCCCTTTAAAACAAGTCATCATACTACTCTTAGTGCCCCATTTCTTAGTCTACATGCTTATGTCCACACTTGGTCCCACAGAGGTGTTGGAAAACTTCAGTTCAAAATGGCAAAACAACAACTGTCTTAAAAGGAATTCAGATCTCAATCAATGTTGCAAAAAAGCAGTGTGAAGGAGTTAGACAAGAAATATCTGTACTCATTATAAAAATACATGAAGTTCTCCATCATAGTTCAAACTCCAAGGGATGTCAGTATTCATCAATATTATCCATCTTGACTTAGATTGTCTAAGAGCACACTCCTGATCTTCACTTCATGGCGTTCTAGTTATATGGTGGATCCCATTGTAACAGAGACCTGTGTTGTCCCCACTTTGGCTCTCCCAAATATGCTTATCAATTGCGTAAGGTCTGTCCTTGTTTTGAATTGCTCTCAGATGTTGCAGAATAGGAAGTTTCAACTTGTTAATAGTACTCCCACATGTAATGTTTTCCGCAACCACATTCCAAAATGTAAGCAACATATGGGGTATTACAATTTATCCAATCTTTTATCTTGAATGTACTCCCATTTTGTGATTTAAATCTGTTCACATTCTGGCCAATTTGACATGCCTTGCATCATTGACAGCACCAAAGACCTCTTTGTCGATTTTGTAGCCAGTTCATTTTTTCTTTCTTTTCAATATATTAATAAGTTACTTGTAAGGCATTGTCCCAGAGACCTTGTTTTGCTATATGTCACTTTCAGGTGTTCGGTAACACATTCCTCATAGTCTCATTCATCATCAGTAAGTGCCAATATTGCTGAAGTGATTGTTTACCTGATCTACTTGAGGCATTGTATTCCATCATATAATGACATATCTGTACTGTCTCAATATTTTCTTCTGCAGATTGCTTGGGGACTAACAACTCATCTCACTTGTGTGTCATAGCCCTCTTCAAGGTATCCTCTACCAGACTCTATGGATATCCTCTTTCCAAAAATCTCTGGCACATTATTGTTGCCTCAGATGTAAACACTTCCTCTGAACAATCCGCTGGACTCTTAGAAGTTTCTCGTATGTGACACTCCAGTTTAGGGCCTGTGGATGTCCACTGTTGGTGAACAACAGGTTATTGCTACTCGTAACTATATATGCTGGTACAGACTTTTTCACCCTCAATATAAAATGAAATATCCAAATATGTGATTTTTGTCACACTGGTTTCCTGGGTAAAGTTTTCTGTGGATTCTTCTCTCATGATTTGAAAAGCTCTTTCAACTCCTGCTCCTCACCAAGCTATATAAGGAAAAAAAAAAAAAAACATACCCATAACACCATTTTCTCTAAGATCTTTGTACTTACATCTGACCAAATGATTTCCGCCTCCCAATGGTCCATAAGTAAATTTGCAAATGGTGGTGCCAATTAAGCACCCATGGCTGTTCCTTGTGTTTGTATATAATATTTGCCATTGAACAAAAATGTGTTATGGGTTAAACAAAACTCAAGCATCTCTAACAGTATCTCCTTATGTTCTAGAAGACTCGTTGATCTGGATCTAAGATAGCATTTACATGCCTTTATTCCATCTTTTGCTCTATTGAAATGTACAATGGCACAACATCACTGTCCACTGCCAGCCCTCTGTATGGCAAGCTGGTGCCTTGCTGCAATGGAACGTAGCTTCCCCCATAGGTCGTTCCACCTCTTCCTGATGTCGTCCCTTGTTCTTGTATCCTGTCCCATGGTGTTCACCCTGTCTACGATTCTCTGCCATAGCTCCATCTTCCTTGCAAATGAAATCTGCTGTACCTGTGCTCCAAACAGCTGTAGCTCTACCCTGAAAATTTCCTCAACCATGACCCTTAACTCCTCCTCAGTGAAACGGGGGTGCCTTTGTGGGGCCATGGGTGTTGTATGTTGTGTGTTGGTGAGAATGTTTTGAGTAATGTAGTGTGGTCTGGGATGTGGGGTGCGTGAGGGATGTATGGGTGTAAGTGGTGTGTGTGTGTAATTGTCTCTGTGATGTCAATGGCTAGCTCTTGCAATCTTTTGGTGTTGGCAAAGGGTTGTGGGTAATGTGGGTGTTTGTTTTATAGTGGTGTAGGAGTGTGGGTGTGGTGTGTGTATGAAAGTCAGGTGTGTGTTTTTAGTATTGGCCAATGTAGTGTTGTTTTGTATGTGAGTGTGCCTTCTGAGCTCGGCGATATATACCGCCAATGGTTTAGCGCCACTGATTGTCCGCCGTGGTGATTCATGTGTCATAATGTGGTGAGAGTTGTTTTGTTGGCGTCACAGTAAGGGCGTTGGTACTTACACTTTACCACTGACCTTTGGGCTGGCGGATTTTTGTGTGTGGCAGTATTCTGTCGCATTGGTGTGTGTGTCATAATATGTAGAAAAGATATCCGCCACTGCGGCAGTATGTTGGCGGCCGTCAGCTTGGCGGTAAGCGATATTTACTGCCAATGTCATAATGAGGGCCATAGTGTTTTAAACATTTCTTCCCTCCTGGTGTTTCTGTCCATCCTTTTTCTGACCCTGCTGTTTCCTCTAAATAATCAAATGAACAAACGTTTCCCAATGTGGTTTAAAGATTTGCTCCTGTGTTATTAGTATTTTCACTTTCAACATCTGATCATACATAGTAACTGCAACTTAGTTACACTACTCTACCAATTCTTATTGGCACTGTCACATGTATATATATATATATATTTTTTTTTTTTTGCCTAAAAACCAAACATTAAAGGGACGTTATAATTAGGTTCACATTTTACTCACACAAAACCATAGAAATTCAGCAGTTATAGTTATTTCAAGTAACTGTAACTCATGCCATAAGGTAACTATATCTGTGCCCCCACCATTTTTTATACTCGAGAGGCAGCTTTTTGACGGTAAACAATTGTGATCGCCCTCAACCACCCGCTTTGGAAAACTCTCGCTGGGTGCTCTCCTAATGACATAAAATCATGGTAGGGGATGCTAAAACTCACTCATCAACTTTTGTGCACGTGAGAAAAAACTCCACCTTGCAGCATTTGGGAGAATTGGCCAGAATTCCGTGTTACATGCATAACGTGGGCGTGGCCAATACTCCGCCAACTCTGCCTGCAGGGCGGAATTTATGGCCCACCCCTAGATAGCTGTTGTTCCTGACTGGCCTTAGGTGTGCCTTCAGAAACCTTTTCTTATTTCAGATTGAGTCTAGGTTTTCTGCTTATGTCTGGCTTAGCAGCTCCTTCAGCAGTTTCTATGCAATGCTAGAATGAAATATCGACATTTAGATGAAGCACATTATGGCAATAATTCATAAGTCTTCACAAATAGAGACCTGGTCACTTTCAACTTGCAAAGTTTATAACCCTTATTTGGTTCCAACAATGTGCAATTCTTTGAGTTCATTGAGGAAATGGCTCTCTTAATCAAAGATCACCTTTTGAGTCTCTTGAAGAGAAATCAATCGGGTATTCACTGTGGTAAAGGAGTACAACCTAAATGAACTTCTTCGGTTGCACCAACAATGGCTTTTGACAGAGAATTGTAATAATTTTCTTTCCCAGAAAATGGTTGGAGCTCTACAACCTTCTTTTAGGTTGTTTGCAGTAATAGCTTGTCTTTATCAAAGCTCTAAACAGAATAGTTTTTTCTAATTGCCAATATTGCCGTGGTATTACCGGATGTATTTTGCTTTTATGCAAATCTTGCCTTTGTGTGATTAAATTCTTCTTACTATTGCATAAACAAATGTTCACAAACGTTGTTCTCGTTACTTTTATGCAACAGGTCTGGACTCAGTGCATGGCATGAAAATGATCATCTGGAATACTGTTGGTGGTGTGGGGAACTGGATTCCTAGGAGCAGGTTAGTGTAAGATGTTTTCCTCTGGAAGGCAAGAAAGTCAAGCACTGGTGCATGTGCAAGGTGTGGCTTTCATAGTTTGTTATCATTCAAAATGGCTGCTGAGTCTTGGACCATATCAAGTCTTGTCTTATTCTCACAAGACTCCAGCCGGCAATGTGTTCTAGAACAATGAATAAGTCAGGAGCAAGACAGTCAAACCGGGTCCACCGGAGTATGTAGAATCAAGCGCTAAAAGTGTGCTTATTACAGGGATGATTTATAAGGCCTTATGAGTCCCCGACTGCCAGCCTGTCCACGGCGGTAAACACTGCCATGGAAAGGCTCGCGGTAAGGGGGACTTGGGGTGCCCCTGGGGGCCCCTGCACTGCCCAACCACGTCGTGAATTTCAGGCAGTAAAATGCACGACGGGTGCTACTGCACCCGCTGCACATCTCCATTGCCATGAGCTCTATTACGAGCCGGCTGCAATGTTGGTGTGACTTTTCCGATGGGCCAGTGGCTGGACACACTGTTACCATCCGCTGGCCCAGTGGAAAAATCTTAATAGGGAGCCAGAAATACCACCAGGACTGGCGGTATACTGTCACCCGCAGCTTCGGCAGACTTTGGCCAAGACCGCCGAAGTTGTAATGAGGGCCTAAATATTTGAAGTTTGGTATCAAACTTATTGGTATAATAAACCCAACAACTTGCCATTGTTGATTTTATTATAACTAACTCAGGGAAGTTTTAGAATTCTACCTGAAATTTGTCAGCTTCAGCCATGTAGACCCTTTCTCTGATTGGCCAGCCTCTGGCAGCCTGGCTAGGCTGCTTAATGAGGTTTGAAGTGGCCTGACCACAAAGGAAGTGCCTAGGGGAGGAGAACAGATGGTGAAATAGGATGAGGGGGAGCAGCCAAACTGTACTTCAAAGGAGGGAAGGATATTTGGGCCAGCAAGTGGGCCTCCCCCATTTCCTACAAAACCAGACAGTCAAGCGTCCCCTGATTAGATTAAGAAAGGGCTGGAAAAGTGTGTGTTAAGGGCAACTTAGCCATGCCAGTTGGTGGGCTCAGCCAGACCTAACTTCTGAAATTGAATTGTTGCCATCTTCGATTTTGTTGCTCCCTGTGATTGATTTTTGTCACTCAAGAGGGTGGTGGCCTGCACATGATTGGTCAAAATGACCCCCTACTTTCCACCCCAGAAGCAAGGATAAAATTGGCAGAGCTACACCCCACCTCAGATCCCTACAAGGAACAAGACAGAGAAGAAGGACTGCCCTGCTGGACCCCAGACCTGCACCTGGACACTGCATTCTAAAGGACTGCACCAGCTGCACACTTGGGCTTCACCACTAAAAGGAGTTTGCCTGTCTTCAACTGCTTCAAGAAGGGACTCCCTTTTTGCTACAGGTAGAAAATAGCTGACTAGAGTCCCCTGCACCAAGCCCTGAAGAAACTGACCAGTAGTTGATTTTGGATTTGAGCCAGGTGCATTCTGGGAGTTGAAATCCTAATCCTCAAGTAGCAACTCAGAGATTCAGGAACGTTGGGGTGCACTGTGGACTCCTAAAGAACCTTCAAAGATCTTTTAGAAGAAAATCTAGAAGTTTGGAGAAGATTGGAGAATTTGGGGAAAAAGGTTCCATAAGTGGACCGACCCAACGTTGTGTGTCAAGCCAGCTTACGTCAACCGTGACCTGGCCTGGGGCTTGCTGGTTCATCCTACTGAAAAGTTCCAGAGCCTCAGATTTCCAAGATTTCACCAGGGGCTCATGGAAAGGCAATCTGATGACATCGACTCAAAATTGGCTTGCTGTGGAGGGTTATCTGACATCGGAGAGAAAAGGCTCCAAAAAAATGTCTTAGTCCAAATGTAAAAAGTTGACAGAGGCCTCCAGTGCAGCGTATCCAAAGAGGGCTCCAGGGAGGTAGGCTTCAATTTCAAGTTCGTCCTGGATGAAGATTTCCATCACGAAAAATCATCTAAGTCCGAAGGTAGAATTCTTCACCAAAGTCTCCTACGACGTGTATCCGAAGAATGTTCCTGAAAGGTCAGATCCAACTTGTGACTTCATCCTGGTGAAGAAAAGCTTCAAGAAAAAGACTAAGTCAGAAAGTAACACTTTGACCGAGACATCCCGCTCAATGTAGCGGAGCAGGGCTCCATCGAGGTCAGCCTCAAATTTTGACTTCGCCCGGTCGAGTGCAACTAGATGTCCAGATTGTCACTTTTAGTTTCTATGCACTAAAAAACATGTATTCTTTAAAATGACAAAACTCCAATAGAGGTAATCAGAGATATGATTTCTTAGGGTCTTTTGGAGATTAAAAATACAATCTACTTTTATAAATTGGTGATGTGTTTTACTTATTTACTGTTTTGTGATTTTTAAATGCTTTACACACCTGTCTCCTAAGTTAAGATTACTGCTCATTGCCAAGCAACCAAGGGTTGAGCTGGGATTAATTTATTGAGACCTAACTGGAACTAGTGGAGGTTAGTGGCCTATTGCTAAGTGTGGGTACCTACCTGCTGCTAGCAATAATCCACTTTCCAACAGTAACATATTGATAAAGGCCTGCGCATGGGAGGCTGGCTGCCCACGGAGTGTTGAGTTCAGGCCCTGGACAGAGGTGATATGTGCACAGTGGAAGGTTGAAGCCTGAATTTATGTGGGCTGCCAACCTTAGGCCTGCGTAACAAGGGTTGGCCACCTGCATGGGCGCAGGAATCTCTTGAAAGGAGGTGTAGGGATCTCTTGAAAGTGGAACAAGATCAAAAAAGAAATTCGCTGAAAATACAAAGGTTAAAGTGAAGTCTTTGTTATAACATCTTAATTTATGTAAAAAGAAACTCAGAAATTTACCTCAAAAACCACAGTTAAAATTCTGCTATGGTAAGGAATTACATTCGCAAGTTATAGTTAGGATCAGAATCCATAAAATGCACAGCCGACATACAAACCATAGCTCGAATATCAAATTCAATGCAGCACAGATCACTGGTGACTGTACTGTCTCCTGTGGACGTTAAAAATGAATAGTGTGCAATACCATAATAAGATAAAGACATTGACGATATTTTGTCTCCTTGAAACTATGCGCGTGTTCTTTTAGCTACGGTTAGAGGTCGTGCTATCAATTCGGAGCATCTCACCAAACAGACGGCCTATTTCCCATTACATTACATTTTGTCTCTTTTTGCCTCCAATATGTCGGAAAGCATCCAGTAAGTTTTCAAGTTCTAAATGTTATCTTTATATATCATTATATAACCTCATTTACAAAACATATGGTCTTTATTAGTTTTCACTTTTTATATAATAATTTAATAGTTGTCTTCGTTTGTGGAAAGTGCTAAAAAGCCCCTTCGAAAAATTCCGACAAGGCATGCTGGCAAACCTATTAAGCACAACTCAAGGCTCGTTTTCAGGTGAAAAAGAATATAAAGAA
Organism: Pleurodeles waltl; assembly: GCF_031143425.1. Lineage (NCBI taxonomy): Eukaryota > Metazoa > Chordata > Amphibia > Caudata > Salamandridae > Pleurodeles > Pleurodeles waltl. Next base: position 862,785,366 of record NC_090442.1, on the reverse strand, counting down.
AACAAATAGAAAACAATCAAACATACTTTTACAGGTGCTCGCACCTTTTATTCTCATAGATCTGCATTAAGAGAAATGCAGCATGAAACTGCAGTCATGCAGATTTCCTCGTATTTCAGGAATAATGAAACTTAACAAAGATTGCTATTAGCCAAAGCACACCCTTAAACCTTAGCAAGCAACACTATAACACAGAAATAAAAATGTTCATTAGTTTATTTGCAAAGTCATTAGCAATGTTGCTCGCAGATGTTTCAAACCCCTCTAATGACTTAATCAGTTAACTGGAATTCAAGAAAAAGAACGGAGTCTGAGAGAAAATCAAACTTCAATTTAAATAAAGGTTTGCAACAACATAAGCGTTGCAAAAATGTATAGATTCCATTCTTTTTGATTATGTCTATTATTGGTTATCTATATAAATAAAAGTTATAGCTTATTAAACATAGTTTGGGGCAAAAGTTTAAATATTTTGTAATCTACAAGTTATTTATTTTTACGCATGAGATTTCCCCAGGGCACTTGTAGGGTGGGCAATTTCTATGTTTGTGTTGCCTATATATGCATTAGTAGTCTGTAAACTCAAACATAGGGAGCTCCTAATATATTAGATCTCCAGGTATATTTTTTATGTTGTCATTTATTTTGGGCAACATTTTGAGCTGAAATGCTTTATGTAGGCTACATCAAATATGGAATCGCTTCTTGAAAAGTGCTACACATCTCAGGTTAGACCAAAACGTGAAAAATGTCCCTGCATAGCAAATAGGACTGATATTGTCACCTAAAAAGTTGCATTTCTATTCTCATGGCTGTTGATTGAGTTGCTCAACCCACTGTCCTTGCCCAATTTAAAGTTACCTCTTAGCCTTCCCTGTAGAACAATGATTCTGGTAGATGATTCCTGGGCCAGATGTAGCAATTTCCGAATTTGCGATTCGGAAATTGTGAGTAGGAGCGACTCGCAATTTCCGAATTGCAAATTCGGATGCAGAACGCTGTCTCAGACACCGTCTGCGAATCAGAATGGGGTCGCAAAGACCCACCTCATTAATATTAATGAGGTGGGTCGCTTTTTGCGACCCCATTGCGATTCCCTGCACTCACAGTGATGGTGGCCTGCTGGAGACAGCAGACCTCCATGTCTGTGACTGCTTTTTAAATAAAGCAGTTTTCTTTTTTTGTATTGCAGCCCGTTTTCCTTAACGCAATAGAAAAAAAGAACGAACCCATTTGGTTTGCTCTGAAAAAACATTTATGGCAACATTCACAAAGGGGAAGGGGTCCCATGGGGACAACTTCCCTTTTGCGAATGGGTTACCACCAGTGTGACACTGCTGGTAACTGCGAATTGCTTTGCGACCGCGATCGAGGTCACAAAGCAATTTAGCATTGCGGTGCAAGTCGCAAATAGGAAGGGGACACCCCTTCCTATTTGCGAGTCGCATTCACATTTTAAAATGTGAATGAGCATCACGATGCGCGTTTTGCATGGCGCAAACTGAGATTTTCGCAGTTTGCGCCATGCAAAACGCTACCTACATCTGGCCCCTAGTGAGGTGCTCCTCATCTGCTATTGGGCAGTGTTTTTCCGACTAGTAATCTTTCCGCCCAGAAGCAAAGCAAAATTACTATGCATTTAAACTTTAACACTGCTACACCAAAAGCAGAATCAAAGGCAAATTGTGTCCAGCTTGCTCATGTGCATCAATTCATCAAAATGCCAAGGGTACCAGAAGTGCCATCACAAACACTTTGACCTTAATGACATCAAAGTGCAGTGATAATATATGACTTGTAACCCTGAATCTTTCCATGGAGTGATGTCACTTGACCTTAACCAAGACATCACCATAATTGACATCTCTGAAGTTACATAATAACTGCATGACTAATATAGAAACTCAGCTCAAATGTCTATTTTTAGTACACCTTTCATAGGGTGCTAACATCATCTTTGAAAGTGCTGGGGCGTAACACACAACGTTCTCTAAACTGTAGTGAGTGAAACAAGTGAGCTAGATCTGTTCTATGCGAGTTGGGCATTTTTTTAAAAAAAATGGGTCAAATATTGAGTTTTAAAACAAAATTTCATGCACATTTGCTAAAATGCAATCAACTTTATGGAGGGCCAAGTCAATGAAATGTGACGCTTTCCAGGAGTTTATCCCTTTTTTTTTTTAGAATATACCATTGATGCCCATTTATGTCATCAATACCCTCAATTGTTCCAGGATCAGCATTTTGTCATGTGTGCCTCCAATATGTCATGGATGCCCCCTTATGCCAAAACGTGCATACAACATGGCAGTCATAGGATTTGCTATTAATGACATCTATGAACTATGGGTGACTGTTATGTAAAATGTATCTCTAGTATGCTATGGACATCCATTTGTCACTGTTACCCTCTCAATATGCTATGCTTGTCCTACTTTTTTGTCTAGAATCACCTCCAATGTGCTAGTGCCACCTCTGCGCCTTAGGCCAAGAGTTACCTCTAGTATCCCAGTACTAGTCATTTACCAAGGGGGTCCCTCATGCCAAGAATTATCTCCAGTACACCAACACTAGCATGTTTCATGGCTGCCCCCATTCTAAGCGCTACTATCAATATGCCATCACCAGCCCTTAGCCATGAATGTCCCAAATTTTCTATGGTATGCTAGTGCCAGTAGTTTGTCACAGGTACTTTTCATTTTAGGAATTCCCTCCAGAACGCCAGCACCAGAAATTTGTCACAGGTCTCTCTAGAAGCTAGGAATTGCCTTTAGTATGCCAGGGCCAAAGGCATAACACCACTTCTTCACTCATGCTCGTTTACATTCATTGACTCACTCACACTTCTTAACACTTACTCAATCATTCTCACTCACTTACACCTCTTTATTCTCACTCGATCTCATGCACTAAATCTTACTCTTAATTGTACTCAGTCATTCACACTCATTGTCAATTATTCTCACTTCAATTCACTCATTTTCTCTCAGGGACATGCACTCACTCTTACTCCTAACCATTAATTCTCACTGGCTCTCATTGTAATCCCCTCGTTCCCGGTCACTCTCACTTATTCTCACTTAGTATCATTCACTCAGATTTACTCATTCCCTCTCCCAATCAGACTCACTATTTGTCACTCATTATCTCACAATCTTTAACACACCATCCCACTCATTCATATTCATCCGCTCTCACTCACCAGCTAGCACTCATTTGCAATCATTTTTACTCTCACTTATACTCACTTACTGACATTCAATCTCACTTATCCTCACTCATTTTCTGGCACTGACTGTCACTCACTTTTACTCACACACCATGCCCACACAAACACACAATCTAAAACAACACTCTCATCGCAAGCACATACACAATATGCCTTTACACATTTTTTTTTGCTTCCTTCATCTGCAAGCCAAGATCCCATTCCAAATCCTTATACTTCTTTTTCATGACAGTAATAGCAAATAATACTCTATTAAAAAAAAAGGGCAGAAAACCATGAGGGTTGCACCGCCTCTGCTTTATTCACCATGATGTTCCCACAAGGCCAGGGGTTTGGACGACATTTTCAGGGGTTGCATAGGATTAGCCATGGGTCGTAATTACATCCCCTGGTGACATCTAATGGCATCCATGAGCTTCTTCAGTTTTCCTCATACTCAGTGCAATTACCACTCAACTTGTGCTCCTCCTGCAGAGGGTCATGAGTGCTGTAAATGATTGTACTTGAATAGCCACAGTCTAGACATGAGTGACTTGCAGCTTTAATAACTAGCTACTAAAATCTATGAAAACTAAGGCCCAGATTTAAGAGGGCCTACCGCCTCCTTGCACCACAATAGCGTCATTTTTTTACTCTAAGAATGCCTGCGCCAGGCCATTTTTTTGCCTGTTCCACCACTGGGGGGCAGAGAGGGCAAAGAAATTGGTGCAAAGAAATATACAGAATATACAGTTTTTTTCAGCATTTTTAACACCTGAAAAGGAGGCACACCATTTTTCTTAATGGCCTTTATGAGCTTTGCAGGATTAGTGTAAATTTTTTGGACGCTAACCTGGAAAGCGCCAAACTAGAATCAAACATTTTGATGCTAGTTCCCTAACTACCGCCATGGCGTGCCGTATCTTAATTACAGTGCACACATGGTGGTGTTGGGGGGCTCTAACGGGCGCAAGAAAACTGGCAGTACATTGAATGCGGTGCTACTTTTCGTAAATCTGCCTCTAAATTTTGCCTGAAATTGTGCTTGGCCAAATTTGTCGGAATTATTGTTGATCTGTATGTAGCAAAAGAATACCCAACAAATGATCTTCAAATGCAATTTTCTTCATCCTACATGTTAGCTACAAGGCAGCAGTTCAGTGGTTAATAAAGCTTTCCGAGTGCATGCTTCCTGTACATGTATTTTATATTTGGATCGCTGACATAATATTGATGCATACAATAGCGAAACACAAAAATATCGGAAATTAAATAGCAATGACAAAAATTTTAACTTACTATGCTGAACAAGTAAAAGCACAAATACAAAGAACACAAATAGTATTGTTGAAAATATAGATTTTTACATTTATCGAAATGGAAAATATCAGAAACTAAAGTATTGTTACATTTAAGAACATTGATATTATGTCAAAAATATTGATTCACAGAATATCAACTACAATCTGTTTACCAATACATTTAAATAATCGTTAATAAATATAAAAAAACTTTTTACAGAAAGTAAATATTTCAAATAAATCCAAAACATTTTATACACGTAGTTAAAATAAATATCAATATATTACATGGACAAAATATTTACCATTTACCGCAATAATTTATTAAATTAAAATACTACCAATAAACCCCCCAAAAATATTAGCAGTAACTACAAACATTTAAACAGCAACCCAAACATTGCTAAATAGATATAAAATAAATTTATATTTAAAAGTATCAAACTATATATCAAGCATCAAAAATAAAACCTACATTTGCCTTTATCATTGAAGGTTTCAAATAATGAAACACATGCAAACTAAAACTAAACCAACCAATAAAATAAAACTATAGACAACTTCAACCAATAAAATCATACAAACAATTAAATCAACAATATAACATTCACACTATTTTAAACAACTGAAACTTTCAAAAACATAAAATGCTGCAAGACAAGGAAACTATGCTCTGTTTTCCCACCAGCCCATTATAGAAGAAACATATGCATCTCAACAACTAGCAAACCAAGCAATTAAAATTATATTTAAATTAAAAAAACATACTTGTTAATACACTCCAAGCTCTATCTCTTTACATAAACTTCCTAAAGGAAAGAAATGACCTCTTGAAAAAGTGATAAAGTGCTAGAAAATAACAGCTATCAAAAACTAGCAGATGAAATTTGAAAGTAAGTACACAGAAATTAATTAAAAAAACTATAAACAAACCCAAATAGTGAGTAGAAATAAACCTAACTACCTCAAACTTTATAAACTGCTAAATAATTGACATTTAAAATGAAACGTACTTTTTTTCATCCAATAGAAAAGAAAACACCTGCTCCGCATTGAGAACCTTCAATGGAAAACTTGCAAAACCGTATGAATAATCTAAACAGAACAGACATGTAAGTATACGAATACAAGTAGTTACATGTTTTCCATGTAAATAACAAACATACAAATTTTAACATATTATATATATTTACACTATTCACTAATTTCATAAACAATGGCAGATGCTGCAAAGTACATCACTTCATAGAAAGGAAAGTAGTTACAAAATCACATGGGCTACATCTACTGCTAAGAAAGTGCATCAACAGAAAATATAAACTGGAAATGTACTGAATATTATTCTAATGCATGCCATGGAAGGACAACTACAAAAGGTGATGTTGTAATTCATGTAAGAGAGCATAACCACCCACCAAATGTGACAGAAAAAAAGTAAGGAAGATATTACAACATAAAAGAAAGGCAAGCACTAGCTCCCAGGAATCCACAAACACAATCTTTAAAGATATAGGTCTCGTTATGAGTTTGACGGTCTGACGGTAAGACCCCTGCGGTGGCTGCCGCTAAAAGACCGCCATGTTGGCGATCATACCGACAACCGTATTATGAGTTACACAGGCAGGGCCACCTAAACATAGCCAAAATTCCAACACCGACAGGACTCTAAGGACGGGAAAGAGGCTGTTCCACCACCAGCATCACCAACCTGTCAAATATTCTACAAACCAATTATGAACCACAAATCACTTTTGCGGGTCTCCCACGGTGGAAAACCAATGGCGGTGCAAACCACGGCGGATGGCGGTCTACACAGTAATACATTACACCACATTGGATAGTTTGAATTCCACACATCCACACACCCAGCACAACTACAAATAGCCCTATTAAACACACCCCTTCATACCCCACAATCCTTCCATAAAAAATGCCATACACAGCAAGATAGAGGCCACACACAGAAATTTGGAACCATAGAATAGGCAGACCCTCAGCACTCCAAATACCACTCATCCCACACCTGCACATCATACATATCACACAATTTTTCCACTGCACATCAGATATCACCAGTCACCCACTCATAACACAGCAACCACACCTCATCACCCTTTTTTTTCACCTTCTGTCGTCCACCACTACCATGTCCCCACAAAAACATCCCGCTTCTCAGCCGATGAGTTGAAGGTCATGGTGGGCGAAATTATCAGAGTAGAGCCACAACTATTTGGAGCCCAAGTCCAACAAACCTCTATTGCCAGGAAGGGAGACCATCAGGAAGAGATGGTACAACCTCAGGGGAAAAGTACGTTCCATGGCTTGGCGGTCCCCAGGACTGGCAGTGAGCCCCCACCTTATCTTTAATTATCACATCAGGAAAGGAGAAGGTCTTAGACATCCTGCATCCTGAGGGCTGGACAGGAATACCTAGGGGAATGGAGTGTGGTAAGTCACAACACTGAAATTGTCACCCTAATGTTCTGTCTTGCTTGCTCAATGATCACCTTTTGACATCTTAACAGCCAACACACTCACCACTCCTGTGTCCAACTGTCCAAATACCCCTCTCTGGCATACCACAAATGTCAACTAACCTCACCTGGGGGCAGAGTGTATGTATATGGTGTGGTTGGTACAGGAACTGATAGCACTACAAATCCCAGCAGGCACTGTTCTACCATTACGGAAACCAGAACAGTGTACCATAATGAAAATACTAAATCACAAAAGAGAGTACGGGGTTGTGGAATTATAAATGGATTGAAAGTGTGCTAATTGCGCCACTATACCAATCTTAAATCTCGACTAAAGATAAATTGTGGATGGAACGTGGGATGGTATGAGGTCTGTAGAGGGAGATTTCCTTTATGGACTAGGTGGTCTCACACACTATATAGTGTCATGCTTCATCATATGACCACCTAGCCCCACCCAGGTAGGACAATACCACCTGGGCGGACTCAACCTCACTGTTAAAGGAACAGGAGGGAGTGCGTAAATCAGTTTGATTTCTGGAAAGTAGGGATCCAGCTATGCTATGGGAATAAAAACACCTACTCAGATACCAGGGTGAGTTTAATAGAAGGTTCTGTGTGGTGTGATTAAAAGAAGTGGGAAACCAGTGTGAGAACAATGACTCACAAGGTCACCTATCTAGAGGGAGTAGACGACATGTTTCGGGCGTTGGATCCCTGTTGCAGATGCTTATTGCGTTCTGCAAGTCTGACTATAAGGGGACGCTCCCTCTCCAGGATACCAGAGGCTAGTAGCCTCTTCTGTTAGGGTCCTCCCCAGGTACTCCCTTGGTTAAGGTAGGCCCTTCTTTCCCTCCCCCCCCTTTTTTTCCTACTGCGATTAAACCTGCAGCGCGCAATAAGCATCTGCAACAGGGATCCAACGCCCTGATGAATGCCCAGAGACCCTCCATAGCTCAAACACAAGGGCAGAAACATGTCGGCTGTACCAAGCAACCATTCACCTCCAAACCTGGGTTCCAAGGAGAGTTACAACCATCATGTGCCCCCCAGCACAGATAGCAGAGTCACCACTAGAAAACCCAGACAATGAAGGTCCTGGCACCAGTGGCAGTGAGCATATTGTGCCAAAGGCACGAGGGCGTAGGGTGCGTTGGACGGATGGTGTGGGCCAGTGGATTGAGGCTCCTAAGGATACATCTCGCCAGGACACCATCTCCCAAGTCTTGGGAGCTTACCAACAGTCCTAAGGCGTGAGGGGTTACGTACTTGCCATGATGGGGGATATAAAGCAGCTGCAAAGGGACAACTGCCAGGAAGTCATGCACAGGTGGGAGGCCCACAATGCCAACATGGCCTCCCTAACAGGGGTGCTGAGAGCCAATAATACCACCTTGAGTAGGCTATATCCACAACAGCAGAACCCTTACATTGGTCATGTAACATCAGCCCCTTCTACATCTGTGGCAGCGAATGGAATGGAGGCTCTGCAAGGGGAAGGATATGCCTCAGACAACCCAGCCTCTGTATCTGAATAACCCCCAGCAAACCTGCATGTCCACCAAAACATCCAGGAGGAGCAGACACCAAGACTTCAACCACTGCCAGGAAGTGATCCTCTTCTCATTAGTTTCCCTTGTGGGTCATACAAACACCCTGTTGACTTTTTTACAACCACTCTCCATTTTCCAATGGCAAAAGGACACTGGACTTGAGACTCCAAATGTAGTAGCAGCTACCCTGACGATTACATCCACCATGGCCGGACCCTTCCCTGTTTGTACTTTATGATTTGATTCCATTCCTTTAGTTTTCCTGTGTACTTGTAAATAAACACAACTAAACCACATATATATGTTTGAGAGTCGTCATTTTTCAGCTATATTGAACAGTTAACTGTGAATTTCGTTGCACACAAATGACATTCGCATATGCACCAAATCTGTTAAGTCCCATCTCACATATACTTTTGAATGCAGGTCAGATATATGCACAATTATACAAGTGGGCACACTCCTATTCCCATTATTCCCATTTATTGCACATTCATGCACATAGGTTGACAACATGTCAAATATCAAACAGTGCAGTACACCTTTACAATGTAATGCTTTAGCATAGGTGTGAATAACAAGCTCCCCACAGACTAATGAAGTTAGGAACATGTCAGTCTTTGTCTATCCAAATAGGCAAACAGATTTGTTCAATGTGTCATCAGCTAAAGCCTTATCACATACCCATACCGTACCTCCCAAATGACCATATCCCATAATACAGACAGAGGTCAGTACAACTGTCCCCAATCATAAAACCTTCCACTTGCCATGCTCAAGTATCTGTAGGGATGCTACTCACTTGTGTCAGTCCTGACACATATGCACAGTGGCATGTAATGAGGAAACACAATGACAGCTACATACACGTTCAATAGTGTCTTCATCAAACCATTGAGAAGGTTGGGGTAATACATTTCGCATGATGAGGTGTCAGAGACACAAGACCACAATATGACAGCATTGGACCCAGATAACATGGCCCACAGCGCTATTGTGTGGAACAGTACACTACTATCCCACTGTCCTAAAGTCTGGGCATGGAACTCAGGTACCATCAATATGATGCCATGCAGTCCCTGAAACCTATCCATGTTCACTTCACGTGTCAGACCTGCAAATCCAACCTGTCTGTGACACAAATCAGAATTGAGCACATGAGGATGACCTTGTGAAGAAATTTGCAAAGTAAAAATGTAATACAAACAATACAGGCAGGTAATGGTAATGAAGACCTATAAAGACATGTCCTAAATACAACAGTAACACTGATTGTGTGGTGTGACAAACATTAACAAAGGAGATCATCACGATAGTCACAACTCAATGTACAATTTTGCATGCACACCTGAACTATGTACTGATTAGCACCTAATGAGCTGTCTGATGGTCATACAAAGACTCTTCTCAAACATATCTAAGCCCTCTGTAACCCACTGAGGCAAGTATTTTACAGAACAACACATACCTACAGTCAGTTGCTGCACAGATTTATGAGCTCTTCCCGGCTATCTCCACCTTCATCCTCATCACAATCATCCTCAATTGGCATGTCTGCATTCTCACCTGCTAGAACGGCTGGTTCCCCCTCATATGGTACATATGGGATCTGACGTCTCAGGGATGATTGTAGATCATGCATCAGGCAACAATTTTGACACACTTTGCCTGGTGAGTAGAGGAGGGCTTCACCAGACTTATCAATGCAATTAAATGTAGCCTAGAGGAGCCCAAAAGTCCACCACACGGTACACCTTGTCCTTCTGTTTGCCTCATTGAAGCAAACTTCCCTAGCATGTTTGGGTACCTCACTAGTGTCATCAATCAGGGACGGTTTTGTTAGCCAGAATCACCTGTAAGAAATTGTTACATGTGTGCAAACATAAATCTTGGACATCCCTATATTTGGCAGCAGACATAAGATACTGACACACATCACATATATGGCTTATCAACCAGCCAGGCCCTCTCTGTGTACTGTTGTGTCATCAGCAGTGGGATATCGAATGATGAAGGCATCATGAACTGAACCCGGGTTCTTTGCACATACTTGGGAAATGTAGAGGCCTGCCAAATAGACAACTTGGACATTTATGGAGTGGCAGTTGTTCCTGTTCTGATACACCTGTTCATTGCCATTGGAGAATTCAATGCTACAAGCGTACCATCAAAGGTCCCACCACATGTGGGATGTATGCAAAGCATAAAAATCAGCCTTCACATTGGCCAAATCTTCATGTTTTGGAAATCAAATGTAGCTGTCCAGGTGTTTCAACAGTGCTCAGAGGGCATCCTTCAAGACCAAACTGAACATAGTGCATGACATCCCTGCTGTTAGGGCCACAGTATTTTGAAAGGAGCCTGTGGCCAGGACATGAAGTGCAGCACAGACTTGACTTGTACAATGGGTAGAATGCTATTAAGATGACAAATGGCAGGCATCAGATCTGGCTCCAACTGACAACAGAAATCTATGATTGTCTGCCTATCCAGGCGGTAGATCTGGATGTCTGTCTGTCTGTCAACACAGCTTTATTCGATCAATGATCATCAAAGCAATACATAATCAATATTATCATAAATAGATTTAAAAGTATAAAATATAAAATACTATTCCATCCCAAAAACGTAATGCCACATGGTAACACCACCTAAAAGAGTAAAATACAAATCTATCCTAAAATCATAATTCTAAGTAAAAAATGATCACCTCTTCTGGCCTTGCTAAACAGAAAGAGCTTATTCCTCTAATCTTTTACTGATGTAAAAACTCCTTATGCGCCATGCTGATAGTAAATATTTACTAACAGAGATTATTAGCATTTTGGTGGAATCATTTTTTAAAATTCTCAGTGCTAGTGTACATTCCCTGATTCCCATTTCTCGACATAGGTTATGGATCCATTTGGTCTTAGGAACCATGTATGCAGGGCAAAAGAACATAAATTGCACCACTGTTTCAGAATTAGTGCCACACACAAGACAAATATCATTAGTCACATTTGGATCCCATCTACACGCCACGGTCTTCAATGGTAAGGTCCCAAAGCGAAATCTAGCATATAGGCTTTTGCCTAAAATATCAGGTATAACGTCTAGATAAAGTTCAAACCTTGGGTACCATTTGGTGTCAATAAATTAATTGGTTAGACGACCACATGATTTGTGGGTAATGACGTCGTTCCTCAAATAAGACCAATAGGCACACTTCAGTGCTTTAAGGTGGGCTTTCTCGAGTTTGTGAGGGTTCTCCCAGTAGTCTCCTAACCCCAATATCTTGAACCAAGTGGATACATGCTTGACCCACGGAATAGAAGCTGAATTAGTGGATGTTAACAGATCTAGAAGTGAAGCTTTATAGATGTCTAGTTTGGGGACAGTCCATAGCCTGACCCAGTACATCAAGGGTCTTAAGTTTATCAGGTCCGCTATCCATTTTATACCCAGGTCCAGGAACAAGGGGATCCGTGGGGTACTGGGAGGACAAGCACAGAGGGCCCTAGCAAAACTATTCTCCCCAAAGGGTGAGCCTGTTGGTGTTAAAAAAGCCCCATACTTCTGCACCATACACAGCGGCTCCCTGTGCTTTTGCTGCATATATCTTAATAGCCGGGGAGACCATTTTTGTAGAGGTGCTCCTATAGAAGCGCAAGATGGATGCTGCATTGTGCAGGAGAAGACCAGCGCTTTTATTAATCTGTTCTTCCCAACTTAAATTGTCAGTTATCCTTACTCCTAGGTAATCTATGAAGCTGACCTTGTCCAGAGGATCACCATCAAGAGAGATGGTACACTTCTTCCGTTTCCCAGAGCGCAACACCATTAGCTTCGTTTTCTTAGCATTTAGCTCTAGTCCATAATCCTGGCAGAATGCACTAAATCTGTCAATGAGGATTTGCAAACCCATAGGGGTCTTTGAAATTAAAAGCGAGTCGTCGGCAAAGAGAAGTATGGGGATTTTATGGGTCCCTAAGGTGGGGGCATCGCTCTGGCAGGTCATCATAACTTGCACCACCTCGTTGATGAAAAAAGAGAACAAGAGCGGTGCCAACACACATCCCTGGCGAGCACCCCTATTTATGGGGATTTTGTCCGTCAGTTCGCCTAGGTTACCCCAGCGAACTTGCGCGTAAGTTTCCTCATGCAGATGCTTTAGTAAGGCGACTAAATTGCTGGGGACCCCTATTCTGGATAAAACCACCCACAGTTTCTCCCTTGGGACCAGGTCGAAGGCAGATTTCAAATCAACGAATGCAACATATAGTGGCTGGTTAGCAAGAGCAGTGTGTTTCCAATACAACACAGCCAGCCTGAAGACCTGGTCCACTGTGCTAATTCTAGGTCGAAAACCTGCCTGGAGGGGGGATAATACCTTGTATTCCTTGGCCCATTGCATTATTCTACCGAGAAGTTGTTTGGCAAAAATCTTTTGTAGATTGTCTATAAGACTGATCGGCCTATAGTTTGCTGGTAGATTGGCATTTCCCTTTTTATAGATGGGTATGATCTCAGCACCCTTCCAGGTTGAAGGGATCTGCCCCCCCATCGGAAATTTTATTAGAAAGTGCATTAATATACCAGGCCCATATAGAGGGTTCCGATCTATATAGATCCCCTGGAATCCCGTCGGGTCCTGGAGCCTTCCCAATTTTTAGCGAACGAATTGCCTCAGATGTTTCTTCTATGGAGAAGCAGATAGGGACCTCGATATCTGGGCGACCCCTTCCCGATTGAACAGGTGGGGGTACAGTGTCTTGGAGGGAACCTCTGGGGTGTCAATTTTACCCTCGAGGGAAGAAAAATGATCCACCCAGCTTTCTGGCTGGATGTGATTCATAATGGTAATTCTACCCCCATGTTCTCTTTTGTCTAAAAGTTCCCAAAATAGGCCATTGTTGTTAGATCAGTTGCATGTAACAGTTCCTACCAAATAGAGTCCTCCCAGGTTTTTTTAGCTCGTGAAATGGACTCCTTATATATGCGTCTGGTCAGCCGAATATCCACTATGGACCCTTTTATAATAGCGCTCTTTACCCCTGACTTGGCCCTAGAGCATGTTTCATCGAACCAAGAGTTGTTAATCAGGGTCCCTCCTTGTGACCTTACCCTACTCTTCCTGTAGAAGATATCTTGAAGTTTACCAACCAAAATTCCATGAATATGGAGAATGGGGATGTCTAGGGGGTCATGGTCTTGGTAGGGTGCCAAATTGTCTAAAAAAGATGAGGAGATTGCATGCAACAAATAAGGATTTGACACCACCTTATGCCATCTGACCTTCATGGATGTGTTCTTCACAGTAGGAGTGGGAACCATAGTAACTTGGTTATTAGCAGATCGACAAAATACATCCCCAGAGATAGACAATAACAGCGGATAATGGTCACTCTCACTCCTAAGATCTACCTTCATATCTCTAAGCTGTGGCCACAGTCTTACGTTGACAAAAAAATAATCGATTACACTTGTACAGGTGCCTTGTTTGAAGGTGGGGGCAGTATCCAGGTCAGAGGGCATGCGGTCGTTACAGGCCCTGAGACCATGTTTCAAGCAGAGTGTGGCCAGTTGAACTGCTGCGCGGGTACACGGACAGTAGTGATCAGAGTTCAGTTGCGCAATCCCCCATATTAGATCTTCCTCCATGGTTAGGCCACTTAATAGTGTCGATGGTTCAAATGTACAGTTTACGTCCCCAGCTATAAACAAATGACATGAAGATTGAATAGTATCTAGAAACTCAAGGAGCTGGGTTAGGGTCTGAGATTCTACTCCACGTGAAACTGATCGAGCATAAACATTAATGAGGGTTATGGTGAAATGTTAGTTGCAACCCCATCAAATCGACACAATCAAGTTGTAAGATCTTATAGTCATATTGTAATCTTTTGTTCAAGAGAATTAGCAGCCCCCCTTTAGCGCGACCTGGCCCTTTTTCTGAAGGTTGGGCAGGGACATTGAAGGAAAGAAACCCATCGATAGTAATCATGTCCTCAGCCCAGTTTTCCTGAAAGAGGCAAATGTCTTGGGTTTTTAAATATGAACACCAGTCCTTGTCATCCAGTTTCCTCCCAATACCAGCTAGGTTCCAAGACAGTAGTGAAAGTCCACCAGTAACATCAGGTGTGATACTAATTAACTGTGGGACATCCTGTGGTGTTGGCTCAATAATAGGGCTCAAGGGTGGCTCCTCGGTTCTATCCCCACTAGGAACTTCTTGGCTTATAGACAGTCATACAGGCTTGGGCAAGGTGGTGTCAGCATACCCGCGTGGAGTAGTATTATTGGTCGTTTGCACATTTGTTTGGACCTGTAGTGCGTCAACTATCCCAAACTCTAAGTTGATACCTCCCCTTTTCCCTTTAAGCCAAGATGGGCGAGTACGAATATCAAAAGCAGTGAGATGATCAATCAGGGAGTTATCATAAAACTCAATAGAAAGGATATCGTGGTTAAACTCCGGGGGGCTCAGCCGTTTGGCATTTGAGATGTCCGAGCGTACGACCGATAAACAGCCCCGTTGGTTCCGAAGCCAATAGATGGCTTTTTTTATCCTAGACTCGTGGTCCTCATTCGCTCCTTGTGACAACCTGGGAACATTGGTAAAAAAAAAAGTATTGGGCCCGTGTTTTTATTTTTGGCTTTTTATCAACGAGCTGAAGGCAGGAAGGGCTCCCTGGGGAGGAAGAGGGTAAATGGATTCATGGATGGATGCAAGTGGCCCTCTTAAAATCGAGGGGGAACCCCCCCCCTACATATCTGGGGTTACCAAGTTCTTTGTGCCTTCCAAATCCCTGCAAGCTTGGAGGAGAGGGGGGGCAACTGATAGGGGCAGCACAGTTTGTCATGGCGGCCTTCTCAGAGAGAAGCTGTATGTTGCCTGGCTGAGCGTAAGTAGATTTGTCTACAGTATCGATTCTGATTTCCCCTTTCTTTACATGAGGGTTGACTTGTGGTCCAGGCGCTATCTTTGGTTGCGAACTCCAATCAGTTTTAGTGAGTCCACCTCTCCCCCTTTCCTCACTTAAACAACACTTGCATCCAGACAGATTTACCGGTCTTTCCTGAACAAGTTGTGTTAATCGCTGCACCATGCCCTTAAGTTCGTCTACTCTCTGCAAAAGGAGAGACATATTAGGTTCAAGGGAAGGTTGGACCAGTAGAGGTTTGGTAATTAGAGTGAATGCAGGATTGGGGATCCTGGAGTCTGGAGCTTCTGTCAGAGAAACGTGCATCCTAGGTGTAATCACCTCCTCAAATAATGGCTTCAACCGGTTATTGCAAGGGATGTTTGGGAGCACATTAATCACGGGACTTAGCGGAATGGGAGCAGTGAGCAGACTAGTTCCCTCTTCTGTTTGAAATGGGCTTTGATTGAGAGTGCAGTCCTTAGTTGCGTCCTTTGCTCGCAGAGAGGAGGAGGGGTTGAATTGGGCACATTAGATGAAACCCTTACTTTATTAGGTGGAGAATTAAGTTCTGGTGCTGAACCCTTGTTCTTCTTATAAAAAAATTATTGGATCCTCCTGGGTTGTACCGGGGCCTTCTTGGTACCTACAGTGCAGTTTAAAATTGCCTCCACCTCCTCAAATAGGTGGTCAATCTCCTCAAATGGCTTGAGCCCACCGCTTTTAGGCTTTCTAGCTGGCTTAATGGAGCGTTTTTTGAGTTTTTTACATTCGAGCCGGGATTCCGGCAGATCAACAGCCTTCCTTTCAACCATGGGGGCTCAAATAAATAGATTAACCAAATAATATAATAGTTGAGACACTTACTCAGGCACTGGATGAAGAAGTAAAGGGACGGGGCCCAGCCCGGCCTCAGTCGGTCAAAGACGGGCGAAGAGGGGCCCGTCTTGGCCCGGTCTTCGTCCGGGCACGCCCGCACGCGTCCCGTGAGGCGGGAGTGCTTGGTCGGATTTAAAGGGCTCCTGCCCTTTGAGGTAAGAGAGTCTGTGTCCTCCTCTGCCCCCTGTGCAGCTGAAGCGCGTCCCGCGAGGCGGGAGCGCTTGGTCGGATTTAAAGGGCTCCTGCCCTTTGATGTAAGAGAGTCTGTGTCCTCCTCGGCCCCCGGTGCAGCTGAAGCGCGTCCCGCGAGGCGGGAGCGCTTGGTCGGATTTAAAGGGCTCCTGCCCTTTGATGTAAGAGAGTCTGTGTCCTCCTCGGCCCCCGGTTCAGCTGAAGCGCGTCCCGCGAGGCGGGAGCGCTTGGTCGGATTTAAAGGGCTCCTGCCCTTTGATGTAAGAGAGTCTGTGTCCTCGGCCCCCGGTGCAGCTGAAGTGCGTCCCGCGAGGCGGGAGCGCTTGGTCGGATTTAAAGGGCTCCTGCCCTTTGATGTAAGAGAGTCTGTGTCCTCCTCGGCCCCCGGTGCAGCTGAAGCTGAAGCGCTTCCCTCGAGGCGGGAGCGCTTGGTCAGATTTAAAGGGCTCCTGCCCTTTGATGTAAGAGAGTCTGTGTCCTCCTCGGCCCCCGGTGCAGCTGAAGCACGTCCCGAGAGTCTGTATCCTCCTCGGCCCCCGGTGCAGCTGAAGCGCGTCCCGCGAGGCGGGAGCGTTTGGTCGGATTTAAAGGGCTCCTGCCCTTTGATGTAAGAGAGTCTGTGTCCTCGGCCCCAGGTGCAGTTGAAGCGCGTCTGGATGTCATGTTGATCCTCAGAGGTCTGCAGGTCTACTAGTGTACAGTACACTGGAGGTTGTCTGACCCTTCTCATTCCAGGGTAACTAGATGAAGAAATATAAGAAGGTATGTCTATCAGTCATTGTGTCCATTGTAAGTGTGAAAATACGTATTTCACTTATGATGCTTGGACATGCGATTTTAAATAGTAAACACATGGTACACAGGACATACCTTGGAAATCATGGCTTATTGCTGCAATGTCATCCCCTTACCTCAATTATGACTTGGAATTTGATATGCATGTCACTGAAAGTCTCAGACCCTCATTTCGAGTTTGGCGGTCAGTGGAGCGCCACAGTGGAGATGACGGTTGCACTGCCACGGGACTGGCGGTGTAGACGGCCATATTACGAATACTGGGAAGGCACCTGCAGAACACAGTCAAATTTCCTTCCAGACCGCCAGTGTGGACAGACCACTGTTGCTGGCAGAAGACCTCTTCAGGCCAGCGGTGAGACAGTTTCCACCCACCGTATTGTGAGGTTGCACACCATCAGGACTTCCGGCGCAGTTAAATCGCCTTGAAAAACATGGAGGGAACGAACAGCATTAAAGGGGGCATTCTGGAACATACGCACATCCATAGGTGCCATGGCACGCGAATTGCAAGTCTTCCCAATGCTCCTGCCTGCCATTGACATCCAGGACCAGCGACGCTGAGATAGACACCAGCCGTAAGTACCCCAGCCTAGCACACACTGGAGGGAAGTACATTAGTACACACACACACACACGCACAAATGCAGTCATTACACATACATGTGCAAGGAAAGCCAGGACAAGCTATGTAGCATCAACACCAACGGTGCCATTTCAGATAAATGTTATTTGTAATACCAAAAGCGTAAATAAAATAAATAAAAAAAATATGTACAGAATGCCACAAGGGCCAGTGTATCACTGTCCAAATGTCCTGGGCACACTGGGCATTTAGGGACTGCCAAACTTGACTCCTGACTGCAATGTGCAGACCACCAAAGGGCAGGGGCGTCAATTGGGCATGCAGGCACCTCATGGATGGGGGTGATCAGGCTTTGAATGGGGGGTACCTCCTCCTGTCTCTAGGTTTCCCCTACTTGCTGTCCTGCTAATAGGGGAACACCTTAGCCTTGTCCCTCTTGCTTGCCTTCTTTGGTGGGATGACGGTGGAGGCCACAACAGCAGGGGAGCCAGATGGAGTGCTACCAGGGCTGGAGGTGTGAGGGGCAGGTGTCCCTGTTGTGGCAGCACTGCAGACTGCTGTCTGCAGGGCATGGCTCAGCCCAGAGGAGGACAGGCAGGTAGAGGGCAGGGGTCTGGCAAGGGTAGCAGTGCATTTGTGGGGATCAGGAACTGGAACATGGGATGGGGATGGGAACAGGGAAAACTCATGTAGGAATCTTTTTTTAGGGGCAGCGGGTAGGTCATGGGTAAGGCGTTTGGGAGTGGAGGGAGAGGGGATGGTTGACAGATGTGTATGGGTATGTGGTTTGGGTGCTGGTGTGTGGGTGTATGACATGTGTGTGCTGGGTGTTTGTTGGGTGGATGAGTGTGGGTGTATATGTGTACTGGAGGAGGAGGGGAGAAGACACAGGCAGATGGCAGGGGGAAGTGTGAGTAAATGTTGGGGCAGTGTGGGCAGGTAGGGTGGATGTGCTGCATGTGGTTGTTGTGACTGTTGTGGTGCATGCGGATGTGGTGTATGGGGTGCATGCATGGAGGTCTGCTGTTTTGATGATGTTGGCACTGACGGAACATGTTTCTGGACCTGGGACTAATGATGTGGTGTCTGCATGTGTGGGTGGCGAAGTGACTGTGAGGGGGAGGAAGTAGGGGAGGCAATGTAGGGAGTGGATGTTGTGTTTGCATCTGAATGGTGGCTGTGTGCATGGCGGTGGTGGTGTTTGTGGTGCATGTGATGGCCCTTGCGCTCTGGGTCTGTTGGAGGAGATGCATGCTGCAATGAAAGTTTGCTTTGGATGGGATGTTGAAGAGGGATGTGGGAGTGGGAACAGGTAGTTGGAGGGGGACAGCCGAATAAGGAACACCGGCTGTCGTCAATGAGGAGGCCAGAGCCTGAAACGATCTCTGAAGGGCAGAGAGGGCAGAGTGAATGCCTTCCAGGAATGCATTGGACTGTTGCATCTGGGATGCCTGTCCCTGGATGGCATTCATGATGGTCGTCAGCCCAACAGAGCTGGATCTCAGGTGGTCAATAGCCTCCTCATTGAGGGCAACAGGGCTGACTGGCGCAGGGGCAGAGGTGCCTGCGTCAAGGGAGACGCCAACCCTCCTGGGTGAGCGGGCACGGGCAACTGGGTGGGGAGCTACAGGGAGGGCAGTGCTGGTAAGGAGGATGGTGGACATGGACGGTGCAGGTATAGGGCCTGAAGATTCCGCCAAAACCAAGGAGTCACCATCAGAGGAAGAATGTAGATGTTCTTGTCTCCCCCATGGTGCTCCCCTCGCCATCCGTCCCACTGGTCCTCTCGGCTCGCTGGTATCAGCCTCCTGGGTCCTGTGGGAAGCAGCTTCCACACTCCCCGATGCCCCTTCTCCTCCACCAGATGATGCTGATGCGCACAAAACAGAGGAGGACAGGGAGGGAGGGTGGAAGAGTGGGAGACAGGGTGGGAAAAAGAGAGACAGGGAGCAAATGGTCAATGCCAGCACAACAGCCCCACACAACTCACTACAACATAACTCCAATGCCATTTCATGACCTGCCATGCCTTCACTCACACGTCACTCCAATAGCAGCCCATGTGTGTCACCTCTGTCATGCACATGAATTTCACTCATGCTGACACACATCCATTCCTGTACAGGATGAATGCCATGCCCTCAACACATGGCGGAACCAGCCCATTGGGTCATGGCTCTTAACGATCACAAGACCCATGGTAAATACTCTACAGGTGTTTGAAGGCATACTTGCAGAGCCACATAACCCATGCACATCTAGCTGTGTGATATGAAACCTCAGACTACACAGGCTACACATACGCCACATGCCAACAGACAGGAGATAGGGATTTGGCCCCAGCAGCAGTTTGGATAGTTGGGAGTACAATTTGTATACAGCATTGCAGGTCCTCCCACCTCTTCTTGCAGTGGGTGCTCCGTCGAGCATGGAGCCCCAAGGTCTGCACTTGCTTGGCGATGGCACGCCAAATCCCCTTCTTCTGATGAAGGGATTCAGGAATGCAGGGATGGCATGGAGAATAGGAGACAGTCATGTAGCGTGGCATCTAAGGAACTGCATTGGACACAAGACATCTCATGGACATGCGCACATATCAACATTCCAGTTGGCCTCATAGCCCTCAGCCAGGTCCTTCCACAAGTCACTCATCCTCATCCCATAGCCCCCGTCCACATCCGTATCCACTCACAGACAGTACAATCATAGTGGACTCACCTGCTGCCCTGGTGCCCCAAACAACTGGGCATACAGGGGTAGGACACCCTTCACTAGCTTTTCAAGTTCTTCCTGAGAGAAGGCTGGGGCCATGTCCCCTGCAGCACGTGGCATCTTGGCTACCAGTGGCAGAACACAGCAGCACATGGAGTGGAGGTCTTCTTTGCATGAGTGCCAGGAGTCAAGTGAATTTGAGCACATGAATTGGCAGTTATGGCCGCCATAGACAGCACAGTCAGCACCTGCGGTGATCACCATTGGCTCATATCTCCCATAGGCAACCATGTTAACCAATGAGGAGTTGCAAGGCGGTTTCGCCCCCCTACCGCCATGACATCTTACGCTGGCAGGATTCACTCACTTCCATCTGTCCTGTGCATGCAGGACAGGTGGCTGCCATTTTACAGCTACAATATGCATCAAGGGGGTTCATGGGGTGGGGCATGGATGTTTTACAGTGAACTGTGCACAGCTCCACTGCGTCAACACAGTCCTCAATGCACATAATGATTGCTACTCTCTCCTATTTCCACGTACGGTGGAAGAATGATGGTGAGAAATGCACCCTTCTACAGGCCCCTGGTCGATCTTTCCACCAGGAGCAGAACATTATCCAGTGCTATCGGCTGAACCGTCAGACCATCATGGAGTTTCTGAGGTTGTTGGAGCCAGATCTGCGGCCTGCTATTTGTCATCCCAAAGCCATCACACCCACAGTACAGGTGTTGGCAGTCCTCCACTTCCTTGCCTCAGGGTCCTTCCAAATTACAGAGTGCTGGGCTGCCGGAATGTTCCAGCCCATGTTCAGCCATATCTTGAATAATGTCCTATGTGCCCTACTCAAACATACTGGCAGCTATATCAGGTTCCCCCAACGTAATGATTTGCCCACTGTGAAAGCAGCCTTCTATGCTGTTGCACATGTGCCACAATAGCCCCGAACATGTGATCGGGGCTATTGATGGAACCCGCATTTCCCCGGTGCCACCCAGGAAGAGTGAACAGGTGTTTAGGGACCGTAAGAACTACTACTCAACCAATGTTCATGTTGTATGTCTTGCAGACCTCTACATCACAGAAGGGACTGCCAGGTTCCCAGGTTCAGTGTTTGATGCCTACATTCTGCGGAACAGCAGCATCCCACACCTGATGGCACCACTGCAAAGGGATCGTGCCTGGCTCATTGGTATGTAACGTGTCACATGAGTGCCTCTGTATTCTGCACACTCTACACTACCTTCCAGTTTTACATACAGTTTCCAATATTACCATGCCTATTACCTCTGTGCACACAGGTGACTCTGGTTATCCCAACCTGCAATGGCTACTAACACCTCTCAGACGTCCAACTACAGCAACGGAAAATAGATTCAATGAGGCCCATGGTAGGACCCGATGGGCTATTGAGCGCCCCTTTGGAGTGCTGAAAGCCAGATTCTGTTGCCTGCACCTCACTGGAGGGGCCGTACTGTACAGACCAATAAAAGTGTGCCAGATCATTGTTGTGTGCTGCATGTTACATAATTTGGCTCTCAGACATCACATCCCATTACTGTATGCTGAGGAGGGTGCAGCTGTGCCAGTGGCTGATGGAGGGGACATATGGAGTGATAAGGAGGAGGATGAGCAGGTTGCAGCTGACGCCCTAGCAGAGCTGATACAACAATACTTTCACTGGAATACAGGTATGGGTAACTGCCATGCTAACTATTTGCAATCTCTGCCATGTGCACGGCTGCTACCAGGTTTGTGGTTCAATGTGGGCATTGGGTGTACCCATTACTTTGGTTGTGTTGCATTTAACTGTATTACTGAACGTGTCAATAATTGCCTCCCCTTCTGGCACTATCACATACATTGGAAGGACAATGGTCTGGCTGTTACACATGTCATGGCTGTACATTTTGTACTCATGGTAAATAAAGATGTAGGCTGCACTGTGGTCAAAGGTGTTTATTATTATTTTACAAGTGCAAATGCTGCTGAGTTGGGTCATGGCGATTGGGATCATCAGAGTAGTTAGCCCACCTTTGGGGAGTTGAAGTCAAGTATGATGGTCATTAGCATATGGAGTTCTGACAGTGGACAGTCAACATGGTGTCGCTGTGGCGCACAAGGGGGTATGTCCAGAAGTAGCTCTGTTCCTGGCGGTGGTCTTGGTCTTGCATCAGTGAAGGCTGGTTGTCTGGTTGGACGTCCTCGCTTAGGTGTGGGCTCTCAGCTACAGGGGAAGCGGTGCTGGTATCCTGTGTGTCCTGTGGCAGGGCTCCATTCCACTGGCTGTGGCTGATTTGGAGGGCCCAGATGTGCTCAGGCTGATGATAGGGGCCTGCTGGTGGGAGGTGGACTGACACAGGATGGTGGTTAGGTCTGCCAGCACCCCGCTATAAAGGCTATGGTGACACTGTGGGTCTGCCACTGCTGCATGGCCTCCTGATGGCTCTCCCTCTGTTGCCTCTGGGTCTCCTGCAGGGTAGTGAGGATCTGGGCCATGGTGTCCTGGGTTTGGTAGTACGCACCCAGTACTTGGGTGAGGGGCTCCAGGCCAGTCTGCTGTTGTTGCTGCCCCCTTCCTTGGACCACAGTTCCCCTCCCACTAGCCCTTGCCCCGTGTGCCTGTGCCCCTGGCACAGTGTGCCCACTCTCAGTAGTACCAGGGCCTTCATTGTCGGAGGCGGGTGCCCTAGACTCAGGCCCCTGTACTGTAGGGCACACCTCTAATTAAGTGGTCCCTGAGGCACAGGTTTGGGGAGATGGGGCTAGCTTAGATGTTGTAGCCACACGGTAGGGTGAGTCACGGGTGTCCAGGTTGGGGCTGCTGAGGGTGGACTGGCCAGTTTCCCCAGATGGCCCAGGCAATTCCTCGTTCTGCAGACATCCACTGGGGCCTTCATCCTGGGAGGGCTGTCTGACTCTGGCATCCTCTGCTGGGTGGCAGTAGCATGGTGAGCTGTGGATGGAAAGGGTGAGAGTTAGTACATGGTTATGTCGTTGTTGTGTCATGGTGTGCTGCTTGCAGTGGGTGGATTCGTTACCCAGGGATGGCAATGACATTTGTAGCAATGCAGACACTGAATGGTGTATGGGCTTTGGGCCATGCTTGTCATTTCATATGTGGTCATGGGTTTGCTGTTCGACATTGCTGAGTTTGCCATCGATAGTGAGGCAGTGTTGGATAGCAGTCGGGGTGGGCTGTGGGATGGTTGTCTATGCGGGTGCTCCATTATGAGGTGTGAGGGCGACTTGGATTCGACGTGCGTAGTGATGGATTGTGGGAGTGGTAGTTGAGGAGGTAGTAAAGGTTTAGCATGCATTGTGCTGGGTGGGTGGGTGGATGGTGGGAGAGGGATGGTGTGGCGTGCAGAGTAGGAAGGTGAGGTGATAGTGGGGGTGCACTCTTGTGGTTTGTGATGGGATGGAGATTGGTGGGTGCTTGGGAGGCATGCAGGACTGGATTGGTTATTGCTCGGGGTGTTGATTCCTTACCAGAGTCAAGCCCTCCAATAATTCCAGTAAGGCCTTCAGGATGCATGATGTCCAAGACGTTCTTCTCCTATTGATGTCAAGTCAAGGGGAGGTGGTGGGGTCCACCGCCAGTCTTGTTGAGGCGATGTTGTGCCTGGATGCCATGGAATGGACCTTCCCCCTGAGGTTGTTCCACCTCTTCCTGATATCCTCCCTTGTGCGTGGGTAGCTGCCAACTGTGTTCACCCTGTCGACGATCCTCTGCCATTGCTCTGTTTTCCTGGCATCAATGTTTGCTAGACTTGTGCTCCCATCAGTTGTGGCTCTAATCGGACAATCGAGTCAACCATGACCCAAAACTCATTGTTGGTGAAGCGTGGGTGCTTGGGGCGTGACATGTTGTGGGGGGACATGCTATGTGTGTGAGGTGCAGTGCGGGTTACTGATTGTTGTGGCCGTGCATGCAACGTGTAATATTAATGCTCAATGTGCAGCGATTCATGGGTCGTGTATCTCTAGCGCGTGGTGATATTCGCAAGAGTTTGTGGTGGTGTGAGGGGGTGTGTATTATAGTGCGTTGAACAGGTGTGTGTGGTGTGTGTATGTGTTTCAGGTGTGGGGTATTCGGGCTGTCCAATCTGGTGTTGCCTTCTATTGACGGTGATTTCCTGCCCCGCCGCTGTGTGCACCGCCATTCATGCTCCGCTGTGCTGACTTGTAACTCACAATATGGCAGCCGGAATGGTGTCAGTTTGGCGGGCCCGCCGGACGATCAGTCGCTCTTTTTCTGTCAGTGGCACTGGCGGTATTGGATTTATGGCTGTGTTTTGTCAGCTTGGTGTTTGTGACTCATAAGACGGCAGACACTGTACTGCCAACACTGGCAGGATGGTGGTGGGATTTTGCATGGCGGTCTTGCCCGTAAATCGCCAAACTTGTAATGAGGGCCTCTGTGATAATGACATTCTTTCCATGTTTCACATATCATAGACACAAATAGCATCTATCCAATTGCCATGAGGGTGCAAACTATGACACTAATCAGACACTACTCACATATCATGAATATTACTGCATGTCTATTAATTCAGATTTTGCATACATTGTTTCTCAAAGCCAGCACTGAAAACTATGGCATAGAAATGTGTCTGATCTAATGCTGCATCTTTGATTTAACTTTTCCGACCATCTAAGGACCTTTAAATGGCAGCTGCCTGACCTACGGTACTGGGCATTAGGAAATGACATATGTCCACTGGCGGAAGTCGTTATGGCGATAGGCGGATACTATCATGGTGGATGTTGACATTGGAACACATTTCTGCCTTTGGCGGTCTTGGGCAAATAGCGATGTCCACCGGCAGTGATGGTGTCTTATGTGGTGGACGTGATCGCCAGTTCATACTTCATCTCTCAAATGACTCCTGATACTGCTGCCAGCAAGACCTCCACGACTTGAGCTACTGTGTACTGCCTCTGGGAGCAATCACGCTATGTACTAAAGGTGATAGGGCTCATACCTTCTCACCAGAGGAGTCGGAGAACCTGGTGGATGAGGTCCTTCCTCTGTATGGACAACTGTATGGTGCACCAGAAAAGCAGGTAAGTGCCCCATGTGCACAAACATTTCATTAGCTCAACTATACTTTGTTATACTGAGCAAAGGCTGATGGCAATGTTTCTGATTGTGTCCTTAAAGTCTGTAGGGTGCCAATGTTGTGGTAGAATGGGATGAGTTTCTGGTCATGTACTTATGTTTGGTGACATATTTTAAGCCCGCAGACATTGTCGATAGTAAATGATGGATGTTTCCTTACCCACCTTGTGACTGTTGCAAAAGGTTAGTAGATTTGGTACACCAGACTCCTTCTGAAATACCATATTTACAAATGTGTTTGCTGTCTGGTCATATGTGATGACATGATAGCTGGTGCTGCAGATGCATGTTGACTGCCTATTTGCACCTCATATCTGGCCTGACTGCAGATGCAAATCTATCAATAGATGGGGATGTTAGAGACAGTCTGTGGTTGGCTTGTTCTACTAACTAGTTAGGAACCCTGCCTGCATTAGTATGGTACATGTGGACATGACATACTTTTTTTTATCTATGTCATCTATGCAGGTCAATGCACATCAGAAGAAGGGGGTTTTATGTGCCATCGCTTAGAAAGTGCAGAGCTTGGAGGTCCACAGCTGACGCAGCGCCACTATCTTAAGAGGTGGGAGGACCTGGTACGCTGGAACCGGAAGACCGCAGAGGCCCAGCTGGGGATGTCCTCCCAATGACAATGAGGTGCCTGTTGGACCATGACCCCCCCAATGGCCTGCATTTTTTAGCGGTGGCCTACACTGAGTTGGATGGGCGTTTGGATGCAGCACAGCAGCCACAAGTGGGTAAGCACAGACCTAACTCATATTTGTCCCTTTACCAACTGATTGACTGAGGGAACAGAATGTTGGCTCTGGCAATGTGGTAAGCGCAAAGTGTCACAGATCTCCTGTGTACACATTGATGTACCATAGCCATCTACAGCACACAGGTATGCACACACAAATATATTTAGAGGCATGTGAATCAGTTATGTTGCCCTCTCAGTACAAAAGCATAATATGGTGAAAATATGACTGTGTCATGTGTCAACACTATACATCATTTCTTACTTTGGTGATTGTTAATACCCACCAACAGGTCAATCCTCCCAATGTCATGATTGTAAGGTGTGTAGGTCTTTGATCTCTGTCCTCTGCAATGTCTGAAGATTCCTGTCTATGTGCCACATAGAGTCAGACATAATAAAGTCATGTCTAGTTTTCTAATGATTTCTGATATGTGACAGCAGCATGTGAGGCTGTGATGTCCATTTGACATGTCACATGACATACAAGGTTAACATCTTCACTCCTGTTACAAGTTAATCCCCCTTGTTAAGTGAGGGATGTACATAGACATTTGTGAAGTCTCATCAGAGTTGACAACATGCATGTTGGATACCATTGAGATGTTGCATCATTTCTATGGTCATTCATATATTGGTATCAGAGGCTAGGAATGTTAGTACCTTGCTAAAGTTCTCTTAGTGGAAAGTGGCCACGCAGCATTGTCCTTGAGCATACTGTTGTATGCATGACACATAGGCAATGGTAGCCTATTCACACTTACATCATTGTCAGATATGTATCAACACTTTGTATCAATTGAAAGGTTCAGTAATGATTCAACAGGAAATAGTTATGTCTACTTGATGTTACTAGGAAGGATGTGACAAATGAGTCCTGGCTGTTTGGGAACCTAATGTTTGCAATGACACCTATGTGGTGCAGGTGCGGTAGATCATCATACACATGAGTAGTATTGTAAGTGTATCTAGGCGTGTGGCATGCATAATGGTAGGTGTATCTGTCATTTTAGCAACATATGTGCTTTGGCCCTAAGAATCCTCCACAGACAGATGTGAGGCTTAGCATGTCTGATATTTGTGTAGTGATGTACCCACTCAGTTGGTGGCCATTGATGGACTAATTGCATGATTAGGTAGATCTGATTGTCATCCTTCTGCACATTATAGTAGTCCATATGTAAGGTACACTCTTTTTTACATCTTGTGGTTGCGTGTGGGACACAGGTCTAAGCTTACTTGGACCTTACTTGACCGATAAAGTTTGTTTTTCAGCAGAGCAATGACCTAGATGACTTGGTCCACATTGTATTTTCAGTCCTTGAAATATCACTATTGGTGCACATGTGTGTGATGTGTTCTGACTCCTTAACCTACATTTGAAATGTTTGACAATTTGAGTTATAATAGGTTTGCATATGTCTATTGTGTGTGGTTGTATGTGAAATAAAGACGGTATGGCTTGTCTACACTAGGCTTGCTTGCCTTTACATTACAACATGTGTTATAGCTTGGTACATGACATCAGAGTAAAATATTTGTGTGTGTTGAGTATGTGTTTTTGATTAGTGATAAGCAATTTCACATTCATAACCTATTGCTTGATTAGTGCTTGAGTATGTTGTTGTGGCTAGGGAACCTGTATCATGTGGCAGTCACCTTGTCATGGTCAGTGTGATTGGTCAACTTCAATCATGGTATTGTAGGTGTCAGTTAGGTAGCTTAGCTGGTGTTTACAAATTTTCATATTGAGGGACATAAATCAAATTATGTTGTGACATGCCGTTGGCACTTTACTGGCACTACCTGGGGATGTTGGTGAACAGTATGTAATGAGACTTATGTATACTGTATGATGGAAGTGTTATCTTGTGCAGGTGATGGCCATATACCACCCTTTGTGTCTTTCAACATCAGCACCGGCAGGCAAAGAAGATGGGGCACAGCCGAGTTGGGAAGCTTCTAGCCACAGGACCTCCAGTCACAAGAACACCGACAGTGAGGAACCCAGTGGCCTGGAGGGTGAGGGAAGTAAATCAATCAATCAATCAGTCATTTGTAGAGCGTGCTACTCACCCGCTAGGGTCTCAAGGTGCTGAAGGGGGGGCGGGGAAAGTGCTACTGTTTGAACAGCCAGGTCTTGAGGTGTTTCTGAAGGTCAGCAGGTCCTGGGTCTGTCGTTGGTGGACGGGGAGGGAGTTACAGGTTGTGGCCACTCCCTAGTTGTGGTGGACCCATCAGAGACTACCCCAGTACCATCTCTGTTCACCACCCACCATTTTATCACCGCTCTCCCTGTAGCTCCCCACCCAGTTGGCGGTGTCCACCCATCCAAGAGGGTGGGAGTCTCCTTTGCCGCAAGCACCTCTGCCCCAGCCCCTGTTAGCCCTGATGCTCTCAGTAAGGAGGCTATTGACCTCCTGATGTCACTCTCTGTGCATCAGTTGATAGTGGTGAATGCCATCCAGAGACTGGCAACTCAAATCCAACAGAGTAATGCATTCCTGGAGGGCATTCACGGTGCACTGGCTGGCCTACGGAGATCATTTCAGGCTCTGGCCTTCACACTGACGGCAACCAGTCACCCCTTCTCTACCGTCCCCCTTATACCTTCCTCTTTCCAGTCTGCATCACCTCTTCCCCGACCCAGTCAAAGCACACAAACAGCATGCATCCTTCTCAACATCCAAAGGTATCACAAACAAACTTAAGCACCACAAGACACACCACTGGCATGCACACTGACAATATCAACCTACAGACACAGCAACAGTCACGACCTGTCCTGACACCCCTACTGCCCCCAGCATCACAGAGACAACACCTGACACACCTGCAGACACCACACTAACATTTATAGATCCAGCCACCACACCTATCCCACCTGCAGACAGTACCCCAAAAA
This sequence comes from Pleurodeles waltl, assembly GCF_031143425.1. NCBI lineage: Eukaryota > Metazoa > Chordata > Amphibia > Caudata > Salamandridae > Pleurodeles > Pleurodeles waltl. The sequence continues at coordinate 862,755,983 of NC_090442.1, read as the reverse complement.
CCCTCAGACACCCACCCTAGTCACCACACCCACAGACACCACAACCACTGACACGTCTACATGCAGCACATTCACCATACATTTACCACCCCAACAGACAGCCACCCACAGACCATGGCATCCCCCAGCACCTCCCTCCCTCAACCCCAAGACACATAAATACCCACAATCACCAACCCAACAGACACCTACCACTGACAAGCACACCTCCCACAAACAAGCACCCATTGCATCTACACTTAAATGTCAGACAACCACACCCTTACCCTCCACACCCCAACCCCCTTCTGATGACCATCCCCGTGTATCTAAAAAAAAATTATTTTCCAGGATTTACCTTTTCCTAACTCCTTTCCCCGTGAAACCCCTATAAGAAATGTGTCCCTTCCCAAGGCCATCCCTTCCAACTCCACGGCCTCCTCCATCCCTTACCAACACTAATACCCCTCCCCAACCAAAAAGAAGTCCACCCCTCCCAAAAAGACTCAACACCCTCCCAAGCCAAAGCCTAAACTCCCCCCTCCCAAGGCTAATACCATCTCCCCACAACCTCCAAGAATCCCAGAGGTGCCTGCCGGTCCCCTTGATGCCCCTACCTGTGGAGGTTACATGGCAGTCAGGAGTCAAGTACGGGCACCATTTAGTGCTTTTAGTGCTGTTTTACATACAATGAACTGGCCTCTGGCCCTGGACAGTCTTATTCAGTTCCATTATCTTGAATACAATAAACCAACCAGTTGTTGGTTTTCTGGCTACATCTTTGTCCTGCATTTACTTTGCTAGGTTTGAGTTGTTCGTGGCTGATGGTTATGAGTGTTTGACATGTGTTTATATTTGTGCAGATGTGGTGTTGTTACAAGTTTGTATGTTGTATGTGAATTTTTGAGGCTGGGCCTCTACTGTGTTGCCGTGCACAAGTATGTATAAGTGTGTGTTTTTGACGTCTTGTGTGTGTGTGCTGGTTGCAGTGTGCATGCTGTGTATGTGTGGGTATATTTTTTGCTTTATGTGTGTGTCACTGTATTATTACGTGTGAATATAGCCTCCCCAACCCCTCCCTATGGTATGTTATGTAATAGTTCATATTTATACATTTTACAAATATAACAGGTGAATGTGTGTGCTTACAGTTGTTTTCTTCCTCGTCGGCGATGATTGAGTTCTCTTTCTAAACTTGTAATGAGTTCGACAGAAACATGGTCTCCGCTGAACTGGTGGTGGCTCCTATCAACTGTGGCGGTCTGACCACACTGGCAGTGCTTTGGTGGGATTCTGTACGCATCACTGCTAATGTCATAATTTGACAGTCTTCTCCACCAGCCTGTTGGTGGTCAGACCACCACTGCCAAAATAGTGATCTTCAGATAACCAAACTCGTAATGAGGCCCATACTACCTTAGTCAGTTTAAAACATTTAAGTACATGAACTAAAAAAGCCAGCAGTGATATTACACCTGCCCATAGAAGATACCAACAATGTCTAGAAATGGAATGGTCAAATAGTAGGAAAAAATACACGCATAAATTCCGTCAATGATGCAACAAATCAGTCATTGGGAATGCAGTTTAATTGCTTTTTAATTGAAACATCTTACCCCATCCCACCAACTAGGACAACTGTTCAAATTACAGCAGTCATTTTTATATACATCAACGAAAAAACACCTTTCAAGACTTTCTAGTGAGAGTCTCTCACACAGAGACCACTTAACATCCAAAACACTGAACAATAAACATAAGACAACAATGATTAATTCGATAGTCCTCTCCTTATTCAAGGAGCCATGTTGTGTCCATAAAAGTTATGTTGAAGATCCACATGTAAGAGATGGTTGCAGAATAAATCCCAGACCTACAACGTCCTTATTTTCAAAGGGAAAGATGGAAAGGCCTGTGGTGTGAAGTTCTTTACATACAAAATTCAATATTGGTTGCAACCTCCCAAACAATATGCGGTTGACGCGTTTCAGCCCCTACAACTCTGGGCCTCCTCAGGACTAGTGGAGAGAACCACACCTAGTAAATATAAACATAAAGATATAAAAAAAGACTTTCTCTCCATAATAATGAATTGGAAATAATGTAAAAATATTTAAAACATTTCTAATGTTTTAATTTTTTTTTTTAATGATTAAACATGTAAAACATGTAAAAAAGGTTGTGAAAAATCTTAAAATATAAAATACACACAAATATTTAAAATATATACAGCCAAACCTGTAGATTTTGGCCTCTAGCTCAGCCGGCACCTAAGGAAACCTACCAAACCTGTACATTTTGGAAAACTAGAGACCTAGGGGAATCCAAGATGGGGTGTCTTGTGGGGCTCTGACCAGGTTCTGTTACCCAGAATCCTTTGCAAACCTCAAAATTTGGCAAAAAAAACAAATTTTCCTCACATTTTGGTGACAGAAAGTTCCGGAATCAGAGAGGAGCCACAAATTTCCTTCCACCCAGCATTCCCCCACGTCTCCCGATAAAAATGATACCTCACTTGTGTGGGTAGGCCTCGCGCCCGTGACAGGAAATGCCCCAAAACGCAACGTGGACACATCACATTTTTTTAAAGAAAACAGAGGTGTTTTTTGCAAAGTGCCTACCTGTAGATTTTGGCCTCTAGCTCAGCCGGCACCTAGGGAAACCTACCAAACCTGTGAATTTTTGAAAACTAGAGACCTAGAGGAATCCAAGATGGGGTGACTTGTGGGGCTCTGACCAGGTTTTGTTACCCAGAAGCCTTTGCAAACCTCAAAATTTGGCTAAAAAAACCCATTTTCCTCACATTTTGGTGACAGAAAGTTCTGGAATCAGAGAAGAGCCACAAATTTCCTTCCACCCAGCATTCCCCCAAGTCTCCCAATAAAAAAGATACCTCACTTGTGTGGGTAGGCCTAGCGCCCGCGACAGGAAATGCCCCAAAACGCAACGTGGACACATAACATTTTTTTAAAGAAAACAGAGGTGTTTTTTGCAAAGTTTCTACCTGTAGATTTTGGCCTCTAGCTCAGCTGGCACCTAGGGAAACCTACCAAACCTGTGCATTTTTGCAAACTAGAGACCAAGGGGAATCCAAGATGGGGTGACTTGTGGGGCTCTGACCAGGTTCTGTTACCCAGAATCCTTTGCAAACCTAAAAATGTGGCTAAAAAAACACGTTTTCCTCACATTTTGGTGACAGAAAGTTCTGAAATCAGAGAGGAGCCACAAATTTCCTTCCACCCAGCGTACCCCCAAGTCTCCCGATAAAAATGATACCCCACTTGTGTGGGTAGGCCTAGCGCCCGCGTCAGGAAATGCCCCAAAACGCAACGTGGACACATCACATTTTTTCATAGAAAACAGTGCCTACCTGTGGATTTTGGCCTCTAGCTCAGCCGGCACCTAGGAAAACCTAGCAAACGAGCGCATTTTTGAAAACTAGAGACCTAGGGGAATCCAAGATGGGGTGACTTGTGGGACTCTGACCAGGTTCTGTTATCCAGATACCTTTGCCACCCTCAAAATTTGGCTAAAAAAACACATTTTCCTCACATTTTGGTGACAGAAAGTTCTGGAATCTGAGAGGAGCCACAAATTTCCTTCGACCCAGCGTTTCCCCAAGTCTCCCGATAAAAATGGTACCTCACTTGTGTGGGTAGGCCTAGTGCCCACAAAAGGAAATGGCCCAAAACACAACGTGGACACATCACATTTTTTTCATAGAAAACAGTGCCTACCTGTGGATTTTGGCCTCTAGCTCAGCCAGCACCTGGGGAAACCTAGCAAACCAGTGCATTTTTGAAAACTAGAGACCTAGGGGAATCCAAGATGGGGTGACTTGTGGGGCTCTGACCAGGTTCTGTTACCCAGAATCCTTTGCAAACCTCAAACTTTGGCTAAAAAAACACATTTTCCTCACATTTTGGTGACAGAAGGTTCTGGAATCTGAGAGGAGCCTCAAATTTCCTTCCACCCAGCACTCCCCAAGTCTCCCGATAAAAATGGTACCTCACTTGTGTGGGTGGGCCAGGTGCCTGCAACAGAATAAGGCCCAAAACTTGTAGAGATAGAGGGGATAGCATAGCGAGTTGATAAGGACATATTCTTCATTTATACATCTTTACGCTGACTCTGCTTTGGGGACCCACACAAGTGAGGTGTCATTTTACTTGGGAGACTGAGGGGAACGCTGGAGAGTAGGAATTTTTTGCTGGAGTGGTGATCGTACAAACAAAAGTCAGGAAAATATGCTTTTTTAAGCAAATTTTGCGGTTTGCAGAGGCGTCTGGGTAAGAAAATGGTGGATGGTCCACGCAAGCCACATCTCCCTGCACTCCTTGGGGTGTCTAGTTTGAAAAAATGTCTGGGTTTGGTAGGTTTCCCTAGATGAAGGCCGCACCCAGGACCAAAAACATAGGTGGCCCCTCCCCCCAAAACACAGGTAGTTTTGTAATATATCATTTTGATGTGTCCACATACGTCTGTGATGTGCCAAACACTAAAATTGTGAAAAGAAACGCACTTAGGTTATGTGAAAAAGACCCCTCACCCACCAACCAAGTTGGTGGCATGCTTCATCATCGGGGTCCCACCTGAGACACCTAGCGTGTCTCAAGTGTGCTGCGACGCCTGATTACAGCAGAGCAGGTTTTGTCATTTGTTGGATTTGGCACGAGGGTGAGTGATGGTTCAGTAGATCAAATTTTATTAACAAGAGATTTCACAAAAATGAAATGCACTGTTAATAGCTGTAAAGCCGCGACAAGGCACCAACCGCTTTACAGTCCATTCACACACCTTTCATACATGACACGCACAAGACCATTCACACCGCCAGCCACGGGCCCAGCACATTACAACACTCACATCGACAGACAGCGCCACTCAAGGGCCCATCACTTACATACGCCCACATGCCTGATACAACAATCACACCAGCTGATGGGAGTGTGGACTGGCATTTGGCTGGCACCGCCAGCCAAGTGCCACACCGCCAGCCAAGCCCCACCCCACGCACACCGCCAGCCAAGCCCCACCCCACGCACACCGCCAGCCAAGCGCCACCCCACCCACACCCCCAGCCAAGCCCCACCCCACCCACACCGCCAGCCAAGCGCCACCCCACGCACACCGCCAGCCAAGCGCCACCCCAAGCACACCGCCAGCCAAGCGCCACCCCACCCACAATGCCAGCCAAGCGCCACCCCAAGCACACCGCCAGCCAAGCGCCACCCCACGCACACCGCCATCACTTTATTTTTTATTATAAACAACAAAGAAACCACTAACTAATTATAAAATAAGCACAAAACTACAAACACAAAAGCTCTAACTAAATACATGACAGAGATGCCAACCGTGAAACATATGAAAATATAAAACAGACAGCTTACGCTCACGGTATTTCCCAAAAGTTTTTCCTTGTGTGGTAACTTCTAAAACAGCTGGGCACACACAGCCCAGGCTTTGAAGGGCATTCGGGGCAGTACATCCGGCTCCCCCTCCGGATTAATCTCTGGGCACATACTCTACATTTCTTTGTGGGCAAGTCTTTTTTGGGAGTGGGAGGAATGTGATCTGGAAAGTGCCGATCTTTCAATCTAGCCACATCCTCCACCACTTCTACTCTAGGAACTCTTGCCTGTTCCACCACAATAAGGCTTTCTATCACCGACTCCTGAAATTTAACAAATGTCATCCTTGACTTAGGTGAACAATCCTTGAATACAATAAAGGCATTAAAAGTTGCCAAATGAAATAAATGTAGGGCCAACTTTTTATACCACACATAAGACTTACGAAGAGCAGTGTTAGGTTCCAACCTCTGATGTACTCTATCAACACCACCCATGTGCCTATTGTAGTCCAAAATGCATGCAGGTTTGCGCACTTCCGCAACCTGACCCCAAACAGTCACATGGATGGTAGACAGCATGTACACATCCCTCCTCTCTGAAAATTTCAGAGCTAGCAGCTCATTATTCCACAAGGCACTGCACTGTCCCCTCTCAAGTTTTTTACAGACAAGCTCCCTTGCATAGCCTTTCCGGTTAGAACGGATTGTGCCACAAGCAACAGTGTCCACTCTAAACAACTCCTTGAACAACTGCACTACAGTGTAGAAATTATCTACGTACAAATGGTGACCTTTGTTAAACAGCCGTCTACCAAGTTCCCACACAATTTTTTCGCTAACTCCAAAAGTGGCCGGACAACCAGGAGGGTCAATACTGGAATCCCTACCAGTGTAGACCCAGAAATTATACACATATCCCGTACTGCTTTCTGACAGCATATACAATTTAATCCCACACCGTGCCCTTTTACTAGGAATGTACTGCTTAAAAACTAAACGCCCCTTGAAAAGAACCAAAGACTCGTCCACACTTATCTCTTTGCCTGGAACATAGACCTCTGAAAACCGATCTACAAAATGATCAAGGACAGGCCTAATCTTAAAAAGACGGTCACAATCAGGGTGATCTCGTGGCAAGGCTAAAGCATTGTGTACAAAATGCAGCATACGAAGAAGAAGCAAGTACCGATTACGTGTCATAGTTGCAGGAAATATAGCCGTTGCCATCAAGGGACTAGTAGACCAATAAGAAGCCAGTGACGGCTTCCTGATCAACCCCATCAAAAAATTAAAACCTAAAAACTTTTTCATCTCTTCTAGATATGTGGGAACCCACTGAGGCTTAAGTCTGGCAGCGTTGTCCCGCAAATATTGCTCTGCATACAAATTAGTCTGCTCCACAATCTCTTCCAAAAATACATCGTCCATAAACAAGTGAAAGAAATGGACAGGCAAAAAGTTTTCCGTATTAACTCTACACCCTGGGAGACCAGTAAATGCAGGTAACTGTGGCTGCTCCATGTTTGGGCAATCGAGGTGTCAGGTCTTCTAATGGGAAACCCTTCAGCCCCAGGCTGCTGCACTCTTGGCACATCAATGTCCTCCTCTACAACAGGCCCTTCATCTGCATTGAGAGTAGCTTCCTCATCAGAAGAATACTCTCGGACAGAAAACTCACTTCCAGAATCTCCCACTTCCTCCTCTGCCTCAGATGCAGAGTCAGTCTCGTAATCATGGTCTGAAGAGGACTCAAAGAGCATGCCAACAACCTGCTGAGCGGTCACTCTGTGGCTAGCCATGATCCTCACTAACAACAAATGGATTGCCAACAACAACTAGCACTAAAATAAGTAATAAACAAAGTGTAGCTTTATCACAAAGAGTTATGTACTAAAAAAACTATACCACTCACTTGCCTGAAAAAGCTACTCACCAAGCAAATACTCTGCACAGACACAGCAATCACCAATGATATCCCACTAAAAAGAAAAAAGAAAAAAGCAAATTAGACATATGACAACACAAATATCATTGTGCTCAAATCTAAGGACAATTTCACACACAATACTGCATTTAGTACACCACCTACAAACATGTCATTCATGCATGTCAACAATACTCCTTTGGAGTAAATTGCTTTCACGTACCTAAAACATGCAACTATGCAAACCGCAGGACAACTACTGCCAAAACCGCAAGGATCCACAGCAAAGGAAGCAAAAGTGTTGAACTAGAAAAAAAAGAAGAAATACATTGTTATAATCACAAATACAAATACTTCGCCAGTTGACAAACACCCCACCACCAAGAACTTAGAAATTGTCCATGGTACCTAAGTGGATTCTATCCCCCTCGGGGGCAGATGGGCGTAAAAAAAATTGGCCGATCTGCCCCCAAGGGGGGCAGAAATGGGCTACAGCTCTGTGCCCCCTTTAGGGGGCAACCGTTCCCAAAGGGGGCACCCCCAGCACAAAAAAAAAAAGGGAAAAATAAATAAATAATCCCTGGCGTATTGGTGGTTTCTGCCCTCCTTGGGGGCAGATGGGCCTACAAAAATAGGCCCATCTGCCCCCAAAGGGGGCAGAGATGGCCAATACGAACTTTCCCCACTTTGGGGGGGCGACCCTTGTCCAAGGGGTGCCCCGAACACACACCACACACACACACACCACACAATCCCTGGCGCCTAGTGTGCTTCGACCCCCCCCGGGGGCCAGATCGTCCAAAAACATGGCTGATCTGCCCTCGGGGGGGCCGAAACAAAAACAAAAAATAGCCCCCCAGGGGAGCGACCCTTGCCCAAGGGGTCACCCCCAAAATAAACATACTGTATAAAAGTAAATCCCTGGTGTCTAGTGGATTTCGCCCCCCCGGGGGCAGATCGGCCGTAAAATCGGCAATCTGCCCCATGGGGGGGCGAAATACTAAATAAAATAGCCCCCCAGGGGGGGCGACCCTTGCCCAAGTGGTCGCCCCCAAAATAAACAATAAAAACAAAATCCCTGGTGTCTAGTGGATTTCGCCCCCCCCCCCCCCCCCGGGGGCAGATCGGCCGAAAAATCGGCGATCTGCCCCCGGGGGGGGGCGAAATACAAAAAAAAATAGCCTTGCCCAAGGGGTCGCCCCCAAAAGAAACATACCCCCAAAAATCCCTAGTGTCTAGTGGAGATTCATGCTCCACGATCGCGGGCCCTGACCGCGATCGTGGAGCAGGAATCTAGTGAAAACAGGCACAGGGGGAAAGGAAAAAACCTTTCCTTTCCCCATGTCTGTTTTCGCCCCCCAAAACCCCCAAAAAGGGAAGGACTTACCGTGGGAAGTCCTCTCCCCTCGACGCGCTGGAAGCAAATGGCTTCCAGCGCGTCCCGTCAACACTTGAAGGCGTCGGCGCGCTGTGCGCGCGCTGACATCATCAGATTGCCGGGGGGGGCGGTCGGGGGTGGAAGGGGAGGGGCTTCCCCCAGTTCCTGTGCCTTGGATGAGGTGACCTCGTCCAAAACACACGGGAACTGGTGCCTTAGACGAGGTGACCTCGTCCAAGGCACAGAACCGGTTAAAATTATGTTGAATATCTCTCTCTCTCTCTCTCCCTATAGATATATATATATATATAATAAATAGATATAGGTGTATATACACATATACATATATATATATATATATACTCTTTCCCTTAAAAAAAACAAAGGTTACTTGTTTGTTATGGTTATCCTCACATTTCTACTGTACGAAACCTTGGAAATTCACCAGTTATAGTTAGAGTTACTTCAAGTAACTATAACTTGTGCCCTAAGGGTACTATAACCTGCACCCTTGCCATGCACTGCTAATTACCCTACAAATTACATCCTTTGATAACATACGTGATAGTATCAATGTATTATTTGCAGTAAAATTTGTGATGAAAAAACTGCACTGCAGGGGCGTAATGGTCTTGGTATGATCAATCAATCAATCAGTCAAACATGTGTAAAGCGTGCTACTCATCCGCTAGGGTCTCAAGGTGCTGAAAAGGGGGATGGGAAGGAAGTGCTACTGCTCGAATAACCAGGTCTTGAGGCGTTTCGTGAAGGTCTGGAGGTCCTGGGTCTGTGGTAGGTAGGTGGAGAGGGTGTTCCAGGTCTTGGCGGCGAGGAGGGAAAAGGATCTGCCGCTGGCTGTAGTTCGATGGATGCGAGGGACAGCGGCGAGGGCAAGGTTGGAGGAGCGGAGTTGGCGGGTGGGTGCGTGGAAGGGAGTCACTCATTGAGTAGTCAGGGCCCGTGTTGTGAAGAGCTTTCTGGGCGTGGATGAGGAGTTTGAAGGTGCTCCACTTGGTGACGGGAAGCCAGTGTGGGTCTCTAAGGTGGGCTGAGATGTGGTCGCGGCGTGCGATGTTGAGGATGAGGCGTGCGGAGGTGTTTTGTATACATTGTAGTTTCTTCTGGAGCTTGGCTGTGGTTCCTGCACAGAGCGCATTGCCGTAGTCCAGTCTGCTGCTGACGAGGGCGTGGGTGACCGTCCTTCTTGTTTCGATCCATCTGAAGATTATGCGAAGCATGCGGGGTGTGTTGAAGCAGGAAGATGAAACGGCATTGACTTGATGGGTCATGGTGAGCGATGAGTCTAGGATGAAGCCTAGATTGCGTACGTGGGTGTAGATGCAGTTCCTAGGGTGGCTGGCCACCAGGAGTCATCCCATGGGGATTGGTTGGAGCCGAAGATGAGGATCTCTGTCTTGTTAAGTTTGAGGCGGCTCTTCTCCGTCCAGTTGGCGATGGCATGTAGTCCGTCGTGGAGGTTGGTTTTGGCATTGGTGGGGTCCTTGGTGAGTTAGAGGATCAGCTGATGCCACAGACCCTCCCTCCCACTAGTTCTGGATGGGGCGCTAGCTGCTGAGATTACAGTGAGGCAATCATCCTCCTCCTCCTGGAGGTTGGAGAGGACATCTTCCCTCTCCCTTCCTACCTCTGAAGCTTTCTCTGTCTCTTTCTGCGCTACCCAGGCTTCAAGGGTCTTGACCATCACAGTCTTCCTAAGGTTGGTAGCAGCAAGTAATCCCCTCTTTCTGCACAACACCCTAAGCTCAGCTGCAGTAAGTGTGGTTAGGATAGCCAGCACAAGCTCCTTGGTCTTCCTTAAGTCTTGTCTCACTTAAAAAAAACTTTGGCACCAATTGTTCAGAACAATTTAGAAAAATCAAAAATGAAGTAATTTAAAAATTAGTCCAAATTAGAGAAATCAAAAATACTTTTGCTCTAAGTCAATTTAGAGGATTTGTAACTTATTTAACTTAAAACTGTAGTGTGACTTTAAACAAAAGTAATGAATCCCACCACTGCACACCAAAAATGTTGAAAAGTGGATTATTGGTAAGGGCAGGTAAGTTCCTTACACTTAGCAACAGGCAACTAAACTTCACTTAGGTCCAGCTAGCTCTCAATAAATTAAACCCAGCTCAACCCTTGGTAGCTTGGCAATGAGCAACAAGGCTTAATTTAGGAGACTAGTGTGTAAAACATTTAAAAATCACAAAACATTGAATAAGTAAAACACAAAACAAAATAGAAATCCAGCACTTATTTATACAAATATACTATATTTGTATCTTTAAAATGACACCAAAACAATTAAAATCGGATAAGGGGAACCGGAGATATGATTTTTTAAAGAATTACTGTTTTCTAGCGCATAGAAATGAGAAGCGCCAATCTGGTCATGTGGTCGCACCTCCACTGGGGCAAAGTCACAGTTTAAGGCCGACCGCGATGGAGCCCTGCTCAGCTACAGCAAGCGGGAGGCCTCAGTCAAACGTTTACCTTCGGACTCAGTCATTTTCTTGAAGATTTTCTTCAGCTGGACAAAGTCGATCCGACCTCCCTGGATCCCTTCCTCGGATACGGGTCGCAGTAGCCCTCAGTAAAGATTTCTACATTCTGACTTAATCAATTTTTGGAGATGAAGATCCTTTGACAGGCCGAACCTGAATCTTCATCTTATGTCCCTGGAGCCCTCTTCAGATACACTGATCGGGAGGTCAACTTTATACGTTCGGACTTAGTCAGTATTTCAGAGATTTTCTTCAGTGGGACGAACCTGCAAGTCAGGCAGGGTTGCGGTTGAGGCAAGCCGGCTAGAGTTGCCGTGGCAGGTCGGTCCCACTATGGAGCTTTTTCCCCCAAAAAATTCCAATCTTCTCCAACTTCTGGATCTTCATCTAGAAGGTCTTTTAAGGTTCTTTTGGAGTCCGCAGCTCACCCCAAGGTTCCAGAAGCTCTGAGTTGCTCCTTGAGGGTGCGGACTACAACTTCCAGATCAAACTCCAAAACAGCCACTGCACAGTGGTCAGCTTGTCAGTTTCTTCAGGATCTAAGACAGGGGACTCTGGTTAGAAATTTTTCACCTGTAGCAAACAGGGAGTCTCTCCTTGAACCAGTTGAAGCCAGGCAAAGTCCTTCTTGTGGTGAAGCCCAAGTGTGCAGCTGGTGCAGTCCTTCAAAGTGCAGTGTCCAAGTGCAGGTCAGGGGTCCAGTAGGGCAGTCCTTCTTCTTCTGATGTTCTTCCTTGTAGATATCTGGTGGGCATCTGAGGTATGGGTGAAGCCCTGCCATATTTATCCTTGTTCCTGGGTGAAAAACAGGGGGTCCTGGTTCTCTAATCAGATGCAGGATCCTTCCCCCTGCGATGACCACTTCCTGGGAAGTGTGGCAAAAAATCAATCCCAGGGAGTAACATTCTTAAATAATCCATCAGGTTTGAAACTGATTTTTGAAGATTATATCTGGCTGAGCCCACCCAGTGGTATGGCTAAAAATCCTAAACACAGTCCTCTCCTGCCCTCTCCTAATCTAATCCAGAGGGCACCTAATTGTCTGGGGTTACAGGATGTGAGGGAGGTTCTGGGTTTCTCCAAATGTCCTTCCGTGCCTTTGAAGACCAGTTTGGCAGCCCCCCCTCTTCCTGCTTCTCCATCTGCTGAGGTAGATCTCCTCCCGCAGGCACATCCTTTGTGCTAAGCCCAGGCCTCTTCACACGTCATCAAGGCAGCCTGGCCAGGCTGCCAGAGGCTGGCCAATCAGAGAAGGGCACTACAGAGCTGAAGTTGGCAACTTTTTAGGTAGAGTTTAAAACTCTTTACCTGAACTAGTTATATGAAATCCAACAATTGTAAGTTGTGGGATTTATTATTACAATTAATTTGATACTAAATCAAGGTATCTGGCACTTAAGGGGACTTTGTTAATTAAAATAAAGACTATACATTTTAGCCTATGGAGGCCATTCACTACAGTGAGGGAAAAACTAATTTGGCTGTTTTACCTCACTAGGGTTTATAAAACTATTTATAAGGTCCCTTCTTATAATTACAAGGCACCCAACCATAGAGACACATAGGGCACATCTTGGGGTGACTTATATGTAAAAATAAGGTAGTTTGAGACTTTGGAAGTACTTTTAATTCCAAAGTTGAATTTGCATTTAACTTTAATTTAAAAGCAGCCAGCAAGGCAGGCCTGCCTTTAAAATGACCATGGGAACCTCAGCAGTGCATCTGTGGGAGCACTACCTATGCTGGGGTCCCTAAACCTGCATGCCCTACCATAGACTAGGGCCTTATAGGTAGGTTGACATAGCCAATTAAAATTAGTCTAATTTGCATAATCATTTTACACAGAGCACAGGCCCTGGGACTGGTTAGCAGTGTCCAGGGCACCATCAGAGTCAGAAAAACAAGAGAAAAAAGTGAAACATTGGGTCAACAAGTTAGGGGGCCTCTGCAATTAGCCCTGTTTTCTCACAGTAGTGCTTTACTCTCACAAGGTAGTGAAGCAGAGCAGTCCAAGGCCTACTCAAGGGAGGTGGAGTGGGCTAGTATTCACCATTCACAAGTACACAATAATAACACTAAAACAATAATTGTCCAGTCTGTGCTTTTCCTTTAGAAAAAGGACAAAGTACCTTCATGACACACACACACACACACACACACACTACTCAATACTCTGCAACAATTTACAAATATACACAAGCTGATGGAAATACTTTTAGATGAATTACGTAATTATTCTTATCCCTCCCAAAGCAGGGTCTAGAGCCACAAAGCACATGTCACATTTGCTTGCATTAAAATGCAATACTGGAATACCACTTTGAATGAAAGCACTTACCATTGGCAAAAAAACATGTTTACTGGACCCATGAGTGGTTGTCAGCATCACTCCTTCAATCATTGCCAAAGGTAAAATATCTAAGCATATCTAGGTGATCTGGGTTATCAGAATTACCTCAAGCATGAAATACACACTTAAACATTGCCCCTGAGGGCAACAAGACATAACCACAACATCTATGAAATTATAGTCCTTCAGCCTTAAAGGATAATTGCAGCATAAAACTTTTATCTGATAAAAAAATACTGCCCTTTTTAAGACATTTCTTGGGAAAACACACCTAGGTGTACTTATCATCTTTCATCCCCAGAGGATGTCTTGCAACATGATAAATGTTAAACACTTTCAAGCTACAACTGGTTGCAGCCATAATATTGACTCACAAAGGAGCAACCTTTCCCACTGTAAAACAAAAGTTCCAGTCTAGAAGAAAGCTTACTAAACATTTGAAACCCTTTGAGTGGTTATCTTTCATAGTGTCGCGTAGGCTCTCATTATTCTAATGAGACTACTGGATTTTGAGCGGCAGAATCGCCCGCGATGTGGGAGACTGAGTCTGACCCATTACAGGTGACACCTGTCGCTCCAATCCGGGTTTTGCTCCGGCCAACTAGCAGTGCCTCGTCTCTACCCGAGGGTAGGGATGACTGGGCAGCCGAGCACATGACATAATTGGTTTCTCAGGGAAGCCGTGGTCACTCAGGTCTCATCCGTGACTCTTAGTTATATTAGTCTTATATGTACAATGATAAACAGAGGCAGTATATGTTTCCATAATGACATTAATAAAACAACTGCCTCTTAGATAGCAAAGCATGAGCTGCAATAACAAGGACGACACAGCATGACAGTATTAAAATTGTGACAAGGAGAGTGAAGCATAGTAATAATGCTACCATATTGTCACTACAGTCAGTAGACTAACTTCTATCTAGGCTATGATAGAGCACAGCGTGTTAAGCTCTAATTCTGCCCTTCAGGTTCCCCTGAGAAGACATCATCCCTCATACCTGAGCAAAGGCCTGCGGTCAGCAAAACAGCTGCAGCAAAGTATTCGGCAATCAGCATACAAACGTGGTTCTCTGGCTGGAATCTCCCTCTAACGTGTAAGGGACAGGGAAGTGTTTTTATAATAACACAGCTGATGTTCTGAGAAAATGTCCCTGCATAAGGATGTGTGTTTTCTACAAATGTTGGAGACTAAACTTCTACCACGTTCACCGGCAATGTACAGTGCTGTAGCCTTGGAAGAAGCACAGAGTGAGCAAGAATGTCTTGTTTGAGAACAGAGTGCTGGCTTAGGCAAAAACAGTTAGATAAACAGAATATAAAACAAGACCGTAAAAGTGGCTATTGTAACAATAATAAAATAAAGCCGAATAAAATATATCTAGATTAGAGTGCACAGCAGATTGGCTAGTGTGTTAAAATAACGTGCATGGAGCTATAGATAAATTGGCTACACAACAATAGAGTCCCTCCCAACTTAGATTGGGGGCTCTGGCACTTCTTTGGGGGGACGCTGAGCTACTTCTACAGCTCTCCCTGTAATTTGGGAACATTTTGGTGGTGACCCTGCTGTACAGATACGCTTTTGGACCCCACAGTAGTGTTCTTTTCATACAGGTTACAGTATACATTGGTGTGACATGGAAGTCTGTGGACCCTAGGGAACTAGAGTTGTGCCCTATGGCAGCCTTTCCCAGAGGAATATGTTGGAATGTGACTGCAGTCAAAAAAGCAAAACACATTGACTTTCCATACGTGTGCACCCACATTTAACAGCCTATCCAGGTCACAACATAATCTGCATAGTCCCTCTGCGCCAGGCTTCCTGTGCACAGTTCTTAGACTGCGCATGGCAGGAGACTTCCCCCATACAGCCCTCACATGTGTAACCAGCAAGGTGCTTCATATCCTTGCTGCGTCACAGTGGCCTTGTCTGAAAAGGGAGCCACTGGCGGTAAAGACGCAAAGTCCATTTTACTATGAGTTTACTCACAGGTTATAAGGCTCTCCCACAGTAAAAGTTAAAAAATCAGTGCAGATGAGATAGTCAGAACGCCTTCTTACAAAGAGAAAACAAAACACAAACAAGACCCATACCTACAGCTATCTTGAGTAGTTTTTGTTATATGCTTTATGCAATCAGAGGCAAATTCACTGGGGTAATCGGATAGCAATTAATATACTATTTGTTAGAAATGGGGCCTTTGGTTGGCAGTCAGGTTACCCCCGTCCAAGCAAGGACCTTCATTCTAGTCAGGGTAAGTTACACACAATCCAAATTATCCTGTGCCCACCCTCTAGTTGCTTGGCACTGAGCAGTCAGGCTTAACTTAGAAGGCAATGTGTAAAGTATTTGTGCAATAAACCATACAATACCACAATATAACACCACAAAAATACACCACACATTGTTTAGAAAAATATATAATGTTTATCTGGATAAATGCAGGTCAAAACGATTAAAGATGAAATAAGCAAATGTAAGGATATCACTGAAAGTGATATCAAGTGTCTTTAGGGTTATAGGATTACTGTAAAAGCAATAAAAAGTGTCTTAAGTTCTCCTAGAAACAACAAGTGTCTCTTGCAGGGCAAAGTACCTGGTTTGCATTGAAAAATCCTCACGAGGGACCGCAGAGGAGGAGATGCGCGGAAAACAGTGACTGTGCGTCGGTTTCACCCCTCCGCACATGGACTTGCGTCGGTATTTTCCACGCGGGTAAGACGTTGCGTCGATTTCTGGCGCGTGGACTTGGATCCTCTTTGGGTTGCAAGGTTTTCAGACACCCCGGGGAATATGCGTGGAATCCTGGGCTTGCGGAGCGAAGTCACAGTGGCTGAGTCGATTCCGGTAGGACATGTGTGGAAATTTCCTCCCCACAGCAGGTGCTGCGTCGATTCCTCTCAGGAAGTTGGGTGGCATCATTCTGAGTTGGCTTGCTTCGATCCAGTAGGGCTGTGCGTTGAAGTTCCGGTCGCGTCGCTGGTGCTGCGTCGGGGCTGCGTCGCTCCGGACTCGGCCTGCGGTGAATTTTTCACTGTGAGCAGTCTGTGCGTCATTCTTGGCAGCCAGTGCGTAAAATTTTCACCGCACAGGGATTTCAGCTGCAGGAGAGAAGTTTTTTTGATCCTGAGACTTCAGGGAACAGGAGGCAAGCTCTATCCAACCACTTGGAGAGCACTTCTGCAGCAAAGCAAGAGAGCAGCATGACAGCAGGGCAACAGCAAGGCAGCAGTCCTCTTCAGAAAGCAGTCAGGTGAGTCCTTTAGGCAGCCAGGCAGTTTTTCTTGTCAAGGTGCAGGTTCTGGTTCAGGTTTCTTCTCCAGGCAGTCTCTGAGGTGGTAGGGCAGTGGCCCTGTTTTTATACCCAAATGTGCCTTTAAAGTGGGGGAGACTTCAAATAGTGGCTTAGAAGTGCACCAGGTCCACTTTCAGTTCAATCCTGTCTGCCAGGGTCCAAGTAGGCCCTCCACCCTCCCAGCCCAGGATGACCCATTCAAAATGCAGATGTATGCAAGTGAGGCTGAGTATCCTGTATTTGGGGTGTGTCTGAGTGAATGCACTAGGAGCTGTCAACTAAACCCAGCCAGATGTGGATTGTAAGGCACAGAAAGATTTAAGTGCAGAGAAATGCTTACTTTCTAAAAGTAATATTAAATCCAACTTCACCAGTCAGCAGGATTTTTTTATTACCATTCTGGTCATACTAAATATGACCTTCCTACCCCTTTCAGATCAGCAGCTACCACTCAAACAATGTATGAGGGTAGCCCCAATGTTAGCCTATGAAGGCAGCAGGCCTCACTGTAGTGTAAAAATGAATTTAGGGGTTTTACCCTACCAGAACATGTAAACTACACAGGTCCATGTCCTGCCTTTTGCCTACACAGCACCATGTCCCAGGGGTTACCTAGGGCACACCTTAGGGTTGACTCATATGTGTAATAAGTAGAGTTTTAGGCTTGGCAGGTACTTTGAAATGCCAAGTCGAATTGGCAGTGAAACTGCACACACAGGCCGTGCAATGGCAGGCCTGAGACAAAATTAAGGGGCTACTGAAGTGGGTGGCACAATCAGTGCTGCAGGCCCACTAGTAGCTTTTAATCTACAGGCCCTGGGCACATATAGTGCACTCTATAGGGACTTATAAGTAAATTAAATAGCCTGATTGGGTGTGATCCAGTGTTACCATGTTTAAAGGGAGAGAGCATATGCACTTTAGCACTGGTTAGCAGTGGTAAAGTGCGCAGAGTCTAAAAAACAGCAAAAACAGTATCTCAAAAGTGGAGGAAGGCAGGCAAAAAGTTAGGAGTGACCACCCTAAGGCTGTCACGTCCAGCACTATTGTTGATTAATTAATTACACAATTTATCCCTCATGGACCAATTCTTTTTTTGTTCACATTTACACTTGCCAAATGCATAGTGGGTCACTTGGCTCCCTCCTTGTGGATTACTGACACTTTAGGGCGCTTGCTGCCAATACAAAGTGTAGAAGCATTTTTTTACCATATCTAAAGGAAACGACAGAATACATATAATAATATTCAGAAGTAACAAAACAATTAAAGCATAACAGGGATCATAACAACAAAACAGTTAAAACCGAATGCAGCACAACAATTGCAGAACAACACAAGAAAATTACATTGCAATAAAATATCACAAAAGAGCTGCACAGAAAACATCAGAACATATCACCACCACCTCAAATGCCACAGAGCCAGTATGAGCAAACCTTCTTTTTACACATTCCCACCTCCAGAATTATGTTTTCATAAATTGGTGGGAAAAAGGTGTTTGGAGCAAGCACTGCCTTAACTTACCACCAAAGACATTTAACAGCGCCAAGCAAAAAAGTTTAGCATCTGGCTCACAAAACATAATTGGATAGCTTCTCTAAAAACTCTTTGCTTACACTAGTCCATTTGTCTTCTGCACCGAGAGACTAGCAGCTTCTTCAGTGACAAACAATGCAAAGAAGCAACAATTCGGGCTGTTTATTCTGTTGCAGAACATCACAAAGTAAAAAACTGCTACCATTTAAGTACTTCAGAATCTCACTTGGGTGAACAGTATGAACTCTTTTGCAGGTCTTCAGAGCATTTCTTTAACTTTGGGGGCATGCTGAACTATCAGTTCTATGCATTCCCTGGATAATGTATTCGTCCACCCTTTTGTTAACTTTGCAATCTAGCTTTTGTAGTTTTGTTTTTCCCCTTTACAAATTTAGAATTAGAACTGCCAGAAAGCAAAGTAAAAATAGGACTGGAGAAAGGGGAACACCTAAGAACTGTGAAAAGTTGGAGGAAAAAAGAAGTGATGGATTGTGTTTTACTGATATTAACTTGCTCAGTTGATTACCAGGGTGCAGTGGGTGTCATGTCTACTGCGCATGGATCTACCATGCTGTATCTACCAAGGCACTCCTCCCCTGTGTCCAACCAGCAGGTTCGTTACAGGAGGCATCCATAATAACTACAGATTGTGTCACATGATCAAGTTATTCTAATCAGTTTCTCTCAAGCAAGGAAAGAAGCTGTCAAATCCTACTTCTCTGAGGTAACTGCCAAACTGCGTTGCAGCAGGAAAGAATACAGAAGGGTCTGTAGTTCTGATGATAGACTCCCAGTGATAGTAATGTTACACTCTTTCTTTAACTGGCATGCGGAACTCAGTTTTGCGTCCACTAGATCTGATAAGTCCACACAGACATCACCTGTGTCTCCACCAAGCTGCATTCTGACTCTGCTGCTCTACATGCTGTGATTCATGGGAGAATTGCTGATTTTATACATTGCATCACCACTTTAGGAATGTTGACACCCTTTAAAGATCAAAGCAATTCAGAAATGGGAGCAACTTATAAAATGATTCCTTTTATTCAAACATACCTGTTCCAAAGTACAACTCGATGTTTCACCGGAAAGACATTGAAAAGGCCCACACACATTCTTAGCAATAATTTCAAGCAGTTGCTACTGGAATCATTCTGTCGTTAAAGCGTGAAACACAGACAAACCAGTAGATTGGGTATCCCACCTACTGATCTGAATCCAGCAGAATTGTCCACAGAAAGCTGCCTTCTTCCCTACGAACACCTTATTGTAACTTGTATATGCCTTTGATGTAAACAAAGCATCACCTGCAGCATCTTGTTGTCACTTATGTGCATTCAATGAGTCCTTACCCTTGAATCTGTTTTATTATGCTTTTCTCTATTAGATCTGCATTTTTGAACAATGATTTATAACTATGCACAATCTTTATCAGTCCATTCATTTAAATATTGCAATTTTCAATAAAAACCTAATTGTACATAGGATTAAGAAGTGCCTTTTTGTTTGGTCACTTTAACTTTATGTGGACTGATGCTGCAGGTTTGTGACCTGTGCACACTGGGGTGTTGCTGCCCAGTCCCTACTGTATGTGCTCTGACCCTTAAAAAATTAAAATTGGTTAGCTTGCATAATTTGCATATTTAACTTTCCTGCAGAGCCTTGGTATAAGGTGCAATACATGCACAATTGGCCTGGAAATGTTATATGTCACCTGTGGACTGCAGTTCATGGTTTGCCACTGACTAGGTGGACAAAGGAAACATGTCTTCAGGGCCTCCTGTACAGACTGCCTCCTGCAGCTTTTAAACCTGCAAGCAAGCATGTCTAACTAACTCTTTGTTACAGGAAATAATTCTACTTTTGCTATAAAATAGGTCAGCTCTAAGTAGGTCTACTAAGACACAAGGAAGGGTGTCTGGTACTTAAAATTAGTGAATGCAAGACTTTAGGGCCTGGTTTAGGATTGTTTCCCACTATATTAAGGTTCATTTAAATATTTGCACAGTCCCATTTCATCCCGGTTTTACCTGCAAATGGGAGACAGTGAAAACTGCCCACTCTAAATAGGGTGGGTGGTTGAATCGTCAAAACTCCAGCTGCTCATACTTTTTCAGGCCTGTTAGGTCATCAGACCAATATCTTCAACACAGGCGTCAGAACAGTCTCTACCATCAAGATAATGAGGTCTGCTCATCTTTAAGTCATGCAGATGGACCAGGGGTTTTCTGTGTAGAGGGTACTCCGTTGCAGTTGCAATGAAGTACACTCCCAGCAAGACTCTAAATCGGACCCTTAATGTGTGTATGCACCTACAACGACCAGCCTCAAAAAGCTGTTTTCATGATAAAGGACTGTACCTGTTCTAAAGAAAAACAAATGTTCAGAATAAAATCATAACTTTGCTAACTCTGGTTTTGGACAAGCTATGGGAACAATTCAACCACTATTTCTAATGCTTATTATAAATCTGATGGAGTGATGAAGTCATATTTCTAATATTTATGAAAAGTGACTTTTAAAAAGTTAAACTTTGTCAGACCACCCAGGAGGCTAATTAGCAAAAGCCAGCTGGCAGATGAGCCGACCAGTGCAATCCCTCAATGAGGTGTGAAAACAGCTCCCAGAGCAGAAACAATGGCTTAGGCCTTTTGGCAGGACGGCCTGGGTCTGAGGTATGTGTCACATATCAATCCAGGGACAGAAGCTGGGGAGGGTTCAGGAACTTCACTATCTTGAAAGAGACTAGGTTAAGGTCAGTCTATTCATAGTTAAGTTTAAAGGGAGACCTGCACAAGAGAAGCCTTTTGCACCTACTTTTATTCAATTGTTTAAAAGGGCCTGTTAGAGCCCAGGAGGCATCCATTTTATGAGAATTTTTGTGCTGGAGGATGGCAGACCAGTCTCTTGTTCCTGGCACCACGTCCCCTCCTCACCTCATGGGCGGACAAGCACAATACAGCCACGTCGTGACGCGGATGCGCTTGCCTAAGGCAAGCCCGTCTGCGCCCATCCGCACCCAAACGGGGCCAGGGGCAAGAAATTCTGCTGGTTCTAAAGCAAATTGGTCCCAGAGGCCCTATACAGGAATGCAACTTAGGAGCCTTATGCCTAATTCCTGCGGTAGGAAAGAGATCACTCTTCTTCCTCTCCCTTCAGCGGAAAGATGGAGCTGTCAATCATGTACCTGGACATTGGATTATAGACACCACAATGGCAGGGGGACGGAAAAAATAGGGACCGGGACACATAGTTCACTGGGGCATGCTAGTATAATAATACAGGGCTCCATTAAATGTGGCTTGAGCAACGCCTGATCGCTCATCAAGCATAGCCTAGAAATAAGGGAATTTATTTAAAAAAAAAATCTGGGTTGCCTATTCCTAACAGAGACCTGGGCAAGAGCGGATGCAGACCCTGTCTTTGTATCTGCCTTACCCATGGGCTATGTTGTCGAAAGGATGGATAGACACAACAAAAGGGGCGGTGGTATGGCAATCTTCTTTTAACATTTTCTGGGCAGTAGCCTCCTTCCATTAACAAATGACTCAAACATTTGCGAAGGGGCATACTTCAAGATCAAAATTGGTAACTCCTCAAAACTGGAAGGTTTATTGTTATATCGCCCACCTGGTCCAAAGGAGCAGTTCCTGGATAATTTGGCCCAAATTATTGAACCCTTAATTTTGTTAGATCATAGCATATTTCTCAGAGATTTCAACTTCCATTTGGAAGATAAAGAGGATAAAGATACCTCTATTCTCCTAGATTTTATGACATGCTTGGCATGGTCCTAGACGGTCAGTATACCCACTTTTTTAGCAGGCCATACTTTAGATGGTATTTTCTCTACAAATAAAAATCTGTCAATAGGGGAATGCACGCAATTAGACTGGTCGAACCACAGTTTTATCTTATTTTAATTAAACTATGAGGGATGAAATGAAGTTATACAGTCTCACGGCATTACCTAAAGGAAATGGGATCAGATGAAGAGAGAATAACTCTCCCTCATCTTAGGGGGCAATCAGGGGAGGCCTCTGGAAAGAACGGGGTCATGAGTTGTGGACTTCAATACATGGATTAGGGATGCTATTGAGCTTGTGGCCCCTTTGAAGGTAATCTACCACAAAGCAGGGAAAAAGATATTGGCCCCATAGTAGTTTAGTGAGCTTAAGGCTCTCCAAAGAGATTGTAGAAGGCAAGAAAGGAAATGGAAACTTTATCCCAGCTTACCAGAAAGTATAAAGCTGAGAGAACTGAGAGACTTATAGAAATATGCCATTAAACAGGCTAAAACCTGCTACTACTCATAGAACATTTTAAATGCAGGCAATACCCCTAAATAATTGTTCAAGACTGTCAAGGCCTTAACTACCCCCTTTTCACCACAAGTACTAGATAACTCTCAGATTTTCTGTGACATGGTAGCTAATTTTTTAAAGATAAGATCGTAAAAATCTACTCTGAATTTCCGGACCCTCATCTACACATGGGAGAACAGGGTTTGCAGAGGATCCCAGGAAGGATAATTTTTCTCCCTTAACTTTAGAGCAAATCAAGTGCTTTCTACCCAGGATTCATTCTCGGTCCCCTGCTGACCTGTCTCATCCCAGCGTGCTGCAGCTGGTATGTGACTCGGTGGGAGCACCACTGGAGAGGATGTATACAGAAGTCTTGCAACGGGTGTGTTCCTCTCAGGATGGAAAGAAACAGTAATAATACCCATTAAAAAAAAAACGGGGGAGACCCAGAAGATCTCAAGAATCTACGCCCAATCGCTCACCTACCTACACTAGTGAAATTTTTAGAAAAGCACTTAAATCAGGAGCTTACCTCCTACCTGACAACTCACGACTGCCTGGATATTTCCCAACACGGTTTCCGTAAGCATCATAGCACGGAAACAGCCCTGATTGTGACCACTGACACCATTAGAAAACAGGTAGATCTAGGCAGAGGCACATTACTAATCTTACATGATCTCTCAGCAGCATTTGATACCATTTCGCCCCTTATATTAACTCATCATATTCACCAGGTCGGATCGAGGGGACCAGCCCTGAACAGTGTGGCAACATTCTTACAAGATAGACAATAAATAGTCAAATGAGTGGATTTTAACTGTGGAGTGCCACAGGGATCCTTGCTAAGTCCAACCTTTTTAATTTGTACGTCGCACCTTTGGCGGATTTGGTTTTGTCCTTCGGGTTCCAGGTGTCTTCCTATGCAGATGACACCCAAATTATAGTCTCCTTCCAGGATTGGGCTACTATTACAGCTAATAAATTCCAGTCTTGTATGATAGAAGTTAAAAATTGGATGGATCAAAATTGGCTTAATATGAATGGGGACAAAGCCAAGGTTATTATCTTTGGTGCAAAACCCTCATCTGGAATTCAAACTGGTGGCTGAAGTTTTTAGAAATAGGGGTCTTTGATTGGCAGTCAGGTTACCCCCTGTCCAAGCAAGGACCCTCACTCTAGTCAGGGTAAAGGAGAATCACCCTCAGTTAACCCCCGCTCACCTCCTTGGTAGCTTGGCACAAGCAGGCAGGCTTAACTTCAGAGTCTAGGTGTAAAGTATTTGTACTAAAACACACAGTAACTCAGTAGCAACACTACAAAATGAAAAACAGGTTTAGAAAAATAGGTAATGTTTATCTAAACAAAACAAGACCAAAACGACAAAAATCCACCATACACAAATCAAGTTATGAATTAAAAAGCAAAAAGAGTCTTAAACTCTTAGAAAACAGTACTAATGCTGTTAGCATGAAAAAGTACCTGGGTTGCATCAAAGTAACACCACGCGGGCGAGTGTGCGTCGGAAAAGGCCAGCGATGCGTCGATTTCTCACTTGCAAGCAAGACCGTGTGTTGTTCCCCCTCCAGTCGGGTCGGCGTGCATCGTTTTTCCCCTCCACAGGAGAGCAATGCGTCGACCCAGACAGGCACCTCAGGTCCGGGCAGGCTTTGTGTTGTTTTTTCATGCCTAGCGAGGTTTGCGTCAAAAATCCTGCCGCACGGTACCAGCAAAACCGCAATATGTGGGTTGCGATGTTATCAGCCTCTGTCAGCGGGTGTTGCACGTCGTTTCTCAGCCACGTCTCGGAAGGTGCATCAAAATTTTACCCGCGCGGCGGTCTGTGTGTTGATTTTCAGAACTGGTCCGGAGGGAAGCTTAGGACAAGCCCTTGGAGATTTATTCACAAGCAGAAATGCACAACAAAGTCCAGTCTTTGTCCCCTTGCTCAGGCAGAAGCAGCAACTGCAGGATAGCTCCACAAAGCACAATCACAGGCAGGGCAGCACTTCTCCTCATCTCTTCTCCAGGCAGAGGTTCCTCTTGATAGCCAGAGGTGATCTAATTTTTCAGGGTTTTGGGTGCTCTTCTTATACCCATTTTAGCCTTTGAAGTAGGCCTACTTCAAAGGAAAGTGTCTCTTGTTTGTGAGATCCTGCTTTGCCCAGGCCAGGCCCCAGACACACACCAGGGGGTTGGAGACTGCATTGTGTGAGGGCAGGAACAACCCTTTCAGGTGTAAGTGACCACTCCTCCCCCCACTCCTAGCACAGATGGCTCATCAGGATATGCAGGCTACATCCCAGCTCCCTTTGTGTCACTGTCCAGAGAGAGGTGCAAATAGCCCAACTGTCTAACTAACCCAGACAGGGAATCCACAAACAGGCAGAGTCACAGAATGGTTTAAGCAAGAAAATTCCTACTTTCTAAAAGTGGCATTTTCAAACACACAATCTCCAAACCAACTTAACTAAACAATGTATTTTTAAATTGTGAGTTCAGATACCCGAAACTCCACATGTCCATCTGCTCCCAAAGGGAATCTACACTTTCATCATATTTAAAGGTAGCCCCCATGTTAACCTGTGAGAGAGATAGGCCTTGTAACAGTGAAAGATGAATTTGTCAGTATTTCACTGTCAGGACATTTAAAACACATTCGTATTTAAAAATACACTGCACCCTGCCCATGGGGCTACCTAGGGCCTACCTTAGGGGTGTCTTACATGTAAGAAAAGGGAAGGTTTAGGCCTGCCAAGTGGGTACACTTGCCAAGTCGAAATTGGCAGTTTAAAACTGCACACACAGACACTGCAGTGGCAGGTCTGAGCAATGTTTACAGGGCTTCTAATGTGGGTGGCACAACTAGTGCTGCAGGCCCACTAGTAGCATTTGAATTACAGGCCCTGGGCACCTCTATTGGACTGTCCTAGGGACTTACCAGTAAATCAAATATGCCAATCATGGAAAAGCCAATTACATACACATTTTATATAGGAGCACTTGCACTTTAGCACTGGATAGCAGTGGTAAAGTGCCCAGAGTAACAAAAACAGAAAAAAACTGAGTCCGGCACACATCAACAACCTGGGAAACAGAGGCAAAAGGTTAGGGGAGACCACGCCAAGGATGCCAAATCTAACAGGAGTCATGTGGGACCCTACAGGTCCCCTCTTGAGTGGTAAAAAACCTTGGGATTGCCAGTGATTCTGCCTTAACTTTTGACACCCAAGTAAATTAAGTCACCAATTTGTGCATTTGGATTATTAAGATGCTTAAGGAAATCCTCCCCTTCATCCCTTAGGACCTCAGAGTAACAGTAGTTCTGGCCCTGTATCTCAACATTAATCAAGCATCTTTAAACAAGTTACAACTCATTCAGAATCAAAGTGCTCGTCTGGGTCTTGGGCTAGCCAAAATTCTCATCAGCCAAAGAAGATCTGAAGGAGCCACACTGGCTGCCGATTAGGAAGTGTATCCTTTTCAAGGCACTTTGTGTGGCTTATAAGGCCCTTCATCTACGAGGCCCACATTCCCTACATCCGTCAATCAGGTGGTATACTCCTAGTTGCCGCTTAAGACCAGCTGACCTTAGGCTAGCGCGCCCTCATAGGAGAAAAAAAAGGGAAGTGGGGAGACAAAGCTTTTTCTACAGCCGCTGCAAGATTATGGAATTCTCTCCTTTTTAAAATTAGGAATATCCCTATTATTTTGCCTTTCTACAAGCAAGTCCAAACTTGGCTATTCTCATCTTAATTGTTAGGTGTAGTAGCTGTCACAATTACCCCTCTAGCGCTTTGATACCTCTGATCGGAATGCACTTTAACAAAAAACACATACACACATACAGGTTAGGTACCAAACCAGCGGGACAGGGAGCTGATTCCAGAACAAGTTTGGTCCCTGAGGAAGAGGGGCTGCTTATTTCCCTAAATAAACTCCTGTGTGGCATACCATCCATCTCAAACAACAGAAAGACTTTGCAATCTTTTAATTTATTAAAAATAGGGAACTTTGTGATAGTTTGCAATAAAGCAAATAGGATGTGCTACAAACGTTGAACTGTTCATCCATGTAAACCTTTTCCTCATTGGTTAGGGAGTGATCAGTAGCCACTCCCACCCACTGGCTAGCAAATCCTACAAAAGTGGCTCTTCACCCACAGCCTATCTGAATACCTTCTGGACATGTGAAAGAATGGAAGAGTACTGGACTTATTTTTTGAGATCTGAGTAGAGACCTAGAAAGCTGGACCAACTCCCACCTATAAACAGAACTAAGACATTAAAGGGTCAGTTGGCTGACTTCCTATGTGACTACAGGGACAAAACAAGCTGCAATTTTTTTTCCTTGAAGGGCTCTGCTGACCAGCAGCAATGGGACCTGAACTGGACCCAGCTGGTGGCTTCTCCTTGAATGTGTTTGGGCCTTTAAGTCTGAAGCTTAACCAGAAAATCTGAAAGTGGGACTTTGTGGAAAAGTGCCCTATTTCAGAGGGTCTTCATCAGATACAGCTACAGGCTTGCTCCGCTGGAGCAATTTTAACTCTGTAAAAACTAAGTCCAAAGGGAGAAATCTTGACTAGGCAAAGGCACAAAAAGTATCTGCTTGACATGAGGACTTTGATAGCTGTGAAAATTAGAATTTATAATGCTCTGCGTTTCCTGCCAAAACGGTCCAGTGATTATCTAGCTTTAAGATTTACTTGTATATAGCTGTAATATTTTTCATCTGAAACTTTTTAAATTATGTTTTAGAAACTAAGCCAGAAGGTAAAACCTTTAACAGGGATGAAGCGCTTGGTGTGTCTGACCTGTGCTCCATCGCTGAACCTACATTCTGGATAACCCCACACAATGCCTCCTGATTGGCACTTTACTTTTTCGTTGTGCTTTTTCCTTGAATCTTAAAAAAATCATATCTGTGGTTCCCATTATTGGATTTTTGTCATTTTGGTATCATTTTACTAAATTTCACATTTTCCTATATGAAGCTTGTCTGCCTTGTGCCATGGCTACAGGGGGTTAGCTCAGGTTTAAAGTATTGAAACTGTTTTTTACCCTGTCAAGTTTGTGGTCTTAATCCTTGTTGCAGGTTCACATCCATCCAATAATTAAGACACTTTCTTTCAATAGGTACTCTAAAATCTTTAGTTGGCTTATGTTTAGTGATCTTTGAACCATTGGTACACTTTTTTAAGACTACCAAAGCTCTTTGATGTTATATCAGCTTGCCAAATCAGGTTAAACATATTATTCTAGCAATCCTTTATTCTAAAAATGTGATATTTACACCTCTGAGTTACTTTGAAACTAATGCATTGAATATTTTGACAACCTTGTCCTTCCCCCAAGTACCAGCCATTTTTTAAATAGTTTTTCCTTTTCTTGATTTCTTTAGCCCTTGTGTTCACTGCATCCACAATCTCCCAACTTAAGTACTTTGGCCCATATTTATACTTTTTTAGCACCACATTTGTGTCATCTTGTGACGTAAAAGCGGCGCAAACTTACAAAATACAATTGTATTGCTTGTTTCTTGTCCAGGGAAGACCTGGCCTGGCAGTTCGAGCTGGACTGTTTCCATGAGGAACAGGGTCAAGACTGATTTGCATATGGCTGGGTCCAAACTTGAATGGCAAGGCAAGCAAAAAAACTGATGGATTAAACCCAGATCTGTGACTGTGCGTGAATGTTTAATTTGCTCTGCATTCCGTCCATCATCTGTTGTTTTTGCATGCGTTTAACATTGCCTTTTACCCACTTAAGCTATCATAGCTCATGGGCATTGTTTCCTAGCTTTGTTTGCCTTGTGCTTCTTTGACCCCCTCCTGAAAAGGCTATTTCTACTTTTCCTTCTATTTTCAGTACTCTTCCCTGTGACATTCCCCATTGTTCCTCATTGAGTCTTACCCTCTTTCAGTTGGCCCAAGCCAAGTTTGCATATTCCTTTGGTTTCATATGTGCTCTGCTATGCTTACAACACAAAGCTAAGCATCATAATGAACTAGATGTTGTGAATGAAAGCTATCACTCATGACTGTTTTGATGTGATTGCCAGCTGGATAATCACCATCTCATTAATTCTTAATAAATAAACTGAAATACTGTTTCTTAGCAATTGTGTTTCTCCCGGGATCGACTCCTGATGGCTGCCACCATGGGGGAGCAACTGCAGCTGTTATCTGCAACTTTATTTAAACTTGTGTTCTGGCCTCAAACAAAACATTCATCTCTCTGTTTATTTAGCCTCAATATCTTGCACAAATCATTCTTCTATTCTCTTTGATTTGCAGGCCATATCCAGGCTATGTCTTCCTCCAGCTTAGCCTATTAAAACTGTTAGTCTCAGCTTGACCAAATATCATGTACTGTTGATGCAGACTCTTCAAAATGCTGCTGCCCATTTATGACCTTATTGACAGTTGGGGGTATGGGTACTTTGTAACAAACATGACAGACATCCAGTTTGTTTGTTACACGTACATTAGGATATAGCGCATTTGTAACAAACTGGACAGGACATCGGTCACATTTATAAAGATGTACTTGTCTGCCAAACTAGAAATGAGGCCCCAAATCTTTAATTCTCCTTCAGGAAGTTAGTATTCTAGCCAAAATTTACTGGCTATTGGTAGAAAAGCAAATTCTGCTTATGGTTGTATGTCAGAACAAAGAGTACAAAATTAATGTGCTACCAAAATCTCATAGCAAGAATATCGAGAACTACAATATTATGAAGGTAAGTATATATAGGTAAGAATAGATAAAAGTCTTATCTTCAAGTACCATGAATATATGCAGCTGAGGTTAGAAAGGCATTTTTCCTCCCATATTTCTCTCTAGGTTAGATTAAAGCAGTTGCATTGAGAGTGAGATTAAAGCAACATTCATTTCTCATTTGTATAGATATAAGATTTTCTGGGCCTGATTTAGATATTGGTAGATGGGTTACACCATCACAACAGTGACGGATATCCTGCCCCTTTAAATTTAAATTGCATTATGTCCTATGGGATTTAGATTTTGGCAGATGGGATATCTGTCACTGTTGTGATGGAGTAACTTGTCTCCGAACATCGAAATCAAGCTCTCTGTCTGCCAAGGGATCTGGATTTGCTTCATACTTTTGTAACATGGGAACATGGGCCTTACGGTAAAGTACAGATAGACAATGAACTTGGAAATAGGAAGACAATTATGCCTTACTTGTGAGACTGAGACATGTTTTAGTTCAGACAGTGAATTCATTAATCAAGACAATTCGCAAAGATTCAGAATTCAGGGATTGGGACATAGGTTCTCCCTACTATTAACCAAATCAGGACAATCATGTGTGGGAGCAGGCTACACATGTGGCAAAAGTCAAAAAAGAAAAGACAAAAATAATTTGAAAAACATCCATCATGGACTAAGTTAAACTAACTAAGAAAAATAAAAGAGGGAGGTGTCAGCATGCTAACTCTACTCAGAAAAGCAGATCAGGGAAAATAACATTTGCATTAGAATATACCTTTCCTAGGTGCACTAAAA
The DNA here is from genome assembly GCF_031143425.1 of Pleurodeles waltl. Classification (NCBI taxonomy): domain Eukaryota; kingdom Metazoa; phylum Chordata; class Amphibia; order Caudata; family Salamandridae; genus Pleurodeles; species Pleurodeles waltl. The sequence continues at coordinate 862,725,815 of NC_090442.1, read as the reverse complement.
GCATTACTAAAATTTACGCTCCAACATAGGTCAAGTGTTTTTATAAATGCATAGTTCATTAACAAAAAAATGTATCTCTATATTTTCTGTATGTGCATCTATTATGTTCACATTTCTATAATGCGATTTATGTAGATGTGTGTTTTATCACCATTTCTCCATCAATTAATTTTTTTTCTTTTTTTCATGTTTTGGATTTTTTGGATTGTTTACATTTGTTCAATGTAATATACATGGGTTAATGCAATGTCTATGTTTACAATTTCTTTTAAAACATGTTTGGGCGTTTTGGGCTTTGTGCTCCGAGTGGTATTTCCTGCCTCCATTTACATTGTTTGTGTTCCTCTTTTAGTACTTGTGAGTGACTATTTGTGGTGTCTGGCTTACTCCAAGGCTTGGCTGGAGTAGATTTGAGTCTGTTTGGGCTTGTAGTACTATTGGAGTGCATGAGGATGTGACATTAATGAATTACTACTAACCTACCATTTCTAGATATGTTTTTGTATTGGCATGTCCCTCATTGGACCCCTCTATAATTTCCCTTTCAGTTTGTGGAAAATATTCCTCATTTTATAGACATACCGACTGGCTAATCTGACATTTATATCAAACATGTAGACCCACCTACATGTGCCTAGTTCTTCCAATAAGAAATAAGACAGTAGTAGGTGATGTCAACAGCTTATCTTTGTAAAGGGCTATTTATACCTATGTGAACTAAGTACTAAGTCACATACTTAGAAATGCCCCTAAGGAAGTGGGCCCAGGGCTTCTAACGACGTTCACATAATCTGTAAACCTGCAGGCTTCATATTTGTGATGAAGGTCGTTATTGCCTTTCTGTGCACTTTGGGAGTGCTGCCACAGTATTTTAATTTAACCTGCATGCCATCAACTATTCAAAATACTCACTTATGAAATTGCACTTCGTCCTTGTTACTCCAAGTAGCTATTGGTATGGCTGAAAAGAGGGTGAAAATAATATGTGATGCAGATGGTGTAATCAAGTGGCGGAGTCTTTAGTTCATGTGATCTGCATATGTGAACTTTTAAAACCCCTTAGACGTCTGTCTCTTCATCCAATATTTCGGACCTCAAATGTGAGACCTTGCATGGCAGCTGTTTTAAATCAAGAGGTGTATCAACTCAGTTATCATGGCGGTGCTTAAAGTTTATGAAAGAAGCAACCCACCGTCCCTAAGCTTAAATAGAGTTTTCAAAAGGAATACCAGTGAGTTTGCACATTTAATGGAGCTCAAAGCATGTTTCTTATTTGCACTGAGCACTTTTTGGCCCCGTGGTCAGTTATGATGGACCAATATGGATCAATAGTAATGACTAGATGGCACATGGCTACTGGTTTGGCTCGTTGAAACAATGGAGCATGGTGCACTTTTTCACAGGAAGCACTTTGGTCCTTGGGGATCAATTATGGATACTGTTTTAGCTTGCTGGAACAATGGAGCATGATGCACTTTCTAAGTACTTTGGTCGTAGGGGGCGCATGATGGATTAATGTGGATAGTGATTAGGTGACGTGATGATAATGGGCCACGACGGTTCACTGTGAAGGACCGACAGCGGACGGGGTTGTTGCTATAGAAAATGATAAGATTATTGTTGTTTTTAATTGCTGCATAGTTTTTACATTAGGATGATGTTTTGGAGGGAGGGATATTAGAAGTTGGGGAACGGGACACAGTGCAGCAGTATGACCAGGGAATGCAACAAATTATTGGGCTCTGGGTGAGATAAACATATGAATGCACCCATTGCATCTTTTTAAATCGTATGTGGCCGAGATGTAATGATTTTAATTATTTAAACATCAGTATAATCCTAAAAACTATTCTTACCTGTAGGGGTTTCGTGCAGAATACATATACTTTCGGAAAAGCTATAAAGGCCATGTTGGTGTTTGTGGACACAGTATAAGCAAAATAACTCAATTACTCATTTTTCAGAGACTACTGTTTCTGAATGATATCATACTGCTGGCAACGACCTATGTATTCCAACAAAAAAAAGTATACTCATGTTGGTGTACCTTAAAGACTGAAAGCTTGGTCACTTCTCCAAAGGCAGCCTTGTACACGCTCTGATTCTAATTATATATAGCCACCCGTGGGTGAATTAAGAAGACAACACCCAAAGGAATTCTGCATAGAATTCATATTTCCTCTCCCCTGAACATTCCACAACAGGACACGGCATTACCAAAATTGTTCTGGTTGTGAGTACTGGTGAACACTGATTGAGTTGACATCTCATCTCACGAGTGGCTGACAGACGTTATGAGAGTGGCAGAGTTTCATATACCTCTTTTTGAGGGAGTGCTGAAAGGTCATAACAACCTTTTCAGAGGAGACAAAGGTCAGTTCCAGACAAAGTACTCCTCAATGAAGCCTGTAGACCTACTACTATTGCTAGTGACTAGGATGAACTGTTAAATATCCAGGCAACAGACATTTAGACCACTTTCCTGGTTGTGCAATGTGGAACCCCTGATCTTCTCTCTTGGGGACTGAGGGAACTGATTACACACCAATTGTGCTGCCCAACCAATGCTGAAAAACACTGATCAAAGGCATCATAGGAAGGGGGTGTAGTCGGCAAGACAGAAGGCTAGCTGTAGCCTCTGAGAGCTCAAATTATCATTTTGTAATCCTGCAATCCAGCAATGAAAAACAATGCTTCTTGCACGGTGGAGTGCCTGGTATCATCTGATGTCATCAGGCAGCTGAGCTGATGACTGACTGTTGAGATCTTAGCCACGAGTCAGGTCTGTGATGTGTCCTGTGGGACCAAGATGTCAGCTAAGTGGAGTGAATCCCGGCGATATAGCCAGTTGCGCCTGTGGGAGCGACTATACAGGGGACCTGGTAGGAAGGGAGGCAGCTGCCCCCCTGCCTCTTGACAATGGAAGACTTGCCACTCAAGCCCACGCTGGCTCCCACACAGGTGCTAAGAAAGAGGCCTGACAGAGTCCTGAGTGGTGCTTTGCTCTGTGGGTTAGAGTCCGGTAAGGGAAATCAGTCTGAGCGCTGGTGTGGAGATAGAGGGGGGCAGGTGGAGGACCCTCCACCTCGCACTGAGAATAATTTTCGGCCTAACTTAGGTATGTGGGACACTCGATCTGGGTGGCCACAGTCAAAGACAATGCATGGGTCTACCTGCACGATCTACCTCCTGGGGGAGGAGGAAATTTAAGAGGGTGAGAACACCACATCAGCATCCTCTGTGGAGGTGGACTCCTGCATTCTGCTGGTGAGATGCTGACTGCGAGCTCCTGGAACACCCTGCCTGACATGGCATGCCTGGGCTACATAGCCCCACTACCCTGAGTTCCCCACTGTGCCCCCGCTTGTGGGAGCCCTGTGAAGATTGACACTGTAAACAAGGGGTTCCTTCTCCCCCTCCTCTCTGCTAAGCCAACATGCTTCGTGATCTGAACTGAAATGATGGCGAGCTGGGGGAGTGGCAGTGTGCCCTTCACCCCATGGCCAAAGATAATGACCCAAAGTGCCCCACAAGGGAAGGCTAGATTGTTACATAAAAAAGTATAGCCCCTCTCTAAGAAACCAGCTGGCTCCTCTGCAATGCCAGACAATGCAGCACTAACAGAAGTGTTCCAAAATTCCAGAGAAGCCCTACAATCCCGGATTGCGGAAGTGTGCTCTGAGGTGTTGCTCCTGTGACAGGACTTGGGTAATGTTGCAGAATGAGTTACCACAGCTGAGGGCAGAAGCTCAGAGCTGGAAAACACTGGAAACACTTTCAAAAAAGTGGTTACTGAGGGCAGGGGGTTCATAAAAAAGCTGGGCTGAAGAGTTGATGATGCTGAAAACAGGATGAGGAGAAGCAACCTGTGTCTGAGGGGTTTTCCAGAGGGGGTAGAAAAAGGCAATATGATGGGATTCTTAGACCACAGGCTCTGCTCAATCTTCTCGGCCAACAAACTTTCTACCTGCTTCATCATTGAAAGGTTTCATAGAGTGCTCAGCAGTAGGTCTCCCCAAACCTCCCACCCCCCACGGCCAGTCATTGTGCGCTACCTGAACTTTCAAGACTGGGATTAGAACCTCAGGGAAGCCAGACTCCTATGGGTCATCAAATCTAAGAATTTCACAATCATGATATTCCAGGACTATTCTAAAGAAGTGCAGAAACAAAGGAGTGCATGTGATGCAATTATTGCCAGGCTTCATGCTCTATACATTCAGAATATGTTGTTAGTCCCAACAAAACTGAATGTGCTCTATCAGGAAAAGGCTTTATTTTCCTATTGCCAGAGGAGGTCTGGCAGTGGCTTGACAAAATGGACTCTACATAAATCATTGCAAAAGCATTCACTGCCATTAACAGGGCGGAAGGACTAGGGACCTTACGTAGAATTTGGCATACAGCGATAAGGAGGAAAGCATGGAGAAGAATGGACGATATGAGAGACACGCCAAGGCCGAGTGACACTGTGGGACAACTGACTTGGAAGGGGGAGCGCCCTTGTAGGTGTGTTGGACCCCCTTGGAAAGGATTGAGGGAGCCAAAAATGGTCAAAACTCAGATGCTGCCACAGTGACTCCTGACATGGAAGACAAATCCTTTGATAAACAAGTTGAACCCTAATATTGGTACAAACTGGATGGCCCCTAGGCACCTCAGTTAAGTTGACGATTGAGGCAACCATGTCTATGCTTGGATCTTTACCTGTGGAGGATTCATCACCCAGAGGAGAGATGTTACTCATAGTTTTTGGGACTACACAGGGTCTTCTCTAGGCTGGACTATGTGTTTGCTCCTGCAGGAAAGATAGATCTTATGGACATGGCTGAGTATCAGGGCATGCGGGCTGTCCGACCACTACCCCCTCTGAGTTTCTGTGGGAAAAAAATGGCAACAGCCAGGCGTCACTTGGAAACCAAATCCATGGAAACTACAGGATGCGGAGGTGGGCCAGGAACTCTGGATTGACACAGAACTCTACTTTGCAGAGAACTAGAGGTCGGTAAATTTCCAGGGAAACCACCAAGGCCACCAGTATCCCAGAAGAGTTCTATAAGCGGATTGCTGGGCTATTGGGACTCCATTTGCTGAATTTGTGCTGGGAAGCAAGGGACAAGGAGGTGCTACCGCCAGATCTGCAACATGCTATCATTACTGTGATTCACAGAGAAGGTAAGCCCAAGGAGAGTTGTGACTTGTATCATCCTAGGCTAAAATACAGGCCATGATACTGGCTACCTGCCCTCTTAAGGTTGTGGTTTCATTGATAGTCAGAGACAAGTCGGGCTTTATGCTTGGTAGGTTAATCGGATTCAACTTGAGGACGTTACATAACTGGATGGCAGAGGTTCAGGATAGGGAGGAGCCTCGTGTGTTCTGCTCGTTAGATGCTGAAAAAGCATTTCACACTATACATTGGTCCTTCCTTCAGTAGGAATTTTGGTTTTGACCCCAAATTTAGGAAATGATTAGTGCTGCTCTACCAGGCCCTGAGAGCTGCAATAAGGTTTAATGGCAGCCTTTTGCCAGTCCTCCTGATTGAGAGAGGAACCTGACAGGGATGCCCCCGTCCCCTTTCTTCTTTGCCTTCACCATTGAGCCCTTGGCCTGTATGGCCTAAGAGCATTCTGATATATGGATATTCAAGATGACACCCTCTAGAACTGAGGAGGAAAGGTTGTCACATTATGTGGACAATACTCTCCTCTACATCACCAAGCCCACAACGGCGATCCCGGTCAAAAATTGGTACTTTGCCAACCATACAGCTCACCAAATTTTACCACCCTCCACCAGAGGTTGGTAGTAGATAGAGAGGGTTTTCAGTACCTTGGCCTCTATGTGACCCTGGATAGGAAGCAATGGTTAGCCAGGATCATGGAGGGGGTACACCAGAAGTTTTATGGAGATGCAGAGAGATGGCGTGTTTGCCCCTGAACATTCTGTGTGAGCAGCAATCTTTAAAATTATCACACTTCCCAAGCTCTATGCCCTTCAACACAAGTATTACAAAAATTCCAAAGGAAATGTTCATCAAAAAAGAAGGGGAGCTTGGGAGCCTTCTATGGAACAAGCATCACACCCAGGATAGCACTTCAGATGCAGCAGTGTAACCCCTACAATGGTGGGATTGCCCTTCGTGATGTTAGAGCCTGCTATTGGGCTATACATTTGGTAATGAACAGTGACTAAATATTTACGCCCCAAAAATCACCGAACATACTGGGTGGAGAGTGCTAGGCTACAGGCGTGATCACAAATGCACTTTCTGTATGGAGGAAAAGGGACCCTGCAGCACGCTACACAGATGGCACTGTAGGCATGGAGGAAGGGCAGAAGGTGACCAGGAAAGTCCCTGGTAGGAGGAGGCAATGCTGTGGGAACTTTGGAAGCTGAGGGGATTTGAAGTCTGGGCCACAATAAGGATCTCCAAGCTCAGTGATTTCCTTGAGAATGGAGACCATATGCCTTTCCTCTCTCCTCAGAGGGATTATCAGCTGAACCCAAATCAATACTTAAAATACACACAGTTAAGATATGCATGGGAGGCCGAGGGGTTGGAAGAGTGAGAAATACCTGAATATACTCCCCTGGATGGTAGGCTCTCACGGAAGAGCTCTGGAAGGGGAAGGTTTCCCTCATTTATAAAACACTAAAGGGCATATTTATACTCTGTTTGCACCGAATTAGTATCATTTTTTTTACTCTAATTCGGTGCAAAACTAACTTCATATTTATACTTTGGTGCTAGACACCTCTAGCGCCAAATTTACGGAGTTAAAGCCATTTTTTTAAAGTGGAAACCTACCTTGCCTTAATGAGATGCAAGGTAGGCATTCCCGTGCAAAAAATTACTCTATGGCCTTAACGCCATATTTAGGGGCATATTTATACTCTGCAGCATATTTATACTCTGTTTGCACCGAATTAGCGTCATTTTTTTAACTCTAATTTGATGCAAATCTAACTCCATATTTAGACTTTGGTGCTAGATCCATCTAGCACCAACGCCCTGATTTATACTTTTTTTGCGCCGCATAAACGTCATTTTTTTACACGAAAGTGGCACAAACGTACAAAATATTGGCCCTTATTTATACCATTTGCTGCAAAACTGCACTAACTCAGTTTTGCACCAAAAAGTTTAGCACCGGCTTGCACCATTTCTGTGCACCATCCAGGCACCATATTTATGGAATGGTGCAAGCCGGTGCAAAGGGTAGGCTAGAGTAAAAAAAATTACTTTAGTTGGGTGGGGCTGGCAGTATACGTAGAAGAAGAGGGTTTAGCACCAAAAAATGACTTTAGGCAGGTTAGAGTTAAAAAAAAAATGACTCTAACCAGATTAGCATAATTTTATGGTGCTAAACCTACCATGCCACATGACTCCTGCCATAGAAAAGGCAGGAGTCATGCCCACCACCCCAGTGGCCAGCACAGAGGACAGTGGTCCCCTCGGCATGGCCGTTGCACCCTGTGCCATGTATGGGGCCCATTTTAGGGCCCCATATGGCACTTTCAAAAATAAAATGCAATCTTACCTGTACTTACCTGGGATGGGGTTCCCCATCCTCCGCAGTCCCTCTGGTGAGGGTGGGGGTGCCCCTGGGGCCTGGGGAGGGCACCTGTGGGCTTATTCCATGGTGTTCCACAATGGAAATAGGCCCATAACGACTGCCCTGACCCAGGCTTTGAAAAAAGCCCCATTTTTTTACCCCTCCTCCCTCGCACCATTTTTGCATGGGAGTATAAATATGGCTTTAAGGCCATAGAGTCATTTTTTGCACGGGAACGCCTACCTTGCATCTCATTAAGGCAAGGTAGGTTTCCACTTCCAAAAAATGACTTTCACTTCATAAATGTGGCGCTAGACGGGTCTAGCACCAAAGTATAAATATGGAGTTAGTTTTGCACCGAATTAGAGTTAAAAAAAAATGATGCTAATTAAGTGCAAACAGAGTATAAATATGCCCCTTAGCGTCAAAAAATGATGCTAATCTGGTTAGTCATTTATTTTTACTCAAACCTGCCTAACGTCATTTTCTTTTAAGCTAGCCTACTCTTTGCACCGGCTTGCACCATTCCATAAATATGGTGCCCAGCTAGTGCTAAAAAATGGTGCAAGCCGGTGCAAAACTTTTTGGTGCAAAACTGCGTTAGTGCAGTTTTGCACCACAAAGTATAAATAAGGCCCTAAGGGCCAGATGTATCAAAGGGGTTTACCTATTCTGTGCCTATGGGAAAATCTGTTCATACATATGGCCCTAAATACCATGCCAGACACCTTGATTAAGCTACGAGAAAGGTAGGTGAGAGACACAGGAGAGATGAATGATACGGACTGGGAGGCAGCTGTGATGCACCCGTGGGAATTAGCTATAAAATCTAGATTGAGGCTAATACAGCTCAAGATACTCCATAGGGTTTATTTTGACTGGGAATGATTATATAAAATGGGGAAGGCGATATCCCCAGACTGTGTGAGATGTAATGGGGACAGAGGGACTTTCCTGCACACATTGTGGGTATACCAGGCCATTCAGGCCCATTGGAACAAGATAGTATGAGATTTCGCAGCATCTTAAGGGTTGATATCCCACTTGAGCTATTATATATCCTCCTAGGTATTCCAAATATTGTGGACGTTCCACGGGCCAAACTCCTCTTCGGTAACCTACGCTTGGTGGGGGTGAAGAGGGAATTCTGGGGGTTCTGGAGGTTCCTACTTTACAAGAGTGGAGCTAAGGGATGGATATATGTAGGGCTGCAGAGAAAGTCACCTAAAAGATCAGGGGATCTCCCCACAAAAGTTAAAAAGTATGGGGTCACTGGATAAAATATTATGATTTGGACCTGATTGATGATATGACTGGGTCTTAAATGTGCATGGCTTTATGTAGATGTTATGATGTTGACATGCCAATCATACGACTCGTATTGGGGTTAATGTACTTCGGGAAGCCTTACCTTATCTGTGCATAATGTGCTGCTGCAATGATAACCCCTCTCTGATGTTTATTATTATTATAGGTGCGTGTTCCCACCGTTTTATGTTGTTCGCACAAATCAGCCAAAATAAACAAATAATAACAAAAAACCTATAACAAAGAGATATAAATTGTCATCCACCCCTGTGGTGATATTCAGTTTAAACCTGTATTCAGCAGTAGCACATACATCCAAATCACAGATTCCAACATGTGTATGCTGAAACCCCACATACATACGAGACAACTTTCCCTACTAACAAAGCACTTCAACTGTCCGATTCAGTACTTCAGAAATACTTACATGTCCCTTTTTGAAACATCGCTTTGTGCTTGGAGCCTGAATTGTATTAAATTAATGTGCATCTTAATGCTTGTGGAGTACTCGATGGTTGCAGTTGATAATAAAAGAGAATTGGATAACCTATGTCAGATTTAATGAAAGGTAAATCATGGTGTAGTTGACATATTTTGAAACTGTTGTTATAAGTAGTTTGATTGAAGTGTAAATTTAGTTTGGATGTGTACGTTGCTTATACCGATCTGCTGTATAAATAAATCAAAGAACACGACACTTTTCTGAAAGAAAATGTTAGTGGCATACAATAGGAAAAAACAAATTAGATTGGATGGTTCACTGAAAGGAACAAATTGCCTGTATGGCGGGGAAGACTGAACAGAGAGAAGAACTTGAGTGCATGGTGGATGTGGAGTTAGGAGAAGACATTGAGATGTAAAATGAACCATTTGAGAGGGATTTTGGAAAGTTTTGGTGTAAGAAAGACGGGGAGGGGCAAAAAAAGTGAAAGCTTAATGAGACTGACACTAATCGCTGAAGAAAAGGAAGAATAGAAGAGAAGGAGTCACAAGCAGGAAGAAAATAGAGGAGCCAGATTGCACAGTTGGAAAAAATTAATCGGGGTAAGAGCAAAGGCAGTGGAAGTCATGCGAAGATATGAAATTTAAGAAAAAGAAGATACTACTTGAGCAGTAATGGGAACTTCAGTAGCTTGGAAAGGTAAAAAAAAAGGGTCACATTGTGAAAGATTAAGTAGATCAGGGTGATGGAAATGGCATGGTGAAGCAGTAGAGGAATGTGGAAAGCCAAAACGAGACATCAATCGTAACACCAAGGTTATTAGCCAAGGAAGTCAGAAAGAGAGGGATAGAGAGTCAGAAAACAATAGTATTCAAGAAGAAGGGAAGGCATGGAGAGTGACTGAGAAAAAGAAGAGGATCGAGATTTTGGATGGATTTAGGCTTAGCAAGTGAAAGGACATCCAGGACAGAATAGAGAACAAGGACCTCTGTTGGGCTTCATCTCTGGGGCATGCATATGCAGGGGTCACTAAGGAATCCAAAAGTGAGCATGCAGAGAGTCTCGAGCTAACAGTACCTCAACTATTAGATCTGAGCAAAAAAAAAATATATTTCACCAACCCGACTTGACGCTGAGGAAGATGTGGACAAGCAATCAAAATTCTGCTCAAAAAAGGTTTTAGGGAAAGTTGATGTTCTGGAGGAAAGAATTATACAAGTTGAAATAAAGATGTGAATGTCTAATAAGAGTTGTGTGATAACACAATACTTTAATCATATTGTAACATACACATATTTACAGCATACATAGTATGTTCTGAAAGTAGAACTTATACAAAGTAAAACATACAAGACACTATTCAACGAGTACAGTGGTCAATATATTAGTGAAAACCATAGTCCCTGCCACTGCACTCTTATGTTTCCAAAGTGCTAATGTTCATGAAGGTAGGGCCACAGGTTTAATGTTTTTGAAGCTCGTATTGCAACCGGAATGGAAAAACACAGAACGCATACCATGCTTTAGGGAACTATTAGTGTGTTTATTCAGTATTCACAAATGGCTAGTGTTTGTGGACCACAATTAATGGTAGTCACACCGGATCCAGTTGCAAAGGGAATATCATAAATATCACAATCCCATGGCAAAAAAGGCATTAAGTTGCACGACTGTAATGTTTAAAATTCATAACTCCAAAGATCTACAAACATATAAAGATCACAAAAAAGACAAAAAGTCAACAGCAATTTGAGTTACAAGATACCTTGGGGTATATTTAAGAGCCCCTATGTCCACTGGAGTGTCACTTTTCGTGATGCTCTGGATGGCGCTAAGCACTCCTCCATATTTACAAGGAGGTGTAATGTCACTTTTTTGTGGCGTTATGCCTCCTTGTAAATATGAGCCCCTCAGATGCAGTTTTCTACATCAGAGGGGAATACAGTGGGTGTTGTGGTGGGCGTTGCACCACAACACCCATTGCTTTTGATGCTTCCTGAGGCAGTGCCAAAAACTAACTCCACCCTAGGGGTGGGGCATTAGCATGGCAAAACGAGGAGAAATGGTCTATTCCTCTTTGTTTTTTGCTTTTTCTATGTGTGCTGCATTTTGCAGCACACATAGAAGAAGCAAAATGCCATGGATGATTGTTTACATGCAGGAAGGTGTCCCTTCCTGCACATCATCAATAATTCAAAATAACGTTTTGATATTTCTATGTGTGCTACATTTTGGCGCACATATAGAAGTGCCAATTCGCTGTTATAGATTGTGTATGTGCAGGAAGGGACACCATTATGCATATAAACAACCAATATCCTCAACGCAGACACCCTTGCACTATGATGCAAGGATGCCTGCGTTGGCGCTACACAGCTTAATTGAGCACCAGCACAGGGGGAAATGTAGGGGTGTGCTATATTCCTTTAAAAACGGCACACCTCTGCATTTCTAAAGTAGTGCAATGCAGCGCTACTAGTTTTGGCACAGCCCGCGCTGCATCTCTTTAACATAAATCTGGGCCCTTCAGTCTAGAAGAGGACAGTGCCTTGAAGCACATTTGTGCATTACAAATCAGAGAGGAAAGCCAGCATCTGGGCGTAAAAACAAACACAGAGGTTCCAAGCTGAAGGGAGCACAAAATCTACAACAGACCACGTGGCTCTCCATCTGGCTAGCTGTCTAGCTAACTGGGTGTTGGTGCAGTTAGGAGTATGTGTGCCATGCATTGTCACAACTCATCTCTTCTACAATTTAAAGTCATTGGTCTCCATCTCTGAGGAGAGGCTCATAGATTGTTCATAAATGCATAAAGCAGGCTTTAAGGCTTTGATTATAATCTAAGGTGACTTGTTGCATTACCTGGGCAAGATCATCAGCAATATTAAGGCAGTGAAAAGAGGCAACAATAGATTATATTGATGTACATCCCATTTCACTTCTAGAAATTTCAGAGTGTAGGCGCTCGTACGCAACAACACACCTGTTGTTCTGATGTGAATAGTCTAACAAGAAAGAATTTCTGCTCAGGTTAATGAAATCAAATTAAATCAATTGACATTTAATTACTGATACATTTTTAACTAGTGTGCTTCACTACTGTATTTTGGCAATATTAACACAGGCCTGTTAAACTATAGCACGGCCAATAGGCTTAGTCTTAATCAGGTTAAAAGAGGCATCCTGCAGCTCCACTTTGGATACAGTAACAACAGTGTGGTCTAACTCAAGTGCAATTCTAATTCCAAAATATGATCTGTGAGGTGCTGGGTAGCCTCATTATATTGTCACAAGGTAATGGGGTAGATGCCCCCGGGCAATCAGTACTCATTTCCTTCCCACAGTCCTACTGTCCAACCAGTCGGGCTGACTAAGGACCTTTGTCCTCTCAGAGGACACTGGGGAAGTATTCTCTCCAGATTACCATGCGTTGGACTCTACATATCAGCATTGGCAGGAATTTGGATAGTATTCTCCCCAGTCTACCTTGCCTGAGCCTCTGCCAAGGTTTAGAGGCCACAGCACATCGTCCACAGGGTGCTCTGGAAGAAGATTATTTGGATTCCCTCCAAAGCAGGCTTTCAACCCAAGAGCTATAGGAAAGAAGTGGGGGAAAGTGTTGTCCTTTGTGGCAGCACTGATCTTCCATCATGCAAAATACAATCATACACTAAAATAAATGTTCTCAAATGCTGGCAGATAACCCTAAAGACATTTGCACCGGTAGCAATCGCGAAGCATTTACTATATGCATTCATTCAGTGTTGCATGTTGATGATATCAACAATACTGCTGCTCAAAAATAAATGAACAGATTCGTATATACACCATGCCATGCCAAAACTCCCCCAAAACAAGAATACATTTCTTTCCCCAATGGCTTGTGTGTGCGGTATCCTAGAATGCTGTGCCCTGAAATTGCAATGAGGGAAACAAATCACTATTTTCCCATTTGCAAGATCCATAAAGGGTGCCTGTGAAAAGCACCAGGTTTTAATTTCTGGTGTTCCTAGGGATGAAAGGCCTCACAGACTCGACAATAAAGTAAAAAATGTATTGGAATATCTGAAGGCTTTTCATTTCCGGCTGCAGCACTGTAGAAAGTGAAGGATACCAATAGCGGAGGCTCCTCCGCTATGGCAGAGGACCGTCCCCCCCCTGCTCTCAGGAGAAGGAAAAATAAAATTATAATAATGGAATGTTAATGTCATTTTATTTTTATCTGGAGTCAGGTTAGGGTGGGGCAGGGCAGGGCAGGAGGAGGGCTGTAGGAGGAGTGATATATGCACCATAATTGTGGATGTCTGTTTGGCCGGCCGTGTTGGGCCAGCCAAACAAACAAGCACACTTAGCTGTCACTGGATAACACTCTGGACAATACTAAATTGCCTAGTGTTTAGGACCCAAAATGTGAAAAACCCGATACAGCAGATCCAATATAGCTGTGTGCAGTGACACAGCTAGAAAAACATGTCATTGGAAAGGGGAAGGGTTTGTGGGCAAAGGTACAGCCCTGCTCTCAAACACCCACTCCAACACTGGGAAAGGAGCAGACATGGCTCCTGCCAAGGATGCCACAACCTCTCTGTCACCCAGACCCCAACTAACATCACCTGACACATATAGGCTCCCTTTTAATAGTTAACATACTCTTAGAGCAGGTGGTACATATCTGCATCAAACTCAGCAGATTCATGGGCAAACCTGCACAAAAGGACAAGGTAATTATCGGTCTGGTAGGTTTTCCCTATTCAGTGGAGTTTAACATGCAATTCCTTCTTAATTCATAGTGTGGGTCTTTCTGAAATAATTCATTTTGGCTACGCTGTCTCACTGCAGAGTTAGACTACAACTAATTTTCTGCATTCATAAGGATCTTTGTATGTGTGCTTTTAGTAATAGCCGCCAAGCATATCACACAATATCATATGCCAATTGTAACAAGGAACTCATACACCTCTTCTGCTTCTGAGCTTCGCACTCCAAACAATGCTGTAGGCTGTCATTGTAGCAAGCTCCCCCTACAGATGGTGTGTCCAGCATTTACCACGGGTTTAGCTTGGTCAATATGATTGAGGGTATGTGAGCTTCAGATTTCCCAAAAGTCACACAGGAACATCTTGTTAAAACACATTATATGAAAAGCAGGACATGAGGGAGGCTTAAGTGGCAATGGAAAGAGAGAGGGGAGTGGATTGTTATGGGTACTTAAATCAATATTATTCATACTAATCCACATTGTTAAATGCCTTCAAAATATAAACAAGAGAACATGTGTGTGTTTTTGTGAGCACGTGCATGTAAAAATACCAGGTGAAATCCAACAGATGCTTCACATTACCCGGCTGAACACACTTCTACCCAACTGTTTACTGCAGAATACATTTTTAGTGGGGTGTAATACCCCAAACACCCCCACTGGAGGTACGCCCCTTACATTTACCCTAAGAGTGAGTCAAGGATCAAGCTCTACTTGGAGGTGGAAGCATGGTGGACAGCAGTGTTTTTTCTACAGTCCCTGCTGTTTATGAGCGTTGCTTGAACATGCCATAGCTACCTGCTGGTGCTACCTCCTGAAAGGAGGCTGAGCTGCCTCTGTATATTCAGGTGGGATCTCTGCCCTCCTCATGGGATAGACACCACCTTTGTGTAGAATCTGCAGAACCATTGAGTTTAAATTCTCTAGCAGCCCAATTGATACAGACTTCATACAACATCCTTATGTTCTTTGAGAAACGAAAATGAAAATTATTTTAATGATTTCCTGAAGTTTCTCTAGTGGTACTTCCTCTGAAGAAATATTGCCTTGTGATTAGATGTCTGTGTCATGTAGTCGGTTTGCAGGTAATAGCAAACTCTCTCTTTTGCTGTCTCAGTTTTTTCTCCCTTTCTGTGTATCTTTGCCACTCTTCCTTCTCTTGCTTTCAGCTCTATGTTCTTTCTCTTATTTCATTGCCTCTTCTCCATTCTTCTTCTCCCTCCAGCTGTCTTTCATTCTTTCTGCCATTACTATTACTCTTACGTGCACTAAGAAAATCCAACATAACCCAGTCTTCCATGTTGGTCTACTTTTACTTCATCATACTCTGATTGTTTCTCCTCCTTGCCCCTACTATGTTACTTATTGCTACTTACTCTTCTGCTTACTTTCATCCCTTCCGATTTAGTCCAACTTTTATTCTTATGTAATCATATTCCTGCTCCTGCCCCTACCTGCTACAGATTATTCTTACCTGTTCCCTCTAGGAATCCTTTCTTCTCCTTGCACCTCCCCCATTTACATGAGCTCATAGTCCAAGTCTTAGTTTTACCTACTCCTTCTCACTCCTACCTACTCCTTCCTTCTTTTACCATTTTTCTACTCTTACTATTGCTTCTGCTTACCTCTACTCTTATGTAAATGCCTGATATTAATCCTCATTATGACTAATATTATTCTTACTTATGCCAAATCTTTCTTTGAACTAGCCTTACTTACTTTTGTTATTCCAACACACTTTTACTTATTCCTGCCTACTACTCCAACTCCTATGTATATTTACATCTATCCATTGCCACGCACCCATCAAACCACTCTCAATCACACACTCATTTATTCACCCACATCCAAGTATTTTTCTATCAAACTATAACCAAGAAGTCATCCACCAATCCACATTTGCATTCATCTTTCCATCTAACTTCACCCATATTTCTACCAATCCACCATCTTATACACCCATAGGCTCCCAACCTTCCACACAGCCATCAATCTACCCATTCACCTGATGAATATGAACCTATGTAGACAAGTACCTAATGTGTTCTCAGGCAGCATGTAGATCTGTATGGTTCTTGTATTCTTGTATGCGAGTGCTGAGTATTTTTGCATCTCTAGCAATCTGCATATATAATTGTGTTTGTATATATGATTTCATAAGGGCATCCAATCATATCACCTAACAACATAGGCTTAATACAGCAAAGGACAAATACATTGAAAAAAAAGCTAGACATGTTGTATTTGCGGTGCTTGTTATGTTTGTGTTGAGGTTAGTCTCGTGCCCAGCGTACCGTGTGTGCTTGATATTAACATGCCTTTTTTATATTTTTCTCTTCTGCTCATGTAATTTCATTGTTAACCATGTGCACTGAACTTTCAATGTTGTCAATCCCTGTGTTACTTATATGTATTCATGTGTTCTGGCCTCATAATTGAGCAAGTTAATTTGTTTGTTGCTTTGATGGGCAAGTGTGGTTCCAGCTCTGCACATCTAATTAAATAAAACTAAGGGCCTCATTATGAGTTTGCTGGTCCCGTGACCGCCATGTTGGCGGTGGCTTTCTGACCACCAATGGTCTGGTGGCACGGATCGCCATAATACAAGTTTAGCAGTCGCAGAACAGAAGACCGCTAGCCAGCTCATACCGCCACGGTCACCTGGAAGCACAAACAGGCCGGAGGAGCCTGTGTTTCTGTTGGACTCATTACGAGGTTGCACACCACCAATGTGATCGTGGCAGTCCAACTACCAAGAAGAAGCTGGCGGAAAGGGATAGTATAAAGTAGACACTCATCTGCAGACAGTTTCACACATCCCGAGCCACCATGGAGCCCTTTGCAAATGTCATGCCGCTACTCATGCTCGCTGAAAGACAACGAAATCGACACTGCCATGGATGACAGCAACTGTAAATACACACACCTACTTGTATCATTAACCTTAAAAATACAGGTAAACACATCATAAGGGGGATACACCACTGGTAGCAGGTACACATCTCAAACCACACACACTCACTGATAAGGCACCATGGACACCTACACACTCACAATACACACACTTTGGCCAACACATTCACACTGCACTGCAACAATACACATGGCCATAAAGCTCAGGCACAGGGACACTGAAGGCTACCCAAAAATGTCATACACAGCAATATCAACACACCTGCAGCACATATACAAATACAAATCACACACTCACATTCAAAACTGGCCTGGAACTGTCCACACATACAACACACATTTCTATTGATGTGGTATGTATATATAAAACACCACCATGAAACAACCCTGAAATGAACACACACATCACTGACACCACAATGGAAGCACAATGACATACACAATAGACAGAGAGACAAACAGACAAAACAGACAAAGAGCACCATACTAACAATACCTGGCCATTTGGGATGGGAGCTTAAGGAGGATACACGGAAGGAGGATGCACTGGGATACACGTCACGTTAAATAAGCCCCTCAAACAACATGTGCATAGGAAATGGCCCTACATGGATCTCAGGGACAAACAATACCAAAACCAATTTTCCACAGCGCTACACAATGGGGAAGAGCAAGTCAACAAAGCACATACAACTCCTACACCATGGGACATACCTCTACATGAACTAGCTGCAAGGGACACTCACCTAAATGGACACATGCATACCCAAATGCAAAACAACCTAGGACAACTGAACACACTCCATGTTTGCATTAACAAAACAACACACATCACATGTATACAATAGCCATATCAGGGGGACAAATCTAACACCATGCATGCCCACATTGGGCAACACAAAAAGAAATACTTACCATACCAAACAGTACACAAGGCCCTGAAACCAGCATTGCATATATACAAGCATGCCTAACACACAACATATACCCTTCCATTGGGAGAAAACAGCACTGCACAGAACCTCACATACTGCAGATAACACCACATGGAGCAGCAAGAAGGCACAAACATGCAGAACTGGAGGCCCATGACCAAAGCCACTCAGGAACAACATAAAGCTAGGAGAGGATTTGCAGAACAAAGGCATACCCAACAAAATCAACTCTTTGGGTTTAATGCCAAGAACAGTAATAACAATAGGAACGTCCAAAGGCCATGGGGCCAGTCCGATAAATGTCCCAATATGGCACAGTGTTGTGCCTAAAGTTGACTCCTAACTGCCATGTAACTCTACAGTAAGGGGCATCAAGGGGGCAGGCAGGGGCCTCAGGGAGTATAATCGGGGGTAGGGGGTCGCACATGGGAGGGGTGTTTGGTTTTCGGCTTGAGAGGGAGGTTTCTTTTTAGGAGGGGTGGGCTTCTTCTTGGGGATATGGGTGTTTGCGGGGGGCAAGGGAGGCCTTGGAGGAGGAAAGGATGGCCTTGGAGATGGTTGAGGACCTTATGGGTGTGGTATGGGGGAGAACAGGGGTAAGGTCTAGCTTACAAAGAAAAAGGGTTTTTGGAAACACGGGGATGGGCATCAGAAGGGGTCGTAATTGGAGTGGTTGGCTGACGTGTAGTTTTGGATCTCTTGGGTGCGTGCTTCTGGGAGGTATGCTTGTGTATGGTGAATGTCTGTTGGGTGTGTGAGTGAGGGCGTTTATGTGTCTTAGACTTGGTTGGGGTGGAGGTGCTGGGATGCCGTGGTAGGTGGGTGGGTGGTTGTCTGTTGGGATGGTGGCTGCGGGTGTGGTAGATGTGCTGGATGTAGGTGTCTGTAGTTGTGGTGTCTGCGGTTATAGTGTTTGGGGTGGATGTCTGCAGGTCTGCTGGGGTGGCATCTGTGGGAAGGATGGGTGTGGTAGCTGTGTCTGTGACTGTTGTGGGGGTCTCTGTAGGTATGCTTGCTGTTGTTTGTGATGCTGGGGGTATGAGGGAAAGTACTGACTGTTGCTGTGTCTGCAGGTGAATGTGTTTGTGTGTGTGCCGGGGGTGTGTCTTGTGTGAGCTACCTTTGTCTCTTGAGGTGAATGCATGAGGGGAAGGAAGGATTTGGAATAGGAAGAGGGAGTTGGAAGGGGGACGAAAGGTGGGGGGTAACTGGCTGCCATCAGTGTGGAGGCCAGAGCATGAAACGATCTCTGTAGGGCAGCCATTGCACCAAAAATGCCTTCCAGGAATGTATTGGTCTGTTTGCGTTAACTTCCCAGTCCCTGGATGGCATTCGCAATGGTGGACTGACCCATAGTGATACTTTTCAGGAGGTCAATAGCCTCCTCACTGAGGGCAGCACGGCTAACAGGGGCTGGGGCAGAGGTTCCGGTGGCGAAGAAGACTCCCACCCTGTTGGGTGAGTGGGCATGGCCAACTTGGTGGGGGTGAACAGGGAAGGAAGGGATAGAACAGGGGCGGTGGACAAGGATGGTACAGGGGGGTCCCCGATGGGTCCGCCACCAAGGGAGAGGCTACTGGAGAAGGAATCCAATGATGAGCATGAAGATCTCATTTCCCCGTTCCCCCGTGGCATTCCCCTCGCCCTCCAGGCCACTGGGTCCCTCAGTGTTGGTGGTATCTTGGCCCAAGATCCCGTGGCCATATGCTTCCCCACTCGGCTGTGCCCCTATCTCCTTTCTTGCTGGTGCTGCAAAACAAAAGAGAAATTGGATAACAACATGTACCTGATAACACTTGAATTACAACTCTGAGTGACAATCAATACCATCAGGTCAAGCAGGCCCCAGCAAAAACGTACACCTAATTGGCACCTACATGTGCCATAACATATGGTTGCATGCCACCTGGATTTCCAAAGTTACCCGTAAGAAAATGAGGATGTCAGACTACCAAAATTGAAGAATGAAGTCTGGCAAATCCCACAACCGTACGACATCTAGGTGACCTCTCCATCCCCAATGCTGTGCAACATGCAGCAGATTCCAGTTAACTTGTAGCCAACAAAAGTTTCCTATTGTAAAGTATTTCACATACAAGTTTGTGCACACATCCATTTTGCACTTTCATGATGTACTAACAATTTGGGATGAATCCTATACCATCCAGCTAAATCTTATAAAAAAATGCAATATCCTAGAGTATTGGAAATGGAAATACCCATGTCATAATGGACACTTCAACAATGTCCAGATCTACATGTGTCATGTGTCACAACAGAGTCAAGGAGGTAGTATCAGTGTCACACTTGGAGGCCTCGAATGTGTCAATTAAAGGAACACCATTGACGTCAGCTTCAATATGTAATGGAGAAATGTCTCAAGGATACACACAACAAAGAATCAGTATGCCCCAGAATAGTCACCACTAATGTATGACACCCATGACGATGACAACATCTGAGTGTGTCAGTAGAACACATCTGTCCCTTGCATGTTGTAGAGACAAGGAACTCACAATCACAAATAGAAGAACTCTAACCTGTTGTCCAATGAGAAGCAACATCACTATCCACATCTTGGACATGCCAAACATGGTGGCTATCTGTAGATGAATGCATGAACTCAAACACATGTGATGTCAACAACAACGCAAGACACTCCATGACGCATGAGAACAGTCAGGGAACAATCCTCAAGTAACACACATGCACAGTTAACTCTTCAACATGATGCCACATCAAGGGCATAGATGAACATAGATCGGTCCCACATTCTTGGGCCAACTTTCCTATCCCTCATTGATACAGCAGTTATACTTGCCAAATGACATACTCTGATGCATGAAGGTATATGCCAGACAATACACAATGCCAACACACTGCTGTCTGTGACACAATATGTACCACCATTGTAAATGTACCATTCCACTAACAGTTTTCCAACCACATTCATGTGAGGGGATACAGATGTGATACCATCAACATGGCTAGGACATGCCTGAAATTTTAAACAATGAACATTTCCTAAAGGGAAAAGGACACATGATGGAATGTAGGCACAATGAATCTTGCCAACAATCATGGGACATGATTCCTGTCAATGGACATTCCCCACTTACAAAGGGAAGGCGGTTTGCTACATCTGTAAACAATTATACAGGTAAGCCATGCCACATATGATAGGCACCAACACAGCACAACCTGCAGTGAAGCATCAGTGCCCATCATATACTGAGGATAACTTGCTTCTGGGTGTCAGATGTCTACGTACACATATGCCCAGACACATGGCAGAGGACAATGATCCACAATACAACTATCTTTTTTGTCTGTGACATTCAGGGAAAGTGATTTTTGGGTCACAAATGACACCCGCTACAACAACAAATGGTACATGAATGAGGAGTGGGCACAGAAATTTTTGGACCCTGCAGAGTAAGTGGTTTGTGAATTCCCCCATGGCCTCTGAGATCTTCTGGGTCCAGCGTCTCAAGTCCTCCCACCTCTTTCTGCAGTGGGCGATCCGCCGGCTGTGGACTCCCAGGGTCCACACCTTCTTTGTGATGGCTACCAAATCGCTTTCTTTTGATGGGCGTAGACCTGCATGGATTCACAAACACAAGACAGGAAATTATGTCCCCAGATCACATTCAAAACGACAGAGTCACATACATGTCAGTACGCATTGCAATGAACAAT
Organism: Pleurodeles waltl; assembly: GCF_031143425.1. Lineage (NCBI taxonomy): Eukaryota > Metazoa > Chordata > Amphibia > Caudata > Salamandridae > Pleurodeles > Pleurodeles waltl. Next base: position 862,704,200 of record NC_090442.1, on the reverse strand, counting down.
CTGTTCTGCCCAAAATATCTAATTGGGGTACATACCAGTCACGGAGTACATGGACAAGACTACAAACATTTCCCATTCTGCAGACCAAACCACCACCCAGCTCAGGCCCTCCACTAGCTAGGTTGGTCAACTGACATCTAGTGGGACATGCCCTAGAATTCTGACAGAGATTTCAAAAACTATGGGACACAACACAACTCTGTGGCTTCTGATGTCACAGTGACTGCAGCTCCATGGCCTTTGCTACAAATTTTGGCACACACAACACAATCTGGCCTCTGAGGAGGGATCATATTGTGAAGTACAGGTAAAAAATTGGACATAAAGCACCTACCTGCTCCTCCTCCACCTCCTGTACCGTAAAGCTGTTCATACAGGGGTAGGGCCTCCTACACCAGCTTCTTAAGCTCCTGCAGTGTGAAAAAAGGGGCCCTATCACTTGCTGGATGTGGCATGATTGCTCACAGAGGCAATACACAGCAGCTTAGGTTGAGGAGGTCTTGCTGGCGGCAGTGTTTGGGGTCAAGTGCGGGATTATTCAGAATATGTCAGTCTTGTCCGCCGTGTACGTGCCCGTTACCACCAGAAGACACAGCCATTGGCCAAGACCACTACTGGCAATCACATTAGCCAATGGCTGTGTCTGCTGCACTTACAACCCTCTACCACTATGTCGACTTCTGCCGGCGGACGTGGGCAGTTCCTAATGTCCAGTGGAGTAGGTCAGGCACCCGCCATTTATGTTGGATTGGACTAATAAAAATGCATCACAACTCTGTAAAATGGTCTAGCCTTGTCCTATCATGTATGTCCTTCTACTTTGACAGCATTTTTGTACATTGCCAGGCACATATCACAAGTGTATTTTGACCACATAAACCCCCTGTCCTTTTAAAACTAGGTAAATTATGTTACATTCCAACATTCCAAGTAGCATGTTTCATGTAAAAAATCATTGCTGTCCAGATAGATTATGTGTACACTGTTCTGGTAAAGCATGTTACTTCTGTGTAATTCGCAATGCTAGCATGTACTGAGCATCATGTCATCAAATCGGCATGCCTTGTCACAGTATGTTAATAACATGATTATGTATGTTGCAAGAAATAAATTGGATGATGGCTATACTCATTTCTTGTCATACATAGGGAGGAGAAGGATCAGACATCCTCCAGTCTACCGGCCACTGCCCGACCTTCAGGCCATGGAAGACAGACACATCATCCAGATGTACCATCTAAATAGTAGGGGTAGGCGGTGAACTTCGCTCCGCTCAAGGAGTTTGCAGAGTTTTTCCCACTCTACTTTCTGTGTAGAGCACGAGTTTCGAGAAACTCTGCATAGTGGAGCAGAGCAGAGTTTTTTCCAAGCTTGTGCTCATCAATGGTGAGTTGGGGAGCATGAGCAAGAGAATCTTACTCAAGAACACATCCCAGTGAGATTTCAGTATGGTTCTGACCGCTCACATTTAGGTAGCTGCCGCTCGAGTAAAAAATCAACTTGAGTGGCAGAAGAGAAGCAGCACCATATTGCGCTGCACAGGGAGCTATTTGCACTGATTTTTCAGTATGCGACAAACACCTGGCACTACAAATCAGTGCCAACGGCATGACCTAACATACTCCACTGCTTGTGGAACTCCGCGTAGCACAGCAGAGTTTTTTGGGCACTTTGCAGAGCTCCCCGTAGCACAACTCCACAAACTCTGCCCAGGCCTACTAAATAGACAAACAATCGTGGATCTCTGTCGTCATTTGGAGCCAGATCTACTGCCTGCAATTTCTCATCCAAATAGCATACCACCCATTGTATCAATTATGGCAGTGTTGCACTTCCTGCCACAGAGTGCTTCTAAAATACAGTGTCCTTATCTGCTGAGATGTCCCAGCCTATGTTCAGTCTTGTATTAAAGGATGTACTCTCAGCAATGATGAAATACCTGTACAGCTATATCCGGTTTCCTTAACGTGAGCATTTCACACATGTGAAGCATGACGTCTATGGTTTGGCACACATCTCAATTGTGTTGGGAGCCATTGATGGTGCACATGTTGCCTTGGTTCCACCGCATGACAATGAACAAGTCTATCGAAACAGGAAGAACTTCCATTCCATCAATGTCCAAGTTGTTTGTTTGGAAGACCTCTACATTTCACAGGTCTGCGCCCATTATCGATGTTTTGTCCATGATGCATTCATCATGCGGAACAGTGCAATTCCACAGCTGATGTCACGACTATATTCAGAGAGGGCTGAATGGTTGGTAAGACTCATATGTCATGTGTGTTTGTATCAAATGTGTGCTGCAGAAGAAATAACAAGAGGGTCTAATTGTTGCACATATGTCCCATTCCATGACAGGGGACTCTGTATTCCCAAATTGTCCATGGTTGTTGACACCGGCGAGGAACCCAACTAGGCCATGGGAAGTCTGCTTCAACGATGACCATGGAAGAACACGGCCTGTGGTGGCGCAGGCTTTTGGGCTCCTGAAAGCCAGATTTAGGAGCATAGACAAGACTGGTGGAGCCCTCCTCTACTCAACCGAAAGGTATGCATGATCATTGAGGCCTGCTGCATGCTCCACAGCATTGCTCTGGGGAGGAACATCCTATATATACCAGATGAGAGGGAACTAGCAGTGCCACCGCGTGAGAATCTTGAAATGTCAAGAGAGGATGACAGTGATAAGTGATAAGGAGGAAGGTGAAGACTTGCAGGCAGATCTCATCAATCAATACTTTACTTGAGTGTAAGTTTGTGATAATATGTGATTCCTGTGATTGGATGGGAAACTGTAGTTGACAGGGTGTGCTAAGTAGGGCATGTTTTTCACAAAGGACAGGGGATCTCACGTCATGCAGTGTACCGCCAAGGTGTGATTGCAAATTCAGACTTAAGAAAAGCTAATACCGTCATTATCTTCTTTGTTTGAGTCAGTCTCATGGAAATATGAATGGATCTATATAAGTCTAATATGAGATTATGGTCATATGGATGTATTTTCCTGCCTAAACTCCTTGCATTGTGCTTTATTCAGGTCTCTTCACCATGCCATCCTCATGTGGGCATTTCAGAGATGTGACATTGGCATGTAGCTGTTGCTGTCCTGACAAATGAGATGGACATGGATTGATCTAGGCAATGTTGGTCACAGATCTGGGGTGTATAAGTCCTTTGCCAACAGCAGTTAGGACAGTGGGTGGGTGGAATTCAGAAGTGCACAATACACTTGTTTGATGTGTTGATCCAATTGTCTCATGTAAGTGATTGTATATGGCCTAGATACATGTTGTCATCCAGTTCAATCCATGCATTCTCCCTTGACAATATATTAACAGTGATCCTGTATGGCCTATATGTAGCTGTGGATGTTTTCCCTCATTGCAGGCCACGGTGACTGTGCCACAACACAGACATAGGCTTGTATCACACCACCAGATGCTTGTTTATTATAATAGGAAGGACCGATGATTAGGGACTGCTGTACTGCCCTCTGTCTGTGTCATGATATAAGTGATGTAAATTTCCAGCTAGCGATCTATAGAACAGTTGCAACAACACTTTCCCCCCTGAAACATACAAATATCAAATTGGTTGATTTGGTCTATCTTCATAATACCTTGGCCATCCGACTAAAACCACACTTTCAGACGGTAAGGAGGCGGACAGAGACTGTGATTAAAACCTCTAGGTGGTTCTCCAACTCCTGCCGTCAAGCTAAGATACACTTACTGGGAGCACTTAAGGAAGGGAATTTAAGAGAGATAAGGAAGAGCAGGACTGTATACAAAGATGTACTTAAAAATGCAAAAAAAGAATGGGCGAATAGGAATTGGAATAAGATGGTTGTGGCGCTCCAGGAGAAAGATCTTAACCTATTCTGGAAACTAGTGTCAGATAAGAGTAGCCCTCAAGAAATGGAAAGTTACCCTGTCATCCAGCCAGAAATTTGGATGACGTACTTTTCAAATATATACAGAAAACCACATACCAATAGCACTATTACACCCCTACTAAAACCTAATGATCCTGTTGGCAATACTCTAACGTGGGGGAGTACAACACCACCCAAATTTGACCTGGACTTATTCTCCATAAAAGAAACAACAGAGGCTCTCCAATCCACACGCAAGGGAAAGGCCCCTGGTCTTGATGGTATCCCAGGAGATTTATATCTTTCTCGTCTGACAACGTGGTCATTGTATCTAAACGCACTTAGTAACGAAATACTGAGGGGGGGAGGACTCCCTACTACATGGCAAGGAGCAGTTATAGTCCCTATTTATAAGAAAGGGCCAAGGGAACAACCTAACAACTATAGACCTATCAGTCTTATTGATGTTAGCCAAAAAATCTTCGCTAAGCAAGTGCTGAACAGATTACAGACATGGATAGATGATGCCCAAATTCTCTCAGAATCCCAGGGAGGCTTCAGAAGAGGAGTGAGTACAATAGACCAGGTATTTAGGTTTAACCTCCTCTGCTGGAAATACCTGTCATTCAACAAAAGTCAACTGTATGTAGCTTTTATCGACTTAAAAGCTGCTTTTGACATGGTACCTCGGGATACATTATGGGAAGTTATGGAGAGTTATCAACCCAATAGCGAACTACTAAGACTGATTAGATATCTCCATGAAGGGACTTACGCTCATGTACGTTGGTCAGATAGTGGCGACCTAACGGAAGCCATACCCGTCAATAGAGGGGTTAGGCAGGGCTGCATCTTGGCACCAACACTATTTAACCTCTACATAAACGGTGCTGTGGACCAATTGCTACACTGTAATCATGATGCCCCTAGATTAGCTGGAACCCCAGTCCCTATTTTAATGTTCGCCGATGACACCTTACTAATTTCAAGAACACCTATGGGCTTGCAAAATGAATTGGACACTTTTTATAATTTTTGCTCTAACAGAGGACTTGAAATTAATTCAACAAAATCTAAGTTTATGGCCTATAACCCACACAAACTATTTAGGGGGGAAATGATGATAGCAGGCCAACCAGTGGAGAGAGTCAGACAATTTGATTATTTGGGGATTAGGTTAAGTGACGACCAACGTTGGTCGGCACAGATTAAGAAGAGTCTGACAACACTTAGGCAAAGGTCTATAGTGATAGCTAAGAAAATAGCTAATACTTGTGAAGGGGAGATAACACCTGCCATCACCGTTTACAAATCAGTGGCAGTAGCGGCCTCAATTTATGGTGCCGAGCTTTGGGGCCATACCAACTCTAGGTGTCTGACCACTGTAGAAAACCGGTTTATTCGAAATTTCCTAAAGTTGCCGATGAGCACCCCTCTCACTCCACTAAGATTTGATTTAGCCCTAAATGAAATACACAATGAAATTGCATTAAGACCCCTAATGTATTGGATTAATCTTTGGTCCTCAGAGGACCGGTCCATTCTCCATAAAGCACTAGATGAATTTCTTGCAAATGACAGCGTATTAAAGATCCCTTGGTTCAGATACATCAGAGATACGTGTAAATTTCTTAAAATGGAGGAGGTGTGGAGTGCTCCCCACAATTTGGCAAAGGGAACAAAGGAACGTGTAAAAAGGTGTTACTGGGAGAGCATTCTGACCCAAATTTGGTTAAAAAATCATGGTAGTCTGACTTTGCAGTTCTTAGACCATAAATGTAGTCCCAAGTTCGAGGCCTATATGGATAATGTAAATCCTCCATATACCAAAACACTATTTATTAAATTTAGACTAGGGACTCTTCCGCTTAAGTCATTTACAGCGCAATGGAGACCGGAGGACTGCAATTCAATATACTGCCATCATTGTCAAAAGACAAAAGAGTCACTCGCGCACTTTATGTTTTTCTGCCCTAGATATTTGGTACCTAGGAAAAAGTGGATTGCTCCACTATGTAGGGCTATTGGGATAAGGGAATGGAATACGGCATTACGACTCCTAACAACTGATACAAATGATAAAATAGTTTTTTCTGTGGTGGGATATCTGCGAAGTGCATGGTTACTAAGAACAAAAGAACTATTATAAATGTGTAATTTTAATACATTGGTTCTAGACTATATTCACTTAATACATCAGTTTTTAACCGGATGAACCTAAAACCTAAACGGTCTGGATTTTAGTTTAAAGAATAATGACGATTTGTATGTTTTATAAATATATGACCTCACTATTTATTTAGGGTTCTAAAAAAAAAAAAAAAAAAGTAAATTATGCAATTTTCTTCTTTTATCTCGGATAACAGAGACAAATGTTAAAATTGGTCACTCAGCGGCAAGGTTCTTGTAAAAATACACAGGTGACACGAACTAGAATTCCGATAATCATGTGCTTCTAATGTCCTGATTTTAGATTATATTTAATTAGTTTGATAAAATTTTAATTAATTGAAGTTAAATTTTTAACAACCTAATACTTTTATATGTCTTTGAGATTTCGTAAAAACAAAAAATGTTTAAAAATAACGTTGTCTATACATTCTTACAATTTTTAAAGTGCTATGCTTCTTAATCATGTTATGTCTTGTATTGTTTACTTTTATGGCTTATAGCCGAAATAAAGTTATATATGGTACATGGTGTCATGATATATGTCAAGTTGGTATACCTGGTTTTGATATGTGATAAGGGTCAGGCTGGTGATAACACACACTAATATGTTAGCCTATTCTATTGGACAAGGTCTGACATAGCCCTTTCTTCTATGGCCTGGGGGACAGTACCTTGAGATATCAATGGTAGAGGAGGCCTCTTTTTGCATGGTTAGCCCCCACTTTCTGCCTGATGTTGATGTCCTAGAAGTTGTAGTGCCCAGGGCCCCTGCTAACCAGGTTCGCTGGGCCAGAGCTCTTTCCCTAAATCTGTTGTGATGCTTGGCACAATTGGATACACTCTTACATATCACTGTAAGCCCCTAGTAAATGGGTACCCCAGTACCCAGGGCATGGGATATTAAGGGTAGGCCCCTGAGGGCAGCAGCACTGATTGTGTGACCCGCTAGGGCCCTGCACCCAGATGCACTCAGCAATGCCATGGCAGGCTGAGTGTACTGAGTCAAACCTAAAAAGGCAAACTCGACATGGCACACTTCCTGTTTGTCCTGTACATCCTGCACTGTTATGGGTAAGTGACCCCTCTGGTAGGCCTTACAGCCCTAAGGCAGGGTGCACCATACTATATGTAAGGGCATATTTGCATGAGCATTATGCCCCCACTGTGTCCTTGCCAAACCTGGGACATAGTGAGTGAACAGAGCAGCCATTTTAAGCACATGTACTGGGCACTGGTCAAACATGAGTTCCCCAGTTACATGATGGCCACTCTGCACCCTGGGTTGTTTGGTATCAAACAACTCAGAATGATAACTCCAAACTGGTATCAGTATTCGATTTATCCCTAACTGTACCCAGGGCTCACCTTAGAGGTACCCACTGCAAAAGCTAACATAACTGGCATGGTTGCTGACTAGTTCCATCCAGCATGTCACCTCCAGACAGCCAATATACAAACCTGGGGGAGAGCCCCGGCTCTCTGGTTTGTAAAACAATGCCCTTCCTGGCTGGGGGAGCTAACACCCCCTCCCTCACGAATGTACACTCTTCTGGCGGTGAGCTTCAAAGGGGTACTGCCCTTGAAACTCGAGCCCTCAGGCCTGCTGCTAGCAGCAGAAGCTTCCACCTTAGTCAACACCCACTTTTGGTGGGAGCAAAGGCTAGAAACCACAAAAAGGGTAGGAGGAGGGGTCTCACTGAGCATGCACCACCCCAAGGGGCTTGCAGGTGAAGTGGCCCCTCCATTTAATTTTCCTACATGTTGGATGGCAGGAAAATATTTAATGAAGTTTATGGAAAGGACCCTTCCCTCAGGAAGCTGTCACTGTAGTGGGTGTAGCCACCCAAGGGCAAGTGTCCCATTGGACACTACCAGGTTCCCCCTAAAACACCCACTAAATTTAGTATTTAGTGAGCTCCCCTAGACCAAGAAACTAGATCCACCAGGAAGAGAAGAAGAGACCACCAAAGAACCCAACTGGACAAGAACAGAGGACCTGGTACACCAGAAGAGGCTCCAAAACCCCTGCTTGCTGCACAAGAGTCCTGACAATCGCCGCTGCAGAGGAGCTGACCACTGGATGACCTCAAAAGACCCTGATGATCTCCAGGCTTTGCAAATAGCCTGAGATCTCCCTCCTGAGTGGATGCACCATTCAAAGAAGCAAATAAACCTGCAAAGAACCAACAAACCGGTGAGGGTCACTTCCCTGACCGGAGGATATCTCCGCAACCAAAAGTTGCTGCCAGTCCTGACAACACACCAACGACAGCCAAGACAAGACCTGCAAGTGTGCCAACTTTGGTGGCACAGCACCCTCCCGTGGCCGAGTTGTGCCAATATCTCAGGTACTGGACAGTTCACATCATAGACCACTAGAAACAGCTCAACCAGAGCTGCAACTGGACCAGGAGGATGCTCCCGTCAAGGGACTTCAGTGACACCCAGGAACTCCCAACAGAATGCACTTGTCATCCTGCAAGGCCCCCGGAAGAAGCCTCACCTCCAGCTCCTCCAACTCGCCCTGCATCCGGCTGCCCTGAGCCCTGTATCGTGGAACCTGCTGTGTGCCTCTGGTCCCTAACCATTCACAAATTCATACGCCCAAGGGGATCAAAAAGCACTACCTTTAAATCTGCAAACCAGCTCCTTTGCCAAGACTTTCCAGCACTGCTCCCGCCGGAACGGGGAGCCGCCTGAGTCTCTCAAGCTGGCATGGTGTGCCCACCAACCTTTTCACCCATCCTGCAAAAGAAGAGACTGGTAACTCACCTGTGTGATTTTATGTGCATTTTTTTAGATGGCCTTCCATTGATTCCTATGGTTTGTAACTACGCATAGAAAGACAAACTTTATTAAAACTTTGAAAAATCATAACTCAAAAAGCATTTAACACATCTCAAAGCAGTTTTATAAATTCTGGTCTCGAGTTATTCATTGAGTGTGTGTGCTGCATCATTGGATTTGTGAGTACAACAAATGCTTAGCACATCTCCTGGATTAGCCTAACACCTTGACCGGCTACCTTAAACATTGAAGCGTTAAGTGATCTAGTTTTTACCTCTGGAAACGAACATGTGGTTGCCTGGATGCTCTGCACAGTGTGCCTAGTTTTGCACACTACATAGAGGGCCAGCCTCCCACAATCTGGCCTGACTCAACATAGTTCTGCCATTCTTGGCTTTGACAGACCAGACATTATGGCAGCCTATGTGCTGTACAGTGCAATAAAAGTTTGGTGTGACTAGTCACTTGTGTCATTGTTTTGATAGTAATCATCTGCATGCCGCTAACTGTGACGTATCCCTCCTTCCATTAACATCTTATGTATTCATAATTTGCATTACATGGATTTAAAGTTCAAGATCTCAAAATGATGAACATTTACTAGTAGGCATTGTTTTAGTGTTAGGTGTGTTTAGTTACATGAGCACAAGAAATAAAGATTAAACTCAAAAAATAAATTGATAGTGAAGGAATCCGTCATGGTGGATGTAATCATTACAGTAGAAGCCACAAAATCTGAAGTCCAAAGTCCAGTGTCCTACTAGAATGGAAATTAGAAAGTGGTTGGAGAACAGTCAACAGAGTGAATCAGTGCCACACAAAAGAGTTTCCTCAGAAAGGGCTCACTTCCTGGCAGTGGTTTCTGTCTTGCTATCCGCACCTCCTGGATGCTTGGGTAGATGTCCACACTTGCAGGGGGTTCTTCAGCTACAGAGGCAGGGGTGTCTGAGGCAGGTCCTCCCATGGCAGGGCCTCCCGTCAAGTAGAACGATGTAGAAGGGGCTAGAATTTATTGGCAAATGTAAGGGTGGTGTTGGTGACTCTCAGCACCCCTGTTAGGGAGGCCATGTTGGTATTGTGGGCCTCCCACTTTTCACTAATTTCCTGATGGAAGCCACTCTGTAGCTCCTTGATCTCCCTGAGTTCGGCAATTACCTCGTCCATCACACCTTGGAATTGTTGGTATGCTCCAAAGACTTGGGTGATGATGCCCTGGCCAAAGCCATCCCCAGCATCCTCATGTCGCTGGTCCACATCATCCCTCCTATGCACCCTGCCCGCACATACCTGAGCCCTTGGAGCAGCTTGCCCCCTACTACTGCTTCCAGGACCATAATTGTCAGCGGTGTCTTGCTGTGAATCAGGATGCTGGACTAGGGGGGAGAATAAGATTGTTGTCACTTTCCTTGGGGTATAGGTTTGGGGGTGACTGGTTGCCTGAGATGTTGATGCAACAGGGCTGGGAGGAAACAATGTGGTCATGATGAGGCTGACAGGTGTCATCTGACCAGGTTATCCGGATGTTCCAGAACCATTCTCAATATCTACACATCCATGAGTGTTGTCCTCACTGAGGGCTTCATCCATGGGGGTATTGGTAGTCGCTTGAGTGGTCTCCGTGTTCTGTGTGGCAGGTAGACCTGTTAATGTGAGAGACAGAATGTTACAGGTTGTATGCTGCCTCTAAAAGTTAACAGTGACATTTGACTAAGGCCATGTGCAAACTGGATTTGCTGATTTTCCTTATGTGACAGGCACACATGCTAGCAACTGTGTCGATCTGACCTTTGGGGAATATACCAATTCAATTTCAGTCTGCTAGCTTCAGGATGTATGATTTTATTAGCACTTGAAGGGATGGTCGTAGACCTATATCTCACCAGCATTGTTGTAAAAACAGTGGCTGGTCAGGATGTGGCTTAGATCATCTAAAGACCTAGTTGACTGTCATGCAGGCAGATTCAGAGCCTTGTTGTAAAAGTGATAGTTGTCATAATGTGGTCAGTACTTTGGGAATATGCCTGCTACCAATGCGATTCAGATGATGCATTTTGGGGCCTTTGATCTGTCTTTAATGTTTTATTTGCACACAGTTTGAGCTGTCCTTCCTATCCACAATGTTTCCATCTTGGCATAGCTGCTCAATATGTATCGAAGTGGTTAGCCACATCACAGAGTGTACCATATTCTGTATTTTGGTCCCTCCCAGGTGGGCAAACTTCATCTGTGAGTTCACATGCAGATGTACATTGTCCTATAGACACTGGCCTGGTTCTTGGAATTACAGGGACTGGTCCTCCTTGGATGTACAGTCATGCTAATTCAAGATATACTCACAATATACATGAGTCATCTTCTCAGTTGAGTACAGTTCCATTGCACGTTCACATACAGGGATACTTGGACAGATGCACAGTGGGCTGATGTTTTGCCTTGGGTATACAGTGCTTCCTGGCTTTAGCATTCCTGTCAGTGCCTGTCATACACACACTCTCTCAGGTGAGTACAGTTTAATGGCTGAGTAGAGGGAGAAGGGTCATAGTAGGAGAGGACAGTGGTGTGGCTGAGTAGAGTGAGAGTAGCAGTACCTCCTGGGCTGAGCATTCCTGCCAGTGCCAGTCATACACACAGACTATACAGATGCCATCCTCTCAGGTGAGTACAGTTTAATGGTTGAGTAGAAGGAGAAGGTTCATAGTGGCAGATAACAGTGTTGTGGCTGAGTAAAGTGAGAGTAGCAGTGCCTCCTGGCCTTAGCATTCTTCTCAGTGCCTGTCCTACACACAGACTATATAGATGCCATCCTCTCAAGTGAGTACAGTTTAATGGTTGAGTAGAGGGAGAAGGGTCATGATGGCCGAGGACAATGTTGTGGATGAGTAAAGTAAGAGTACCAGTATCTCCTGGCCTTAGCATTCCTGTCAGTGTCTGTCCTACACACAGACTATACAGATGCCATCCTATCAGGTGAGTACACTCCAATGTGGAGTTTGTAAATAAATGTTAATCTTGAGTAGGCTACACTGTTTTGGTTTTAGTAATGCTTGAACAGAGCCTGCTGAGAATTGTAGTGCTTTCAATCCCTGTTTTATACCCACTATGCAGAGATGTAGTTCCTCCAGGTGAGTCTACTTCACATGTTGGAGGTCAGTCAGGGGTCTATGAACAGGTGACAGTGAAGGTGGTAAAAGGTGTGCAGTGAGCATGCATTCCAATAAATGTTGGTACCATTTGTAAGTGGACCTGGGGGAGTGGACTTATCCAACTCCACTCCCCCGGTATTCCTGTCAAGCCCTCAAGATGCAGGATGGCCAAGAACGTCTCCTCCTATGATGTAAGCTGTAAGGGAGGAGGTGGGGGACCACCGCCAGTCTTCTGGAGCTGCAGCTGTTGTCTGAATGCCATGGAATAGACCTTCCCCTTGAGGTCAGTGGTTGGTTGATAGGCTGTTGGTGCTGTTGGTCGGGCCACCTGTTTTCTGTCCTCCAGTGTACTGGTGGTGTTGATTTTTTGGCTGGCTTTAGGCGGTTCTGGCTGTGTTACTTGTAATACAGTGGTCTATGTGACCGCAAGCATGGCGGTCTTTTGGCAGCCGCCACTATAGCAGTCTAGAGGTCCTTCCCCCAAATTCGTAATCAGGCCCTTAGTGTGAATGCATGCTACTGTGGATGAGTTGCTTGAATATTTACTGTAGGATAACTTTTTTCTTTACCATCTGTACTGACTAGTGTTTGTTAATACACCATTTTCAGTCATTCATATACACAGAGATGACAGTTTATTTGGTTACAAATCAGAGCCATGCTATTTCATCTTGAAGGCCCTCATTACAACTTTGGCGGTAAAAGCCGCTTTACGCCGTGCAGAAGACCGCCAACACACTGCCGCGGCCGCGGAATTCCACCACAGCTATTACGACCCACAGCTCGGAATCCGCAAAAAATTCAGACACCCACACAAGTCCGCCACACCAAAGGTCAGTGATAAACTGGCGAAACCAAAACCTCCGCCGTCACGCCAACAGAAATACGAACACACTATCACGACCCACGAATCCACGCACACAGTTCCAGGATTGTGGCACGATCAAGCCTGTAGGTGATGATCACATGTCTTTCCTCCATTGTCGACAGGTCCACCAGCGGTCTGTACACCGGAGGATGCCGCCATCTCCTCACATGTCCCAGCGGACGGTGCCTATGAAGGACAACAGCTAGCACAGAGTCAACCAACTCAGAGGTACGTACCCACAGCTTACACAGAACACGATTCATAATCCGACATTTGCAGGTATGAGTGTTGAGGCAAGGCCTAGGTATGTGTGACACAGTTAAAAATTAAGCCTTGTGGGCCCCTGAAATGGCGGCTGCCTGTCCTGTAAAGTGGGACAATGGGATGTGAGGTAACTGCTCTGGCGTTGTACACCGTCGCGGTAGGCGGTCGAAGACCGTGGGGCAATTCTGCATTGGTTAACATGGGACCCTATGGGTCCCAGGAGCCAATGACGATGTACGCCGGCGGTGACGGTACGCACCGCCGCGTACGTGACCGCCATTTTCTCTCTGTTCAACCACTCGATACCTGATCTTCGACAGGAGAGGACCTACACTGAAAGTGCTGCTGTGACCTCAGTCTGGAAGAGACAATGGCTCGTGCGTCTGGGGAAAGGGCCCCTGCCTTCACATCGGAGGAGTTGGAGAAACTCGTGGATGGGGTCCTCCCCCAATACACGCTACTCTAAGGTCCTCCAGACAAACAGGTAAGTACACTGGGAGCATGCTGTATGGGCTATGCCTGTGTGGAGTGGGGTGGATGAAAGATGGGGGGGGAGAATTAGGCGTGCATGAAACGACGGTGAGTGCATGTGCCACATGGCAAGGGTAGGGATGGGGTCAATGACTTTGACGGTGCAGTTGGTAATAACTTTTCTTTTTCCCCTGTACAATTGCTGTAGGTCAGCGCCCACCAGAAGAAGGATGTTTGGCGTGCCATCGCCAAGGACGTCCAGACCCTGGGGGTCTATCACAGACGGAGCACCCACTGCCGTAAGAGATGGGAGGACATTCGCCGTTGGAGCAAGAAGACGGCGGAGGCCCAGCTGGGGTTGGCCTCCCAACGTGGGAGGGGTGCCCGTCGCACCATGACCCCCCTGATGTTCAGGATCCTGGCGGTGGCGTACCCGGAGTTGGATGGGCGCTTGAGGGCATCACAGCAGCCACAAGGGGGTGAGTACACTCTCATTCAGATGATTCAGCGTGCAGTGGAGGTGTCTGGGAAGAGGAGGTGGGCTGTGGGTTTCCCTAGGCCAGGGCGAGTGTGCTAGTTAGGTCCCCGTTTTCTGGCAGACCCTGTGCCACCCCACCTGTGTACAGTGCCAACTACACCTAGTCAGGCTCCTGTGACATCCATGTGTGCAGATGTCGGCCATAGCCTTGTAGGCCATGTCCCAGGGATTGAACAGTGGACCCCAAGTGCGCAGCGTAGTGCAGGGGGCTTCTATGTCTGTCGTGTCCGCCAACGGTAGCGGTAATACATGCACTCAACATGTCTTTCTTCTGTCGCCCCCCCCCCTCTTTGTGGTCTCCCTGTTCTTGTGTGCATTAGCATCATCAGGTGGAGGAGCAGTGGCACCGGAGCAGGAGGGAGCTGCATCCCACATGGCCCTGGAGAGTGAGACTACGGACTCGGAATTCACCAGTGGGACGGAGGGCGAGGGGAGCTCCACGGCGGGGACAGGAACTGAGACCAGTGATACAGACCTCTGATGGGAGCTCCCTTGTGGTGGCGGCCACATCTGTATCCCCCGCATATATAGGTACAGCCGCCACCCCCTCTACCAGCACCGCCCTCCCAGCAGCCCCTCAGCCTTTGCCACGTGCCCGCTCACCCAGGAGGGTGGGCATCACCTTCGCCCCAGGCACCTCAGGCCCTGTCCCAGTCACCCCTGCTGCCCTCAGTGAGGAGGCCATTGACCTCCTCAGGTCCCTCACTGTTGGGCAGTCTACCATTTTGAATGCCATCCAGGGTGTAGAGAGGCAGTTGCAACAAACCAATGCATTCCTGGAGGGCATTCATTCTGGTCAGGCAGCCCTTCAGCGAGCTTTTCAGACTCTGGACTCAGCACTGATGGCAGCTATTGTCCATTTCTCTAGCCTCCCCCCTCCATCTGCCTCCACCCAGACCCACACCCCTGTACCTCAGCCTACCCCAAGCACACCATCAGACCAGCATGCACACACGTCAACACACAAGGGAAGCTCTGGCAAACATAAGCACCACACATCCCACAGGCACTCACGCATGCATCACACATGCAGACACACCAACATCCACTGCCTCTACTGTGTCCCCCTCCTCCTCATCTCCCTCCTCCCTCCCAGTCTTGTCTCCACTCACACCTGCATGCACTACATCTGCAGCCACTACTTCCATCACCAGCACACACACCACCACACCCCGCTCATGTGCAGTCACCACCCCCACTACCATTCACACGTCCCCTGTGTCCTCTCCCAGTGTGTCTGTGACGCCACCTCCCAAGATACACAAACGCAGGCACACACCCACCCAACAGCCATCCACCTCATGACAACCTCCAACGCATGCACCTTCACCCAAAGTCACCAAATGAACACCTCCTACAACCACAACCTCTTCCTCCACTCCCAAACCCCCTCCAGCTACCCGTCCCAGTGTTCCCAGTAGTCAGCGGATTCTGGAGTGCACCAGGCAGCAGGGCAGCCAGTGTGGCAAGGCGCCACAGCCCGGACAGTCCCCCACCTGTCAAGCATCAAAAGTTGGCCAGTGCCCGGCGGGAGAGGGGGAAGACTCCAGCCACCAAAGCCGCTCCCAGGGGTACAGGTGGAAGTGTGGAGTCAGCTGTGACACCTTCCAGGGTGGGGAAGGGGCACAAGAAATTCGGCAAGTCTGGGAAGAGCAGCACGGTGGAGAAGACCGCAATCATCCCCGCTGCCCAGGAGGCCACCGCCATCAGCCCCGCTGCCCAGGAGGCCACTGCCATTATCCCCGCTGCCCAGGAGGCCACCGCCATCAGCCCCTCTGCCCAGAAGGCCACCGCCATCATCCCCGCTGCCCAGGAGGCCACCGCCATCAGCCCCGCTGCCAAGGAGGCCACCGCCATCAGCCTCGCTGGGCCAGAAAGGACCGCCAGCACCAGGCCCGATGGGCCAGATGGGACCGCCAGCACCAGCCCCGCTGGGCCAGAAAGGACCACCATCACCAGCCCCGCTGGGCCAGAAAGGACCGCCAGCTGCGCTGGGCCAGAAAGGCCTGCCAGCACCAGCCCCGCTGGGCAAGAAAGGACCGCCAGCACCAGCCCCGCTGGGCCAGAAAGGACCGCCAGCAGCTGAGTCGCTGCCAAGGACTCTGCCACCACAAGCACCGCTGAACAGGACACCGCCGCCACAAGCACCGCTGAACAGGACACCGCCGCCACAAGCACCGCTGAACAGGATGCAGCTGCCACAAGCACCGCTGCCAAGGACACCGCCGCCACAAGCACCGCTGCCAAGGACACCGCCGCCACAAGTACTGCTTGCCCATGAGCGCCAAGGGCACTGACACTACTGTGTCCGCCAAGAGCAGGATGAACCACTCTGGGCACAAAGCCCCCTCCAGAACCAGTGGAGATTTACATCCACTACCTCAGTCCTTGGCAGGATGAAGCACTCTGGGCACAAAGCCCCCTCCAGAACCAGTGGAGAAAGGCATCCACTACCTCTGTCCTTGGCAGGATGAAGCACTATGGGCACAAAGCCCCCTCCAGAACCAGTGGAGATTTACATCCACTACCTCAGTCCTTGGCAGGATGAAGCACTCTGGGCACAAAGCCCCCTCCAGAACCAGTGGAGAAAGGCATCCACTACCTCTGTCCTTGGCAGGGTGAAGCACTCTGGGCACAAAGCCCCCTCCAGAACCAGTGGAGAAAGGCATCCACTACCTCTGTCCTTGGCAGGATGAAGCACTCTGGGCACAAAGCCCCCTCCAGAACCAGTGGAGAAAGGCATCCACTACCTCTGTCCTTGGCAGGATGAAGCACTCTGGGCACAAAGCCCCCTCCAGAACCAGTGGAGAAAGGCATCCACTACCTCTGTCCTTGGCAGGATGAAGCACTCTGGGCACAAAGCCCCCTCCAGAACCAGTGGAGACTGTTATCCACTTGGGAGACTGTGGCTTTGCACTCCCCAGGATTGAACAGTGGGCAACCCACCCACTGTAGAGACTTGAGAGACTGTGGCTATGCACTCCCCAGGATGCAGCAGTGGGCAAACCACCCACTGTAGAGACTTAATAGACTGTGGCTTTGCACTCCTCAGGATTGAACAGTGGGCAAACCACCCACTGTAGAGACTTGAGAGACTGTGGCTTTGCACTCCCCAGGATTGAACAGTGGGCAACCCACCCACTGTAGAGACTTGAGAGACTGTGGTTTTGCACTTCCCAGGATTGAACAGTGGGCATGGGGCCCCCTCGTGGATTTTGCGTCGTGCACTCAACCGGCTGAGGTCCCCCCCTTTCCCTTCCCCCTGAGGTGCCTGTTTTATTGCTATCTGATGCCCCTGCAGTGTTCTCTCCGTCATGTTCGGTTATTGAGTGTGGGTCTCGCCCATGCCGTGTGGGCCCAGTGTTCCACGGACTTCAATGGAGCTATACCTGGACTCCTATTCTTGGTGTATATATTTGTAAATAGTGTATATATATTTTTGCGTACTGGATTTTAATATATTACAATGGTTACACTCGTTTCCTTTTGTCTTTGCCTTCTTCCCACGGGTCTTGGGGGTGTAACTGTAATGTTTCATGCCGTATTAGTGTGTCTGTTGTGGTGGGTGAGGGTGGGGTGGGGGTGTTGCGTGTTGCATGTGTGTGTCCCTGTTTTTTCCCTCCCCTCTCCCCTGTGTCGTAGGTGCAGTATTCACCGTGGTCTTCGCCGCCGGTGTTCTTGCTCCTGGTAGAGGAGCAAGAAGATAAGGGCAGGGAAAATGTGAAGCTCGGGTTCCATGGCGTCCTGGTTCCTCGTGGGGTGTGTATAAGTGAGCGTTTTCCCTTCGAAGTCCTGTTTTCACCATGTTTTCGTTGGCGGTGAATCCACCCCGGAAAAGGTGGCGGATTGGTAGGTTGTGATACTGTGGGCTGTACATTGTCCTCCACCTGTCTGTTGGCGGTGACCGCCATGCTGTTTGTTTGTACCGCCGTGACGGTCGGAGTGTTAAAGTGGCTGTCTTTGTTGGCGGTTTCCACCACGGTCGTAATTAAAAAAAAAAAATCGCCGGCCTGTTGGCGGTCTTACCGCCGCTTTAACACCATCCGCCAGGGTTGTAATGACCACTGAAATAATCTATTAGAACAAACAAACAATAACTTTTGGTGAAAGAAATTGTACATAACCTGTGAGAAGAGTTTCACGAATTATAGTGTATATCACTGCTGGATGGCTTATTGCATGAGTAGTGGGACTCACTTCTACCCATCCAAAAGCATACACACTCAGACATACTCACATCCATCCATTCAGAAGCAAAAGACACATAAGCACATGCTTTTTAATATTGGGAAAGTCGATGTTGATGTGCACCATGACACAATCACATATAACAATGACACTATGAGCTAATCCACCCGACATGAACTCTCCTTTAACCCTAAACCCAAGATACGTGGATCGATAGGCTCTGAGACCTAGGTCTGAGATTACAGACAGACAGGTGGGGCAGCACATAGCCAGCAGCCAAACGTGCAAACAGGAAACTTAGATCACAGATTGGGGTAGCAACACAACAGTAGTCCCAGGAGATTGGCCCCCATAAAACACACATGGCAGGAAGGGTGCATGCATTCCCAAACACCATGAAGTTAGATGTTTGATGAAGTTAGGAACACACAGCCAATCAGAACACAGCATGCGCAGTTACACACAGTGATTATGCATCCCTCAGGCCGGACATCTGGACACATTACCGGCTGGCCCACATTGTGTCGGTGCAAGGTTGTGGTCCACCTGCATTTGTTATCAGGACCTTATTTATGACTCCAAGATAACTGTTCACATTCTTCACCTCAAAAAGAATGCTGCCATTGTTTTATTGTAAAAGTGAGTAAGGAGGAAAAGAGGAAGGATAAGGACTTGTCCTCCTTCAGAGCCATACATGTAAACCTAACAGGAGCTGTGCCCTAACATACATGGTTAACTCCCAAAAAAGGACCAGGAAACTGTTTAGTTTCCTCTGAGAAACCCTCACCTACAGGGTTACCGCCTGAATTAACAAATGCACTTTCGTCAAGGTTGTGGCCCTTCATATGCTTTGTTATTTGTGTTTGGTAAATGTTTATCTTGATACATCTGTAAATAACGCTGAGCTCATTAGATCTAGCAATCCCTGTGTATATGTTTCCCTACTACCAGAGCAAACGTAGGATTCCCTAAAAAACAGAAAAGTTAGGCACGTATAACTTAAGATTCCTGATAAATCATTAAAAAAGCTAGAAGTGCAATTGTCCCCTAGAAACTGTCCAACTTATCATGGAATCCCCACTAAAGCACATGCACAATGGGTTCCCCACACAGGCTAAGCAACTTACCAAGTTTTGTCATGAATGGCACATACACACTAAGAAACACATGTTTTCCTGGCTAAAAGAGGGAACCTTTGACACTAACAGAATTGCACACATGAGAACACACATTCAGAATAACTTTGTAAGCAAAACACGCACAGGAGAGAAGCATTATTAGAATTGTGGGCCATCTTCGAGGAGGCCCAGACCGACTACCCCAGTCAGCAAGCAAGGAGTCTGCACCCTCCCCACTATATGCAGTAAAGGAGGTGCTTTCCACGATGCCTGTGATCCCTGCATTGGGTTACAGCAATTTACTGGTTGAGGAAGCTGAAAGGGACCCTACCGAACAGTTAGATCTAGGCATGACAGACTAACAGGCCAGCAGGCAAACAGAGTCCAGCACTAGAGCTCCCTGAAGTTTGAACCCCATCCAACGCGTTCAGCCCATCAAACCCCTGCAGCAAGGAGAACACGCAATCCCATTGGTTCCGGTGAACATACTCAAGTGACAGGGAGTTTCATAGCAGTTCTGGACAGTGAGACAACTAGTGGGGGTGAGGAAAGGGTCTCCAGGCTCTGATGAAGAGGAGGCAGATACAGGGTATGCTCAGGTAGCAGAGGAAACAACAGAAATCAAGTATGAGGGCAGGTCCCGACCAAAAAGAACAGCGCATAGCTCAGAATAAAAGAAGCAATATAGGTGGGGTTCAGAGGAAAGACAGGAAATAAGGAGGGAGAGATCGCGTACCTTGAGAAAGTAGAGCATCGTAGAGCAGCACAGAGCCCCACCTGAGGAAGAGTCAGAGGTGGAATTAGAGGAGAGACTTTTGGCTGAGGTAGGAGCCTCACCACATCATCAACGTAGGAGAGAGACTGACCAAGAGATAGGAGACCCAGGTAGCCTGGTGCAAACTCAACTTAGATGCAGGAGAACCAAGATGGCCCCTTAGTGTGCACATGTGGGGAGCAGCAACGAGGATGTCTGCTGCTCCTCCCGAATGAGCAGGACAGACAAACCAACCCCAAGAGAGACAGTGGCTTGAGAGGAAGGCAGGATCTTTGTAAGACCATTTTGTCACCTGCTAGCATGCCAGACCAATGGAAGTGACCAGTCTGATAGTCCCTGGCCAGAGAAATTATCCTTCAAACCAGAGGACATAGCTGTTGCAGAAGATGGCATCCAGCACAGAGGGGGAGATCTTCCCCTACATTCAGGATTGTCTAAGAAGATGTGAACGCTAAGTTAGGGAGAAACCAGTGGAGCTACCCAAAGCACGGCAACACAAAAGGGTGTAGGACAGAGTGCAGACATTTTTCAAACACTCACCTGCAGTCACAGATCTGGGTTATATCCATTGTTCTTTTGCTCACCATGCCACCCCATTTTGGACCTAGCCATCTGCAAATCAGTGTTGATCCTGCTCCACATGGGAACAGTCCAGCCTGAACTGCAAGACCAGGTCCTCCCTGGACCTCAAAGAAGCATAGTGTGAGAAAGTAGCCCCTTTCTAGCCTTGTAACCCCCACTTTTGGCCTGTTTGTGAGTATATGTCAGGGTGTTTTCACTGTCTCACTGGGATCCTGCTAGCCAGGGCCCAGTGCTCATAGTGAAAACCCTGTGTTGTCAGTATGTTTGTTATGTGTCACTGGGACCCTGCTAGCCAGGACCCCAGTGCTCATAAGTTTGTGGCCTATATGTATGTGTTCCCTGTGTGATGCCTAACTGTCTCACTGAGGCTCTGCTAACCAGAACCTCAGTGGTCATGCTCTCTCTGCTTTCCAAATTTGTCACTAACAGGCTAGTGACTAAATTTACCAATTCACATTGGCATACTGGTACACCCATATAATTCCCTAGTATATGGTACTTTGGTACCCAGGGTATTGGGGTTCCAGGAGATCCCTATGGGCTGCAGCATTTCTTTTGCCACCCATAGGGAGCTCTGACAATTCTTATACAGGCCTACCACTGCAGCCTGCGTGAAATAACGTTCACGTTATTTCACAGCCATTTACCACTGCACTTAAGTAACTTATAAGTCACCTATATGTCTAACCTTCATCTGGTGAAGGTTGGGTGCAAAGTTACTTAGTGTGTGGGCACCCTGGCACTAGCCAAGGTGCCCCCACATCGTTCAGGGCAAATTCTCCAGACTTTGTGAGTGCGGGGACACCATTACACACGTGCACTGTACATAGGTCACTATCTATGTACAGCCTCACAATGGTAACTCCGAACATGGCCATGTAACATGTCTAAGATCATGGAATTGTCACCCCAATGCCAATGGCATTGGGGGGATAATTCCATGATACTCCGGGTCTCTAGCACAGAACCCGGGTACTGCCAAACTGCCTTTTGAGGGTTTGCACTGCAGCTGCTGCTGCTGCCAACCCCTCAGACAGGTTTCTGCCCCCCTGGGGTCCAGGCAGCCCTGGCCCAGGAAGGCAGAACAAAGGATTTCCTCTGAGAGAGGGTGTTACACCCTCTCCCTTTGGAAATAGGTGTGATGGGCTGGGGAGGAGTAGCCTCCCCCAGCCTCTGGAAATGCTTTGATGGGCACAGATGGTGCCCATCTCTGCATAAGCCAGTCTACACCGGTTCAGGGATCCCCCAGCCCTGCTCTGGCGCGAAACTGGACAAAGGAAAGGGGAGTGACCACTCCCCTGACCTGCACCTCCCAGAGGAGGTGCCCAGAGCTCCTCCAGTGTGTCCCAGACCTCTGCCATCTTGGAAACAGAGGTGTCTGTGGCACACTGGACTGCTCTGAGTGGCCAGTGCCAGCAGGTGATGTCAGAGGCTCCTTCTGATAGGCTCTTACCTCTCTTGGTAGCCAATCCTCCTTCCTAGGTAGCCAAACCTCCTTTTCTGGCTATTTAGGGTCTCTGCTTTGGGGATCTCACCAGATAACGAATGGAAGAGCTAATCAGAGTTCCTCTGCATCTCCCTCTTCACCTTCTACCAAAGGATCGACCGCTGACTGCTCAGGACGCCTGCAAAACCGCAACAAAGTAGCAAGACGACTACTAGCAACCTTGTATCGCTTCATCCTGCCGGCTTTCTCGACTGTTTCCAGGTGGTGCATGCTCTGGGGGGTAGCCTGCCTCCTCTCTGCACCAGGAGCTCTGAAGAAATCTCCTGTGGGTCGACGGAATCTTCCCCCTGCAACCGCAGGCACCAAAAGATTGCATCACTGGTCCTCTGGGTCCCCTCTCAGCACAACGAGCGTGGTCCCTGGAACTCAGCAACTCTGTCCAAGTGACTCCCACAGTCCAGTGACTCTTCAGTCCAAGTTTGGTGGAGGTAAGTCCTTGCCTCCCTACGCTAGACTGCATTGCTGGGTACTGCGTAATTTGCAGCTGCTCCGGCTCCTGTGCACTCTTCCAAGATTTCCTTCATGCACAGCCATGCCTGGGTCTCCAACACTCTAACCTGCAGTGCACAACCTTCTGAGTTGTCCTCCGGCGTCGTGAGACTCCCTTTTGTGACTTCGCGTGGACTCTGGTTCACTCTTCCTCCAAGTGCCTGTTCAGGTACTTCTTCTGGTGCTGCCTGCTTCTGTGAGGGCTCCCTGAGTTGCTGGGCGCCCCCTCTGTCTCCTCCTCCAAGTGGCAACATTCTGGTCCCTTCTGGGCCACAGCAGCACCCAAAAACCTCTACCATAACCCTTGCAGCTAGCAAGGCTTATTTGTGGTCTTTCTGCGTGGGAACACCTCTGCAAGCTTCTTCAGGATGTAGGACATCCATCCTCCACAGGGGAAGTTCCTAGTCCTCTTCTTTCTTGCAGAACTCCAAGCTTCTTCCAACTGGTGGCAGCTTCCTTGCACCCTCAGCTGGCATTTCCTGGGCTCCTGCCCACTCTCGACACTGTTGCGACTATTGGACTTGGTCCCCTTGTCTTACAGGTACTCAGGTCCGGAAATCCATTGTTGTTGCATTGCTGGTGTTTGTTCTTCCTGCAGAAACCCCCTATCACGACTTCTGTGCTCTCTGGGGGTAGTAGATGCACTTTACACCTACCTTTCCGGGTCTTGGGGTGGGCTATTTTTCTAACCCTCACTGTTTTCTTACAGTCCCAGAGACCCTCTACAAGCTCACATAGGTTTGGGGTCCATTCGTGGTTCGCATTCCACTTTTGGAGTATATGGTTTGTGTTGCCCCTATACCTATGTGCTCCTATTGCAATCTATTGTAACTTTACACTGCTTGTATTACTTTTCTTGCTATTACCTGCATAATTTTGGTTTGTGTACATATATCTTGTGTATATATCTTATCCTCATACTGAGGGTACTCACTGAGATACTTTTGGCACATTGTCATAAATATAAAGTACCTTTATTTTTAGTACTTCTGTGAATTGTGTTTTCTTATGATATTGTGCATATGACACCAGTGGTATAGTAGGAGCTTTATATGTCTCCTAGTTCAGCCTAAGCTGCTTTGCCATAGCTACCTTCTATCAGCCTAAGCAGCTAGAAACACCTCTTCTACACTAATAAGGGATAACTGGACCTGGCACAAGGTGTAAGTACCTCTGGTACCCACTACAAGCCAGGCCAGCCTCCTACATATAGTCAGACCAGTTTCTGGGTATCATTCCTCATCTGCTAGGTTAGCTTGAATCCAATGGCTCAATGAGCAAGAGACCCATGTCCGAGAATACCCCAGATGCTTAGGGCAACTTTAGCAACGCAAAAGGATAATGGTCAGAGTGATGAAACTTTTCAAACACTCAACCCAGTCACAAATCTGGATTATATCCATCTTTCTTTTGCTCAGCATTCCACCCCAATTTGGACCCAGTAGTATACAGATCAGTTTTGATCCTGCTCCACATGTAAACAGTCATTTCCGAACTGATAGACGAGGTCCTCCCTAGACCAGAAACAAGCACCCTGGGACCATTGTTCTGGGTATCACCACTCATCAGCCAGGTTCGCTTGAATCCAGTGTCACAGTGAGCAAGGGGCCCATGTCTGGGCATACCCTAGCCACTTAGGGCAACTTTAACAACTTAAAAGGATGGTGGACTTTTCAAACACTCACCACTAGTCACCTACCCAAAGCCAACACATGTCTGCTACTGCAGAAGGACATGTCAGGGACAATCCATGTTCCCAAGGGTCAGACGGATGAAGAAGGGCTAAAGACCAAATTACCACCATTGTTGGATTGGACTGGGAAATGGATCTTATATTTTGAGAAGAACATCATAGGAATAAAGTACTGATAGGCGATGTCTGTTAATCTGAGAACAGACTAACACAATGTTCGCCGAGCCCGCATCCCAGCAATTATGCTGATAAACACCAAGCATAACAGGGACACATTCATTCATACAGGCACCTAATATGGACGACCCTGAGGGAAATGTTCCCTGACTGCCCAAATGTAGGAGGGCTAATAGCAGAAACTATGAAACCTGGGAAGACAATAACTGATTTTCTAGTTAGGATGAGAGAATGATGGGGACAAGAGACAGAACAGCCTTAGAAGGATACGGGCTCCCAGGTAGCATTCTTTTCTAATATCCTTTTAACCCCTTCGCTGCCAGGCCTTTTCCCCCTCCTGTGCCAGGCCTTTTTTTGCCTATTTGGGGCAGTTTGCGCTTAGGCACTCATAGCTTTTTGTCCACATAAGCTAACCAAGCCACATTTGCGTCCTTTTTTTCCAACATCCTAGGGATTCTAGAGGTACCCAGACTTTGTGGGTTCCCCTGAAGGAGGCCAAGAAATTAGCCAAAACACAGTAAAAATTTCGTTTTTTTCAAAAAAATTGGAAAAAGTGGCTGCAGAAGAAGGCTTGTGGTTTTTCCCCTGAAAATGGCATCAACAAAGGGTTTGCGGTGCTAAACTCAGCAGCTTCCCAGCTTTCAGGAACAGGCAGACTTGAATCAGAAAACCCAATTTTTCAACACAATTTTGGCATTTTACTGGGACATACCCCATTTTTGCAATTTTTTGTGCTTTCAGCCTCCTTCCAGTCAGTGACAGAAATGGGCATGAAACCAATGCTGGATCCCAGAAACCCAAACATTTCTGAAAAGTAGACAAAATTCTGAATTCAGCAAGGGGTCATTTGTGTAGATCCTACAAGGGTTTCCTACAGAAAATAACAACTGAAAAAGAAAAATATTGAACTTTTTCTCTACGTTTTACTCTGTAACTTTTCCCTGCAATGTCAGATTATCGAAAGCAATATACCATTACGTCTGCTGGACTCCTCTGGTTGCGGGGATATATAGGGCTTGTAGGTTCATCAAGAACCCTAGGTACCCAGAGCACCCTGCAGTGCGTTTTCATTCTATACCGGGTGTACAGCAATTCATTTGCTGAAATATAAAGAGTAAAAAATAGCTATCAAGAAAACCTTTGTATTTCCAAAAAGGGCACAAGATAAGGTGTTGAGGAGCAGTGGTTATTTGCACATCTCTGAATTCCGGGGTGACCATACTAGCATGTGAATTACAGGGCATTTCTCAAATAGATGTCTTTTTTACACACTCTCCTATATTTGGAAGGAAGAAATGTAGAGAAAGACAAGGGGCAATAACACTTGTTTTGCTAATCTATGTTCCCCCAAGTCTCCCAATAAAAATTATACCTCACTTGTGTGGGTAGGCCTAGCGCCCGTGACAGGAAATGCCCCAAAGCGCAACGTGGACACATCCAATTTTTTGAAAGAAAACAGAGGTGTTTTTTGCAAAGTGCCTACCTGTAGATATTGGCCTCTTGCTCAGCCGGCACCTAGGGAAACCTACCAAACCTGTGCATTTTTTAAAACTAGAGATCTGGGGGAATCCAAGATGGGGTGACTTGTGGGGCTCTGACCAGGTTCTGTTACCCAGAATCCTTTGCAAACCTCAAAATTTTGCTAAAAAACACATGTTCCTCATATTTCTGTGGCAGAAAGTTCTGGAATCTGAGAGGGGCCACAAATTTCCTTCCACCCAGCGTTCCCCCAAGTCTCCCGATAAAAATGATACCTCACTTGTGTGGGTAGGCCTAGCGCCCGCGACAAGAAGTACCCCAAAGCGCAACGTGGACACATCCAATTTTTTGAAAGAAAACAGAGGTGTTTTTTGCAAAGTGCCTACCTGTAGATTTTTGCCTCTAGCTCAGCCGGCACCTAGGGAAACCTACCAAACCTGTACATTTTTGAAAACTAGAGACCTAGGGGAATCCAAGATGGGGTGACTTGTGGGGCTCTCACCAGGTTCTGTTACCCAGAATCCTTTGCAAACCTCAAAATTTGGCTAAAAAAACACATGTTCCTCACATTTCTGTGGCAGAAAGTTCTGGAATCTGATAGGAGCCACAAATTTCCTTCCTCCCAGCGTTCCCCCAAGTCTCCCGATAAAAATGATACCTCCCTTGTGTGGGTAGGCCTAGCGCCCGCGACAGGAAATGCCCCAATGCGCAACGTGGACACATCCAATTTTTTGAAAGAAAACAGAGGTGTTTTTTGCAAAGTGCCTACCTGTAGATTTTGGCCTCTAGCTCAGCCGGCACCTAGGGAAACCTACCAAACCTGTGCATTCCTTAAAACTAGAGACATAGGGGAATCCAAGATGGGGTGACTTGTGGGGCTCTGACCAGGTTCTGTTACCCAGAATCCTTTGCAAACCTCAAAATTTGGCTAAAAAAACACATGTTCCTCACATTTCTGTGGCAGAAAGTTCTGGAATCTGAGAGGAGCCACAAATTTCCTTCCACCCAGCGTTCCCCCAAGTCTCCCGATAAAAATTATACCTCACTTGTGTGGGTAGGCCTAGCGCCCGCGACAGGAAATGGCCCAAAACACAACGTGGACACAACATATTTTTTCACAGAAAACAGAGGTGTTTTTTGCAAAGTGCCTACCTGTGGATTTTGGCCTCTAGCTCAGCCGGCCCCAGAGGGGGGCAGAAATGCCCTAAAATAAATTTGACCCCCCACCCCCCCAAACCCCCCCTGCCTGGGAGCGACCCTTGCCTACAGGGTCGCTCCCCCTGCGTGACATTGGCGCCAAAAAACAAATCCCCGGTGCCTAGTGGTTTCTGCCCCATTGGGGGCAGATTGACCTCAAATCGGTCAATCTGCCCCCAAGGGGGGCAGAAATGGTCTAAATACAATTTGCCCCCCAGGGCAGCGACCCTTGCCTGATGGGTCGCTCCCCATCTCTAAAAAAACAAACAAAAAAAGAAAAACACACAAAAAAAAATTGCCCTGGTGCTTAGAGGTTTCTGCCCCCCCTCTGGGGGCAGAAATGGCCTAAAATTAATTTGCCCCCCCAAACCGCCCCGCGAGCCACCCTTGCCTATGGGGTCGCTCCCCCTGCGTGACATTGGCGCCAAAAAACAAATCCCCGGTGCCTAGTGGTTTCTGCCCCCAGGGAGGCAGAAATGGCCGAAAATACATTTAACCCCCCACCCCCCCCGGGAGCGACCCTTGCCTACGGGGTCGCTCCCCCTGCGTGACATTGGCGCCAACAAACAAATCCCCGGTGCCTAGTGGTTTCTGCCCCCTTGGGGGCAGATTGACCTAAAATCGGCCAATCTGCCCCCAAGAGGGGCAGAAATGGGCGAAATACAATTTGCCCCCCAGGGCAGCGACCCTTGCCTGATGGGTCGCTCCCCATCTCCAAAAAAAAAAAAAAAAAAAAAAAAAAAAAACACCCAAAAAAATTTGCCCTGGCGCCTAGAGGTTTCTGACCCCCCTGGGGGCAGAAATGGCATAAAATAAATGTGCCCCCCAACCCCCACTCCCCCGCCCGGGAGCGACCCTTGCCTACGGGGTCGTTCCCCCTGCGTGACATTGGCGCCAACAAACAAATCCCCGGTGCCTAGTGGTTTCTGCCCCCTTGGGAGCAGATTGACCTAAAATCGGTCGGGCAGACATGGTCTAAATACAATTTTCACCCAGGGGCGCGACCCTTGCCCAATGGGTCGCTCCCCACCTCTAAAAAAAAAAAAAAACAGGAAAAAAAACACACAAAAAAATAATTGCCCTGGCGCCTAGAGGTTTCTGCCCCCCTGGGGGCAGAAATGGCCTAAAATAATCCCCCCTCCCCCCGGAGCGACCCTTGCCTAAGGGGTCGCTCCCCTTGCGTGAAATTCACGCAAAGAAAAAAAACTCCCTGGTGTCTAGTGGTTTCTGCCCCCCTTGGGGGCAGATTGGCCTCATTAAAATAGGCCAATTTGCCCCCAAGGGAGGCATAAATGGCCTAAATATAATTTGCCCCCTAGGGAAGCGACCCTTGCCTAAGGGGTCGCTCCCCACCTAAAAAAAAAAAAAACATAACAAAAATAAAAATACAAATAAATGATCCCTGGTGCCTAGAGGTTTCTGCCGGGGGAGCAGAAAAGGCCTTCCCAAAAAAATGCCCACCCTGGGAGCGACCCTTGCCCAAGGGGTCGCTCCCTTCTGTCAATTTCACACAAAAAAAAAAATCCCTGGTGTCTAGTGGGGTTTCAAATCCGGATTGCAAGCAATCCGGCTTTTGAAACCCTGGGAGAGACTTCAAAGGTAAGGAAATACATTTCCTTCCCTTTGAAGCCCCTCCGGCCTCCCCCACGTGATTGAAAGAGAAATGCTTTCACAGGGGGGGTGGGGGGGATCGGGGTGGAAGGGGAAGGTCTTCCCCTTCCATCCCCGCCTTGGGGGGGAGGAGGGTGCACAGGGGGGGTGCGCTAGCACTCCCCCAAGTTCCCGTGTGCCTTGGACGAGGTGACCTCGTCCAAGGCACACGGGAACTGTAGCCTTGGACGAGGTCTCCTCGTCCAAGGCACAGAACGGGTTAAAAGGGTCTGTCAACTGAAATACATAGCAGATTTGACAGCGAAGTGGGGCTAAACACCAAACCCTGGCAGGAGATACAAACTCACATATTACACTATCACAGAAAGAAATAAGAAAAGGATAGGGAATGACAGGAGCAAACTCAGAGACACCGCTGAGCTGGTCCAACACAAATTGAAAAAGACCACCCTCAAAGGGGCTGCATTGGCTGCATGTGTGGAAATGGCACCAGTTCTGAAGGGAGCTCCACCACAAAACTCTAGAGACTTTCAAACTAGCTATAATGGCAGGAACTACGGAAGTTAGCAGCAACCAGACCTTACAGAATGTTACTATTGCCACAGAATGGTTCACATGACCAACAGATTCCGGCTAAAGGCACGTCACAAGCAGAGGTCAATGTGCCGTGGCCAGGCCCCTCAAAATTTAAATCCACAAAACCAAGCCTGGGGAAACCTGAGTTCACCTCATACTCAGATGCAGGGAAGTTAGTCCACTGCTGCACCACCGCACCAAGGGGTCAGGTAGTTGGACCAACACATGGCATCAGCAACCACAGACTGGGAAATCAGCCCAACAAGGACCAGGGACACAACCATGGCAGGGAGGGTTAACTGTTTGGGAAAGCAATGCTTTCACACAAACACAGAACCCAAATACACAGTAAGTTAAAACCCCAATGCAAAGCATTCATTTCATGCATGCCTTAAAATTCACTGTACAAAAACTCAAAATTAACGAAAAGCGAGCCAACTTTAGAAATTTGAGTCTTTACTTGTGTTCAGGAAGCTCAGGGCTGCTGCACATTGTAGGAAGCTGGCCTGGTGTGTGATCCACGTTTCCCCTATTAGTAAATAGGTCCCTGTTTCACCTATTTGTAAAGTGTAGGCAGTGTCTAGAAGTAGCTGTGGATGAGCAGCCAAGGCTTATCTAGGAGACATGCAAAGCTCATGCAGTACCACTGTAGTCAACAGCACTTACACACATAAAAGAAGTCGCTCAGTGTTGCAAACATAAAGGTACTTTATTTTAGTGACACAATTACCAAAAATACTAGATAGGCAATAACCCAACAGGAGGTAAGTAAACACACTAAATATGTACACTAATAATCAGAAATAGGCATAAAAAGCAATAGAAAAAGGTGCAATAGCAATTGATAATAGTGACCTATAGTGATAATAGTACCACAGTGCCCACTAGCGACCAGGAAGAAAGAGGTAAGTAGCTGGATTTTCCCAAAACCACCAAAAGTGCTGAAAATAAGGATAATGCAACACCCAGACAAGGCTGTAAGAAACCAGCTCCGGATCTGGAAGAAGGAAGACCTGAGCAAGTCCTTAGCCACCCGTCTATGGTTACAGGAGTCGGCCGACGGTAGGATGAAGATGGTCAGCAATGAAGCCTTTTAGTCAGTGAAGAGGTCCTGGAGGATTCAGTCAACGTCCCACGCTGTATGGAAGATTGTAGTCTGCCTGTGATGTGGAAAAGCCACCAACAAGCCTGGGCAAAAGGCAAGAGTTGCAGTAGACGAGAAGTGGAGCTGCAGAGGACCAGCAAGGTCCGGGAGGACACAACCCGGGGGGGGGGTGGAGTTCCAAGGGACCCTTGGCAATGCAGAGAGTCCACAGAAGAAGAGGCAGCCCACACAGACGACCCACTGGAAGAGGACCCAGGAGTCGCAGAGGAGTCAACTGAAGAAGGGTCCCAGGCAGCAGGAGAAGCATGCAGAGGGCTGTGAGTCAGAGCGAAGAGTGCTGGGGGCTGGGGCTACATGTAGCCTGAAGATCCCTTGGAGGAAATGCCAACAAGCATTGGTAGCTGCAAAGGGCGTGTGTACGGGGATACTGTCCTGCGCAGGAAGGGAGGGCTTACCTTCACCAAAGTCAGAAAGCTGGTAGGGAGAACCAAGGTGACCACTCTAGAACCACCACCTGTGAGGCAGGATCCATGCAGTTCAGGGTGAGAGGAGATCCATGCAGCCGGTCATTGTTGCAGTTTGTGCCTGCAGATACAGGAGAGTGACTCCTTCACTCCAAGGGACATTCCTTCTTTCTTCTCACACAGACTGAGGACTTGCTACCCTCAGAGGATGCACAGCTGAGAAAATATTGCAGAAGCTGGAAGGAGCCGTGGAAACAATGTTACAAGCAGAGTCTTCGTCATGGTTTTAGATTGTTGGCTCCTGGAGGGTCCAGTTGCAGTTCCAGTGGTCAGAATTCAAAGTAAATGATGCTGAGGAATCCTACTGGAGTCTTGCTCATTGAATCTGAGGACCCACCCAAGAGGGAGACCATAAATAGTCCTGGAAGGGGAATTGGTCACCTAGTCAGGTGACCACATGTCAGAAGGGCACTCTGATGTCACCTGCCTGCCCTAGCCACTGACATGCTCTCAGAGGCATTTGCCCACCTTGGATTTAAAATGGGAAAATCAAGGGACCCTCTGGAGGAGCTCTGGGCACCACCCCTGGGTTAGTGATGGACAGGGGAGTGGTCACTCACCTTTCCATTGTCCAGTTTCAAGGCAGAGCAGGGACGGGGGGGTCCCTGAACTGATGTAGACTGGTTTATGCAAGTAGGGCACCAAATGTGCCCTTCAAGGCATACCAGTGGCTTGGGGAGGCTGCCCTTCCCAAGCCACATACCACCTATTTCCGAAGGGAGAGGGTGTTGCCTCCCTCTCCCAAAGGAAATCTTTTGTTCTGCCCTTCTGGGTTTGAGCTGTTCAAGGAGCAGGAGGGCAGAAACCCATCTGAGGGGTGGCAGCAGCTTGGGCTGCCCGGAAAACCCCAGAAAGCTGGTAGGAGCAATGCCTAGGGTCCTCTAAGGAGCCCCCAGAGTACATGGAATCATACTTCCAATACTGGCAACACTATTGGGGTATGATTCTGACATGTTTGATGCCAAACATACCCAGGTTCGGGGTTACCATAATGTAGCTGGGCATAGGTTGTGACCTATGTCCAATACATGTGTAAAATGGCATCCTCGCACTCACGAAGTCCATGAAAATGGAGCTGGAGTTCACAGGGGCACCTCTGCTCATGCAGGGGTGCCCTTACACACAGGTATCTGCACCCTGCCCTCTGTGCTAGGAGGGGCTACCATAGGGATGACTTAGAGTGACCTGGTGCAGTGACCTGTACTGAAAAGGGTGCATCCACCCTTTCTCGCAGGCTGCAGTGGCAGACCTGCAGATACACTTTGCATGGGATACCCATGGGTGGCATAATACATGCTGCAGCCCATGGGGGACCCCAGATGTCCCAATGCCCTGGGTACCATATACTAGGGACTTTTAAGGGGGCACCAGTATGCCAAATGAGGGGTGTTTGCGGTCCAAGCAACCAAGTTTAAAGGGAGAGAGCCTAGTCACTGGGGTCCTGGTCAGGAGGATCCCAGTGAACACAGTCAAAATATACTGACAACAGGCAAAAAGTGGGGGTTACATTGCAATTTAGAGGGTACTTTCCTATACACGTGTTTTGTTGATAGGGTATCCTCACTAGATGTTACCATTCAGGGTGCCAGTGGGTGCAGAGGCCTCACTCTGCTACTGGTCCCCCAGGGCGGGGTTGGCTGGCCTCACCCCAGGGTGAAGGCAGTCTGACGAGGGGTGCAGGACGGCTCCCTGACCAGTGCTTAAAAGTA
This sequence comes from Pleurodeles waltl, assembly GCF_031143425.1. NCBI lineage: Eukaryota > Metazoa > Chordata > Amphibia > Caudata > Salamandridae > Pleurodeles > Pleurodeles waltl. The sequence goes on along the minus strand of NC_090442.1, from coordinate 862,671,350 downwards.
AGCACCTCAGGTCCTCGAACCCATAGTCACTGAGGGCAGGTTTCAATCGCCAAGTCAAAAGATTCCCATTCTCAGAAACCCAGCCAAGACTGAAAGTTCTTTTTAGCATAAAGTCCAAACAGCAACAGAGCCCACAGAAAATTAATGGCCTCCAGCCAAATGGATCCCCCCCTTTTAGTTCCAAAACAAAGCTGTTCACCTAGTGACGGGAGCTAGGCTTCCTGTAAACATGGGATAATGAACACCCCATAACCTCCACAACACATGCACAAAATCCACAGATTGCAAAATACTACATGGTGCCAAGTCACTAGAAGTGGGAGGTTTCAACAGAACAACGCTCCATCTCAGTCGTTTACCATCATTTGGGCAACCTTCGACGAGTTCTTGGCCTTGCACCTGACTCTCCATGCAGTGATATTTTTCCTCCTCCTTTCCCGCAAGGTTTTCGAATTAACAGTCGGGAACCGCAGGTCCAAATAAGATATGGTCAGAAGGAGATGGGTGCCAGTGAAAAGGGAGTCCAAAAAGATCCATCATAGCTCCGAGCAGAATAGGATGCAAAAATATGCTCACCACCAGAGAAATCAGCCAACATACAAGAGCTTACACACACCATCTAAGAAGAAGCAACAGTCCCAATTTCGTAAACCACAATATCAGAGGCACTTGAGGGACACAGAACAGCTCTCCGACCCCCCGGTTCATGTCAATTAAGATAACAGAACATGCAAAGGTCTAGGGAAGCAGCCTCTAGAAAAATGTTGTAGTCACAACACCTGGCATCAGCCAGGGAGGGTCACGTTGCACACCACATGCCAGAACTAGAGGGGTACACATGTGACCTCAAGGCAGTTCAGTGTGACATGCCTCCTCTTTATACATCCCCCATGCAAGTGTAGGTCGAAAACACCATCCGCACCAATGCATGGCACCCCCTGCATACACTACAATACTAGAGGGCTGGCGACACAGACTGAGCTCCAGTTAATAATTAAAATTACCCACATGTTCACAAGATACCCACATGCCCACAAGATCACTCTGTTAAAAAAAAAAACGTACAGTCGTACACCTAGTCAGGCACGGAGAGGAGGGAGGCATAACAACCCATAAAATTAATATGTTCATGAACAATAACCCTTTTTTTCAAATTAGATACCTCAAGTGTGGCCACCTTCAGGTACCTCACTGGAATTATGAAAACGCAGGAATTCCTTGGAAATAAATGGCAACAAGACGTGTAAGGATCCAATGTTTTCTCAAATAAAAAAAAGAAAAAGCTCTAGCTCTTATCCAACAGGTCTGCAATTGAGTCTCCAAGCACACCACTTTTACAATGGGCCACAACCTCTTCAGTGACCACACCAATAAGCCCAACAAGACCACTTTGCTGCGAACTACATTGTGAACTTTTTCCCAGAATATACCACATCAACAATCCGAACAGCATAAAGAACCACAAACTGCACCACAAACGTTTTGAATTGTCAAAATTAAAAAAACTCCAACCACCGGAGGGCTACAGACATCAACCCCACAGGGTGGTAGTAATGCTGACCCACTACAATAATAATTTCGCAGTAATGTACCTTCTCACCGAGCCTAGCAACATCCAAACTTAGCTAGATAGGATGCGGTGAAAGGGCGATATAGGGGAGGATACTGTTTGGCCCGAGCCTTTCCAAAAAAGAGATTCTTGGAGGTAGCAAAACCACCAACCCAATACACACACATGACTGCTTCCATCGGTGGTTCAATGGTGGTCCTTATTATGTCTGGGGCTGTCTCCGTTAACAACAAGCTGACCCCAGACATGGAGTTTCAGTGTAGGGCCATCTACCTTGATGATACCAAAGGAAATGAGTCTCATAGGGGAGGGCTGAAGAACAGAATAGATACACAGTGTCAGGAAATCTGGGCTACTGAGATAGATAGTTATACATGGATAGAAGGGGAGGGGCAACCCCTAATTGTACGGAAGCTCATGCTGTATTCCTTATGTTTCAGAGGCAAAGCAACAATTCTGTTAGGTACAAATGAAAACTGTGACACAATCCTGCACATTCTGAACATGCAATGGGGCATCTCCACATTGATGGGCACTTACTGGCAATGCAGAGTTTGCTTTCACTCAGCCTATCCCAGATGGCATGGCCTCTGCTCCCTTGCCACCATACACACCCCAACTCTGGTCATTCTCAGAGAAGATCTGTCAGAAATGTACCAAACGCTAAGGAAGAAGATGACTCTGTTGCATTAGGTTTGAGAGAAAAGAGCTGCTGATTATTTTGGATAGGTTCAGGACAACGAAATTCCAGAGGAATTCAGACTGTTCTCCAATGCACAAGTATCAGCTGGAGGGTCCAAACCCTTCTTCACCATGAAGATAAAAGCAAATGACCGCTAGTTACAAATAACCAGGTGGTAAATGCTCAAAATAATGAACAGCACTGAACGTGGCCTTAACGCAATCAAGGAAGAACTAAGAGCCATCCGCCTCATGGTGATGCAACATCGGTATGTGTTGGATTTGATGACCGCAATGGAGGGTGGGGTGTGTGCAAAGAATGGTGCATCCTTCTGCACATTTATATCAGGCAATGACATGGACAATGGATCCCTGACTCTTGCCATCCAAACATTGCACTGATTACAAACAGACATCCATGAAGAGCGAGGTGTCTCTGAGCAGGAGTCGTTCATGAACTGGCTCTCATTGCTCCCTAGGTGACTGGCAGGTCTGTCCACATCATTGTTGCCCATTTTCATATTGCTCTTTTTGTGTGGTTTCCTGCAAGTGGGGGTTTCGTGCTGTAAAAACACAGTCCTCAAATTGGGTAGAATGCAAGTAACTAGGGCGGTTTTGCCTGCTTGAGACTGAGAGGAGACGAAATAATAGGAATGCCAAGAATGCAGCACTCTTAGTCTGAGTAATAGATTTATTAAAGCACTTCCCAAGGTTCGTACAGAGAAAGAATAATGTGACATTTATGTCAAATGCAGCAACGCAAGTGCACTTCTGAAAATAATCACAGCAGTAGAATAATAATGATCACAGAACTCAACAATGATTATTACACATATAAATATATATATATATACATATATATATATATATATACTACATATTCACACATGCACAAAGCCAAGCTAAAAATAAGAATTAAAAATGCATCACCATAGGGCTTGACAGCGACATCATCCTTTTTGCCAGCAGCAGGCTGAGGAACCCTCACAACCGAGACAGAGGGAGTTTTTCCAACCACATGGGAGTCTTCTGAGCAAGGCGTCCCTCCTCAGAAATGAGTTCCTTCTAACCCGGATGTCCACCTTCCTTCCCTAAGTTACTTTAAAAAACTGGATGGGAGAGTTCTAGAAACCACCTCTCCCATCAGGTGAGTTGTTGTTTAAACACTGGCCGCACCAGGTCAGTGTTGAAAAGGAGCAGGCGTGAGACTGGCCAACTCTTACAGTGTTTTTCAAAGACCCAACTGTTCCGTGCCTTACCATAAACATTCTCCGCCTGGTACATCTTGTCATCAGTGCTCTTCCCTCCTCCATGTTATGTACCCATTCTTCAGTGAGAAAAAGCTAAAACATGTTGCGCAAGCTGTGGGGGAAAAATATCTGACTGTGTGTGAAGCTAAGCTAAGCACAAAATCAAGTCAATTGGCAAGATTGAGCTGGTGGTGGTTAAATAACAATGGCATTACACTAGGGAAGTAGTAGTAAGAAAAACTGAAGCCCCCAATAAGATTACTGACATCAAGTATGGGTTAGTTGGTGTAGTTGAACATTCAACTACCACAGCGAATATTAATATTGGGAAAGTCAATGTTGATGTGCACCATGACACGATCACATTTACCAACAAAATCACATCATTATTAGTAACTTTCACCCAGCATGAACTTTCCTTCAACCCAAAACCCTAGCTATGTAGTCAGGCAGTGTCTGAAACATAATCTTGAGATTACTGACTGACAGGTCACTGGTGGGGCAGCACATAGCCTGAGACAAATGTGCAAATAGGAAACTCACATCACAGATAGGTGCAGCAACACCACAATGGTCCCAGGAGATTGCCCCCATAAAAAAGATACAGTCAGAAGGGTGTGGGCATTCCCAACACCATAAAGTCAGATGCCACATAAAGTCAGGAATATACATCCAATCAGAATACAGCACCTACAGTAACATAGAGCGATCACGAGCCCCTCAGGCCGGACATATGGACACATTACCGGTTGGCCCACATTGTGTCCGCACAAGGTTGAGTCCCACTTGCATTTCTTATCTGGACCTTTATTTTGACTCCGTGACAACTGTACACATTATTCACCTCAAACAGAATGCTGTCATTGTTTTATTGTACCTAAAGTCATGTATAAAACACAGCGCAGAACTAATGTACCTTGAGACAGTTCTCAGACCCCAGTTCTGCAACTGTTCTCCTGTCGTAATGTTTAATTAAACAAACTGTTCCTGTTTTGCAAAATGCCTCTTGACTTTTGTTTTTCAAGGTAAATTCACATTCAGGCAACATGCTTACACCCATCCATTCACAAGCATATACACACACATAAATACTCTCACCCACCCATTCACAAGCACATACATGCAAATACTTGTTCATACCCTTTCCAACACACAATGGCACATACACATCTATTCATACACAAGCACTCAAACCTTCAATAAAGCACTTACAGGGCCACATCGGTGAAGGCAGAACCAGTGGGTAGAGGGTGGGGAGAAGCACAATGACCCAGGAAGGAGCTGGATGCTTCAGGGAGGGAAGAATAACACAAAAGATTACTCTGCATGCTCTCATTGGTTAACCTTGTTATGGGTCAGCCAATAAGAGGTGGACCTTCCCTCACATGTCACAGAGTGGGGTGAGGTCAATGAGACCTACTGATCCCACCCCACTTTTGGATGAGTTTGGAAAGGGTATTGTGAGACATAACTGACAGGCAGGGACATATCAGGGCTTAAATCTAAAGCACCCAGGGCTGACTCTAGAAGTGAAGCTTTCCCTCATCATGAGGGAGTGGATCCTCACAGGGCTTTCCTGGGCTGATGATGACACTGCCCTCAGACCTTAGCTCAGGGTGCCAGGCACCTGATTAATAGTGCTTCTAAGTTTGCTAGTTGTTTGACCCTGATATAATGAGTGTCAGTTAAGCTGATCTTTGTTCAGCTTTTCAGAAACTCATCATGCTTTGGAAAAAGAGGGTGGAAATGAGCCCTGGTACCCATACTAATCACCTGTCTCTGGTGCATATTAAAATGAAGCCACAGCATTGCTAAAATGCGTGTGTCTCTCTTTTTTCACATGACTTCACTCTTGAAATTAAGAATTGCTTCCAAATAGTTCAGACTGGGGGCCAACAAAGTGAGAGCAGTCATTTGCAGCTTTACAACACAGAAGTTCAACATGTCACTGAGAGAATTTCAATCTTCCTGTCTTGAAGAGGAAATGCTGTCCTTTAACTCAGGTCATCTTTAGTGAATGAGATCAAAGCACTAGGACAAAGCTTTTAATAACCATCTCAATTCTCATATTTGAGGTCAGGCCTGCCAGCTGATGCAGCATTTCTAAACACTGCAGAACATGCAGTGCAGGTTTTGACATATAAAACAAGGCATAACCTTTAGTCAAAGTCATACACGCAAGGAAGATGGTGCCCACACCCAAATGAAAAAGTAATGTACATAACATGCATTCTTTGACATGGTAAAGCCATAATCTTGATACTCATTAAATTAGCATTCAAGGGGGTCTATTTACAAAGTTTTAGCACCATGAATGTGTCCCAAAACTATGCTAAATCTTTATTTCACTAATTTACTTTCCAGCACTAAACTTGTTTAGTGCTGGAAACGATTTCAAAAGTAGCGCTGCTTTGCATTATTTAGTGCTAAAGGTGCATACCATGGGTGGTGAATGTGCATTCCTATGCCCCCACCCAAGGTTTCTGATGCTAATCCCTATTTACTTAAAAAAGTAGACAAAGTTTAGCATCAGAAAATAGCACCCATTTCAGAAAGACACTATGAAGGAGAATTGCTTTTTTTCTCTTTTATTTTCAGACGTTGCATGTGTGCTACACTGTACAGCACCTATTCAAAGTGGGTGGGAAAATGTTTAAAGATAGTCTAAGCATAGTATTTTGTCCTGTAAGGGTATCCTAGTACAAAACCTATGCTAGACTGACAGAGACACCCTTGCACTGTGGTGCAAACGTGTGTCATTGGCGCACAGCCACACATTTCTGTGCCGACGTTAGGGAGAGGGGAGGAGAGTGTCATATTTCTGTAAATATGGCACTCTCCTCTCTCTCTTTCTCACATAGGGCAGCATTTGCGGCTGCTGTACTGTGCTGCATGACAAACTGACAAATTTGGCCAAATAGTTTTTATAAATGTAGGGTACATAATAATAACAATGTTTCTGAGATGAAAAAAGCTATCACTTGTGTACAATGGCATGTGTTCCAGCAAAGTAGCATTTTAATCAAATATTCTTACTTCCCGGCAAGTAAACCATATGTAGAATTCAGTGATTTTTAGAGGTAAAAAGAACTGCAATGAATATTGAAATTTTTTTGGTTAGCGACCACATGCTTTTACTACATGATAGGCAGCACTGCAGTAGTCTCAGAGCACAGCACTGCAAAAGAGGAGTCTTATCAAGAAGGTCTTTGACTCCACCCCTTTGTTGGGTCACGACTGATTTTTGCATATGGTTGGGTTCATCAGATGGTCAGTTACTGTACTAGATATACATTTTTTGAGTGTCTCTCCATTGATTGGGTAGGTGCAGCATTACAACCTTTTTTTTATTTTTATTTTTTTTACTCCTACTCACTCTAAGTAGGAGTAAAAAAATAAAAATAAAAAAAAGGTTGTAATGCTGCACCTACCCAATCAATGGAGATTGGTGCACTACCAGTCTTCCCAAATTATTTTACGCTTTCTTGATTGGCTTCATTTTGCCCCCTTAGACATAGTTTCATGGCTGTTACCTTCCTCATGCTAGATCCCTTTCCCTTTTGAACATTTAGTCATTTTTATTGTAGCTTACATTTTACTTTTTAGTAATTTAACCTTTGAGCCCCTCTACTCTTCTGGATTACTATATACAATTCATTTTCAGAATTCTGACTCTGAAGCCCTTCTATTGAGAGGGTTTGATCCTGGGGAACTGTCAGCCTGACAGTTATTCCCTTTTGAATGGCACCCTATTTGAATATCTTCCCTGGGCTGTGAATGTGGCTGTGGTTCACCCTTTATTAGGTATTCTCCCACCCCACTTATAGTGGACCACGTAATTCCTTGCACAGTATGCTAACTATGCTAGCATGTAGCACTGGATTGTATGTTTTGAGATCTCTGTGGGCATTTGTGATTGTTCATGTTTATGTTGGAAACATGTCCTTTACTGCTCTGCAATGACACTCACTCATTGGGGACCGCACCACCTCTTGGAGGGTCCACCTAGATTACCTATGCAGTACACTACATGGAATTTTCAGAATGTTCTCACCATGAGTGAATCACTTTTGTTCGTTGGATTAAGAGCCTCAGATGCATCATCAGAACTAATTTCTTTTTCTCTGCTCCATCTTCTCTTCTTTTCTTCCCTTAATTTTGCTGGTCGCGACGTGTATTCATTGATTTATTTTATATAAATTATGTAGCCAGACAAATATTGAATTTGCCTGATGATGACCGCATCTGCTTAGGGGATTGAAATGTCATCGACCAAACAACTCTGTCCTGCATGAATTTATCAAATTGCTCTTTTGGGTGTTTTCTTTTAACAGGAAATGTGACCTTTTGATTATATGTAATTCTTGATGTCACAACCTTGTTCTTTTGTTTTTTGTTTCTGTAATACCAGCTTTGGTCTGCCCCATAATGGGAAACTTCACCTAAAAGAACTGATTTTTTTTTTTTCATGCAAATAAATTACTGGTTGTTTTGAATTTTCCCTGTGCATTATTATTGTGCATTCAGGGCATTAATCCATTAGGTTTTCTCTTAGGGATCTTTGTTCCTCATGGCTTTAGAAATTTGCAGTGAATCAAAATTTATGACCAAATTAAAAAATAAAAGCACAGACTCCCGTGCTTGAAAGAAAAACACCCCATGGTGGTCCGGGGTCTCGGGGGAAGCTCAAATGTATATTTGTGGGGGTTTGAAGTCCACTTGTCCAAGTCTCTAGAACGCCCTGGAGAACCAACCTCCCTCCCCCTATAATAGCACCTTCAAAAGCCCAGTGGATCCAAAACCTGCAGCCACCATTTTTTAAAAGGGAAGAGGCACACCTCCCCGAGCATCATAATGCCCTGGGGACCCCGACCCCCAGACCTCGTTCCATTGTTGTGTCTTAGGGAGCCCACTCCTTATGATCCAGTTTACCTGTCCACAAGAGTGCAGGCAGTTAAAATATGTGTACCCCCTTGCAGCGGTGTTAGAAATGGGGTCTCTAGTTGGAAGTCGGTTTGCACCTTGTCCAAGTAGGGACCCTCACTCTAGTCAGGAGAAGGGAGATACCCGCTCAGATAACCCCTGCTTACCCGCTTGGTAGCTTGGCACGAGCAGTCAGGCTTATCTCAGAAGTGTAAAGCATTTGCACATAACACACAGTAACAAAGTGAAAACACTACAAAAGGACACCACACCAGTTTTAGAAAAATTGGCAATATTTATCTGTGTAAAAGAAGACCAAAACGAGAAAAATCCAACATGCAGTAATAAAGATGTGAATTTTGCAAGAATTAACTTAAAAATACAGGTCTTTTAAGTCGATAGCTCCACCTGGGGCTATCATGGTGTAGTGATCAACAAAACCAACAGTTCAGGCCAGCCGCAGCGTTGCAGGCCAGCTACGGTGTCTGGAAGAACTGCTAACAGTACCTTGGAATTGCAGGGTGTCATGATCCTCGCGATGAGATCGGGAGAGCGGCGTCACTGGTGTTGCAGTGTCGGTCCCGGAGTTGGTGCAGGGGTCCTTGGGCCCTTGGAATCACACGTGTTGCAGATCGAACTCCAGGCTGATGAAGACAAAAGCGCTGGCATGGATGGCATTGGGGCTGTTGTGCGAAGTGGGACGATGCGATGTGCGGTACCCACAGGTCACGGTGCAGGCAGCGGCTCAGTGAAGGCATCCAACAGCATTGTGAGACCAGGGCTGCGGTGTGAAGTAGGGCTGTGCGATGTGCAGGGCAGGTCAAGGTGCAGGCAGGTCAAGGTGCAGGCAGCAGCATCATTGTTGCTAAAGCACTGTCGTCGATAGACCCAAATTGCGGTGCGGCATGGGACGGGCTCCATGTGGCATCCACGGGTGGCGGTGCTGACAGAGACATCTGGTGACAACACTGGAGTTGATGATGCGGAGGTTGGTGGACCGGGGCTGCTGTGCGGGATGGGACGATGCTTTGTGTACCTCACAAGCAGTGTTCACAGGCCATGGTGCAGGCAGCGGCGCCGGTGTCAGGAGTAGTGGTGTTGTCGGGGATGCCCAGACTACTGTGTGAGCAAGGCGATTCCGAAGTGTGCTGGAACAGGCCACGGTGCAAGCAGTGGCTCAGTGGCGGCGTCAGATGGAGGTGGCAGTGAGACCAGGGTTGCAGTGCCAAGCGGGGCAGTGTGACTCCATGCAGTGTCAGCAGGTCACGGTGCAGTGAGCGGCGTCATTGATGGCATTGTAGTGGTTTTTCTTGTATTGCAGCACAAAACAAACAGTTCCAAGTGCTGAAGGCAGATGAAACTGAAGTCTTTGGTCTTCCTGAGACTTCCAACAGGAGGCAAGCTCTACTCCAAGCCCTTGAAGAACTCTCTCAAGCAGGATACACAGCAATGTTTACCTTTGCTCTCTTTTAAGGCAGAAGCAGCAACTGTCCAAGCAACACAACACAGCAAAGGGGCAGTATTCTTCCTCCAGCTCCTCAGCTCTTCTCCTTGGCAGAGGTTCCTCTTGATCCAGAAAGATTCTAAATATCTGATGTTTTGGGCCCAATACTTATACTCCTTTTTGCCTTTGAAGTGGACAAACTTCAAAGAAATGTCTCAGTGGTTTGCAAGATTCTTTCTTGTCCAGGCCAGGCCCCAGACACACCCTAGGGGGTTTGAGTCTGCATTGTGTGAGGGCAGTCACAGCCCTTTCAGGTGTGAGTGACCACTCCTCCCTCCACACTAGCTCAGATGGCTAATCAGGATATGCAGGCTACACCTCAGCTCCCTTTGTGTCAGTATCTAGAAGGAATTCACAACAGCCCTGCTGTCAAACTGCCCGAGATTGGAAATTCACAGACAGGCAGAGTCACGGAATGGTTTAAGCAAAAAAATGCCTACTTTCTAAAAGTGACATTTTCAAACTTACAATCTAAAAACCAACTTCACAAACAGATTTAGTTTTAAATTGTGAGGTTAGAGACCACAAACTTGAGATCTCTATCTGCTCTCAAAGGAAATCTTCACTTTAATAGTATTTAAAGACAGCCCCCATGTTAACCTATAAGAGAGATAGGCCTTGCATAGCGAAAACCGAATTTGGCAGTATTTCACTGTTAGGACATGTAAAATACATTAGCACATGCCCAACCTTCTATATACACTTCCCCCTGCCCCTGGGGCTACCTAGGCCTACCTTGGGGTAACTTACATGTAGAAAATGGGAAGGTTTGGGCCTGACAAGTGGGGACACTTGCCAGGTCTAATTGGCAGTTAAAAACTTCACACACAGACATTGCAGTGGCAGGTCTGAGACACGTTCAAAGGGCTACTCATGTGGGTGGGTGCTGCAGGCCCACTAGTAATATTTGATTTACATGCCATGGGCACCTCTATTGCACTTAAACAGGGACTTACTAGTAAATCAAATGCACCAATCATGGATAGACCAATCATCAGTACAATTTACACAGGGAGCACTTGCACTTTAGCACTGATCAGCAGTGGTAAAGTGTGCAGAGACAATAAACCAGCAAAAGTATATACAAAAACAGAGGTCAGAAGGCAAAAAGACAGGGGAGACATGCCAAAAAGCTGCCTGGTCTAACAAGCGGGACCTGTAAAAATGTTGTAACTGACATTTTCACCTAAGTATAACAACCCTTTAACCTTTGCTTTTTTCAGTGGATTTCTGTTTTTTTTTACTGCAAATAAGATATAATTGTCCTACCTAACTATCACGTCATGTTAACCTTTGTTGTTTTCATTGTAGATAGATAGATAGATAGATAGATATTGGAAAAACACATTTTAATGTGGTGTTGAGCATTTTGTTAACATAAATTGAGATTTAATTATCGTAAATGTGTTGTTCTATTTTAGGTGTCAGTTAAAGTTTTATGCTGTTTCAAACACCAAATTGGAGTCTTTGTCACTGTAAAAATGCTTTGTACATCTGGGGCCTGATGTATGATGTGATTTTGCAGTTACATAATGCGAACTTCGCCATTTGTGACTGCAAAATGGTCTTTTCTAATGTACCATCCCTATTTTGTGAACCAGCATACAAATACAGACTTGCAAAATAGGGATTGTGACTCACAATTAGGAAGAAGCGTTCCAAGGGTGCTGCATCCTAATTGTGCATCACAGTACCATATATGATTGTTTTGTGAACGCAATTGTGACACAAAACAATCACAATTACCACCACTATCAAATTGGCAGTAACCCATTTGCAAACAGTAAGGGGTCCCCACAGGATCCCTTCCCCTTTGCGAATGGAAGTGAAAATATTTTTTGGGAGCAGGTTGTAGTCCCATGGACCACTGCCTACTCTTAAAAAAAGGAAAAGAAAACGTTTCATTTTTTTGCTTGAAATGCATTCCATTTTCCCTTAAGGAAAACAGGCTGCATGTTTTACAGCAGTCACAGACATGGTGGTCTGCAGTCCCCAGCAGGCCACCACCCCTGTGAGTGCAGCCATTCACTAAGAGGTCGCAAATTGTGACTTACCTCATGAATATTGATGAGGTAGGTCATTGGCAACCCCATTGGGTATCGCAAACATTGTCATTGACAATGTTGTACATTTGGTTTTGCGACCCGCAAATTGCGACTTGTGAATGAATCACTAAATGGAAGTTGCAAAACATATGGTCATACATCTGGCCCCTGGTCCCTATTTAGGTGGCAAAATTTGTACAGCCACAGTTGGTAATTATAAGGCTCATTCTCTGGTGTTATTATTTTCAATCAATTTTGCTTGAAGCTACATTCTTTGTGAAATCTGCTAATTATGCAAGCTAGGTGGCAAATGTTCATAATTATGTGTTACATCCTACAGCACTAATATTGCATACATTCACTTATCCATGCCATCATTCACTAATTCATCAACTATTTTTTCATGAAAGGCAAACAAAACCTAAACATCCTATTTCCAATCAGTGCCCATTGTTAAGTGCACCTGGAAGATTTCTTTTCAAACTAACAAAAAAAATATGTAATATAATAAAAACAAACATAATGTGCAGCATAAATGTAATAAGGTCCCATATTGTGTTTGGAATCCGGTCACATTTATAAATACCCAGCCTTTTGCTGCTTCGTTAATAATGCCACCAGAACCCCACAATGGCAAAACTAGACAATATTAAACACACCAGTACATTTTCTTACCTTTCTGCAAAAATGTAACCCTTTGTATCCTTGTCTTAGTTAAATACATTTTTATAAATAAATACACAAGAAAAGATGGCACAGTATGGATGAAATTTGGAGACACACACACGTGCACACATACCCACACATTTGTATATATCATAGCAGCAGCAATAACACCTCTGTAGTTATGGTTGAATAAGTAATTTTTATTTCCTTACTATTTGTGGCACTGTTGATTGAATCTGTACAAAACTCCCCAGGAACAAATCCATTCACGTTGGGTCCTTAATGGCAAGCTTGTTGCAAACACATCAAGTGGGAAAAAGCAAAAGTGGGAGTTCCTCATAGTGACCTTTTCTCCACAGGAAGTTTTGCTTCTTCATACAGAAAATAGCTCCATTGTAATTGCAGCAAATCTGTCATGAAATTATAATTATACTCAGGGAAGTTCCTTTTTGGTTTAATGTAAGCCCATTTGAGAAATTATCGTTTAAAGGGTGATGGGGTTCAGCAGAAAACTGTATAGCTATCTGGCTTCCTAAGGATCAGTGGATACCCTTGCATCTTAAAATCAAAAAATACTAAAATCCTGTTGTTTGAGGATGCCTTTTCAGGTTTATCAAAGAAACATTGGATCTGCTGTTCTCAATGGAGCTGGCTGGCGGGCCACAACATGAAAGAAATTGTTGCAGCAGTTATTATAGAACTCAAGGATTCAGTTCCAGTGTTTGGAAAAATATCTTGAAATGGCACGTATGTGGGCAGGGTGAGCACACCCTGACACCTTGCCACATGTTTGGGGGCACTAAGGGAAACACCCTTAGTTTAAAATGTAAAAATATAATTTTCTCTCAGGACTTGCAGATCCAACACTTGAATTTTCCATGGAGAATCTGCAAATTGAAAAATACACGGTAGAAAAGGACAAAGGGTCTGGCTGTATATCAGGCTTTGTGAACAAACCCCATTGCTCATGCTTTGTGCAGCAAATGTTGGTCGCCCATGTTGGGTTGGGTTCAGACCTAGCCTGAACCCAGAGCTTGCTGCTAACAACATGCTTGAATACTTTACGCAATATCGGAGGGTTAGAATGGGTTCCATGGGCTGGGCCCTTTATTAAACACCTCTGCATATTTCTGGAGGCCTGCACATTAGGGGTAGATTGTCTTCAGAGGGTTGGCTTATCAGAGAGGGTTGGACCGAGCATCCTGACCAACTCTTAGCAGATTGGCTGAAGGCCTGAACAGTGGAGGTTGGCTGCCTGTGAAAAGGTCAGGCACAAAGTCTAGCCAATAAAGTCAAGAGTAACTCCTCAAATCAGAAGGGGTTGATAAGATCAAACCCATAAATACTCACCTCAATCTATATTAAAGAATGCAATCACCTAAGTTCATCATGCACTCAGCGCCACAGGCCTCACACTCATAGACCCTGACTTAACATGAAGCAAATATGAATGCTAAGTACTAGAAAAATACATATGGCTTGAATCCAAAAGAAATACATATGTTTTGAATAAAATGTTATCAGTTACAGACATATAAAAACATGTATTAAATGCCACAAACAAAAAGAGGAGATTGATTTAAGACAAATCAATCTTGTCTTCAAGGGTGCTAACCTCTACTATATATGTTGGTAAACATCCATGAAATTTAATATATTGTCACATAAGAATGGTCAGTGTCAGTAGATCATGTCTCAATATTTCATTGATGTTTTTTTTCAGTGAAGTAAAGATATAAATTTCACCTTCTTCAGAACTAAATGAAATATATATCCTCTATAGATTTAAAGCAATAATTTCTCATGACATTCACTGTAATAGGCGCAGATTAGTGAAGTGCTCTTTTCTTATTTGGGAACTTAATTCCAACACTGTTGTAGCTGTACCTTGAAGAGGCATTAAATCACACTAATATATCATAGTCCTTGTTAATGCTTCTAATAGTTGTTGGTAGTCAACACTATAATAGTGTTGGGCTCACTCTTGTCATTACATCTGTACAGCAACCAGGCAGATGCCTGGACCTGAGGATATCCTGTGTGGTGCATTGTTGAAGGCTGTGCGCAGCAGGGGTTGCATGCCTGTGGTGGTATTGGTACAGAGGGCCAGCCCCTGCTCACATCACTGTGACATGCAACCAAAGTTGTGTGCAATAAGGATTGATTGCCTGTGGAAGGGTGGGTGTTGGGCCTTTCTAGAGGCCAGGTCCTGTGTCGGGGTGGGCGGTGAACTCCGCTCTACCAGTGGAGTTTGCAGAGTTTTGCCAGTTCAGGAATACCTCTATCAAGTGCTATGTGGTGGAGTTTACCAGCAACCACCTCTATAAAAAGCATACACTGGGGAAAGGTGTTTCGTATAACATATAGCTATTTGGCAGCTTTGACTCTGCTGGTCTGCACATAGCCTGCTCCTTTTGTCTTCCAGATCACACCTATTATAAATCAAATGCACTGCCACTTTCTCTAATCCACCCTCTGTACTACTGCTCAATTTTTTTGACATTTTATGATGAGGTCCACTACACTTTTGGGCATGGTCTATGTTGGGGAGTTTATTAAGCTAAGATAAAAGTGTTTCCTCTCTACTGATGCTTGTTAATGTGCTGTTTTTGTGAACGCCCCAATGAGTAGTGGCTTACAGTTGTGCTCACTCTGGGGTTCCATGTTTTCTGAGCATGCCTTTGTAGTTAGTGACCCTTGATTTGATTCCTTAGTAGTTCAAACACCATGGTAGCCAGGCTTTGTTCAGGGTTTGGTTTACAATCCCAAGACACTGGTGCATTCCACTTCAAGATAGTGCTGCCTGGTAGATACGCAGCATTTATTCCATTGTTGAATAATTGCAAGACTGTGAGGAAATACATGCCCCAACAGGAAATAGAGAAGCAAAAGTTTGCTTATGAAGGGCCAGTCACAACTAGTATTTTTTTTAATCATAAAATGTGCCCTTAATACTAGTGCTGTATGACAGGTCTGGGTGTTTAATTCACAGTAGATCCTTGGTTCGCAGCTCTGGCTCCCATGGTGGTTTTATTTCCTCTGTCTAGCTCAATACAGTGGCTGATATTGAATGCAAGACCCTGTTGCTGTGGTGCTAGTGGTGTGAGGCTCTGCACCAACATGTGGCTGAAGGAGAGTGGTTTGATAGCTGCATTTCCTTCCTGCCTTTCAGCATGCAGAGCACGGGGAAGGAAACAATCAGTCACGGTTGGAAGCTTCCCTGAAGGTGTAAACTAATATCTAAATAGATATATATACCATTTAGGATTTGGCCTAATACCTGCTGCACCATTATCTGGTGCCAAATCTTTTATATATAGGGTGAATAAGGGGCAGTGTGTTTATCATAGCTTTCTGATTGGACCAGATAAGAAGCATGCAAGTGTCACACATAGTGTGCAGTGTTTAGTTGCTGTGCCATGTTAAGAACGGTGGGCAGAACTCTGTGGAATTACACAGAGTTTTTACATAACTCCGTTGAATTCCACAGAGTAAAACTCTGTGAGTTCTGCCCACGCCTAGTCTTGTGTCCAATTCCGAGGTCTTATTGCTGAAGGATGTGTGCAGTGTGGACTGGCTGCCTCTGAGGGCTGGGTGCAGTGCGGGGAGTATGACAGGAATGATCATTTGGTAATGTAAGTGAACTTTGTTACTTTTAAAAGGATCAGCAAATTCATATTTTAATATAAAGTGAGAACAGTGTGAGAGGGAATGTTTGATCCCAAGGTGCATTAAAGTCACCCCTACTCATATTATAGGAGGGAGGAAGATGAGTCAAGAAACAGTTTGATGTGGATGGATAGGAGGGAACTGCTCATTACAATGACCACACCGTTGAATGGTCAAGGAACTGCTACAACAAGAAGAAAGATTACGCCATACTAGTTGTCCTTGAGAATGGTGTTGTAAGTTAGCTTGCATTAAAGAGAACAGGATGTGCTGTAAAAAAGGAAAGGCTTAACCTTAGAAACTTTTTGTCCATCTGTCTGGGAGTCATCTCCCCCCACTGGCTAGTGGACTCCACAAAACATAGATCCTCACCACCAACTACTTGGAAGATGTCCGGACCTGTGGATGAAAAGAAGTTGAAGAATTCTGCTTTATCTGACCTGTGTTGAGATCTGAACGGCTGACCCACTCCAACTTGTACCCAGAGCTTCCAAAAATAATAAAAAGCTGGGACTTAGAAAATGATTCAGAACTCTAGTGAAACAGGACTACCTACTAATGCAATCCGGGCAAGACACACACTCGACTAGCAAAAACATCAGGTTTATCCCACTCAAAGATTTTTTCTGCTCAAAAGAGACCTCAGCAGACCCTCATGGCTAAGTTGTCCAGCTTTGGCATACCTAGCACAGCTACAGCCTCCCAAGTTTTCCAGATGGAGGGTTTTGAGATCCAAAAATGAGACTAAAGCCTGACCTGGAAACCTTGACTGCCCATAGACAGTTCAGGTATCCTGCCAATGAGAGGAATCTTGTGGGCATAAAGTATGAATGTTCATGCTCTTAGCTTTTCTTGTTCAACCCCAATAGCTTTCACAGGACCTCATCATATATGTATTCAACTTCAAGTGGACTTTTATGAAACAGCCTTCAATATTGCCTGATCGAAGAATTTTTACTAGGTATAAATGTAAAACTTCTGAGCAGGTTGAACCTTTAGATTTAGAGAGCCTACTATTTATCGTGGTCATCCTCAACTTGCTTTTTGTCACGGTTAATGACATCCATAAACTCTATGAACTTTCTTGGAACTTTTAAACTCAAAACTTTGAACGTTCATATCTGTGGCCCCCTGGATGCTTTTTGGTGTCATGTTAATTTTGGTGTGGTCTTTTTATTGCACTGGGTTTAGATTTTTTAACTGTTTTTGGTACTGATAAACTCTCAACATACTTTCTCTAACTATAACTAGGCTTTTCTGTGCCATAGCTACCAACAAGTTGAGTCCAAGTACATTTAGTGAGCTTCATGTTTGACCTGACAAGTGTGTGACCTTATTACTTGGGGAAGCCCAAATCATCTTTAACCACAAACAGTGTCTGTGTCTTAAAGCCATTTTCTGTCTCATACAGCCGACCTCACATACACATAAATACTGCCTTGATAGACCTGTCAGCCTTAGGAGGCCGTTCCCCAAACTTTTTGCCTGCTTGACTCCATCTTGTCTGGATTTTTGGTATGTTGGCCCTAGGACTCTGTGCACTTAACTACTGCTAACCAGTGCTAAAGTGCATGTGCTCACTCCCCTAAACATAGCTTGATTGGCATAAAACTTGTAGGCATATTTAATTTACATGTAAATCCCTTCTAGAATGGTGTACCATATACCTAGGGCCTGTAAATGAAATGCTACCAGTGGGCCTGCAGCACTTATGGTGCCACCCACTTAAGTGACACCTTAAAACTTGTCTAAGGCCTGCCATTGCACCATGAAGGCAGTGTCCCACTGCCATGTCGACTTGGCATTTAAAACCGCTTGCCTAGACTTAAACCCCCCTTTTATCACATGTAAATCATCCCTAAGGTAGGCTGTAAGTAGTACTTAGGGCAGGGTGCTGTGTAATTAAAAGGCGGGACATGTACTTTTTAGCTTTACATGTTCCAGTAGTGAAAAACTACCAAAGTCGTTTTCTCGTTACTGAGAGGCCTACCCCTCCGATTGGTTAACATTGGGGATTACTTATTAAAATGAATACGTTGTAATTCCAAAACCAGAGGTGGTAGATATGTCATGTTTGGTACCTATCAACTTATAATGATAAACCCTCTTTAGTGGTAAAGTCGGATTTATCATCACAACTTTGAAAATGCCACTTTTAAAAAGTTGGCATTTTCCTGCCCTTAGTCCTCTGTGCCTGTAACCTGCCTTAGGTCACATGGCTGGGTGCAACTGACAGTTGGGACTTTTTGAATTCATCCCAGAGAGTCACACAATAATGGGTCTGTATGGGCCATTAACTGACTTGAGGGGGAGCAGAGTTAAGCACAACTCCAGTTGCAAATGAATAGGCTTGGTTCTGCCATTACACAATAGGCTTCACGACCCTACATTGTCAGTGCAGCCAGCAAGGAGCGAGGGCATGGGAAGCAGGAAATTCCTGGAACTTCGGAGAACACTTCTGAAAAATGTCTCCCAACGTCTAGGAACAGGGTACTAGGATATAAAAACAACACTTTCAAACCTGCTCCTCAGTTCACTACTGGACCTGTGGAAGGACTCTCAGAGGACTGCCTGCTGCTGTGACCTGCTGTGCACTCTGTCAGACTGCTATTGTAACTAGAAGGACAGTTTTGCAGCCTGGAGCCTGCTTGGGACCTTCAGAGACCAGTCCTGCTGCAGAGCCCTGCATCACCACCTACACCCAGGACTCCAGAAGCGACTTCAAGGGCTAGTACAGCTGGTCTCCTGTTTTGAGCCACATGCTCCCACCTTCATAAACATGCAACTAGACCCAGCCTAAGTGAGTCTTGCACTCCCAAGAGGCCTCCCTCCACTCCTGGACCCTTGGTTGTGGTGCTAAATGTGCAAAGGTGGCCATTTTCCAAAACGGAGGACTTGCTATTTTGAACCTTAAACTTTAAAAAATCATACATATGGCTCCACTAATCGGATTTTGATGGTTTTGATGTCAAATAATTTATTAGAATTTTCTCTTTTTTCCTACATTGGTTTGGAATTTGTATTGTGTTGTGTTACCACTGTGTTGCTCTTTGTGTACTCCATAAATACTTAACACATTGCATCTAAGTTTAGCTTGACTGCTGTATGTGCCCAACTACCCAGAATCAAGCACAGGTTAATTTAATCTGTTTTTTGTGGTTCACCCTGCAAGGAATTGAGGCTGTTGCTTGACCAGGGTTCACACCCCAGTCAACCAACAACCAAATTTCTCACACTTCTCCTAGTATAGACATGTAGGCTGCCCTTGCAATCAAAAGGCTTTTCATGGAGCATGACAAGGGTCTACATGTTAATCTTTTTATGCCTTATTGATATAGATATACTTCATGAACAGTTCACTCAAGGACACCCTTATAAAATAGATATTCCAATGATTTAAGCACAAGCTTGTGCCACAGCAACAAATCGGAAACTGATTTCATTTTTTTCTTAGCCTTAGAAGAAATTGAATATGCTTGTAGGTCCTTTCTAGAGCACAGACACAGACACATATGTGCCTCAGCAAGAAGCCAGCCCCTGTTTTAATTTTTTATAGACTAAAATAACTTCAAACAGCATCTGTCTTCTTCCTAGGGCACAGACTCTCCTATCTCAGCACATCCTTTATTGGGGCAGATATATCGATGACATCTTAGTCTTTTGGTCAGGAAATGCATCGTCTCTTTTAGCTTTCATAGAGCACCTTAACAACAACACCTTTAACATCAGCTTTACGCATGAGGCCAGCCAATCTACCATCAATTTTCTGGACCTCACTATCTATATTGAACATGGAAAAATGTGCACTAAACTTTTTAGGAAGCCTACGGCATGTAATTCTATCCTGCACGCCACCAGCTCACATCCTAAGCCCCAAATCAATGCCATCCCATATGGGGAAAGTACAAGGATTCGCCGTAACTGTAGTGAGGAAAGGGTTTTCCATGAAGAATTACATAACATGGAACTAAGGTTCAGACACAGGGGTTACCATCCACAGGCCCTTAACAAAGCCTGTAACAAGATCATGAAAATTAAACGCCCAACCTTACTCACTAATACTAAGAAGAACAACCCACGAGAACATATCTCCCTTGTTTTTCAACAGAGTGCATTGAGTTCTCAAATTCATAAAACTATACAAAAGCATTGGTCCGTGTTATTGACAGATGAGATACTTAAGAATGGCCTGACTGATAAACCTAGTATTGTATACAAGAGGGGTACCCGCCTTCGTGACCAACTGTGCCACAGTTTTCTGCCCCCTGAGAATACGGACACCTGGCTCCCTAAACCACCACCAGGCACGTACAGGTGTGGACATTGCAATATTTGTGAGTACATCAAAGACAAGACAGTGAGATTCCAGTATAATACTCTGATCACACACGAACTAAAACATTTCATCAATTGCAATACGAGCTATGTTGTTTACTGTATTGTGTGTACATGTGGGTTAATCTATGTCGGAAGTACCATCAGACCATTGAAAGAACGGATTCAGGAACATCTTAGAGCCATACGTTCTTCTAATGTTAATTATCCTTTTGCGGTTCATTTCAATGAGACACATGGACAAAGGGAAATTTTAGACATTCACATACATGGGATCGATTCTCTTAGAAAGCCACCTCGAGGAGGTAACCGCATGTTGGCCCTAAGACGCTTAGAGAGCAGGTGGATAATCAAGCTACGAGCGGTTGAACAGGGCTTGAACATACATAAGGACCTCCATGTGTTTCTCTAAGCACACATCTGTATGTAAATCGTACTATATTATATGCAATTTATATAAATATAAATTTATCATTTGTATTTATATAATCTATAATAATATAAGATCATGGTATCTTTACAACATAAGTAAATTAATATGGGTGTTTGTTTCTTTTTCTTTTTCGTATATAACAATTATGTTTTTATTAAAAACGTTTTGGAAATACCACATCATCATATTAGTATATGGAAGCATATCCTTTAAGATGTTTCCTTATTTCTCATGTGATATTGAGTACATATCCATGCATATATATGCCTGTGTAGAACATGTCAATATGTTGATTATGGTGGGTTATGGTTGGTAACTTTTTATTGTATAATTTTCATATAGATTATATGCATCACTGCTATATTTGACGTTACTTTGTATTTACTTTTTCTTATGTATACATGATTGTCTGTATCATGATACCAGAGGAACTTTGTCAATTCGGTTTACTATATTTTTTTGCCTCTATAACCTTGTTCCACCCATATAAATCATAACATGTTCTTATCTACTCTCCTAGTAAGCATTTTTATGTCTCTTAACAACACGTTCCCCCTGTACTTCGTACTGTCAATGCAAAAGTTTGTCAATTTCTGGGGCTTGTTGATTCACTTTGTTTCTGTTTCACTCTTTCACTTTCTGTGTGGACTGAATGCAGCCCTGCACTTCCGATTGCCACGGATACTCTCCAACATGGCGCCCAACTCGAACAGCTAACAGGAACTCCCTTTCATTTTTATCCCCCCAGTCTTTCTTTTATGTCTAGAGTCCACGCTTATTACCGAGGACGGCTTAGCGGCTTCACTTCATATGGTAAAACGGCAGCGGTATCAGACGCTGCAGTGGCAAGCACATACGCCTTTGTTATTTGCTTCCCGAACTCTACGGTTAGAAACAGGTAGGGGATTAATGTTTAATGTTCGTGTGCCGGTTTCCTAAACTTATTTGAATATCGCCGTATTGGCTACAGGATAACGGGCTATTTGCCCTTGGAGTCGTTTATTAACATGGTTTGGCATTCTTGACTGCTTCTTCATGGACGTATGTTGTTTTTGGGGGGGTATAAAGGAACGGCGTATTTCAAAAGAGAAAGACGGTGAGGCCTTTCTCTCTTTATTTATAGATTTAGTAGCGTAGTTTCTTACCAACGAGAGACTACTTAGTTATTAAGACATGCAGGGCGCCACCCCCAGATCTTATGTTGTATCTTGGCGGCAGTCTGTGTAACTGGTTTGCCTCAAATAGACTTTGTAGCCGGGGCTTTGGAAGGGACTTGCCTTCGCTGCAGTTTTGGTGGATGCTTAGGTGGATAGTGCAATATGCAATGGGAATGTCTTTTGTTTTTTAATACGAAGTGGTTTTTTAGTCTACTACATCGGGTTTCTTTGTTGTGCAGGATTAATATACACTTTATTCAGCATAGCTCTTACTTTTTGCCGTTCCGTTCTATTTCCACAGACAGGGTCTATTTAGACTTTTTCGTTTGTTTGCATGTCCCGTACTGGGGGGCATGCATTTTGGATTTTGAAGTCACCACGCATAAGAAAAACCCGGTATTGATTTGGAAGGAACACAGTTACAGTACTTTGGATCCTTTTACTTTTGGTAGGTCCTTCATTTGTGGTAGGTCCTCTAACCTTCAAGTTTCTTACCTCTCCGCTCTAAATATTTTAATTTTGCTAAAAATATTTCAATTTTTGCCAATTTCATATTAGTACTATTGAGGTTAACTCTCGGTTAAACACTGTGTTTTCCAACTTTTTATCTTGCCTAGTCAGGTCTATTTCATCGTGTGGATATCTAACTGAACACCATCAGCCATTCTTTACCTAAAAAATATATCTAGAGGTAAATTAAGAGTAAAACGGACTTTGTTTGACAGTATCCTATATTATACATAGAACTCGTTGTCTACTTCCTTTTTCTTTTTCTTTTTTTCGCCTCCTTTTGTGTCTCCCACTCTTCCTATGATAAATTAATTTCTCTTCAGACACTTCTGTAGTGTTATTAAAACAATGGGTTCACGGAGGGTGATCATCTATCCCCCTTTTTTGCAATTTCTTTCAAATGCATGCAAAATAATAGTCCACAGGGTTTTCTCTATTTATCATTATTTCTTCACATTGGTGACATAATCACTCTGTGTTTTTACGTGCATGATTTGCACGGTTCAAAATTTAGCTACCAGAGGGTAGTGCCAATAATTGTAAATAGTTCCTCTTTGTTTCTGTCTGCAGCCTTGAAAAAGTCCGAGAGGACGAAACACGTGTTGGCTGTTTTGTTGCTCATCTATGCCTGTTCATTCTGAGGAGTCAGTTTGTTATTATAACCTGCTATATACTTTCTCATATGTGGATTCAAACAATTTTGAACTATGATTCAACGACCAATTACTGAGGATTAAACTTTTTCCACACTAAGTCACCCGACTTTTGGACTCTCTTTGTTTGGAGTGCCCCGGTTTGCTCTTTTCTTATATTTTGTAACCTACAGCGCTCGACAGAGGTGGTTGTCGCTATCCACCTCTGTGTGTGTGCACCTTGGAACCCTCGGTGGTTGGGTTTCTCTGCACCAGGCTGGCACCCGCCACAGGACTTACTGACGACATACTATTGTGTTTGTTGTTTTTTGTTTCTTGGTTTCAGATGTGCGTCGCTAAGCATCAACCACCTTGTTCCAGTATTGTAGTTGCTCTGTAATTTGATGCTGTTTGCACTCTGTCACTTCCCTAACTCGATTCTTAACATTTGGTAATACTTTCCTTTTGTGTTTAACAACTCTGTATTAATGTGTACATTATTTTGTTTTTACTTTTCCTAATATCTGAACAATTGGTAGAAAAATGGCAAAATTTGATGATAATAGGGATACCCTGTTTCAAGAACTATTTCAGTCGAGTGCCCAAACCAGTGTTTCTAGCACTTCCAATCCCACACATGAGGGCCTTAGAATTAAGTTCATTAAGCTCGAACGTCTAAAAAAACAAGAACTCTCACGTTGGTGGGATTATACGATTTTACAAAAATATCTGGAAAATGAACAAATACCTAGGGGGTTGAGGGTCATTCTATTTCCTTCTTTTGATGATCTCAGCCCCAACCTACTCAAGGAGTGGGAACAACTTTTGATCACATCATCGTATGGTATGATGGACATACTTATTCGGGACGCTAAGGACAAGCGGGATAAACTTATGCAGGAGATCACATTGCTAGAAAAAGAGATTGATGACATTGACTGTACTGACAATAAAGCGAAAAACTATAATATACTAAAGGATGTCCTACATAAACATCAACTGTACATAAAAGATAAGAAACTACGTAAACTCAAGAGAGATGACAATGACTATAAAAACGGAAGGGTGTTCACGTTTGCTCGCAAATATGACAATCTTAGAACAGATAGTAATAAGACATCCCCCAATATCAAGAAAAATCTCCCTTCGACTAATCTCACTACTAGTGATACAGACATATCTAGCATTTCTAGTGGGACTAGTGAGGATTCAAGGGACCAAACTCTTCCATCTACCTCCACACATAGGTCACCTTTTTTACTAGAGCTAGAGAGGTTCCGGAGAGGCCAAAAACAACCCCAAAGGAGAGAAGAAAACACCTTAAGACCATCAGACGGGGGAAGCGCAGGCACAAATACAAACAAACGAGTGGATGGCGTGGCAACACGTTCGACGACTCGAAATCTTCAACAATGACGGGCACCCATGTCTCTACGGCAGATACCCCGGACACTATTGCAATTGTAAATATCTCATCTATAACTTTGAATCCTGACCAAAGTAACATTCTGAAGAAAGGTCTGGGATTTGTACCTACTTCACTTCCTGATTTTACACAACTACATGTCAGTTTGTTTAAATTCATGCGTAGGTGTAAACTCTATAAATACTTCTATGATGTTAACACCTCTGCTCGATCCACTAATGCCCTTGTCCATACTCCTAGCACCATGACCATCAAAGATGTTAAGGACATACAAACCTTGCTATCAATTGAGCATCAAGAGGGCCCCATGCCATCACTTGTAGAGATCATCAATGAATTGAATATAGAGTCTGGCACTAGGGCCACTAGTGGTCTAAAAACAACCTCTAAGTTCACGCCCATTATACCGAGGGACTACGCTATTGACTCTTTTTGCCACAGGGTTACCAATGATTTCTATCACATGGAGGAACAGTATGTTCTAGGACACAAGTCCATCCCTGCATATAATATCACATTAGCTGAAAAGCAAGCGCTAATATCACTGGGATCTTGCAAGGATATAGTCATTAAAGAGGCGGACAAGGGTGGGAACATCGTGATCATGGACAGGACTGATTATGTTTCGGAACTGGATCGCCAACTTTCTGACAGTACTGCATACCTCAAACTCACATCTAACCCCATGCTGGGGGTTAATAGAACCATTATGCAAAAACTACAAGGTTATCTTAACCTTGACTTAATATCTGATATGGAGTTCAAATATCTATATAACAACGCGCCTACTTCACCTTGTATCTATATTCTGCCAAAAATACACAAGAGTGGCAATTTTCCACCAGGCCGACCCATCATCTCTGGCATTGGCTCCCCTACGGAGAAACTATCGGAATACATAGACATTTTCCTACAGCCGTTTGTCCATAACCTACCCTCTTACATCAGGGACACTAAGGATGTATTGTGTAAAATGGCTGACTATGAATGGACAGAGGGCCATTATTTAGTCACTTTGGATGTGACCTCGCTTTACACGAGCATCCCGAGAGTAGAGGGCCTTACTGCCATCCAGCACTACCTGGATACTAGGGATGCCTCTTTACTAGATCACACAAACATGCTTATTGACTTGATAAGTCTGGTCCTGGATAATAACATCTTCCTACACAATGGAGACTGGTTTCGCCAAATACGAGGAGTGGCTATGGGAGCTAAATTCTCCCCATCATATGCTAATCTATATATGGGGTATATGGAAAAAACACATGTTTGGCGTTCATGCCCTCCACTCCTATCTCAGCACATCCTTTATTGGGGCAGATATATCGATGACATCTTAGTCTTTTGGTCAGGAAATGCATCGTCTCTTTTAGCTTTCATAGAGCACCTTAACAACAACACCTTTAACATCAGCTTTACGCATGAGGCCAGCCAATCTACCATCAATTTTCTGGACCTCACTATCTATATTGAACATGGAAAAATGTGCACTAAACTTTTTAGGAAGCCTACGGCATGTAATTCTATCCTGCACGCCACCAGCTCACATCCTAAGCCCCAAATCAATGCCATCCCATATGGGGAAAGTACAAGGATTCGCCGTAACTGTAGTGAGGAAAGGGTTTTCCATGAAGAATTACATAACATGGAACTAAGGTTCAGACACAGGGGTTACCATCCACAGGCCCTTAACAAAGCCTGTAACAAGATCATGAAAATTAAACGCCCAACCTTACTCACTAATACTAAGAAGAACAACCCACGAGAACATATCTCCCTTGTTTTTCAACAGAGTGCATTGAGTTCTCAAATTCATAAAACTATACAAAAGCATTGGTCCGTGTTATTGACAGATGAGATACTTAAGAATGGCCTGACTGATAAACCTAGTATTGTATACAAGAGGGGTACCCGCCTTCGTGACCAACTGTGCCACAGTTTTCTGCCCCCTGAGAATACGGACACCTGGCTCCCTAAACCACCACCAGGCACGTACAGGTGTGGACATTGCAATATTTGTGAGTACATCAAAGACAAGACAGTGAGATTCCAGTATAATACTCTGATCACACACGAACTAAAACATTTCATCAATTGCAATACGAGCTATGTTGTTTACTGTATTGTGTGCACATGTGGGTTAATCTATGTCGGAAGTACCATCAGACCATTGAAAGAACGGATTCAGGAACATCTTAGAGCCATACGTTCTTCTAATGTTAATTATCCTTTTGCGGTTCATTTCAATGAGACACATGGACAAAGGGAAATTTTAGACATTCACATACATGGGATCGATTCTCTTAGAAAGCCACCTCGAGGAGGTAACCGCATGTTGGCCCTAAGACGCTTAGAGAGCAGGTGGATAATCAAGCTACGAGCGGTTGAACAGGGCTTGAACATACATAAGGACCTCCATGTGTTTCTCTAAGCACACATCTGTATGTAAATCGTACTATATTATATGCAATTTATATAAATATAAATTTATCATTTGTATTTATATAATCTATAATAATATAAGATCATGGTATCTTTACAACATAAGTAAATTAATATGGGTGTTTGTTTCTTTTTCTTTTTCGTATATAACAATTATGTTTTTATTAAAAACGTTTTGGAAATACCACATCATCATATTAGTATATGGAAGCATATCCTTTAAGATGTTTCCTTATTTCTCATGTGATATTGAGTACATATCCATGCATATATATGCCTGTGTAGAACATGTCAATATGTTGATTATGGTGGGTTATGGTTGGTAACTTTTTATTGTATAATTTTCATATAGATTATATGCATCACTGCTATATTTGACGTTACTTTGTATTTATTTTTTCTTATGTATACATGATTGTCTGTATCATGATACCAGAGGAACTTTGTCAATTCGGTTTACTATATTTTTTTGCCTCTATAACCTTGTTCCACCCATATAAATCATAACATGTTCTTATCTACTCTCCTAGTAAGCATTTTTATGTCTCTTAACAACACGTTCCCCCTGTACTTCGTACTGTCAATGCAAAAGTTTGTCAATTTCTGGGGCTTGTTGATTCACTTTGTTTCTGTTTCACTCTTTCACTTTCTGTGTGGACTGAATGCAGCCCTGCACTTCCGATTGCCACGGATACTCTTCAACATGGCGCCCAACTCGAACAGCTAACAGGAACTCCCTTTCATTTTTATCCCCCCAGTCTTTCTTTTATGTCTAGAGTGCACGCTTATTACCGAGGACGGCTTAGCGGCTTCACTTCATATGGTAAAACGGCAGCGGTATCAGACGCTGCAGTGGCAAGCACATACGCCTTTGTTATTTGCTTCCCGAACTCTACGGTTAGAAACAGGTAGGGGATTAATGTTTAATGTTCGTGTGCCGGTTTCCTAAACTTATTTGAATATCGCCGTATTGGCTACAGGATAACGGGCTATTTGCCCTTGGAGTCGTTTATTAACATGGTTTGGCATTCTTGACTGCTTCTTCATGGACGTATGTTGTTTTTGGGGGGGTATAAAGGAACGGCGTATTTCAAAAGAGAAAGACGGTGAGGCCTTTCTCTCTTTATTTATAGATTTAGTAGCGTAGTTTCTTACCAACGAGAGACTACTTAGTTATTAAGACATGCAGGGCGCCACCCCCAGATCTTATGTTGTATCTTGGCGGCAGTCTGTGTAACTGGTTTGCCTCAAATAGACTTTGTAGCCGGGGCTTTGGAAGGGACTTGCCTTCGCTGCAGTTTTGGTGGATGCTTAGGTGGATAGTGCAATATGCAATGGGAATGTCTTTTGTTTTTTAATACGAAGTGGTTTTTTAGTCTACTACATCGGGTTTCTTTGTTGTGCAGGATTAATATACACTTTATTCAGCATAGCTCTTACTTTTTGCCGTTCCGTTCTATTTCCACAGACAGGGTCTATTTAGACTTTTTCGTTTGTTTGCATGTCCCGTACTGGGGGGCATGCATTTTGGATTTTGAAGTCACCACGCATAAGAAACACCCGGTATTGATTTGGAAGGAACACAGTTACAGTACTTTGGATCCTTTTACTTTTGGTAGGTCCTTCATTTGTGGTAGGTCCTCTAACCTTCAAGTTTCTTACCTCTCCGCTCTAAATATTTTAATTTTGCTAAAAATATTTCAATTTTTGCCAATTTCATATTAGTACTATTGAGGTTAACTCTCGGTTAAACACTGTGTTTTCCAACTTTTTATCTTGCCTAGTCAGGTCTATTTCATCGTGTGGATATCTAACTGAACACCATCAGCCATTCTTTACCTAAAAAATATATCTAGAGGTAAATTAAGAGTAAAACGGACTTTGTTTGACAGTATCCTATATTATACATAGAACTCGTTGTCTACTTCCTTTTTCTTTTTCTTTTTTTCGCCTCCTTTTGTGTCTCCCACTCTTCCTATGATAAATTAATTTCTCTTCAGACACTTCTGTAGTGTTATTAAAACAATGGGTTCACGGAGGGTGATCATCTATCCCCCTTTTTTGCAATTTCTTTCAAATGCATGCAAAATAATAGTCCACAGGGTTTTCTCTATTTATCATTATTTCTTCACATTGGTGACATAATCACTCTGTGTTTTTACGTGCATGATTTGCACGGTTCAAAATTTAGCTACCAGAGGGTAGTGCCAATAATTGTAAATAGTTCCTCTTTGTTTCTGTCTGCAGCCTTGAAAAAGTCCGAGAGGACGAAACACATGTTGGCTGTTTTGTTGCTCATCTATGCCTGTTCATTCTGAGGAGTCAGTTTGTTATTGTAACCTGCTATATACTTTCTCATATGTGGATTCAAACAATTTTGAACTATGATTCAACGACCAATTACTGAGGATTAAACTTTTTCCACACTAAGTCACCCGACTTTTGGACTCTCTTTGTTTGGAGTGCCCCGGTTTGCTCTTTTCTTAGACTCTCAAGTTTGTACCCCAGCAACAAGGCAGATACTGTATGGAATTTGTGTTCGCCTACAACTGTTCCAGTGTCTTAATTTTTTTCTTGGGGCACAGACTCACAAAAGATTTTTCTTGAAAAAATCTAAAAACGATATAGCTTCTTTCAGTTGTTCAGACTCAAAATGATGTGCCCTGTCAAGAAGCTAGATGATATTTAATGGTTTTCTTAAACTGAAATAAAATTCAGACACCACCTTGCTCAGAGCAGAGACACAGGCACATAGTTAAGAAACAATTCAAACAGCTTCTGGTTTCTTGTTAAGAAACAGTGACTAAGCTAATTCCAAAAAGTGTGAGGAAAGAAGCTTTGTGTTAGTGCCTTAGCTTTTTTGGCTTAAGAGAATAGGCATTGTTTTACTTTTCTGCTTCAGAACTCCTTGCAATAAGTGAGGGAAACAGGTGTGAAATCCAGGCTCAGCTCCTCTGTAGGGAGGAGGAGCGTAGCCCCCATGCCAGCAGCAACCGCTGCAAGTCCTTTTACATGGAAAGGATAATAAACTCTGTTTATTATCCTTTCCATGTAAAAGGGGCGGGCATGGGGGGTGAGGAGCTGAGGGGAGTGCATTGTGCACTTCCCTCAGAGCGCATGTGTGTTTGGCTGGCCGTCTCGGGCGGCCAAACACACATGCACACAGGGATCTCTCCAGCCTAGCAACATGGTTGCTGGGCTAGTGAGAGCCTGCACAGGCTCCCAGTCTGCCTGGGAGCACCCTGACTGGGCGCTCCTTGCCAATCCTGACGCTGCACTGAGCAGCATCAGGATTGGCTCATGCCTACAGCAGGGATAGGAAAGGAGCGCGGTGCGGGAGCAACGCAGGTTTTTATTTTTGTATAATTATTTTTTCTGTTGCGCCCTGTGGGGTCCCTGCAGGCCACCCCACCCAGCTCCAGCCAATCGAGCCACTCCTGGTGAAACCCAAAAGATATGGCAAAAAGTTATAAATTGCTGACTAGTAGGCAACATTTACATTTCAGCAAGGTGACTTTTTAGTAGCTTGTTCAAGTATTTCCAAAACAAACTAATTGTTGAGAGAAAGAATTAGTGACTATAAGTCGAAGAAATAGTTAACAATGTTTCCACCTGTAAGGTTTTGCACAAAAGCCTGTTCTACTTAAAAAAAATGCTTAATTATGTTCCTTATAATCAATTCGGTCAGAGACATGCAGAGTGCCTGTAGTTTGTTTAAAAGCCCATGAAACCCAGACCCTATGGTCAAACTGTTATTTGCAATATATCTGTATTGCATGATAAACATGAGCTAATTGATAATGAACTCTCTAAAGAATATAAATTAGGTGTGAATAAAAGCTATGTGATTCTGAAATGTCTCCATTAGTCTAAGGTTATGTATGTGGCATCATTTGGAACATATGAATTTTGGTATACCCTGAGGACGTTTTTTGTAGACGTGGGGACACTGACATGCAATAACAAGCAAAAATCCTATGGGTGACAGCAAATATCAAATTCTCCAACATTCCCGCACTTCTCCCAATTACAGCAGAATTCTACCAGTGTGGTTGGGCCTAGACAGAAAAGCCCAAGAACAAAACAGTGGAAAGCACAAGAAACAATCTTGGAAATAGTGTGGTTTCTGAGTTGTCTGTAGCTGAAGCCTAGGTTTGTCTGCACCTACAAAAACCTACCAGCTCGAGACAGTTTTAAGAACCACACACCGTGTGAAATAGCGGATAGGATGATGAGTGGAAGTCACCGCATTTTCTTGCCTACAATGCACTGCAAAAGTCAACATTTTGGTTTAAGAAACAACACTCCCCCAAATTTCTTTGATAAAAATATCACACTTTAACTGATAAAAAAGAGTACCTCACTTATTTGGTGGTGTAACACTCGTTTGAACACCTGGGGGCTCCCCAAAATCATGGGAACCCCATTTATGTCTGGTAGCCCCACAATCAGGAGGAATATAGATAGGGGTATAGCCTTGTCAATGACTTTTCCCTGCCCGAGGGAGACTCAAGAGTTTTATCATGTTTTGGGAAAACATGCTGAAACGTGAAAAATAGCATGTTCAATTGGCCAACAAATAAGGGCAAGCGAGCTCTTCTTTATTCAAATAGATACCTTTAACTGTAAAGAATTAGAAAATATATGCTTTATGTACTTTACATTACTGTCATCACAAGAACTGTGAGTCATTAATGGTGATTCAGCCATCTAATTGTGCTAAAGTTACATAAATGTGTGTGCTGACTATATTCTCTAAGCAAAAACATATTTGGTATTGCTGACGCCAGACATTGAGGGCAACATTCTTTTCATTAGCATTCTGGCATGTAAGTTTGTTCATTCCAGAAATGCAGCAAAATATTAAGCATATTTGTAAAGAAATTAAAATGTCTCCACATTTTTCATTTTATCTTCAGTATGTTCTTCAATGTAATATTGATATAGGACTTGAAACGACACACAGTCGTATATGTGTTTAAAAAAGAACATACAGCTGGCACAGGTGCACAGAAAGACCAAAGCGGTACATGTGTTTTAACAAGCAAATGCCATTTTTGTTTAAAACGCTTTGACACACTTGCATACACCCTAACTTTGAAAATGTTAAGAGCTTTTCTTTTTAAAGAGAGCAACATTAAATATCTCTACATAAGTAATATAAGGACCTCTTGAGGCCAGGCTTACGCTTAAAATACGGTCTGATTTGGTGAAAACTTGAATGTAACACCTACCTTCTTTTAGTAACCCTCATTCTGGCTTAAAGATGGAAAAAAACATCAAAGCTTGTTAGGCTGGACCAACATGGCGGAAGGAGCCAGGTTGCGGAGCAGTTAGTTCGGAGCTCTGGGTACTACCTCTCTCCCCCTGTGACTGTGGTGCATTTTCTCGGTTTTTAAATGCACAAGTAAGGGTGAGCTCTCCCCCTGTTTCTTCCTTCGTGGTGCTTCACAGAGTGGGTGCAGAGAGATGAAGTGCACCTGCATGGGCGTGGGAGACACTAAATTTCTGAGGGGGACAGGGACAATATTGTGGACTTTCCAGTGACCCTATACAAATCGCCCGTTGTGTGAGAACCATGGTCCATATGTACGAACACATTTCCCCATTGACACAGAATGGGAAAAACCCTTTGCTACATCTGGCCCCATATGCCTTGTTAAACTAATACAATTGCATAGTTTTGAAGTGAACTATTGAGAATGGCAGTCAAGTAGCCACAGTTTGCAAATATGCTTTCTTGTTATTTACATTCAAAAAGTGCGGGCTGTGGATGTCCTGTAGTGCCTTTGTGTGGAGAGTACTGGAATGGATCACCAATTACAGGCCAAACCTGTTAGAAACAGACTGGCCACCCTACCCAGGGCCCCCAAACCAGGGCACGTTGCCCCACACCATCAGTGCTTAGCCCAGGACGAGACTCTTTCACACCCTGAGCATCACACCTTTGGCATAGCACTACAAGGGGGTGGGGAGTGGATTCTTTCTCTGTGGAGTCCCTTCCCTGGTCCTCACAGTCATGTCCAGCGGGGTCTATTCTTTACAGAGCTACATGATTGTGAGGCCCTAGGCATCTGTGTGCCACACTAAAGCTGTGAGGCCCAGGGCAGGGGACATCACAGTCATAGGGCCCATGCATAACTCCAGCCTTAGGATCTCGCATAGAGTAGAGTCATGCATAGAGAAAACTGGGGTATTAACAAGGAGTAATCATTTTACTTCTGTCTCTGCCTCAAGAGAGAAGGAAATGGTAATGCATTCTGCGGTTGCAGAATATCAGCTGACTGCTGCAAAAGGCAATGATAACAAGCAGTTCCACTGGAATTATGCAATTGTACAGCTGCTGTGATTTTCCCTTGATTATAGATTTGCTGCATTTGCCACATAATCCATCATCTGCAGCACACTCTGCAGATTTTAACAAAAAAAAACATTTTCTAGCTGAAATGGTTCAAATGTTACCAAAACTGCAGCAACACGTGTTCCTGTACGGTGGAAGGCCCTTTGCAAAGCTGGACTAGTCACGTTTCTGCTGCTCATTGCTATGTTTGTGTGTTAAATTGGTACTAAAGAAGTGCAACTAATAATCAGACAGTATTGCCAAGTTTAATAAGTATGAAAGAATGAAGCAATAGATTTAGAAATGTAACACATTATGCTGCATATTTTGCCTTTTCTTGCCACATAATTTGATCAACCCTGCCATATAAATTGTCCCTCTCCTGCCGCATAATTCCAGTGGCCTTAAGTATAGTTGAGGATTACAAATGAGTTTTTGGGAGAGATATAAACTATGTGGCAAAGGTTGTGGGCTCCTAGTTGTCCGCTGGGACCTTTGGGTCATAGTTCTCTTACTATGGCTTTGCTGAAGGTCTCAAGACTATAGAACAAAGGTGCAAAACAGAATGTTACAACATAAGTGTTATCCAGTATGTGTGAACTGCCTGGCTGCTGAGTTATGGGAGCAAAAAGGCACGGCCTGTGTGTTTGATGTGAACGTGCTCCCCCACTGCGCACACACCGGGTTCATGAGAACTAACCTACTTCCAATGAAGGCAACTTCAGGCCATGGTTGAATGTTTGGATACTACAGACTCCATACAGTCTCTCTTGGTGAAAGGCACTCCGGTGACATGACCAATATTTCTTTCCCCATCTGCTCACCTCCTAGCTCTTGTCAAGCCCTTTTAGATCCCAAAACATGGCACAAACAAAAGATAGACATATGCCAGCTTTTACAGACAAAACTCAATTTTGCACTGTTTGATGGCAAGCAAGACATGAGGAGTGCAGAAGTTGTCAGTGGAGCCATTGACATATACTGAATTAACCAGACCATGCCAGATAATGGATCTCAGTCTCCAGAAAGATTTCCGCTGGTGCAAGAGCAGCAGCGCAGAAGACCATTTGCAGAGAGGACAGAGAGAAAAGACCAGTGTGGTCTAGGTCTGGGTCAGGATTCAGGGACACCCCCACAATTCTATTGTTTAATTGATGCATTAAACAAATCTGAATGCATTTCTCAGTATCTGAAAATGGAGGTTGAAACTCAGTTATTTAAAGAACTCTACATCACAATGCATTATCTCTCCTCTACCTGGCTTCTTCTCCTCTCCTCTTACTCGTTGACTTTATGCTTGCCTTTGACTTTGTACAGCACTCCACTGCGTTTTACCTAAGGTTGCATTATAGATTCACCATACACATATATACATCCCTGACAGATTCAAGTGGAGAATTTGCTAGGTAGATCCTTCAGTTCAGGGAAACGAGCGCTCTCTGTTATGGACTTACAAAATTCCTACTCCCCTGGTATCCTGAAGTGTGCTTTGAACTGGATGAATGTTTTACTTATGGGGAGCAGGGCGTGTGCATCTGTTTTGCACACAGTTGGGGGGGGGTTCACTGGTAGATGGTTACAGTCTCAGAATAAGGCCACAGAGATGGGTGTTGTTAAAATGCCCCTGGCCAGGAACAATAGGTAATGGGGGAGGGAGAAGATGCGTCTGAAGACCAATGACAAAGAACAGGGAGTGGAGAGTGCCACTGTCAGCACAGTTGTCCCCCCATGTATTAGTACCAAAGCACTCACCCCCAGCAGCCCTCCTTATGATCTGAAACATCAACTGCACAGTAGAGCCACAATGCTGCCTCCCCACCGATCTGATAAACAGTGATATGTGTGTCTGTGTGAGCAGGTGGTGCCACACATAGCTTTTTAAGGTATTTTCCGTTTTCATTGTGCACAGTGCATCACCCAGATTTCCTGTATTACACACAAAAGTGAAGCTCGCAAAGTAAATTCCCATATCCTTTAACTATCTTACAATACATCTGCCCCAAGTGGGTCATGACGGGCACGGGTCACTGCAGAGAGAGCCCCTCACCACAAGAGCGGGTGTGGGTGTATAAGGGATACCACGGAATGCATTAAATACTGAATCATCTGTCATGCTGGCAAGCTTTAGCCAGTGGTCTGTTTACGTGAATGCACGTCAGAAAAAAACAAAGGGAAGAGAGGGTGAGACGTAAGAAAGGGCCAGTCAGAATGCACACAAAGGCTTCCTGTTAATACACCGTTCCATAGCCAAATATGCTATATGAGAGAAACTAATAAAGGCATTTAAATAACTGAACTCAGAATACCAAACATCCATGATGCAAGATTCATTGCAGCAAATGTTCAGGCAGCACCGCGGCTGTGCTTCAAGTGGCAAGATCCCTGCTCACGAAGACACTCTGATCCTGAACGCCAAAGAAGTGTAGCCTGAGGGACAGCTCTGCTACCTCAGGCCCAAACCTGTAAATTCCATTCACTCCTTGATTGGTCGATCTGGTGTTTGAACCCGTCTGTGTAGCAGAAGGAAGCTACAGATGTTGAAGCCCAACAGGTGAAGAAATATGAGGGTCTGGAGGGATAGAACTACAAGAGCTTGAAGAGAGACATGGAAGCATTTGGCTCAAGCCAGAAGGATAGACAGACATGCGTGAATTGGAATTTGTGACCTGGAATTTGTGACCTGCAGATTATCGTGCAAGCCTGTGATCCTCAGCAAATACTGTATTTCATTTCCCAAAACTCCTTACCTTACTTCTATAATTCTTCCTCCTGCCTTCAGTGTTAGGTCTTCAAGGTGGCAGGTAGGGTAGAGCTGAGGAGGGATGGGATGCCTACAGCAATCAACAAAGGGCCACTCTGCCTTTGTCCTTAAAAGTGCAGTCTGGAGGCAGCTGTGCTGGCGAGGTGAGAAAGTATTCCTGAAGGGTTGCAGCACAATAAAAGGACAGAGGGTGAGTGGCCTTTGTGACCTTTATGCTGTGACTATCAAATTGGTCACAGGTAACTGGAGGCAGGTCACAGGTCAAGGGCAGGGCCAGTATGCTTTCATGCGTTAATGGTGCTGCAAATCACAGAAGAGAGGGCGAAATTATTTTGTCCCCTTCCCCCCACCCTTGTCCCATGTGTCCCCCCACTCTAAAATCTGGGGGATATATCCCCCACATCCCCCACACTTCCTATGCACATGCACACCTGGGAGAAAGCAGAGAGATGCCGGCCAATGCCAGGCAGGACCGGAGGCGAGGTGGGGAGCAAGGGGGGCATGCGCCTGATTTGCAGAAGAATGTGCTGCAGGTGCCACGGATGCAGCCGTTCTGTTGGAATGTTCCCTCTTCCTTGGCTCCAGGTCTGGTCTGCAGCTTCAGTGGCAGCTTGATGCGGATGATACCAACAGGCTGAACAGTGAGATGAAGGAAACTGAGAGAAAGGGAAAGATGAGACACAGGATGCAATGCCAGCTCTGAGACTATTTAAGCCCCTGTGAGACTTTCCTGAAAAAAAGGATTTACGTGGCCCATCATACTGTTTTCAAGACACCCCAAAGGTGCAATGGAGTTTACACAGTAGCCCGATCTCCCTTCCCTCAACTTCACCGCTCTTCGGCAGCCCGCGTGTGGTAGGTAGCCATTCTTCTTCATGTGTTTGCTGAGCGATTCTGCCTCCCCAAGAATAAGCACTGTAGGGACGTGAGAAGCTCCAAATTTGGCAAGTGGACTTGTTCTTTTAAAACTCCTCACCTGCACTTAGCTGCTTTTCTGCAGGCCTTGGTAAGAAAAGACCTACAAGTAAAGTATTATCAGGTAATCAAGGATCACAAAGGCACTGGGCTACTCTCCTAATAAAGGTGGGGGCCTCATAGTAAAACCTTTAATGTACCACACTGCTGCTATCCATCCTTAGGTCTTGACTCTGTGGGAACATGGTTTGGGAACAAGGCCTACATCTTCCATAATGCATCATGGTTGGCCATGAGTCCAATAGAAAGTATTTAAGTTCATCTTGCCTTGCATTCCCCCATAACTGTCTTTGTCTACTGTTTGAGGTTTTTTATTATGTTAAACTTTGCAAAGGGTTAACCTGTCACAAATGAAATACTTTTGAAGTTGGTCTGCCAGCTTCTAAATTTTTTTCTACTGTAGAATGTATATTTTTACTGGTCATTCTGGGGCACTAAACATATTGCTGAATGTCACTATTCTGCCCATACTCAGCAACTCCTGGATACCCTCAGAGCCCAACTAGACCAGTTATAACCAATTTACTATGTCAGTCATGGAATATTTAATTGCAGATGTGGATTCAGTGTTACCAGACTCAAGAACAGCATTTGTGTCTAGTTCTCGGTAACCATTCCAGTGTCATACCATTATGGGTGAGACCCCTCTTATGATACTTTACCTGTCGTGGAGAAGTTTGAAAACTTTCATTTGTTTATGTATTAGAGGTGGGTTGCACTCTGTATGAGAATCAGGTATTAGGAAATGAGTTTGTCTTTTAGAATGAGAGCACATGCATTTGCCATGGTACACCAGTCTTCCAATTACTACAATTCTACAATGTAGTTAATTGTTTTCAAAACAGGTAGAGAAATACATTTTGTAATTTTGATAAAATACTTTTTGTAACATAGAAAAATCTCTTGGTATAGTTCGGTAGCAGCTGTTTGAGACGTCATCCCCACATCATATAGACATATTATGGTCTGTGGACGCATCATACTTTGCTCTATCTGAATAAATACAGCATCCAACGGAACTTGATGTTAAATATTCAGTACTTCCAAATAGATTGGATCCTTGAAAAAGTCATTTGTGACGAAACATTGTCGGCTGTTGTTTTTCCTGAATATGAGAAATATGTTGGCCTATTGACATCACGCCCTTTTGTCTTACTGGGCTATGGAATGTCTTTTCTGTTCTTGCACAAAAGAATAAACGGACTTATCAACGAATCTACGATGTGCCGTGGTTTTTCCTTTAGCCACTATTATAATATGCATGGATTCAGGAGGACTCGACCCATAATGCATTGAGGGGCCTTTCCTCTGGAACACCTTTCTGGCCATAACTTAGCCTGTGGTGATCATAGGATGTGGGACCACTACAAAAAAGTACAGCATGACGTGCTTGTTCTGCCCACATCATCTTCGGGGTCCCCACCATAGGCTGGGGGGGCCTCAAAAGCATAGCCCCTCCCCTATGGAGGTCATTTTACACTCTCCCTTGGCTGTAGCTTTTGCTCTACAACTGGGAGTGCTGTCCCTTGTGATGGGGAGAGTGTCAGGCCACTGTGTGGTGGCCTGGAATTGTGTCTGGTAGATTTTTACTGGAAAGAGACAGCCTCTAAGGGTGAAGTGTACAATTGCATAGGAATGTAATTATAAATGTGATGCCATTATAAATACGATGCCATTATAGATGTGACACCCTCTAGGGGCTATGGTTAAATTGTGTATTCCCTGATACCAGTAACCCTGACAGTGCAAGCCAGTCAAACAGGCCTCTAACATATGTTGCAAATTCTTTATTTGAATAATGAATAATGAGACTGACAGCCACTCGTAATTAAAGTAGCTATGCCTTATTGACAGCATTAAGTGCTCTCACACAGAGTTATACCCAGATAAGGCATTTTAAGACCCCTGAATGTTTCTGACATGTGGTTTGTCTAAAGTTCCCAGTAAGGGAGGCTAGAAGGATTACACAATGTCACCCAGAAGCATTTCCATCAGCTTGTATATATTTGTAAATTGATAAATAGTATTGAGTAGTGTGTGTAACAAATGTACTTTTGTCTTTTTCGAAAGAAAAAGCATTGACTGGACAATCAGTTTTTGAGTGTTATCGTTTTTCACTTTGCGAATGGTGATTACTAGCCCACGCCACCTATATATGCAAATGTGTTAATTGTACAATAATGTACCTTGACATCCTCAGATACAACCAATCTTTCTAAAATTAAAAATTATAGCTACATTCTAAATATTAAGTTTACAAAAAATAAGAAATTACCTATTTGTGTAATATTTTCCAAACCTCTAAAACCTACTTTAGGTAGTTATATGATTGAAGGCAACAATCAGAAAGTACAGAAAAATAAAATAGCAGTAGTAAATAAAATTGTAGCTATATATTTTTTTTAATGAAAATCTTACCCTTATACAAAGAAGTTGTCAATTACTTCTTGTCTCAGGTCAGTACCTTCTTCCTCACAACTGTCATCTTCATGCTGCAAATCAATAACATCACCCTTCCCTTCCTTGTTGTAGGTATCA
Organism: Pleurodeles waltl; assembly: GCF_031143425.1. Taxonomy (NCBI): domain Eukaryota; kingdom Metazoa; phylum Chordata; class Amphibia; order Caudata; family Salamandridae; genus Pleurodeles; species Pleurodeles waltl. The sequence goes on along the minus strand of NC_090442.1, from coordinate 862,631,490 downwards.
CCAGGAAAGAGATATTCCACTGCAGGGCAATGTTGTGCAGCATACAACAAAAAACTGTCAGGCTCATCAGTGGACAGAATACTATTTGCAACCTTGAAGTGATGGGACTATCCACAAGTCCAGGTTTTTACTCTCCTTGTGTTCCACAGATAAAGGAGAGACTCCTTTGGTAGCCACAATGCCACCGAAAATGGACGTTTAAGCAGATAGTGCCCTCTGGAAGGAGCTCCCAAAAGGAAATCCTCCAAAGGAAAAAAAACCTCTTATGGTGATTGGAGACTTCCAGGAGGCGAAGAGGACTGATACTGAAGTTGAAGACTAGGACTACAGCAAGGCACAGAAGTCACAGATAAGACAAGTGGAAATGCCAAGAACCAGGTTGAATAGAAAGTTTCAGTAAGGGAAGCAACAGAAGCAAGAATCGGCAGCAGGAGCAAGGAAACAACAGGTGTAAAGACACACCAGCAGAAGCAAAGAAACACTAGCAGTAGTGAGGACACACCAGCAGGAACAAGGAGTGTTACAATGCGAGGACAAACTCAAGTCTGCTCTGTATAAACCCCAAAACAGGAAGAGACATCAAGGAATAAGTGAGGCTGTCATGATGGATTGGAAAATGGGTCAGTAAAAACCCTTCCACAGGAATTCTGGGGAGGAGAAGCTACAGAGAACAATAATATGGACCCCAAGGTGAGAAATACCTCAAGTCCACCAGACAAGTGAGAAAAGGAATTGCCCTTAACAGCCTTCTGCTGGACTTCCCAGGCTGCAGGTAAGTGTTTAAGGGGTCCTGCTGAGTAACATGGAACTCCAGAGAAGCAGTTGGGTGAGAAATGGGTCATGCTGCAACCCAAGGCCTGACATAAAACAGTTATTTGGCACAATTTGTCAGGGAAGTAGAGAAGGGCTTCCCCATTTTTATCAATGCAACAAAAACATGTTTTGATGAGCCCAAAAGTCCAAGGTATTTCACACCTCTTTTACATCTATTCCCAGGATAATTACAGCCTGGGAGTTGCTCAAAAGATAATGCAACTTCAGACCGGTACAAGGTAGCTTAATTAAGGTTATTTTTCCTTAATATTTTTAAAAATCCATCTTCGCTGATGAATTAGTATTTAAAACGCATTAAATATAGTGGTGTCATTTTTCTGGCTGATCTCTTTCTCAAATTAACAGTATTAGTTTTTAATCTGTACTCTGTTTTTCTAATTAGGACAGAAATAGCTCTTTAGGCCTTGTCCAGCAAAAGTTGAAAAATATGGGGTAACCACAGGGAAAAAGTAGATTTCCTATGTTAACTTTACATCTAAGCTATGAAGAAAGTACATTTTTAAATGCCTATTCACCTTAATAAATTGCAATAAATGATCATTAGATGTCCTTTTGCATTACAATTATTATGCAGAATTCTCAAAATTACTAAGTAACGCCACATTGCATAACCATGTGCCATTCACAGCAACATTTTACCACACACTCTTGGGAATAATGTGGACGGCCAGTATGAGGGAGCCTATTGCTCATGTCACTTGTGTTTTTAGCGCTATATGCTTACTGTAAAATGTGACCTCATGTCAAATGCAGTAAACTTGACAAATGGTCAATTTTCAGATTCTTCTGACGTGATGGTCAGAAAATGTAATGATGTTGATTTTGTAATTCATGTTATACACCACTCTAATCATTCTGCTTATAAAAGGTTTTAACTGGCATGTTTTTCAAACCCTTTTGCCCGCCAAAGCGTGCGTGGAGGTGATGATTCAGTATTTAATGCATTGCAAGCCTGTGACTGTGAATCAGTGAAACAGTTGTAGGTGCGTGCTGATGTTAATTTCTCAGTGCATCTGTCCTTATATTGGACTAAGAGATCTGGATTTCTGGCAACGAAACTTTTTCCAAGTTACATATACTATCGCAAACACTGTACATTTTGATTTCAAAGTCTGATACTTTACTTTGAGTTGAGTTCAGGTAAGAAAAGTGTGCAACATGCCTTCGGTGCTTACATGCATATATTAACACTGTAGTTTAATTCCTGTATCTTTGGGTGTGCCCCATTATACATGCTTTGAAGGAGAAGATAATTTTATATATAAGATACAATAGCAGCCTGTTATTGGCAACCAAAGGATAAGTTGCTGTTTTCAGGGCACAGGGCCTGACCTAACGTATTTGTACGCCGAAGGCTCTTTGTGCGAGTCAGCAGTACCCATTCTGATAAAACCAATGAAATAAGCCTGCTCTCATCTCAGTTCAACATGGCCTCTCCTCGCGTCTCTCAATTTCACCTTTAAATGGCGGTAGTAGGTTCATTCTTTTTTCTGACATTAACATCTTCCCATAAATTCTTATTCGCCTCAAAGTAACTGAGTGGGCTGCAGTAGGAACAATGCCCTATGAAGGGTATACTTAACACTGGGCTTCATTTTCAGGGCAACTGAACTCTTATCAGACAGTTTCTTCATCAGATTATTGTGCATTAGCAGAAGGAAGATATTGTTATAATTAAGTTGTGTGTGTTCTTTTATTCCTCCATAATGGACTTTTGAAACATTACTTTCAAACATGCTAAGACGCTCTCTTCTGGATTGCTGGGGAAACTGATGCCATTAGCCTTCCAATTGGTTTATAACATTATTATACTCAGCGCCATTATCTTTCCAATATCGATGCAGGGATGCCGAGCTCAAAATGCATTAAGTGGTTATATGTCAATGCAATTGGAGCAGGCCCATTACTCATCTCAGATGCAAAGGCGCATTCACTTCCTCTTCACCTAATTGTATATTTCAGATGTAGTTTGCTATTTCATTTGATTTCGGCTCATTTTACACTGTTCATTGAACACATGATGAATTAAAATATGCAGATTTAATAACGTGTAAAAGATATAAAATTCCTGCTTCAGAATTCTGGCTAATTAGGGATGCCACAGAATGGTAAAACAAACATGGAGAGCAGAAAAGAGGGTCGACATAGGTGACTGTAATACCTCTCATTATTAAAAATGAAGCTTAACACATACATTAAAATGGCTGCCATCTATTCCCGTCATGCCCCATATGCAGGAAACTGTCAAAAAGATGCCCAAACATAAAGCGTCAAAGACAATTTTCGTAGGCTGAGTGGTCTTGTGCGAACGAGGGAGGTGATAGTGTAAGACAAGAAAGTGTGAAGACAAATCACACCCACCACTGGTGTACAGCATGGAGGTCACAAAGGTTAGGGAGAAAATATTCCATGTTAGAGAAAGGGAGATAAAAGTTGAAATTTAAAACAGTACTATGAGGGCAAATCGTGTTATATTCTTCTTGTGTTGCTATGCAAACAAGGGGAAGCGACCAGAGCCTGAGAGCACAAACGAAGTAAGAACTGGGTAGATATGACAATTTGCAGGTGTTAGACCTGGCACACTTGGCGTGGTCTCCCCTAACTTTTTTGCCTCTGCTTCCCATGTTTTGACTGTGTGCTGGACTCTGTTTTTGCTGTTTTTGGTAGTCTTTGCACTTTACCACTGCTGACCAGTGCTAAAGTGCAAGTGCTTCCTGTGTAAATTGTATGTGTAATTGGCTTTTCCATGATTGGCATATTTGATTAAATAGTAGTAAGTCCCTTATCAAGTGCACTACAGGTGCTCAGGGCCTCTAAATCGAATGCTACTAGTGGGTCTGCAGAACTAATTGTGTCACCCACATGAGTAGCCCTGTGAACATGGCCCAGACCTGCCACTGCAGTGTCTGTGAGTGCAGGTTTAACCTTAGCAACACAAAAGGATGATGGACAGATGATCCGAACTGGGGTTACGTTGCAGCCAAAGTAAGGATGGAATAAACTCAGATCTGTGACTGGGGGTGAGTGTTTGAAAATTTTCAACACCCTGTACATCATTTTATTTTGTGATATTGCAGTTTTAACCTGCCAAATCGACCTGGCATGTGTACCTTCTTGCCAAGCCGAAACCATCCCTTGTATACATGTAAGGCACCCTTAAAGTAGGCCCTAGGTAGCCCATGTACAGGGTGCAGTGTATGTTAAAGGTAGGACATGTACTGATGTGTTTTACATGTCCTAACAGTGAAATACTGCCAAATCCATTTTTCACTGTTGCAAGACCTATCTCTCTCGTAGGTTAACATGGGGGCAGCATTTAAATAACTTTTAAGTGTAGTTTCCCTTTAGGAGAAAATAGTGATTTGGAGTTTGGGGTCCCTGAAATCACAATTTAAAAAATAACTCTTTTGTTAAGTTGGTTTTTAAACTGTCTGTTTGAAAATGCCACTTTTAGAAAGTGGGCATTCTCTTGCTGAAACCATTCTGTGACTCTGCCTGCTTGTGTATTACCTGGCTGGGTCACACAGACAGTTGGACTGGTTGTGAATCCCCTCTAGAAAGTGACACAAAGGGAGCTGGGGTTCAGCCTGCCTAACTTGATGGGCCATCTGGGCTGGGGTGGAGGGAGGAGTGATCACTTATACCTGAATGGGCTGTGTCTGCCCTCATACAATGCGGTCTCCAACCCACTAGTGTAAGTCTGGAACCAGGCCTGGGCAAGGCAGGATCTTGTGAACAACAGAGACTTTCCTTTGAAGTTTGCCTACTTAAAAGGCAGAAAGGGGTTTAAGTAGTGGATCCAAAACCCCAGATTTTCAGATTACTTCTGAAAACAAAAATAACCTCTGCCAAGGAGAAGAGCTGAAGAGCAGGAGCAGGACTATTGCCTCTTTGCCTGTGACTGTGCTTTGCTGGGTTGGACTGCAGTTGCTGCTTCTGCTTGAAAGAGGACAAAGACTGAACTTTGTGGTATATTCCTGCTTGTGAAGAGTCTCCAAAGGCTTGGACTGAGCTTGCTTCCTGTTTTGAAGTCTCGGGCCATCAAGGACATCCTCTGATAGCACCTGGACCCGCTGCTGAGACTCCTGCCCTGCAAAGTGGTGCCCTATCCAGTCCCTGGGTCCTTGAAAAGTGAAGCTTATAGAACAAAGACTGAAATCCACTCACAGGAAGCCGTGTGGGGAAAATATTGATGCACCGCCTCCAAAGCGGCTGTAAAAATGATGAGCCTCCTGTCTCACGGCTGAAATCGACACACCACATACATCGCGGCTGGGAAATCGATGCAATACTTGCATAGCGGCTCGAGAAACAACACAACACCTGCTTGCGGCTGCTGAGAATGTCGCAAACCCTTGCAGCAAGGCTTTTCCATCACGGTGTGGCAGACTTTCACACGCATATTTGCTGGTCGTCAAAGTCATTGTGAACCTGCGCGAGTCCGAGGTGCTCCATCTGGAAATCGATGCATCGCTCTCTTGAGGGAGAGAAAAAAGATGCATCGCCTACCCAACTGGAGTAGAAACAACTTACAGCCTCACTTGCAAGTAAGGAATCAACGCATTGCTGACTTTTCCAATGCACACTCGCTCGTGCGGCTTTATTTTTGACGCAAACCAAGTATCTTGTGTAACAACAACATTTTAATTGTTTTCTATGGATTAGAAATTCATATCTTGAATTGTGTATGTTGGATTTTGTTGTGTTGGTCATGTTTGATTTAGATAAATATTGCCTATTTGTCTAAACTGGTGTGGTGTCCATTTTGAGTGTTTTCACTGATTTACCATGTCTGTTGGAACAAATACTTTACACATTGCCTTTGACATGAGCCTGGCTGCTTGTGCCAATTCACCTAGGGGGTGAACAGGAGTTATTTAAGTGTGTACCTCCATTGCCCTGACTAGCATGAGGGTCCTCATTGGACAGAGTGCACACTGACTGCCAATTAGAGACCCCATTTCTAACAGCAGATCATATGGTTCTCATCCTTTTGAGTAACCAATATCTATAACAATAATGTCATAATGGGCTATTAACACAGCATCCAATATCTGAAGAATTTTGAATAAGAGCAGCCAGAGGTACCCAGAAGTATATGCAGTTAGGCTAACTAGTGTACACACTTTTAATCTATTGTGTAGTTAGAAGTAATTGCAATGTTTAACAATAGATTCTCTGCAGTATTGGTTCTATGAAAATTCCCCTTATGGAGTATCTTTGATTAATCTTGAACTCTTGCATCTTGCAATGGAGCTAGTGTCACTCTGAACAGTACTTACACCCATAACCAACATGCAGCATAAACACACATTACTGATGTGTGTTGTGGTATGTTTGCATTTTTAACTTTCATAACAAAGTCATACAGTTCTCCCATGGTAAAGGTGAGTAAAGGTTTCTGACATTCCAAATTCCGGAGAAAAAGTAAATCCCCCTAGCGTTGATACAAGCTAGTATTTCCTGCTGCCTGATCTATCACAGGCATGATATTCAACAGCAGGATATGCGGTGGCAATACTAACTTGTGGCCCACAACACTGAGCTGTCCTAAAGGCACGAGATGCTGGAAGGAAAGAGGGGACAGTGTGGAGGGTCATGTGGACGGGCATAGTGCCAAAACAGCTAGCTGAAACAGCTATCTGTTAGGTAGGGACAGTGTCACAAATTTATCAGCGTGGGACGTGGGAGGCGTGACTCAGGAGGGATACTTACTGGGAGGGTCAGGAGCAGGGGATGGGGCCATCTTAATGGTGAGAAACAGAGTTTAAACTGCAAACACACCTTCTGAATCCATGCATATTGGCTGTTACCTTGTCATTACATGACAATGATTTTTTAAACAGAGATTAACTGCAGGAAGAGTAATGCCAAAGCTTTCCAGAATGATAGTACCTAAATAATGGTTGAGTTTTCCTATCAGACACAATATCCAGTGCTCCTTTGCTAAACATTATGCTAAACACTATGGGGCATGTCTACAAGTCCCTAGTGCCAACGGAGCATCACTTTTTGAGTCGCTCTGGTAGCACTGTGCACTGCACCTGTTTTACAAGGTGGAAATGAGCCACCTTTTGTGGCTTCCCCCCCCTTGTAAATATGGGCCCCTCCGTCTCAGTTTTCTGTGGCAGAGGAGCATGCAATGAGTGTTGCGGTGGGAGTTGCACTGCAACAACCATTGCTTTTGACACTGCCCCAGATTTATGAGAAACCTCAGGGGTGGCATTAGCACGGTGCACCAAGGAAAAATACTTTTATTTCACCTTGATTTTGCATTCAGCAGCACACGTAGAAATGCCAAATTGCCATTGGATATTGTTAATGTGTAGGAAGGGGCAACTTCCTGCAAATAAGCAATCACTCCGTTCAACGCAGACACCCTTGCATTATGGTGCAAGAGTGCCTGCATTCACGCTAGGCAGATAAATTTAGAGCCAGCCCAGGGGAAACACAGGGGTGTGCCATATTTTTGTAAATATGGCACATCCTTGCAATTCCGAAATGACGCAGTGCACCGCTGCCAATTTTGGCGCTGCACCACATTGAGCCAGTTCCCTGTAAATCTGCTCTATGATTCATCTAATGCAGTGTGCAGTGCAACTGTAGTGAGCAGTTCTGTTTCGGTATACAGAAGGAGGGTGGCTTTACTGTCTCACAAATTTGAGTATCAGAAACCTAACTTTTCAAGAATGTGTTAGGAAACTGAGTGCCTGGGAGGATCATCATTGTTTGTTTTCATTTCCTCCTCAAATACATGATTGATGCGACGATACCAAATGCGTCCATCCACTACTTCTAAAATATCAGCTATGCACAGCAAACTTTCCGTCCATAATGAAAAAAGTAGGTAACAGCACAAAGCATATGTGTTACTTGTCTTTATAAACATTTACTTTCATCTAACCTACGTATACTGATATTTTCAGACATGCTATCTTTATTTCTCTAGTTGATGTTGGAATGAAAGAGTATACACTACTAAGACTTAGATACAGGTTGATTAATGGTAATGGGCATTACTACACATATAGAAATTACTGAAGCCTTTTGGGGGTTCTTACACTTCAGTCGTGCACTGTTTTTCCAACTTGCTGATACTCAAGGTAAATACTAGCGGGATTAGCTATCCAGTATTAGGAACTTATTATGAACCATAGGGCGTTTCGTATGGTCCTGCAAACTACAGAGAAGCTTCCTGACGCTAACATGGTGTCTCCTTATAGTGCAACAAAATGAAATGCTTAGCTTTTCCTCATCTAGTCAGCTTAGATTACCCTCCAAAGTACACAATGAAAGTTATGTATGAGGATTAGAGTCAGTCTGAAAGGTAGTATACCTAAACACTAGAGAACTTCTGTTCCGAAAGAAAATATTACCCCAGAGTGCAAGGCATCCCCACGAAAGTGGCTGACCCAGGACATTAATTTAACATAAGGACACAGACTCTCCGGGATCATTCAGTCATATGTTTTGATGTAGTCTACATTTTTGTCCTGTCGCTCATGTCACCAGAATGTGACAGTTCATGCCTTTAGTTAGTTAAAGCATTAGTGATTTAAATGTGGAAGCTGCAGTGACTTGTAACATAGATGTGCATTCATTTACACTGTAGAGATTGCCAAAGGTGGTATTAGAATTAAATCATATGTTAACATGATTAAACTGCTATTATAATGCATTGTAGGCCTTAGACTAACAGAATATATTGAAACAATATTGAATGTGTAATGAATAATGAATTTAAAATGTGTAGGAAAATGGAAGAAAATTATCACCCTATCATACCTAGTGAAGTGCATTAACAAATGTATTTCTTGTTTAAAATGAATGTAACATGCATATTTTTGAATCATTATTAGTGTTGAGCTTATAAGTTGCATATTAAAAGTGAGGTTATTAAAATGTATTAATTAAATGTATTGGTGTAATTCATTACATAAGCTTAAGTGAGACCTGTAGATATATAGTTCGTGACTATGTAGAAAATCTTCATCCATTTTTATAACGTGAGCTTTCTTTCAGACTTCGTTCTTATGAGAAGACTTGATTTTTTGAATAGGCTGTATTATTTAGACATAGAGAGAATGTATTTTATTGTCCTTGAGAGCGTAACACAATGAAACATGGACTGCCGTTGAATAAAAGTGTTTTAAACTTACGTAAAATCACATAGATGGAAGATGTTCCATGAACAGACCTGGGAATGGAAGCTGATGTAACAACCTGGAGTTGTGTGACCAATTTTTAATGGATGATGCCCCCTCAACGTAAAGTGGACTACTGCCCTGAGCGAATCAAATTGTTTTATGAATATTAATTATGAATATTAATTTAGCATTGGTTATTTGAACTTTGAGTAAGAGAAGGCTCTTAATTGAGCTTCTCATATGCTGATGCTTTCCATTTTTGCTTATCTTTTGCACACTTTAGTTAGTCTTCATTTGCAGCAGATTTTTTTTTTCCAAATTGTTTTTGTCTTTTTTGTGCTTTTTGTCTTTTGCCTGCATGTGTTTCATTCCACATATGTATTTCCCACATTTGATCAATAGTTGGATTTTTCCTGAGTGCAGATAAATTTATGACTCGGCTAGACTAATTTGACTGATGATTGCTGATCCTGAGCAAGGCTTAATTTCTGAATCACAAACATCTTTGTTGATGATATGTAATGTTCTCCTTGAATGCTTAGATTTATTGATGTTAATTCGCCTGAACTTATTTCATAGCCATGGACACCCCTGAGTGATTATATATCTTTATAACCTGGTCTTGCGAATTGTCTACATGACTTTGAGCTTAAGTTTGTAATAAATCCCTTAACTTTATTTCTGACTGGAGTTTTCCTTCTGTGGCCACATGGGTCATGGTATGTAATTTGATTGAGTTGTATTGAAATTGTGCTAATGGTTCTACCACACCCTGTCACACAGTCCAAAGAACCGCCCACCTCTATAAGCATTGATTTCTGCAAAGGATGAAAATGCTACAACAGTTCTAAGCACACTATCACCAGCTCTGCTGGTAGTATATGCTTAAGTTTCCCTGAATAATCATTGAACAAAGAATGAAGATGATTGTACATATGTCTAGGCAAACCTGACTTCCTCCACTCACAAGGTGACTTATCTAACTTGTGGTTTGACATGTATTCAGCATCTGCAGATTGATAAAGATCACATGTATCATACAATTAAATGTTTTTAACAAGGCCCTTAATGTGGAAAGCAGCTCTTATTACAGCCCCCCTCAGCAACTGAAATAATGCTTGTGAAGGTTTTGCTACTAAATTGGTACTATCAGCAAAGCATTCTTCTAAGTATTGTTGTTTAAATCACCAGTTTCTAATACCAAAAATTGGGCTGGAGCTTAAAGCCCTCTAAGTGCTCTTTACTATCTTCTTGTTAAGGATAATGTCAGAGAGTTTTTAATTAATGGAAAATAATGCTTCAATGAAATGTGTTTAAGTTAGCATAACCAGGCTTCAGTTGACATGACTAGGTGGGGTCACTGTGCATTGACATTCATTTCAAAAGTCACAGAGAAATGTGCTTCATAAATTCCATAAATAAGTGTTTTTATATGCATGTTTCTCTTCTGTCTTTCAGTTTCAGAAAATTGTTTATCAGTTGTACTGTCTATTTTTTTTGTTGTTTCAGAAATGTCATATAATTTCCTTCATTTCCCATGTAGAACTTATTATAATTATGCATGAAATTGGATTTGCTAAATATTTCCAGTTTGAGGTATCATATTTTCTTGAAGCACGTTTGGCTTATGTGCAAGTAACTTTATTAGAGCAGCCCCATAACTCATCCCCACAAAGTCAAGAGAGTAGTTTTCACTGCTGGAAACCTATACAATGTTCATTTTTGGGATGTCTGACAGACGTTTGCCTTACCTTCATAAAAGCAGACTGTACATCAGTCTGTTTTTACATCAGACATTTCTTGCATTTCAAACTGAACAGTTTGTGTTAGTATGTCTATTGATTTATAATTGGACTTTTCTGACTTTTGAACTGAGATGACTTATGTTAGTCATTTTGCTGAACTTTGGTTCTAGCTATTTACTTGCTTGGCAATAGATCTTTTGTTGGTTTCTCTTGCATTTGCATTATTTAATGCATTATTGATGCTAAATTGAATCTGACTAGCAAACTACTTTTTAGCCTTTAGTAATAACTCCTAGCTTTTAATAAGCCTTTAGGGTTTATGATGTTTTCTCCCAGGGTGTGGAGTCATTTTGGGGTTTTTCAGGTTAGGACTGCCAGGGCTTCCTTGGTGGTTCCAAATTGAAAACAGAGTCCATCAAATCATCGGCTCTAATTAGGGCAGATGATCTGATGCACCCACACTGCTAGCCTCAATTCATTCAGGCCATTGAAGTAGGATTGTTGACATCAGAGCCAGGAGGACAACGCCATCGGGAACATGACTGTTTACCCAATGCTAAATGGAGTGGGCAGACCATCGGTTTTGCAGACAAGATACTCTGTCACATTTGTACTGGAGTACGCTGTCTGTCAAACTCTAAAGTAGGCCCTCAGTTATTTAGTGCACAAGGTGCAAAACAAATTAAAAATGTTTTCAATCTATCTGATCTGAGTAATCTTGCAAACCAAACACTCACCCTAGATACAAGCTAGGTAGCTAATACATACACAACTATTTTTTCAAAGGAACATGACACTCAACATCCCTTTAAAAGGGTGCCTTTGTACAACTAAATGAGGCTTCTGCCAATCTTGTTAAGCTATTACAAAGAGTTTGCATAGAATAGAATTGTGTGAAAATGCCAACTTTGCAACATTATGAACTTGTGAAGTTTATGGGTTTCACACAACTTTACTTGAGGATGAATTTACAGCACAAATGTCCTTTTCAAGGGGAATTTGTCCATTACTTTCAGGAGAATTCCTTGATTTAGCCAGCTTTGTGATGTTCTCCATATGAGCATTGGTGAAGTCTGAAAGATTCATCCTACTCTATTAAAAATTTAAATAGCAAACACCAAAATGTGAATATTTATTTGCCCAAAATGTTAAAAGGCCAATGATCGAAAACACAAATTGCCAGTCTGAATCTTTGTTTATGTTTATTGAGCACTATTGGCATTGACCCCTGTGACAATTGTTTTGATAATCTGCTTGGGGAAAGAGAAGGTAGGCATGGGGCATCATAAAGGCACCTTAGAGGCACGTGAATATTGCTTGTTGTCAGGCTCCGTTCCTGCTGTGTAAACCACCAGAAGAACCTTGCCATCCCTGAACTAATACACAGATTTATAAAGTTGTGATAGCAACTGTGAAATGGATGTAGAAGGGAATGAGATGGAAACATTGGCTGGATTCAACACATTTTGTGAGCGATACAGGAGGATTCTCTAGAGGGAGTATGATACAGCAGTGGACCACCTGCAAGGTATAGGGAGACCACAGGTAAGTACTGGATAATGATAAAGGGCACACTATAATAGCATAGACAATAGTTTGGCTTACCAGTTATACTGGAGGATGTTGCTGTCTTGGTGGGTCCCTCTGCCAGCTATAATCTTTGATATGTCGATCAATTACCTGAAGTTAGGTATTTCGACTTTGAGTGGGAGCATCAAATGAAAGTAACTGAAAAGGAGGACTATTAACATTGTTTGTTTGTGTTCATCCCCATCTGGAAAGATGTAGTTTGCTCCACTTCTAAAAGTCTTGGTGCATTTACTCTATCAATAGATGTCCATTATATTTAAACCACCTCTGAATGTTGGGACTTGTCAGAATTCCTAGATATTTTATTAGTTCTGCATCCATTTGAATGGGTGACTATGGAGGGAGCTAGCAATTATGAATGGTGTCCTTGACACAGCCTTACTCCTGATCTAGTTGATTGTTTATCCAGAAAATGAGGCAATGGCCTGAATTGTGTCTATTAGAGCAGGGATAATTATAGCATCAGCAGGATATCATCAACACAGAAAAGGTTTCCCAGCTGGAGTGTCTATGCCAATAATGGTTTGTGAGCATTGAATTGCAATCACTAGAAGATCTAACACTATGAGAAAAAGCGGGGGTGACAGGGTGACATCCCAATTTTGTGCCCCACTGTTATTGACTACAACCATTGGGGTCTTGCAGAGTCATTCTATAATTTTTCATGAAGGTGTGAACCAGTTCAGTTCTGGCCATCGTGCCGAAAAGTAACCCCCACTCCACTTCAAAACTTTTTTGCATCGAGGGAGAGGGTACCCTGTTATTCTCATCCTGATTAATGCACCATAGTAGATGCAGGAGAATGTGCATTACATTCTGGGAAGATCAGTCAGGAACACATGCAGCTTGGTTTCGGTGTACAATCAATTGGATTATCCATTTGAGTCTACTCACTAATACCTTTATTAGAATTTTAACATCTATGTTTATTAATTAAATTGGTCTGTCATTTGCACTGTTCAGTGAGCCCTTTCCCGGTTTCAGAATGAGAGTAATTATAGCTCTATTAAAGTCAGAATGCAAGCTTGTCATCTCCCTGACCTTGAGCCTATTTTACATTTGGTGATCTTCAAAAGTTATGTGCTATGTACCAGAAAGTTATGCTGTTTGGACAGGACAAAAATGTGTACTCTCTTTCTTTGAGGTGTCCAAATCAATAAAGCTTGAGGCGGGGGTGATTCGACGGTAGGTCTTTTAAAAATCCTCTGTCGGCATCTCTTCTATGATCCAGATGGCCTTAAATGTCAAGAACTGGGTAAATTGAGAGGTTCTAGTCACCCCAATCACTACAGGTGTTTTGCAGGCTTCCGTGTGTACTCTGGGCAATTTAATCAAAACGTCATATGTTTCTGTATTGGGGCATACATAGAGCCAAGTATGAAGATTTGGCCTCAAATTGTATGTTTGACAAAGATGTAACAGCCTCCAGGATCTCATCATATTTTATATGTATTCACAGGTTTTGTCTTCCAAATCAGCGTAGCCACCCAGCACTTTGTAGTGTTGGACATTTTGGAAAGTTGTTCGATTTCTGAGCCCACTATTACTGTTCATACCCAGTTTCCTTTAAGTTTTTCTGCCTCTTTTTGGGATACATGAGCTTTAAGCCATTAATCTGAACAGTTCAGCTAAGGTCTAATTGGGAGCATTTCAGCATGCATTGAAGTTATTTCTTTGTTTCCACCAAAGATACCTCAACAGTAGTGAGACAGGATTTAGGACCAGATGTATCAAACATTTTGTTTCATTGGGCCGTTTGCGATCGCAAAAATGCATTTTGGTATGTAACAAGTCCAATTTTCGATTCGTTAACTTGTTACCGAATTGCAAATTGGATTTGCGACTACATACCGATTCGGTATTAGGAAGGGGTGTGTCAAGGGCGTCTCTTCCTAATACCGAATTGCCAGGGCATCATGACCCCCTAAATGTCTTTTTTGTTTTCTTTTTCAGATAGATAATTAAACCAGCATATTTTTGTAGTGAGTTGCCCTAGGTAGATGGTCTTTCAAATTATTTTTGTCTTACTTTTCCTTTTTGCTTTTGCCCGCATGTGTTAGCCACTCCCACACATGCAAGTCTAAATTTGTGCTAGTGACAGGGATGGTCCTGCCCTGAGACCTGAAGGTTAAAACTGTAATTTTGATGACTTATGGATGTCATCATCATTTGCTTTGAAGTCTAATAGCAATGTACATATTTTATTGCTGCTAATCTATATTATTCTTTTGGAGTGTTTAACAGTATTGATGTTTAGTAGGTTAAAACTTTTTAGATGTTTGGGCCAGCCTATGGTTTATTTGTATGTTTGTAACTTAGTTTTGCGCACCATATATGTGACATTGATTTTCAGATTGTAACAAAAGCTTTGAAACTTTATTCATTTTAGAGTGTGATTTAGGTGGTCATTCTGACCGAGGCGGTCGGTTCCCGCCGAAAGACCGATCCGCGGTCAAAAGACCGCGGCGGCCATTCTGGCTTTCCCGCGGGGCCGGCGGGCGACCGCCAGAAGACCGCCGGCCGGCCCAGCGGGAAAGCCCCTACAACAATGAAGCCGGCTCGGAATGGAGCCGGCGGAGTTGCAGGGGTGCGACGGGTGCAGTGGCACCCGTCGCGATTTTCACTGTCTGCAAAGCAGGCAGTGAAAATCTTTGTGGGGCCCTGTTAGGGGGCCCCTGCACTGCCCATGCCAGTGGCATGGGCAGTGCGGGGGCCCCCAGCGGCCCCACGGCACCCATTCCCGCCATCCTGGTTCTGGCGGTGGACACCGCCAAAAACAGGCTGGCGGGAAGGCGGTCGGAATCCCCATGGCGGTGCTGCAAGCAGCGCCGCCATGGCGGATACCCTGGGCCAGCGGGAAACCGGCTGGAAACCGCCGGCTCCCCTTTTCTGACCGCAGCTTTACCGCCGCAGTCAGAATCGCCCAGGAAGCACCGCCAGCCTGTTGGCGGTGCTTCCGCCGCCCTCCGCCATGGCGGTCATGGACCGGCAGGGTCAGAATGACCTCCTTAGTGTTCTATTGTTTATGGTGTCTAGAGTTGTTTATGGTATAATGTCACTGAGTCATGATTGAATGATTCTGACAACTACACTCTTCCCTAGTCCAAAGATCTAGTCGACCTCGATAGGTGAAAATAGTGATGGTGTTTCACCTGTACGTTTGTTGTTTCTGACCCCGAGGTGGGGAGTAAAATTTTCTCTGCTCAACGTGCCAATAGTTTTGGTAGGTGAGTTGTGGTTTTGTCTTGAGAGGAGGAGAGTCAGAATTTGCCCACATTGTGAGATATTCTTGGTGTTCTGTAGGGGTTGATGAAGTTCCAGCATTGTGTTACTAGTGTAAGGTATGAGTTTGAGTAGGGTTTGCGCTTACAATGCTTTGGGTAAATCTCGGTGAAGTGCGGTGTATGAAGTGAATAGGGAGTTTGTGTACTCTAGGTAATTGAGTAGGGAATTTGCGTACTCCAAGTAAGAGAGTGGGGAGTTGACATACTTCAAATGAAAGTTACTCTTTGTGCCAAAAATTGCTCATGTTGTTGTTGTTTACAGGTCCTGCAAGGCCTAAGATTCTGGAGTATTGTACAAGTGTATGGAGACAATTGGTTAAGTTATTGTCTGCAGATGAGGTGTGGGTTGATAGAGTGCTGTTGACAATACCAGAAGAATTCCCTTGAGTGTGTGTGCTGTTGATAGGTATTAGGTGAATCCTGAGCGCACAAGGAGAATCTATATCAATCGGAGTCAGGTTTGCAGGACAAATTTTACTTGTGTTTGTAAGGAAGCCATAGCTGGAAGAGTAGCTGTTTGTGTGAAAGGCCACATTAAAAATGTATCTTCAGCTTTTAAAACATTTGAGTCCTACCCGTAGTGACCAGACAGGGTTTGATTTTGTGCTGGCAATATTTGCATTTAGGTTTTACTTGAGAGGTGTATGAGATGGCTCTGAAGTGAGTTGCAGTTGCTGAGCGAAGTTAGAGTGATGTCATTTGGTCCGCCCTGGGATAAGTCGGTTGGTGAGAAATGCAGCACACATATTGGTGGACAAGACTGCACTGCTATAGGTTGAAAACAGCTTGCCATAAGGATTGTGGAATTGAAAATTACTTTTTGGTTTCATAGATTTCGTGTTTGTGAATTTGATTTGTATAAAAAATGAAGTTTTTCAAAGCTTTGAGGAGTGCTTTGAGAGGAGATGTTTTTATTCGAAGTTAGGGAGGGTGAGCCTACTGCACCTAAAGGTATACCAGCATTCGAGGTAATAGAGGAAAAAGGAGTTTCAGCATAGTTTTGGGTAATCAGTGGTGCAAAATAACTGAGAAGGAAGGTACTAGCTTTTGCCTGTTACAGAGCTTTTAATTCGAGAATTTGAAGAATTTGAGGAGGGTATTGTATGAATCAAAGACTATTACTAGATCTGCACAATTTGAAACACTTACTATTTGGGAATTAGTCATGAGACAAAAGGAGGCTCAAAAGTTTGAAAGCAGAATGAAGAAAGCAGAAAAGATGTTAGGCGCAGCTAGATGAGATGCAGAACAGAGAATGTGGGGAGCAGATACATTACACACAGTGGAGATGTTCCCAGCAATTACACTTAAAGGTGATGGAAGTGTTTAACCCAAGGCCAAAAAGAAATCTGAGGAAGATTCAGAACAGAAAGTGGGTGAAAATAAAAAGGTAGCAGACACTGAGAGTGATTCAGATGATGAGTTTATAACTCAGTTGTTGCAGAATCGTCCCCCACTGTATAATGCAGTTGCAACAGTAAGCCAGAATGTGGCCACAGCTCCAGCTACACAAAGCCAGGTTCAGATAATTTCAGATGTACCTGTGGTTAATGTTACACAGGTGCCAGTGGTTTATCCAAAAGTTCCAAATGTAAATACAGCTCAGAATGTTCCAGTTACAGCTATGCCACAGCCAATTCAGAATACAGGAATTACTGAGTCCACACCTAATGCACAGACCCTTGTGCAGTTTGTGAACCAGTCAAACAATGCCTATGTATTCCCCAGTGATGACAGCACAGAATGTTGCTCCAAATCAGTCAAATCAAGCTTTTGATACAGTATTGACTATCCAAAGTAAAAAAATAGTGTTACCGCCAAGTCAGAAGAATTTTTCAGGACCAGAAGCATTAACAGTTCCTGTAACAATAGGTCCAGTAGTCCCGTTGAATGCCCAGGTTAATAATCAGAGTGTTCTCCAGATTCCAAATCCAGTATCAGCAATTAATTCACCTTTTGGAACTAATGAAGAAATGGAGAGATTGAGCATGACTGTTCAAGCCATGACCCCTATGAATTAATTTGGTTCGAACCAGACACACAATAAAGTGGGTCCACTGATTGATGTGACATGTCCCCCATGCTCTACATGTTCATGTGTATTAGCTCAGGAGCAGACGATGAAAACATCCTGTATTCATCCACAGCCCTTAACTAAATGTAATAATATTAGTTTACAAGGGTTATCAGCACAACAATTGACTGAATGGTTTGACAATTTGAGCGGAGCATCAGTTCCAGGTAAAATGCCTGAGGGAGAAAAGACATTAAACATGGCTAGATTTCAATTGGAATTAAATGAGATGATTGACTGAACACTTGAATTTGACAGATTAGATTCTTACAATGAAAATTAATTGTGCTTCATGTGCAAGAGGTTTTATGATAAATTAGCTACTTTACCTGAGAAATAGGAAATCAAAATGAATAAGTCCTGACAGTTGAAGAAGAGTTACAGATTAGAATTTCATTCAAGAGACATTGCAACATTGAGATCACATAGAATGAAAATTGACATCAAGGAGTTGATTCTGAGCATTCTAAAATGGTGAGCATTAGATAAATGGAAAGTCAGATAGGCAAAGAAAGGAGATCAGAAGAGAAAGCTGACTGCATCTTCAAATGATGTACAGTAGGCTGAGGGAGCTGTAAAAATGATGCCAATGAGAAAAATTCCAGGAGGGAATTTTGTTCATGTCCCATGGAGCAGAAGTACATACTGTCATTCACAAATGATTACCCAACGTTGAGGGAGAAACCAGGGAAACGGTACCAGCAAACAGAAAGTTTGTCAGTCTTGTGAAGTAGTTGTGGGAAGATCTGAACACTTCGTTTGAGATTGTGATTCCAGCAGATTTATGGGTTGAGTGCAAGAGGAGTGTTGATTGTCCAACTCGTGAGCACCCAGGAGATGCAATAACAGATGCGTCATCTGAAGAGGTGATGAAAACCTATTACAAGGTGATTGAGTTTTTGAAAACTAGAGTTTCCCCTAAAGAAATTAATTGGCAAAGAATTGAAAGAACTTCTCAGGAGACAAAGGAGTCTGTTCATGCTTATTATGAGAAATTGTTGCAGCCCGCAAGCAATACAGTGGCACTGACTTTATTGAACTGATAGTCATGGTTCATTTTATGTTTAAATTCATTCAAGGATTGAAGCCTGAAATTAGCAATATGATTCAGAATAATTTGATTTGCTGAGAAGGAAAGCCGATTGATGACATATTGCATTACACAAAATACTGTAGTGATGATATTCAGTTGAAGCAGAAAAGGTTGAGGGAAAAGGCAATGGTGATGGAAATTAAGTCTGCTCAAGCAGCAGGTATGCAGGGCCCACAGGGAATGGTGATTGTAGTAGAAATGCAGGGAACACATCCGCAAGGAAATATGATGCCTCAGGTCAGAGGAAGAGGTTGTTGAATTTGAGTAGATCCGAATGCAAATGTATCTGATGTTCAGAACATGAAGAAAATGCTTCCTTATAATGTGTGCAGCTACGTCAGACATTGGAAATGGGAGTGTCCCTTTAGTAATGTAAATATTTGGTGCTAGGTGGTGGTGTCTGTCAGATGCTTGACAACATTCAATTTGAAAATCAAGGAGTTCAAAGGCCTCGATATCAAAACATTAATGTTCCTACAGGAGCAGTCCAAATGCAGGTTACCCAGCAACAAGTACAATTTCCCCAACAGCAGATTCAAGTCCCACAGCAAATGCAGATACCACAAGCTCCAATGGCACAGCAACAGGTAATGGTTCCTTAGCAGAACGCGAACCAAAGAACAAATGGAAATTTAAATCAATTAATCACAATACCCATTGAGTGATTTCAGTGATGATGAAATGTGTGAAGAATATATGAGTGAGAGTTTAGAAAAGAAACTATCTGTGTGTTGGCTGCCTCATTGGAGGTAGATCAGTTTGGTCCTTATGTGAAGGTGAGTGTTATGGGTCATGATGTGTCATCCCTGTTTGATTGTGGAGCAACTTCTTCCACTGTCAGATCTGCAGAAGTCCGTAATATGCCAATTTCTGGAACAGATCAGGTCGTAGAAGTAATACCCAGCATTTGGTAAACCCCATTACAGAGCCCATTCTGGTTAAAATAGGAACCTTTGAAGGTCTGCACCGATTCGTAGTTTGTGATACAAGTCCTATGAGCTTGTTATGAAGAGACTATCTATGCAACTTAAACTGATCCATCACTTGTACACATGAAGGGATAGCAATTCAGACCAATAGTGATGATGAGACATCCAGTCAAACTTATGAGATGTATCCTCTCATTACATTGTTTCCTGCCATGACTGTAAAAGACTTGCCTGCTGAATTACAAAACACATTTACGCTGAGAGTTTGGGATCTTTCTGGAAAAGATATTGTATTTATTTGAGGTGTTGAACCAGTCAAAGTAAGTGTTAAGCCAAATACAGCTGTCTCCAGAACACAACATATTAACATGACCACAGAGGTAATTGGAGGTATTATCCCATAATTGCAGACTTTGTTGAACAGGGAGTTCTAAAAGAAGTGATGGCCATCCCATGTAATTCACCAATTATGAGACTGTGAAAGCCCAGTGGAAATACTACATAGTTCAGGATTTCAGAAAGGTGAATGAAATTGTTGTATCCTGTTGTCCTGTAATGCCAAATCCAGCAGTGATTTTATTTCAAATTCCAGGTGAAGCAGAATGGTTTTCAGCTATCAAATTGTCACAGGCATTTTTATTAGTGCCTTTGCATGAGGATAGTCAATTCCTCTTTTCATTCCGAATCAGCAGCTCTGTGTATTCATGGTGCCATATTCCTTAGGAGTTTTCAGAATCTCTGTCTATTTTTAATCTGATCCTGAAGAAGAATTTAGTCTGTGAACATGCCATTACAGTCTGCTTTAGTGCAATACATTGATGACCTACTGGCTGCATCCAACACATGTGAAGCTTGCAAACAAGATACCCTAGCATTATTGAATCATTTGGGTGAAAATAGATACAAGGTTTCCCCTGCCAAATTACAGTTTTTCCAGAAAGAAGTAAAGTATTTGATTACCAAACTGAGAAAGGTGCAAGGAAACTGTTCCAAGAAAGAGTTGCATAATTATGCAAATTAATCCTTCAGTTACACAGAGGGATGTCCGAATGTTTTTGGGCATGGTGAGCTATTGTCACCACTGGATCCAAAATTTGAATGCATGAACGCTTTCACTGAGTTGAGGGAGAGTTTGTGCAGAGCTCCAACTTTGGGAATGCCTAACTACATGAAAGTTGTTGCAATGTTTTGTCATGAACGTGATGGTTGTGCTCTTTCAGTTTTGACACAGTCGCATGGAGGAAGAAACAGGCCAGTGGAATATTCTTCCACCAGATTGGAAGTGGTCAGTGCTGATGTGAACATAAGTCAATGCAAAGGCATTGTGATGGGACATCCTTTAATTGTTTATTTACCACATTTAGTTGAAGTACTTTTGACCCGGTCCAAAACACTATATTTAATCAATGTATGTCTTATCCGTTATGAGGTATTGATCCTTGGGTGAGCTAATGTCAACTGTCAAGAGGTGCACCATCTGGAACCCTGCCACTTTATTGCCTGTAAATGTTAAAGATTCAAATGATGTTAATGAAATGGAACTTGACTGCTCAATGTCACTGAACTGTGCACCAGACCCAGACCTGATTTTCAGATTTAGTAGAGAATTACCAAGTTGTATTTTTTGATGGCTCCTGTTTAAGAGATCATGAAGATACTCTGAGTGCTGGTTGTGCAGTTATCTGGAGTGGGCAAAGTCTCATGGCTTCAAGGAGTCGTTTCAGCCCAATTAGCCAAATTGGTTGCTCTTTCAAGAGCATGCTGCATATCAGAGCAGCTCAAAGTGACAATATTCACAGATAGTCAATATAGATTTGGTGATGTGCAAGACTATGGGCAGTTATGGCACCAGAGAGGTTTTATGACTCCGTCAGGATCACCCATTTGAAATGGTGAAATAATTCATAACTTGTTGAATGCTCTACAGTTACATGAGAAGATTGTGGTTGTCAAGTGTATAGCCCACCAAAAGTCGAATGATTATGTATCATTGGGCAATGCCTATGCTGACCAATGCTGACCAAATTGCAACATATGGTACACTCCATTGTGTCACCTCCTATGAAGAGTGGAGTGATGGAAGTGGGCCAGAGAGACAAATCTAAATTTGTTGATGTCAGTGGTTGATACCTGGGATGAAATAAAGAGGTTCGCGGGATGAAGCAACAGAAGAACACAATGATTGGATTAAAGCAGGTTGTGATCAAAAAGAGGGAGATGATGTTTGGATTCCAAATGAAGGGAAAATTGTGTTGCCAGATTGTTAAAATCGATGGCTAGATATTATCATGATCAGGTTCATCTTGGTAGAGATGAAATGATTCATACTTTCAAACATGATAGTCTCAACGTAGCTAAGCTGCTTCTCAGGAAAAGATACCAGGTATGGATTTCTGACTTCTTTGGAATCAGATCAAGGAACTCATTTTAATAAGGAACTCATAATGTTGTTGTGAGCAGCACTAAACACTGTGCCAAAATTGCACTGCAGTTACAGACCAGAGGCATCTGGATTGGTGGAACAAATGAATGGAACACTGAAAGTTCAATCGGCAAAGGGTTGTGCGTCTGCAACATTGAAATGGCCTGATGCATTACCACTTGTTCTGATGAGCATGCATAGCACCCCTGACAGAAACACAGAACTGTCTCCCCATAAGGTTCTTTTGGGTCGTGAAATGAGGCTACCAGCAGTACCTGCAAATGCACTTTTGAATGTAACAGATGATTTAGTGGTGGATTATTGCAAAGGTCCAACTGATGTGGTTCGCTCTTTGTCTCATCAGGTTGAAGCAGCAACAGTTCAAACAGCTCAATGACAGTGTCACAGCTAGAAAGCTGGTAACTGCCTTTCAATCAAGAAGCATATCGGGAAGACTTGCCAAGAACCAAGATTTCAAATTATCTTGGTGATGAAAACAGCTGTGAAGTGTGCTGGTCTTCCGAACTGGATCGACACAAGCCATACACATAAAGTACAATGTCCTCTTGAAAGCAAAAAGTCTGATCCCTCAAGAGCGAATGCTGATGAAGAAGGGGTTCATCTTGACCAAGTTGTGTGGACAGAACAATTGGCTGAAGCAGCAATTGTGCAAAGTGATGAAGGTGCAAGCAGCCTGCATGCAGACAAAAGTGCAGGAGTGCAAAGTCAAAGTCAACTGATTTCTGCCAGTACAGCAAATTCAGTTGCACCCAAAAAGAGAACTGTGAAAGGAGATAAGCTGCATCTGAACTGGTTTCTGATGAACTCCCATCAATAACAGAAGCAGTTGAAGAGTCAAATCAGAGTCAAGACGAAGATGGTGCTGAAAGTAGAAGGAAAAGGAAAAGAGCGCCAAGTCGAAGATACTTCTCACATGAATGGATTTATCTTGTCACAAATGAATGGGAGAACAAGTTTATGGCCTTTTGTTTTGACTGTGAGAGTTCATTTGAACATTCCTTAACTTGTAATTGCATGTGAACCGAGTTTTATAATAACTTTGCCAATTGATCAACAAAGACATTACACTCTGGAAGTGACCATAAGCGATCATCAGACTGTGTTTTATTGAAAACAAACATTTGAACTATTTTTGAGAGCTGTTAGTTAAATCTTGAAGAACTTTTTTGAAGAACGAAAACTGGTGTAAATAGTGCAAAGACTTTGAAAAGCTGCTTGTTTTTTATTTTTATTTGCTTTTGTTTTATATTTTTTATATTTTTTTCCTTTCCTCCTCTGATTCTACAAAAATGTTAATCCTGGACAGGGCAAATACAGCAAATGTAAATATGTGTGTATTGGTATAATTATAGTATGTATGATTGCATGCATGCATTTTATTGGTTGCAATGAATGACAACATCCAAGCAGGATACATTCTATAAAGATGAGGGATTGCTTCATTTAGATGATACAAAAGGAGATTTGTCTTCCAATGTTTAGTATAGTTTGCTGTGTGAGTATGTGGGCTCAATCAAGGTGTGTGATTGTTATGTATATACACAATTTCCTTTGTCAGTTAAAGAGGGAATTACATATCAAAGCTTACCACTATCTCATGGCATTAGTTGCAGTCTATTTTTAGCACGTTTGTACAATCAAGAGTACATAGAGTATGTCTATTCAAATTGTGATGTAGGGGGTCATTACAACATTGGCGGTAAATGCCGCTTACCACCGTGCAGAAGACCGCCAACACACCGCTAAAGTCGCGGAAAACCACCACAGCTATTATGACCCACAGCTCGGAATCTGCCAAAATTTAGACACCCACACAAGTCCGCCACACCAAAGGTCAGTGATAAACTGGCGATAACAAAACCGACACCGTCACGCCAACAGGAATACACTCACACTATCACGACCCACGAATCCATGCAGCGATCTTTCAACCGCGGTATTCCATTGGCGGTATACACCGCCACGCTCAAAATACACACACATTTACAAAACACTACCACATTGGACAAATCGAAATGCACACACCTGAGACACATACACACACCACTCCCACACATCCAATACAATATAAAACACACACCCACATCACCCACAAACCCTTACGACCACAACTGAAGGCCAGAGAGAGACACCACCATCTACAAACTAGCATCCACAGGCACTCAACACCATCACTCACACAACATCCACGCATAAAACACCACACACCCCTGAACATCACCCCACACATCACAACACACACCACCCCACACATCACCCACACCACCCCATGGCACCGTAAATACACCCCAGGTTCTCTGAGGAGGAGCTAAGGGTCATGGTGGAGGAAATCATCCGGGTAGAGCCACAGCTATTCGGATCGCAGGTGCAGCACACCATCATAGCTAGGAAGATGGAGCTATGGCGCAGAATCGTGGACAGGGTCAACGCAGTGGGACAGCACCCAAGAACACGGGATGACATCAGGAAGAGGTGGAACGACCTACAGGGGAAGGTGCGTTCTGTGGTCTCAAGACACAACATTGCAGTTCAGTGGACTGGCGACGGACCCCTACATCCTCCCCCACAACTAACAACATGGGAGGAGCAGGTCTTGGCTATACTGCATCCTGAGGGCCTCACAGGAGTAGCTGGAGGAATGAACTCCGGTAAGTCAAATCTTAACTATTACATCCCCACCCTACCTGCATGCTATCACATACCCCCAGCCTCGCCCTCACCCCCATCACTCCAACTCCTCACATATGTCCCACTATCACAACCCACTCATCCCAACACCAAGCCCTGCATGCAACACCAAAGCATGGGCACCCATCACCAATGCATGGCCACTGCACATACCCACACACACCCCTAAACAATTATCACACAAGGTCCCACACAAGAACGCAAGCACTGGGGTACAGGGTCACCCACCCATTGCACACCATGGCACACACAGATGCAATAATCATGCGTTTACACCCCTGCAGGACCCCTACCCAACGTCACCGGACAGGAGGGTCCGGACATGTCCACTCCACCCACAGAAGACGCCCACAGTGATGAAAGCAGCTGCGTCCAACTGGATCTAGATGACCAGCCCGGCCCATCTGGGACCACAGGACAGTCGGTTCCCCTCACACTGGCACAAGCCACAACAGAGCCTCCTCCCCCTGAAAACACCAGCACAGCACCCACCCAGTGGGCCCATACCTCTGTCCCCAGGACACGTCAAGCAGCAATGTGTCCACCACTACAGGGAACCCAGGCTAACACACCACCCCAACAACACCAGGGACCTGGGGGCAGTGGTAGTGGGCACACGGTTCAGGGGACAGAGGCCCAGGAACACAGTGGAACTCGGAGGGCTGCTGTGCGAAAGGGGGAGGACAGGCCCAGGGAACCCACTCTCCACAAGGCTCTCTCCAACATCATGGGAGCCTACCACCATTCCCAGGAGACGATGGCAATGGTACTGGCCAAGTTTCAGGAGACCCAGCGGCTGCAGGAGGAACAGTATTTGGGGTTCAGGGAGGAACTCAAATCCATCAACACCACCCTGGGCACCATTGTAGGGGTGGTGAAGGAACTCGTCAACACCAGGAGGGACACTGTGGCACAATAAGGGGCCCCTGACACTAGCCTGGACGATGAACTGCCCACCACCTCCGCCTGCGCTAGTGGACAGGAGGCACTGCCACAGGACCACGACACCAGCACCCCACCCCCTGCAGATGGAGAACCACCCCGCAAGTGGTCCCTGAGATCCACGACAAAGACAGAGAACAATACCAAGACCCCCGCCAAGAAATGAGACCACCCTGATTGTCATCCTTCTGTCCCACTTTGTCACCCTGTCCATCCTTAAATTGCCCTAGCTCCACTTCCTATGCCCCTATGGACAATGCACCTGTGAGACAATTAGACTGAACTCTGCCATGGACATTCCTCCACCATCACCCCTGACCACTTTAATACTACCTCCACCATTTTCCACTTAAATAAACACCCTTAAATCACAAAACAATCTGGAGTCAGTCTGTGCTTTCGAAAATGTGTATTTGCAATAACTGTGTAAAAATGTTATATCCATTGTATTGTCAACATACCTATGTCACACAGCTCTAGTCCATGGGGCAACAAAGCAGATGTCACACAGTGGGACCCACATCTGTGAAATTGAAAGGGAAAGTGACAACTTAGGGTCCATACACTGGGTGAAAGTGACAGACAGATGAGAGGTGGAACAATTATATCAGATGTAGCAGGCAGTGATGTCTTCTTACCTGTGTCTCACTGGAAGTATTGATGAATCACTGTGTTTCTGTTGTCGATGTCCTCTTCTTCTGCTTCCTCTTCTTCACTGTCCACAGGCTCCACAGCTGCCACAACACCTCCATCTGGACCATCCTCCTGCAGAAAAGGCACCTGTCGTCGCAAAGCCAAGTTGTGAAGCATACAGCAGGCCACGATGATCTGGCAAACCTTCTTTGGTGAGTAGAATAGGGAACCACCTGTCATATGGAGGCACCTGAACCTGGCCTTCAGGAGGCCGAAGGTCCTCTCTATAACCCTCCTAGTTCGCCCATGGGCCTCATTGTAGCGTTCCTCTGCCCTTGTCCTGGGATTCCTCACTGAGGTCAGTAGCCATGACAGGTTGGGGTAGCCAGAGTCACCTGCAAATGTTGAGGGACAAATGTTAGACACACACTAACCTGTAGGGACATCCCCATACCCAGACACCTAGTCACACTGTATAGGCTCCATGTCCTCACCTAATAGCCACATACGGTGCGTCTGGAGTTGCCCCATCACATAAGGGATGCTGCTATTCCTAAAAAATGTAAGCGTCATGCACTGAGCCAGGAAACTTGGCATTCACATGGGAGATGTACTGGTTGGCCAAACACACCATCTGCACATTCATTGAATGGTAACTCTTCCGGTTTCTGTACACCTGTTCACTCCTGCGGGGGTACCAAGGCCACATGTGTCCCATCAATGGCACCTATGATGTTGGGGATATGTCCTAGGGCATAGAATTCACCTTTCACTGTTGGCAAATCCTCCACCTGGCCGGAAAACGATGTAGCTGCGCAAGTGTTTCAGCAGGGCAGACTCTGGACAACACGTTGGAGAACATTGGCTGTCACATTCCTGATGCTATGGCCACTGTAGTTTGAAAAGACCCACTTGCAAGGAAATGGAGTACTGACAGCACCTGCACTAGAGGGGGGATTCCCGTGGGATGGCGGATAGCTGACATCAGGTCTGGCTCCAACTGGGCACACAGTTCCAGGATTGTGGCACGATCAAGTCTGTAGGTGGCAATTACATGTCACTCCTCCATTGTCAACAGGTCCACCAGCGGTCTGTACACCGGAGGACGCCGCCACCTCCTCACCTGCCCCAGCGGACGTGCTCTATGGAGGAGAACAGCAAGCAGAGAGTCAACCAACACTGAGGTACGTTAACACAACTTTATTCCTCAATTTTTTAAAACCGCTATGTGCCTGTATTAGTGTGTATGCAAGGCCTAGATGTGTGACGCATTTAAAATTAATGCCATGTGGCCCCCTGAAATGGTGTTTGCCTTACCTGTAATGTGGGACAAGGGGATATGAGGTAACTGCGCTGGCGTTGTACACTGTCGCGTTAGGCGGCCGAAGACCGCGGTGCAATCCTGCATTGGTTAACATTGGACCCTATGGGTCCGAGGAGCCAATGACGATGTACGCCGGCGGTGACGATACGCACTGCCACGGACGTCACCGCCATTTTTTGTCTCTGTTCACTCACTTGATACCTGATCTTCGACAGGAGAGGACCTACACTGCAAGTGCTGCTGTGACCTAGGTCTGGAAGAGACAATGGCTCATGTGTCTGGGGAAAGGGCCCCTGCCTTCAGCACGGAGGAGTTGGAGAAACTAGTGGATGGGGTCCTCCCCCAGTACACGCTACTCTACGGTCCTCCAGACAAATAGGTAAGTACACTGTGAGCATGCCGAATGGGCAATGCCTGTGTGGAGTGGTGTGGATGGAAGATGGGGGGGGAGAATGAGGCGTGCATGAAACGACAGTGAGTGCATGTGCGTCATGGCAAGGGTACGGATGCGGGCCAATGACTGTGACGGTGCGGACGGTCATATCTTCTCCTTTTCCCCTGTACTATGCCTGTAGGTCAGCACCCACCAGAAGAAGGATATTTGGCGTGCCATCGCCAAGGAAGTCCGGACCCTGGGGGTCCACCACAGATGGAGCACCCACTGCTGTAAACAATGGGAGGTCATTCGCTGCTGGAGCAAGAAGACGGCGGAGGCCCAGCTGTGGTGGCCTCCCAACGTGGGAGGGGTGTCCATCGCACCATGACCCCCCTGATGTTCCGGATCCTGGCGGTGGCGTATCCGGAGTTGGATGGGCGCTTGAGGGCATCACAGCAGCCACAAGGGGGCGAGTACACTCTCATTCATCTGATTCTGCGTACAGTGGAGGTGTCTGGGTGGGGGAGGTGGGCTGTGAGTTCCCCTTGGCCAGGGCGATTTTAGTAGGCAAGGTCCTGTCGTAAGGCAGGCCATGTGGCACCCCACCCCACCTGTGTTCAGAGCCAACTACACCTAGTCAGGCTCCTGTGACTTCCATGTGTGCAGCAATCGGGCATAGGCCTTGTACCCCATGTCCCTGTGATTAATTAGGGAACTCAAAGTCCACGGCGTAGTGCAGGGGGCTTCTGTGCCTGTAGTGTCCGCCAACGCTAGCGGTATTGCATGCACTGAACATGTCTTTCTTCTGTCTCCCCCCCCTTTTTGTGGTCTCCCTGTTCTTGTGTGCATTAGCATCATCAGGCGGAGGAGCAGTGGCACCGGAGCAGGAGGGAGCTCCATCCCACATGGCCCTCAAGGGCGAGACAACGGAGTCTGAAGCCACCAGTGGGACGGAGGGTGAGGGGAGCTCCACAGCGGGGACAGGAGCTGAGACCAGCGACACGGACTCCTCCTGTGGTGGGAGCTCCCTTGCGGTGGCGGGCCCCTGTATGGCCACCGCATCTACAGGTACAGCCGCCACCCCCCTTACCAGCACCGCCCTCCCAGCAGCCCCTCAGCGTGTGCCCCGTGGCCACTTACCCAGGAGGGTGGGCATCTCCTTCGCTCCAGGCACCTCAGCCCCTGCCCCAGTCAGCCCTGCTGCCCTCAGTGAGGAGGCCATTGACCTCCTCAGGTCCCTCACTGTTGGGCTGTCTACCATTTTGAATGCCATCCAGGGTGTAGAGAGGAAGTTGCAACAGACCAATGCATACCTGGAGGGCATTCATTCTGGTCAGGCAGCCCAACAGCAAGCTTTTCAGACTCTGGCCTCAGCACTGATGGCAGCCATTGTCCCTGTGTCCAGCCTCCCCCCTCCAACTTCCTCTACCCAGACCCAAACCCCTGTACCTCAGCCTATCCCAAGCACACCATCAGACCAGCATGCACACACCTCAACACACAAGGGAAGCTCTGGCAAACATAAGCACCACACATCCACAGGCTCTTACACAAGCATCATACCCATGCACACATACCAACATCCACTGCCTCCACTGTGTCCCAATCCTCCACATCTCCCTCCTCCCTCCCTGTCTTGTCTCCACTCACACCTGCATGCACTACATCTTCAGCCACTACGTCCATCAACAGCACACCCATCACCCCACCCCTCTCACAAGCACTCACCACCCCCACTACCATTCACACATCCCCTGTGTCCTCTCCCAGTGTGTCTGTGAGCCCACCTCCCATGGTACACAAACGCAGCCACACAGCCACCCAACAGCCATCCACCTCACAACAGCCTCCAGCCCATGCACCTTCACCCAAAGTCAGCAAACGTAAACCTCCTACAACCACTACCTCTTCCTCCACACCCAAACCCCCTCCATCTACCCGTCCCAGTGTGTCCAAAAACCTTTCCTGTCCAACCTTGACCTCTTCCCCTCACCTCCCCTACCCCTTCAGTCCCGTAGGGCCCGCCTTTCCAGGTCCCAACCCAGCACCTCAGCCACAACATTAGCGGAAACAGTGGTGCCAGCAGTAACCGGCTTCTGGAGTGCACCAAGCAGAAGGGCAGCCAGTGTGCCAAGGAGCCCACCCACGGACAGTCCCCCACCTCAAAAACATAAAAGGTTGGCCAGTGCCCGGCGGGAGAAAGGCAAAACATCTACCACCAAAGCCTCTCCCAGGAGTACAGTTGGGAGTGGGAAGACAGCTGCGCCACCATCCAAGGTGGGGAAGGGGCACAGAAAGACAGGCAAGTCTAGAAAACCTGCACGGCGGACAAGACCACCACCAGCACCACTGCCAAGGACACCCCGGCCACCAGCACCACTGCCAAGGACACCGCCGCCACAAGCACCACTGACAAGGACACCGCCGCCACCAGCACCGCTGCCAAGGACACTGCCCCCACAAGCACCACTTCACAGGACACTGTCGCCACCAGCACCGCTGCCAAGGACACCGCCGCCACCAGCACCGCTGCCAAGGACACCACCGCCACAAGCACCGCTGCCAAGGACACCGCCGCCACCAGCACCGCTGCCAAGGACACCACCGCCACAAGCACCACTTCACAGGACACCGCCGCCACCAGCACCACTGCCAAGGACACCGCCGCCACCAGCACCACGGCCAAGGACACCGCTGCCACAAGCACCGCTGTCAAGGACACCGCTATCACCAGCACCACTGCCAAGGACACCGCCGCCACGCGCACCGCTGTCAAGGACACTGTTGCCACCAGCACCGCAGGCCAATGAGCGGCAAAAGCTCTGACGCTACTTGGGCTGCCACAAGCAGGATGAAGCACTCTGGGAACCAAGCCCCCTCCAGAACCAGTGTAGAAAGGCATCCACTACCTCAGTCCTTGGCAGGATGAAGCACTCTGGGCACAAAGCCCCCTCTAGAACCAGTAGAGTATCACATCCACTACCTCAGTCCTTGTCAGGATGAAGCACTCTGGACACCAAGCCCCCTCCAGAACCAGTGGAGTATCACATCCACTACCTCAGTCCTTGGCAGGATGAAGCACTCTGGGCACCAAGCCCCCTCCAGAACCAGTGGAGTATCACATCCACTACCTCAGTCCTTGGCAGGATGAAGCACTCTGGGCACCAGGCCTCCTCCACAACCAGTGGAGACTGTTATCCACTTGTGATACTGTGGCTTTGCACTCCCCAGGATAAAGCAGTAGGCAAACCACCCACTTGAGAGACTTGTGAGACTTTGGCTTTGCACTCCCCAGGATAAAGCAGTGGGCAAACCACCCACTTGAGAGACTTGTGAGACTGTGGCTTTGCACTCCCCAGGATAAAGCAGTGGGCAAACCACCAACTTGAGAGACTTGAGACACTGTGGCTTTGCACTCCCCAGGATACATCAATGGGCATGGAGCCCCCTCGTGGATCTGGCGTCGTACACTCTTCCGGCTGAGGTGCCCCCCCTTCCCTTCCCCCTGAGGTGCCTGTTGTATTTCAATCTGATACCCCAGCAGTGTTCTCTCCATTTTGATCGGGTATCTTGTGTGGGCCTCGCCCATGCATTTTGGGCCCAGTGGTCCAAGGACTTTAATGGTGGAATACCTTGGACTTGTATTCTTGGTGTATATATTTGTTTATAGTGTATATATATATTTTTGAGTACTGGAGTTTAATAGATTACAAACATTCAAATAATTTCCTTTTGTCTTTGCATTATTCCGGGGGGGGGGGTTTGGGGGGTGTAACTGTAATGTATCATGATGTATTAGTGTGTGTGTTGTCGTCGGTGAGGGTGGGGATGGGGGTGGTGCATGTTGCGTGTGTGTGTGTCACTCTTTTTTCCCTCCCCCCTCCCCTGTGTCGTAGGTGCAGTACTCACCGTGTTCTTCACCACCGGCGTTCGTGCTCCTGGTAGAGGAACAGGAAGACAAAGGCAGGGAGTATCTGGAGTTCCAGTTCCATGGCGTCCTGGTTCCCCGTGGGGTGTGTAGAGGTGAGCTTTTTCCCTTCCAATTCCTGTTTCCGCCGTGTTTTTGTTCGCGGTGAATGCACCCCGGAAAAGGTGGCGGATTGGACTGTTGTAATACTGTGGGTGGTACATTGTTTTCCGCTTGTTTGTTGGCGGTTACCTCGGCAGTGTTTGATTGTACCGCCGTGGCGGTCTGAGTGTTAAAGTGGCTGTCTATGTTGGCGGTTTACGCCACGATCGTGATTCCATTCTTTTTACCGCCGGCCTGATGGCGGTTTTACAGCCACTTTAACACCGACCGCCAGGGTTGAAATGACCACCTTAGTGTTCTCCTTTATTTGAACAGCATTGCAAAGGCTAAGAACATAGATATAGTAAGAGGATTCTTTGAGCCTACACTGACTTTTGCACAGCATAGGCACATCGGAATAACTGAATTTGTCTTCTCACACAGGTGTATGCAGCTCTGCCCTGGGGATTAAGACCCCTCTCTCCCCCAGCTTTTACATGGCGGTTGCCCTACCATGTAAAAGCTTGCAGAGACGGGGTGCAGCACTGTCGCGCTTCTCTGAGTGAAAAGCACGCAGGTGCTGTTGCATCCTATGCACCGCAACATTGCCTCTGGCTCAATTATGAGCCGGCGTCAATTTTGTGGGATGCTCCTTGATGGCCAGCGGGCGGAAACACCAAACTTCTAATGGGGCCCGTGGGAAGGCAGTCGTACTGGCGGCAACTTGACAGCGGAAGTTTGGTGGGTAGCCTTTTCTGCCCACCAAACTCTTAATGATCCCCCATTTAAAAATGAAAGGTTTGGCATTCATATTAAATAAAGTAATAATGTAAATTAATTTTACGAATGTTATTGAAAGTTTTAAATTAATATGAGTTGATTGTACTGAATTAAATAATTTGATGAATATGAGTTACATGTTTGCAGAAAAATAAATGCACGTTTAAAATTATTCCAACATGTTACGAATAATGGTTGCAATTAAATATTTGTTTTGTATTTTTTAATTGAATTGCAAGGTGCACAATAGGCTCATTAATGAATTAATGTGTATTAACGCTTTCTTAGTTTAACTAGGCTGAAACATTCATTTTGCAGCAGTAATGGAAAATCACTTGTTTATTCTGTTCCCTCTGACCTGAATTATTTTCCTAAGTTGCTGATGTGATACTGAATGTCCTATTGTATTGAAGGCGAGGAACGTGTTTGTCACTAACAATGTTGCATTATTTGTTCTAGCGTTCGATCAAGACAGGAAACTTACGATTCCCATGAAAATGTGTTAGTTCATTTAGTGTATTGTGAGAGAAGAGCCTGATGCTGCAAAAAGTAAATAATGCAATATTTTGTTGGAACTGTGTGAAATCACTGAGATGGCAATGCATTTTTGCTAGAAAATCTGGAACAGTTGCAAGTTTGATGGTGCCATCGAAAGCCATTGGACACTGAATCTGACGCCTGAAGTGCATGCACTTGAAGGACCAATCAAGAGGATTGTGGTTATTTTAATTAGGGAGAGACTTTGAAAGTTTGAGAGTTCCACTCCTGCCTCGAAGCTGAGAGGGTCTATCTACTCTTGTATTAAGTCTGCTGTCACCCTCTGTCTTTTTTACGTCCTCTGGTGAGTTTTCTCATCTTAGTCTTAACTGTCCCATTTGTTATGCGGTTTCAGTAATAATAAGGCCAACTAATTCTGAACTGCTGATCTGTCCTATGTGCAGCCCTTGTTCTGCACTGTCCGGATGTTGCTGTCAACTGACGCCAGAAGAAGGTGAATATTCCGCCTGATGAAGCATTGCTGTCTGCTGTCCCATGAGGAAAGGTATAACTAAATGTGTTATTTTCTGTTAGATGATTACACCAGCATATTTTTATAGTGATTTGCCCTAAATACATGGTTTCCCAAATTATTTTTGTTTTTGTTTTTGCCCACGTGTTTGCCCGCTCCCACACATGCAATTCTAAATTTGTATCAGGGATGGCTCAGCCCTGAAATCTGAATGTGAAAACTGTATTTTGATGATTTACTGATTTCACCATCATCTGCTTTGAAGTCTAATTGTTATGTGCATATTGTGTTGTTGCTAACCTATTTTATTCTTTTGGAGTGTTTAGACGTTTCGGTGAGCCTATGATTTATATGTATGTTTATAACTTAGTTTTGCACACCATATGTGACATTGATTTTGGGATTGTAATAAAGCTTTGAAACTTTATTTAGTTTGGAATCTAATTGTTATATTGTTTATGGTATCTGGAATTGCTTATGGTATAATGTCATTGATTTGTGATTGAATGATTCTGACTACTACACTCTTCACCAAGTCCAAAGATCGAGTCGACCTCCATAGGTGAGAATAGTAATGGTGTCTCACCTGCGTGTTTATGGTTTTTGAACCAGAGGTGGGGAGAAAAATCTTCCTGGCATAATGCGCCTGCAACACTGTATAACATTTTGGTAAACATTAACATTCAAAGAAGCTGTCAGAAACACTACATACTTAAGTAAAGAACTGACTGGTCTTCCAACTATGCCAAAGGTGCTTTTGGGCACTCAGGCCCTCATTACGAGTTGCCATGGTGGCAGCCACCAAAACACCACCAGTGATGGCGGTATACCGACTGCCGTATTACAAGTTACATAGTGAAGACCGCCAAAAACAGCCTAATCTGACAGTGCCAGGCCGACTGAGGCTGGGAGAGAGGCGGTCCCACCACCAGCCCCACCACACCGACAACATCCTGCCCTCCATATTATGACCCACAAATCAGCACAAGGGTCATGGCATGGCAGAAAATTATTGGCAGTGCGAATCGCCGCAGTCAAAATATCACCTCCACCAGAACCCAACACCACATTGGACAGTATGAATACCCCACACCTGACACACATACCCACACTACACACACGCAAACACAGCACCATAAAACACACCCCCACATAACCCACAATCTTTTGCAAATACAACCACAGGCAGACAGCGAGGACCCACAAACCCATTACTAACCACTGATACACCATAGGCACATATACACTTCACACTCAGCACACACCACACAACTGCACCATGAACACCATACACATCACAACACACCAGGAAACATAGTTAAGCACCCGACACACATTCCATCAAGCCCCAAACACATCACCCTTGCACACAACACCCCTCAACCACTTCACTACCACCATGTCCCCTCAAAAGTACCCACGATTCACAGATGAAGAGTTGAGGGTCATGGTCGATGAAATCGGCAGGGTAGAGTCACAACTATTGGGAGCACTGGCCAAGCAAACATCCATAACTAGGAAAACTGAGTTATGGTGAAGGATCGTTGACAGGGTCAACTCAGTGGGCACCAATCCACAGATAACGGAGGGCATCAGGAAGAGGTGGAATGACCTCAGGGTGAAGGTGCATTCCATGGCATCACAAGACCAGATTGCTATCAAGAAGACGGGCAGTGGGACCCCACATCCTCCCCCAGAGTTCACATCATTGGAAGAGAAGGTCTTGGACATCATGCATCTAGAGGGCCTAACTGGAATAACAGGAGGCCTGGAAACTGATAAGTCACTAACACTCCCCTTGCACCAACAACTCTTGTACAGCATGCGTCCCCATCACCCTATCATCCCCCAATTCACCCCATCTCACACTTCTGCCCCCCAATCACCTGATGCATCTCCCCTGCATGCCACACCACCCGACTCACACTATCCCTACACAGTCCCACCCTATTGCATGGATAGCACTCGCAATGGCATCACATCTCCCACAATTCATCACTCCCTACACATGAAAAGATGCCATTCCCACCTCACAGTGGAACACCTGCATGTGAAACCATTGCACAGGCAACATATACTGGATGCTTTGACTGCGTACTACTACATGGCAATGACAGCAATGCTATCCACTATGCACAACCCTCAATGGAACATGGAAACAATGTCACAATCCATCACCCACAAACAATGTCTGCAGTGCAGCATCTGTCATTACCATCACCGGGAAGCGAGTCAAGCCACTGTATGCATCAGACTATGATGCGAACAAATACACCTCCACAATGTAACTCTCTCCCTCCACATCCAGAGGGACTCCTGCCACTGCCACCCTGCAGAGGATGGCAGAGACAGCAGCCAGCCCTCCCCAGGATGAAGGTCCCAGTGGTTATCTGGACATTGACGACTTACCTGGCACATCTGGGACAAATGGTCAGTCCACCACAACCAGTTCCACACTGTCCACATCTGATTCCTCCACCCCAGTTGCAACAACAACACAGCCAACCCCTCATCCCCAAACCTGTGTTCCAAGAACTGTTCAATCAGCAGTGTGCCCCACAGTGCAGGAACCAGAGTCAACTCCTCACACCCAAGATGATGAAGGTTCTGGTGTAACTGGGAGTGGTTTCACTATGCCAGGGGCACAGGCATTGGGGTCAGTGGGAGGGCACCTGCGGGCGAAGGGATGAGGCCCCTAAGGGAAATGGCTGGCCAGGAGGGCAACTCCCTAGTCCTAGTCCTGGGAGCATACTAGCAATCCCAGGACAAGATGGGCCAGATCCTCTCCTCAACCTTGCAGGAGAACCAGAGTCTGCACAGGGAATACCACCAGGAGGCCACGCAGCAGTGGCTGGCCCACAATGCCACCATGGCTTCCACTGCAGGGGTGCTCAAGGAACTTTAGCTACCATCCTACGTGCATCCTCCACCCACCAGCAGGCTCCTTGCACTAGCCACATACCAACTGACCTATCCACTTCTACCATAGGTAGTGGAATGGAGGTCCTGTCAGAGGACCCGCAGACCACCATCACCCCTCCCTCTGTAGCTGAGGAACCCCACGCAAACAAAGTCGCCCATCCAGACATCCTGCAGGACCTGATACCAAGATCAAAACCACTGCCAGGAAGTGACCCTCTCTTGAACATTCCCCCTTGTGTGCCACTGAGACACCCTATTGACCCTATTGACTGTCCATTGTCATGTCTCCATTTTCCCATGGCCCCTTGGATACTGGATCTGGCCTACCCACAGCTGGACCAAGCCCACTGAGATTATTAGATCCACCATGACTCCACTCATCCTCCATTGCGCTTGTATATCACATTAAACACCTTTGAGCACAGCTACTGTGTCTCGTAGGCTCTCATTATTCTAATGAGACTACTGGATTTTGAGCAGCAGAATCGCCTGTGGTGTGGGAGAGTCTGACCCACTACAGGTGACACATGTCGCTCCCATCTGGGCTTTGCTCCAGCTAACTAGCAGTGCCTCATCTCCAGCCAAGGGCGGGATGGGTGGACAGCTGAGCGCATGACATAATTGATTTCTCTGGGGAACCGTATATAATGACAAACAGAGGCAGTATATGTTTCAATAATGTTTTAATGAAGCAACTGCATCTTAGATAGAATTTTCAAAAGACTAAGGCCCTCATTATGACATTGGCGGTAAATCCCGCTTACCACCGCAGTGACGGCTGCCAACATACTGCCACAGAGGCGAACATCCATTCACCAAATGATGACACACACACCAATCCAACAGAATACTACCACATAAACAAATCCGCTAACCCAAAGGTCAGTGCTAAAGTGGCGGTACCAACACCCATACAATTATGCCAACAAAACAAAGCCCACCACATTATGACCCACAAATCAGCACGGTGGACATTCAACGGCGCTAAACTATTGGTGGTACACACCAGCGCGCTCAAAAAGGACACCCATATACTAAACTGCACAACATTGGCCAATACCAAAAACACACACCTGACACTCATACACAAACCACACCCACCCACCCACAGCACTATAAAACACACACCCACATTACCCACAACGCTTTACGAATGCAACGTATTGCCACCAGACTGACACCAAGACCACTGTGACAACTAGACACACACATCACATATACCATAAATCCCTCACACACCCCACTTCGCACACCCAACGACAGTACCCAACACTCACATACTTACACACACCACACAAAACTCATGTCCCCAAAAAGGCACCCCCATTTCACTGATGAGGAGTTGCGGGTCATGGTGGAGGAAATAGCCAGGGTAGAGCCATAGCTGTTTGGAGCCCAGGTACAGCAAATATCAATTGCCAGGAAGATGGAGCTATGGCGGATGATCGTGGATAGGGTGAACGTTGTGGGACAGCATCCAAGAACAAGGGACAACATCAGGAAGAGGTGGAACTACCAATAGGGGAAGGTACGTTCTGTAGCAGCAAGGAACCAACTCGCCATCCAGATGACTGGCGGTGGACCCCCACCTCCTCCCCCACAGCTCACAGCATGGGAGGAGCAAGTCTTGGCAATACTGCATCCTGAGGGACTCACTGGTGTTGCCGGAGGACTGGACACAGGTGAGTCAACATTTACTACTTATCACCCCCATACCTGCATGCCATCTCACCCCCTCACTCCCATCACTCCACTCCATCCCACACACTGCACCTACACATATGACTAACCCCAATGCCAAGCCCTGCATGCTATACCAATGCATGGACAGCCCTCCCAGCCCTGCATGGACACCCATCTCAAAAGCATGCATAGCATGGAGAACTAACAATCACACAATACATCACCATACACAAACAAAGGTGGCAGGGCAACAGCAACAATAGAGGGGAAATTAGGGATGTGCAATATGTCACAGACATGAAGCATAATACATCACTTACATCGCCACAGGTGCCCCAGCCAATCTTAGCATAGAGGAGGTGCCACGACAAACCAGTCCCCCGACAGAAGATACCCCCAGTGATGACAATAACTCTGGACTTCTGGATCTGGATGAACTACCTGGCCCATCAGGGACCACTGGTCAGTCAGTCACCCCAGCCCACTCCCAGTCAG
This sequence comes from Pleurodeles waltl, assembly GCF_031143425.1. Lineage (NCBI taxonomy): Eukaryota > Metazoa > Chordata > Amphibia > Caudata > Salamandridae > Pleurodeles > Pleurodeles waltl. Next base: position 862,592,490 of record NC_090442.1, on the reverse strand, counting down.
CCACAGAGCCTCCCCCATCAGTATTCAACACCACAGCATCCACCCAGCGTCCCCACACCTCTGTCCCCAGGACAGATCAATCAGCAGCGTGCCTACCCGGACAGGGACCCCAGTTCACACCTCGCCCCAAGACAATCAGGGACCTGGGGTCAGTGGCAGTGGGCACACCATTCAGGGGACACAGGCGCAGTGGAACAGGGACACTGGTAGGACCGTTGTGCGCTAGGGGGGCTAGGGGGAGGACAGGCCCAGAGAACCAACTCTACAGGAGGCACTCACCAATGTCCTGGGGGTCTACCAACAATCCCAGGACAAGATGGACAAGATCTTTACCAACATGCATGAGAACAAGGGGCCACAGGAGGAACGCCACCAGGAGATCAGGGAGGACTTGCAGGTTCTCATCACCACCATGATCTCCATAGCAGGGGTGCTGGTAGACATGGACAACATCATGAGGGAATCAACAGCACACCAGCAGGCCCTTTCCACTAGCCAGTCAAATGACCAGCCCTCCCCCTGCAGAAGTTGAAACACCCCACAAACATTCCTTACGACTGTCAGAGTCACCAGATCCTCGGGGTCTGCGCACGTTCCCATCACGTCCACCACTGAACAGCTCCAAAACTCTGATAGATAAATCGCAGAGGCTAAGAGAGTTCAAGAGGGGAAGAGGGGATTAGGAAGGGAAACAGCTGGGAAGGAGACCTGTCGTAAGAAAAAGGTTAGAACACACAATATGAAAATTATATCTCCTGAAATCAATACTAGACTATGATTCTAAGCATAGTCATTAGGAAAACATGAACAATCGAAGAATTAATTTTAAAATGACTAAGTTTCAAGATGGCCGGATACCTGTAAGGGAATCAAGATAGATTAAATGAAAACTTTCTTATTCAAGTACTTTCCTTTACATGAGAATCAGAAAAACATTCTGACTAAATTTGAAACCAGTCATATAAATCCTTTTTTGAGAATGCATACTAAGACCATACAATATTGCATCTAGAAACTCTGATCTTCTGTGTACTCTTGAAATGTTTCAACACAAATTGCGCATAGTGTAGATTTATATATATATATATATATATATATATAGTAAACACCATAAAAGGATTGTGCACCATGAATAACACAATATGGATTCAGGAAAACAAATCACATAACTTGTCAACTCGAATATTACATAATAAATATCTTAGAATAGTGGCATACAATAAACAACATGAATTAAACTCGAGGAGAGAATCGTGAGTCTTGTCGATTCGAGTGTCACCATGTAAAATGCCAAGAAATGGTAGTACGCAATGAATATCAAAGTCAAATCAATCATCATTAAACAAATTGTGTGTTCTGCCGATTCTTAAGCCACCATGTAAATGTCAAGAAATGGTTGCGAGCAATGAACAACAAAGTTAAAACACCATAAAACGAATCGCGCGTCTTGCCGATTCTTAAGCCACCATGCAAATGTCAAGAAATGGTAGCGTGCAATGAATAACAAGATTAAATTAGGAAACGAATTGCGCGTCTTGCTGATTCGCAAGTCACCCTGCAAATGTCACAAACACTCAAGCACATATTTCACACGCACAAAGTACTCTGTCAAATCATAAAAGAATTAGGCCCAAGAACATGAGAGTTCTTGATAATGGCGTCAGAAGGCCAGCCCAACCACCGTCTTACCGCCCAGAACAAGGATCTCCAAATGAAGAATGAAAGTCAGATGTCTGGAAGATCAAATAGGCCACTGGGACAGACGCTCAGGAAGTAGCTGCTGCTCTGCACTGGGACCTCTGAATAGTGAGCACTTGGAGCTGGGCTGGCTCCTTTTTATAGAGTCTTGGCCCAGCCCACAACCACACCCAGGCATGTTGCAGGGAAAGTCTCTAGAAGGCCCTGGAAAGGGACCACACCCTAACATACTCTGAAATCCTGCAGCAATACATTGTAAATGAACAGCATTTGTAAGCACATTAAAAATAAGTCTTCAGGATTGAACTCTGCAATGCAAAAGGTTAAACAACAACATATCAGCACAATGCATAAATTACGTTGTTTTGAGAGTGCTGGGTTTTTGCATTCTAGTCGCCAATAGAGAGCGCACTGCCCTGGTGTTGACAGCGACCCAGACAGAAGCCAGAGACACTTGCCAAGACCAAGACCACCGCCAGGAAATGAGACTTCTGATTGTCCCCCTTGTGTCCCACTTTGTCACCTTGTCCACTTTGAACTGCCTTTGCTCCCCTTCCTATGGACCCTTGGACACTGGACTTTGTGCTACACACAGACTGGAACAATACCCTGGACTTTCCTTTACCATCACCCCATTCCATTGTACTTTTTAGTCAATTAGTTGCACTACAATAAACACCCTTGAACACAACTTGAGTGACACTGTTTTATGTGTTGAAAATGTGCATTTATCGAAACAGTCACATTTAGTGCAGATGATCTGAACACTGTGATAGCATACAAATAATGGCCTGTAGCTGTCTGTAGTAAACACATCAGGACATATCACCACCATCTGTAAAATGACAAGCCATCGGTGACAGTAAGTTGAGATGCAAAGGAAGTGAATGCCTTCATGATACAGCCACACAGAAAACTTCAATAGTCAGAATAATGGTCAGTTCCACTGTCTCACCTGTGTGTGATTGGAAGTATTGTTGTATAACTGCCTCCTCAACCTCACTGTCCTCAGGGTCCGCTGCTGCCACAGGGTCATTTCCAGTCCCCTCCTCCTGCAGAAAAGGCACATGTCGTCTGAGGGACAGGTTTTGCAACCTGCAGCATGCCACTACTATCTGGCAGACCTTACCGGGTGAGTAGCACAGGGATCCACTTGTCAGATGCAGGAATCTGAATCTGGCCTACAGGAGGCCAAAGGTCCTCTCGATTATTCTCCTGGTTCGCCAATGTGCATCAGTATAATGGATCTCAGCCCCTGTCCTGGCATTCCTAACAGGGGTCAGGAGCCACAATAGGTTTGGGTAGCCAGAGTCACCCTTAAGTATTAAGGGACAAAAGTGAGCCTTACACTATGCTATGGGGATAACACTTGAAGGCATACAGTGACATACGGTGGATCGGGACTCTGGCTCACCTATGAGCCACACCCTGTGCCTCTGTAGTATCACATTTGGGTTATTGCTATTCCTCAGAACGAAGGTGTCACGCATCGACCCAGGGTACTTGGTAATAACGTGGGAGATGTACTGGTCCACCAGGCACACCATTGGCACATTGTGTGAGTGGAAACTCTTCTGATTCCTCAACACCTGTTCATTCTGGCTGGGGGGCGGGACAAACACAATATGTGTACCGTCAATAGCCCCAATAATATTGGGAATATGTCCCATTGCATAGAATCCCGCTTTCACAGTGGCCAAATCTTCCACCTGGGGGAAAGAAATGTATCTGCACATGTGTTTCACCAAGGCAGACAATACCCTTACCAGCACGATTGAGAACAGTGGCTGTGACATTCCTGCTGCCAAGCCCACCGTCACTTGGAAAGAACCAGTTGCCAGGAAATGGAGCACTGATAGAACTTGCACAAGAGGGGGGATCCCAGTGGGATGACGGATAGCTGACATCAGGTCAGGCTCCAATTGGGCACAGAGCTCTGCGATTGTGGTCCTGTCCAATCTATAGGTGAGTATAATGTGCCTGTCCTCCAGTGTAGCTAGGTCCACAAGGGGTATGTACACGGGGGTGTGTCTTCTCCTATTTATCCAGAGTGGTAGGTATCTAAGGACACAAGAGTGAGTATGCTGTCACAATTTGCACAATGGAACCACCACCTCAGTGTGCATACAGCATTAATGTGATGGGACAGTGGGAATGGCAATGTATAATTTCCATAAATTATGCAGTTATGGAAGATCTGTATGTAGTCCACCACCATGAAATGACGACGCCTGTCCTGTATGTAGGGACAGATGGAAGTGAGGTAACTCCCCTGACGTTGGGCATCATGGTGGAAGACAGTCTTGCACCGCCGTGAAATTCCTCATTGGCTAATATGGGGCTCTATGGAGTACAGTGGTCAATGGGGATCAGCGTCGGTAGTGACGGTGTACACCGCCGCAGATGTACCAGCCATTTTATGTCTATAACCTCACTTGATTCCTGACTTTGCACCAGACAACAGCTACACTGCGTGTGCTGCTGAGACCTGTGTCTGGAACCTACCAGGGACTGTGTGACCAGGTAAAAGGCCCTTGCCTTCACTTCAATGGAGTTGGAGCGCTTGATGGATGGGGTCCTGCACCAGTATGGATGGCTGTGTGGGCCTCCAGACCAACAGGTGAGTACACCTTGAGCACAATGCATGCAAGAGGGTTGCATGGAAATGTGTGCGTAGGCATCATGTCATATGTGGGGGGGTGTCTGGTGGTAGTGTACATGGTGTGCGCCGGGCGAGGTGTGTGCCAATGGATTTGGAAACAGGATTTGGGAGCCATATGTTTGAAAGGCTGGATTGTATGTGTCATGCTATCCTCCGGTCTGTATTACCCCTGCAGGTCAGCGCCCATCAAAAGAAGGGATTGTGGCATGCCATCGCCAAGGACATGCGGACCCTGGGGGTCTACAGCAGGTAGAACACCCACTGCAGGAAAAGGTGGGAGGACCTTAGACGCTGGGCGCGAAAGACTGCAGAGGCCCAGCTGGGGATGTCCTTCCAACAAGGAAGGGGTGCCCGTCACATCCTGACCCCCTGATGGCCCGCATACTGGAGGTGGCTTACCCAGAGCTGGATGGGCACTTGAGGGCATCACAGCAGCCACAAGGGGGTGAGTACAGTGGGCCTTACTACAATAATTGGTAGGTGGCATGGGATTCGGGTGGTGGTTGTGAGTTAGTGGGTGCCCCTTAATGCCAGGCCAGACATTGCAGCGTGATCCAGCTCAAGGGTAATGGGTGTATGGCAAATGCAGGTAACTTAGCTTGTTTGCATTCCATGTCATTCAGGGCTTTGTGGATCCCAGGAGGTGTGCAGTTGGTGGTGTTTGTCCCTCATCTCGCTGTGGCATCTAGCCAATTCAATTCCAGTGCAATGCATAGTGCTCAATCCTGATCCCTGTGTGATGGTGCCAACTGTGGTGTTGGTGCTGCAATTGACCCAGTTCTCCCTTTCTCGCCCCCCCTTTCCTTCTGTCATCCTGTCCATGTGTGCATTAGCATCATCTGGCAGAGGAGCAGGGGCACCAGTGACAGAGGGAGCTGCATCCCACAGGACCCAGGAGGCAGAGTCCACTGACACCGAGGGAACCAGTGGGACGGAGGGCGAGGGAAACACTGCAGCAGAGACAGGAGGTGACAACACTGACTCAGGAACCTCCTCCGATGGAAGCTCCTGGGTGGTGCCAGACACCTCTGTGACCACCCCAGCTACAGGTACAACTGCCACCCCCGTACCAGAACCACCCTCCCAGTTGACCCTCAGCGAGTTGCCCGTGCCTGCTCACCCAGGAGGGTGGGCATGTCCTTTGCCCCAGGCACCACAGGCCCTGCCCCAGTGAGCCCTGCTGCCCTGAGTGAGGAGGTTATTGACCTCCTGAGATCCATGGGGCTGACATCCTTAATCCTTAATGCAGCAATGCAGTACATTCCTGGAAGGCATCCATGGTGGATTGGCAGCCCAACAGACATCAATTCAGGCTCTGGCCTCCTCTCTGATGGCAGCCATTGTCCCTGTTCCTACAATTCCCCCTCCAACTACCAATTCCCAGTCCCAGTTTTTCCTTAACCCCAACCCATCCCATGCACACATACAGGCGAGCATGTACACAAGACATCACACAAGAGTGGCACAGTCAAACACAGGCACCACACTTCAGTCCACAAGCACTCACACAAACAACAGACAGTTGCACAAACATCCACATCCACTGCCTCCACTGTCTCCCCTTCTTCCTCCACCTCCTTCACAGTCACGTCCACACTCACACCTGCATGCCCTGCTTCAACAGCCACCACCAGCATCACAATACCAAACAGCACACACACCTCACTAGCAGACACCTCCACAACATTCATGCACGTGCCCCCTGTGTCCTCTCCCACCCTGTCTGTCACCCCTTCCTAAAGGACACAAATATAGGCATTCAGACACCCAACAGCCATCCACGTCCTATCAGCACACTGGCCATGCACCTGCACCCAAGTCCAGCAGACGTACTCCTCCAACAACCCAACCTCAACCTCCACTCCCATCCCTCCTCCCTCATCTCACCCCACCGTCCTTAAGAAGCTTTTCTTTGCCCAACTTGACCACTTACCTCCCCCTCCACCCGCCCTGCCCGTAAGAGCAGGGTCCCAATGACCCAGCCCAGCACCTCAGCCAAACAGTCCACAGGGACAGTGGAGGCACCTCCTGGTCGTGGAGGCAAGAAAGTGACGGTTCCCACTCCACCAGCCAGGAAAGGGAAGGGTCCCACTCCACCAGCCAAGAAAGGGAAGGATCCCACTCCACCAGCCAGGAAAGGGAAGGATCCCACTGCACCAGCCAGTAAAGGAAAGGATCCCACTCCACCAGCCAGGAAAGGGAAGGATCCCACTCCACCATCCAGGAAAGGGAAGGATCCCACTCAACCACCAATGCCCTCCATCAGAGGGCATGTAGGCCACCCTCCAGGGACAGTTGCACATGGATCCCCCTCCACGGGCAGTAGGCAAGTTCCCCACCTCAGAGACTGTGACCTTGCACTCCCCAGCCTTGAGAAATGGGCATGGAGCCCCCTCTAAGAGCAGTGGGCAAGTTCACCACTTCAGAGACTGTGACCTCGTACTCCCCAGCACTGGGAAATGAGCATGGAGCCCCCTCCAGGAGCATTGGGCAAGTTCCCGACTTCAGTTGAGGTGCCACTCACCCCCCTTCTCCCTGAGGTGCCTGTCCACTTCCGAGATGTTGCCCCTGCACAGTGTTGTGAGGAATTTGTCAGGATCAAGTTGGGGCTTGGACTGTGCCCTGTCATCATGTGGGCCTCATGTACTTTGGACTGGGCATTGGCCCTTTCTCTACAATTGTTCTAAAATTGGTTCATATGGTGGGTGCTATTACAATGTAAGTGCTGCCGACCTGTAGTCCTTGTATTATTATGCGTTGGGGCGTGTGCCATTGGTTTATGTCTGCAGCTGGTTGTGTGTATGGTGTGTGTGTGTATGGTGTGTGTGTGGATGGTGTGTGTCGTGCATGCCGGCTTTTGATGGTGTTCGTACCGCCCCGAAAATCGTGGCGGTTTGCAGGGTCATAATATGGTGGGCGGTACCTTGTCTTCCGCCTGGCTGTTGATGGCTACCGCCGTGGTGCGTGGTCTTAACGCCCTGGAGGAGGTACATTGGCTGTCTATGGGAGTTATTACCGCTATGGTCATAATTTGGCGGTAATTACCACCAGCCTGTTGGCGGTATTACCGCCAGTTTAATAGTCACCACCAATGTCATAATGACCACCTAAGAGTCTTACTCCATAGACAACAATGGAAACATTGATTTTACACAAATTACTTGCGTAAAAAATCAAGCTGCACAGGTAAGGGCGTGTCCAAAAAGTCAGCGATGTGTCGATTCCTTACTCGCAAGTGAGGCCGTGCGTCGGTTTCTTCTCCAGTCGAGTCGGCGGTTCGTTGATTTCCGGACTGGCCCCTCATATCCGTGCAGGGTTGCAATGACTTTGATGCCCAGGGACGATGCCTGAGAAATCCAGTTGCACGGTGTTAGAAAACCGTGCTGCTTGGAGTTTGCGTTGTTATCAGCTGCCTTTCAAGGGCCCAGGGACTGGATAGGACACCACTTGGCAGGGCAGGAGTATCAGCAGGGAGTCCAGGTGCTGGCAGAGGAGGTCTTTCATGGCTCTGAGTCTTCAAAACTGAAGGCAAGCTCAGTTCAAGCCCTTGGAGATTCTTCTTCAAGCAAGAATGCACAACAAAGTCCAGTCTTTGCCCCCTTTACCGGCGGAAGTAGCAACTGAAGGAAAGCCCAACAAAGCAGAGTCACAGGCAGGGGCAGCACTACTTCTCAACTCTTCAGCACTTCTCCTTGTCAGAGGTTCCTCTTGGTTCCAGAAGTGATCTAAAGTCTGGGATTTTGGGCCCACTACTTATACCCCTTTCTGCCTTTGAAGTAGGCAAACTTCAAAGGAAAATCTCTGTTGTTCACAAGATCCTGCCTTGCCCAGGCCAGGCCCCAGACACACACCAGGGGGTTGGAGAATGCCCATTCAGGTGTAAGTCACCACTCCTCCCTCCACTCTAGCTCAGACGGCTCATCAGAATATGCAGGCTACACCCCAGCTCCCTTTGTGTCACTGTCTAGAAGAGATTCACAAACAGTCCAACTGTCAGTCTGACCCAGAAAGGAAATCCACAAACAGACAGTCACAGAATTGTTCAAGTGAGAAAATGCCCACTTTCTAAAAGTGGCATTTTCAAACTAAAAAGCTAAAAACCAACTTCACTAACAGATATATTTTTAAATTGTGAGTTCAGTGACCCCAAACTCCATATTTCTCTCTGCTCTCAAAGGCTCAAGGGGAATCCACACTTTAAAAATATTTAAAGGCAGCCCCCATGTTAACCTATGAGAGAGATAGGCCTTGCAGCAGTGAAAAGAGAATTTGGCAGTATTTCACTGTTAGGACATGTAAAACACATCGGTACATGTCCCACCTTTAACATACACTGCACCCTGCCTATGGGGCTACCTAGTGCCTACCTTAGGGGTGCCTCACATGTATAAAAAGGGAAGGTTTATGCCTGGCAATTGGTAGTGTAAAACTGCACACACACAGACACTGCTGTGGAAGGTCTGAGCCATGTTTACAGTGCTACTATTGTGGGTGGCACAACCAGTGCCGCGGGCCCACTAGTAGCATTTGATTTATAGGCTCTGGGCACCTCTAGTTCACTTTACTAGGGATTTACTAGTAAATCAAATGTGCCACTCATGGAAAAGCCAATTACACATACATTTTACACAGGAGCATTTGCACTTTAGCACTGGACAGCAGTGGGAAAGTGCTCAGAGTACCAAAAACAGCAAAAACAGCCCACCATTCAGTCAAAACATGGGAAGCAGAGGCAAAAAAGATAGGAGAGACCACGCCAAGGATGCCAGGTCTAACACCTGTCTTTATTATAACAAGTATGATTTTCAGTATTACAATATATAAGTACAGTTAACCCATTGGCCATTAAAAGTCTGGAAGATTGACAGAGGGGAGCAAACTGCAGCAAGTATGAAAGTAGTACATAGGTATTCTGAAATCATGTGTCAAGGGAGCCACCAGTCAAGCCAGGAACCAGAGTTGCACCACCCAACAGACCTGCAAATAGACCAAGACAGGGGCAACCATCATGATAGGAGTCAATGTTGGCCACTCAACACACATGCAGTACATTGTGGACCTCTCTAGTGTGAATTGGAAAGTGGAATGTCAACACATTTACCATGGCAGAACCACATTTACCATACATGCATTCCCAATGGTCCATCCCTCACAGCTAACATTAGCCTACTAAAGCAAGTTCCACTTTCAGTAAAAGTCATGTAGTATATTCATCCATTTTGTACAGTGAGGATAAGTAGCAAAACTGATAACACTGCTAAGTTTGGCAGTCCTATTACATATGACATAGCAGTACAGGGAACATACAACATGGGCAATCCTTTGCAGATGTGATGTTAGACAACAGCATAGAAAAAATTGCTCTGACATAAGAAGAGTAACACCACCATGATGACCAAAATGTTTACCCCCAAAACCCATCCAGAGGGATGGTAGCACTTAACACCTCCACTGATGACACACACCAGGAGGGTCCATGTCACAAGGCAGACAGAAGTACAGTTCACATGCCTGTGTTTCATTGGAAGTATTGGTGGATCAACTCTGTTCTACAGTCAGCTGCATCCTCATCACCTGCCTCCTATCACTTTCCATATCACCATCATCAGCCACTGGTCCAGCTGCCACCTCCTCAACATCCAGTAATGGGATGTTATGTCTCAGGGACAGATTGTGTAGCACGCAGCAGGCAACAACAATCTGGCAGACTTTTAGTGGATTGTAGAGCAGGGCACCTCCTGAGAAGTGTAGACACCGGAATCTGGCCTTCAGTATCTCAAAGGTCCTATCGATGACACACCTCGTCCTGCCGTGGGCCTCATTGAAACAGTTTTCCCTATCTGTGGTCGGGTATCTCACTGGTGTCAGCAGCCAGGGAAGGTTAGGATAGCCAGAGTTACCTAGGAGCACAAAGGTTGGACCCATCACAATATCGGTTGAGACACATGGCAGAATGTGAAGAGAGGTGAGATCACAGGTGCACACATACTACTGGATACATACCAATGATCCAGGCCTTCTCTCTCTGTAGTTGTGCCATCATGTGTGGGACATTGCTGTTCCTCAGAATTTAGGAGGCATACACAGAACCAGGAAACATGGCATCACCTGGGAGATATACTGACCAGCGAGACACACCGCCTGAACATTGATGGAGTAAAGGTTTTCATGTTCCTGTACACTTGTTCATTGGTCCTGGGAGGAACCAACGCAATGTGGGTGCCAACAATGGCCCCTTTCAAATGAGGGATATGTGCCATATCATAGAGGTCAGCTTTTACAGTGGCCACATCAGCAAATGGGGGAACCTTATGTAGCTGTCCAGATGTTTGAATAAAGCACACAGTACATCCTTCAACACAAGACCGAACATCTGCTGTGATATCCCTGCTGCCAAGCCCACTGTAATCTAGAACGAGTCTGAGGCTAGGAAGTGTAGGACAGACAGCACCTGTACTGTCAGAGGGATGGAATAGGGATTACATAGGGCAGCCAAGAGATCCAGCTCCAACTGGGTACAGTTCCATTATAGTTTGACGGTTCAGACTAGAGGTGTGGGTGATGTGTCTCTTTTCCAGGGTAACAAGGTTGACTAGGGGCCGGTACACTGGTACATGTCTCATTCTCACCATTGCATGGCATCTAGGAATAGGAGATAGGAAAAGCCACAAGTGGATGTCAACAGTTCACAAACCTCCAAACACTATACTTGTAGCACATAAGAGTACTGTGGACATTACACTGAAGTACACATAATCCTTTTGGGCATGTAGACTGACCGTGTATGCCATCCTAGCTGACAGTTGGAGCCCCAGATAGACAGCTTGCCCCACACTGAAAACATTTGACACTTCCCTGTAACAACGCCCTAGTTCCACAGGTAATAAGGTGTATGCAGCATTTGAACATGTAGATATGGTTACCCGATCTATGAGGCAGCAAGTGACTACACATGTCCTGTCATAATAACCAGTACATCTAACTACACTGTCCATGAATGCTACATGTTTGTGAACCCTGCTTTGATGTGTGAATACAGCTGATCTATGCACTTGTCACTAAAAATCATCCATGACATGCTTATCATTCACCTACAGCACACTAACTGCATGTAAAGTGTCAGCCACCTATCCTGCATGCACAGGACAGATAGAAGTGACCTAATTCCGCTGGCGTTAGTCTTCATGGTGGTAGGCGGGGTCAACCGCTGTGCGACTCCTTGTTGGATAATATGGTGCCTATGGGAAACTGGGGCCAATGATGATCACCGCCGGCAGTGACGGTCATGTAGGCGGCGGCCGTGACCACCATTTTCTGTTGCATAGCTCACTTGTCTCCTGACACTCGTGCAAGTAAGACCTCCACTCCATGAGCTGCTGTGTACTGTCTCTGGGAGCCATGACGCCACACCTTGCAGGAGATAGGGCCCCTGCCTTCACCCAGGAGTAGCTGGAGAAGCTAGTCGACGGGTTCCTACACCTGTATCGACCAGAGCAGCAGGTGAGTCAAATGTGTCTGTCCTGACTGATAGTGTTGTGTGTGAGGTTGAAAGGCATTTGGACGATGCACACGGAGTGGATGCATGCAGATGGCAATGGAGTTGGTGTGTTTGTGCCGTAAAGACACATTAGTGTGGTCATGAGATGTGTCTGATGTGTGAAGTCCACTGCTGTTGCGGTGAAGCCACTCTACATGACTTTCTCCTTCTGTCTGTGTCACCCATGCAGGTCAGCGCCCATCAGAACAAGGGAATTTGGTGTGCCATCACCAAACAAGTGTGGACCCTGGGGGTCCATGCCCAGCGGAGCACCGACTGAAGAAAACGGTGGGAGGACTTGAAATGCAGAGCCCGTAAGTCTGCGGAGGCCCAGCTGGGGACGTCCTCCCAATGAGGGAGGGGTGCCCGTCGGACCCTGACCTCCCTAATAATCAGCATTTTGGCAATGGCCTGCCCTGAGGTAGATAGGCACTTGAGGGCAGCACAGCAGCCACAAGTGGGTAAGTATATACTCATACCTTGCTAATGTAAGGCGTGTATGGCTTTGGGTAACCTACTAGTGGGAAGATGTAGGGTGGATCACTGTTAGATGCACATCGACTCTGGGTATGAGCCACCCTGACAGGATTTGTATTGATTATATGTGCCAATCCCATGCAGACAGGGACTTATGAGGGGACTTACTTCCATGTTTGGGTTTGTCTGGACTCCCTTCACATCTTTTGAGTGACCATCTCTTTCCATCAGCATTAGTATACCTGAGGTGTCAGGGCACTGCCATCAGTAATAGTCTGCCCCTGTGACAGAGGTAATTTGTGAGTTCTCAATCAGCAGCCTTGTGCTGTATGTGTAGATGGCTGCAGGGAGCCAATATATTATTGGCCACATTGTTAATGGATTTGTTGGCATGCGATCTTGTCATGCAGGAATAAGTTGTGTAAGGAGGACAGGGTATGACTACGTAAACAACCATGGGACTGTGCTAAGTACTGTGAATTGTTTGAGCCGTCATCAAGTCAATGAGTGCCAATGTTCCCACATTAGTAGGTTTGTTCTGCATGGCCTTTGTTTCCCATATGATTTCCCACGGTTGTGCATGTCAATGTAAAGGCATGCCCTGTCATCGATTACCAGCAGAATATGAGGTTGTTACTCTGTGTGAATGATGGGTAGGTCTTGAGCCATTGCACCCTTTATTTCTCTCCCACCCTCCCTCCCTTTCCTCCTCTCTCTTTGTGTGCATCAGCATTACCAGGTGAAGGAGAAGGGGCACCAGTGAGTGGGGAAGCTGCAGCCATGGGACCCAGGAGGCTGACACCAACGAAGCCAAGGGAACCAGTGGGGCGGAGGGTGAGGGGAGAGCCACGGGGAGACCAGATCTACAGCATCCTCCTCAGATTCTTCCTCCGTTTGACCCTCCTTGGCTGTGACAGACCCATCTGGGACCAGTCCATCACCATCCTTGTCCACCACCCCCCTTACCAGCAACACCCTTCCTGTCGCTCTTCACCCAGTTGCCCTTGTCCGCTCACCCATGAGGGTGGGCATCTCCTTCGCCACAGGCAGCTCTGCCCCTGCCCCTATCCACCCTGCTGCCCTCAATGAGGAGGCTATAGACTTCCTGAGGTCCATCTCTGTGGGACAGTAAACCATTGTGAATGCCATCCAGGGACTGGAATCAGAGATGCAGCAGTCCAGTGCCTACCTGGAAGGCATTCACAGTGCCATGGAGAGATCATTTCGGGCTCTGGCCTTCTCATTGATGGCAGCCAGTGTCCCTTTGTCTTCTGTCCCCGCTCCAGCAACTATGCCAATCCCAACCCCCTCTCCCCACACCCATCCAGAGCACACAGTCAGACCACCATTCATCCACCTCAACAGACACAGTTCACAAAGAAAAACACAGGCCCCACAAGACCCACCACCGTCATGCACACAGTCAACAGACACATGCAGACACAACAACATCCACTCCCTACACAGACTTCCCCACCAACCCACTCACAGAGATTACAACACTCAAACCTGCTATCACAACATCATCACTCCCAGATCCAGCCACAAGTCCTCTCATGCCCGCTATCACCACAATAGCAGACCCGCATACTTCCACCCCAAACACCACATGCGCACTTATCATGACTACCAACACACGTACATGCAGCACATCCCCCTTACCTGCAGACACCAACCCAACAGACACTCACACATCCACCCTGTCATCCCCCTGCATCTCCCCCTTCCCACTTAGGGCCACATGTAGGTAGCTGTTTGCACGTCATAAACAGCTAAATTCGCTGTTTGCGATGTACAAAAATCACATCACAATGCACAAACCCCATTCTGCAATTCAGTAACCTGGTTACCGAATCGCAAAACGGGATTGCGACTCGCAATTAGGAAGGGGTGTTCCCTTCCTAACTGCGACTGGCAGTGCAATGTAGGATTGTTTTGTGACTGCGAACGCGGTCTCAAACCAAATGCAGTTTGCACCCATTTCAAATGGGTGCTAACTCATTCGCAGTTGTGAATGTCCCTGTAAACATTTTTTCAGAGCAGGCAGTGGTCCGTTTGTTTTTGTAATGCATATCATTTTCCTTTAAGGAAAACAGAATGCTTTACAAAAAAAAAACTGCTTCATTGAAAAGCAGTCACAGACATGGTGGTCTGCTGTCCGCAGCAGGCCACCATCCCTGTGAGGACCTCCATTCGCAAGGGGGTTGCAAATTACGACCCACCTCATGATTATTCATGAGGTGGGCATTTGCGACCCCCTTGCAAATTGCAGATGGTGTCAGGGACACCATCCAACATTTGGATTTGAGACTCGCAAATTGCGAGTCGCTCAGACTCGCAATTTGCGGGTCGCAATTCTGAAAGTTGCTACATGTGGCTCTTAAACCCCTGCATTCACCCTCCCAACAGACACCCAACACACATGGCATCCACCCATGCACCAGCACCCTAGGCACCTACATGTACATACCTTTCAACCACTCCCTCTCCCTCCACTCCCAAACGTTTTTACCATGACCGCCCTTGTGTCCCTAAAAAAAGATTCCTGTATGATTTTTCCCTGTTCCCTCCCACTGGCCCAGTCCCTATGTCCCCCAAGTGCCCAGTTACCCTCCCCATACCCAGTCCTTCTACCTCTCAGTCCTTCCATGGACCCTCTGGTACAGCTCATGCCCCTCCCCCAGCAATTTTCTTTACCCCCCTCCAAACCCAAGGTCACCCCTACTAAACCAAAAACCAAGGTCCCTCCCCAAAGGGCAAACCCCCCAAACACAGACCAAAGGACCCCCAAACCAAAGCCAAGGGCCCCCCCTCCCAAACACAAGCCCCCACCAGCCCCCCTCACCCATGAGGTGCCTGCCTGCCCAATTGTCAAGTTAGACCTAGAGACATTGCCCAGTGTGCCGGGGGCACTATGAACAAACAATTGGACTATGTTGTACATAATTGTTTTGATTCATATTATTTATATTTAATGTATCTGTGCCAGAGAACCATTAGTGTCAAGGGTGACAAACTTGTTTTCCTTCCACATGTATGTGTTGTATATGTGCGATTTGTTGTGTGTGTTATGTGTATGTTATGTGTTTGTGTTGCAGCATGAGTTGTGTCGGTGAGTTGTGCTATGGACTTGTGATGTGTTGTGATGGTATTGTGTGGCATTGCATGGTAGTGGTGTGTGTGTTATGATGCATCTGGTTTGTGCTTTGTATTTGGGCAGAGGTGGCGTGTGATCAGACACACTGTTTTATAGTGTTTTGGTTTGGATTGGTTGTGTGCTGTTGTTGTGTGTTGCTGCCAGTATGTGTTGTCCTATGGAAGTGTACATTCTGCCTCTCTGCCAATGCATTTGTGGGTTTGCGATGGTGTTGTCGTTGTGTGACTGGGTGGTGTTGTGTGTGGATGTGTTTAACAGTGGCGGTAGTATGTGTGTACAGTGCGGTGTGGTGTGTGTATGGGACGTGTATGTTGGTGGTGGTGTGTGTGTGTGAGTGTGTGTATGTAGGTGTGTTAGTGTGTTGGTACGGGTGTATGTTTGCGTGTGTGTGTTGCTGTCGCCAGCTATGCCGGGCTTGTGTGTTGTGTGTGGGTGTGTACTAATCACCTTCCCTCCAGTGTGTGCTAGATGGGTATACTTATGGTTGTTGTCTTCATCGCTGGTTCTGGATTTGTATGGCCAGCAGGAGCAGTGGAAAGACTTCAAGTTCGGGTTCCATGGTGGCTGTGGAAGTTTCTGTTTTCCTGAAGGTGAGTGTCTCCTTTCATGTTGTTTGATTCCACCAGGGTTTCATGGTATTGCCACCGCCCCAGAAATCCTGGCAGTGTGCAACCTCGTAATATGTTTGGTGGAAACATGGTCGCGCCGGCCAGGAGACGCCTGCTGCGGCGGTCCGTCCACACTGGCGGTGGTATTGGTGGGATATTAGCAATGTTCCGCTGGGAACACCATCACACTCAGAACATAGTGGTCTTCTCTGCCGGGCCGCCAGCAGTGACACCGCCATCAACACCATGGCAGTCCTAGGAATGCCAAACCGGTAATGACCACCTCAATCTTAAAATGAAATGATATGGCTTGGCAAGTATACAGGAGGAATTGAAGTGTGCTCAGCTTTGAAAAGGAATGAGCAGAGCAAAAGTATATCAGAATGATCATCCCTCCAAGTATATTAGAGGAGATGCTCTGCGCTGGCTGAAAAGAGCAAAAGTCAGAACCACTGTAAGTCACAGTGAAGTGATCACAAGGAGGGCAGGCAGAACAGAAACCAGGACCACCATGAGCCTTGGCAGCAAGGAGGACAGAAAGAGCAGAAAATTAGAATAGAAAGCAGCAGTAAAGTAGTGATAAACAAGGCACGCCATAGCAGTAGGTTGAATGGAGTAGGAGCCAATATATCACAAACCATATCATGACAACATCCTAATTTGGGTCAAGTTGTCCTCACTGGTCTACACAAAAAAATATATGGCCAACTTAAAGTCAAGCTAGCTCTCACCAAAATCTCTTAAAGAGCCGATTGGGCAAAATAAAACCCATAAATAAGATAGAGAAATTATTGTGTAATGCCCGACTATAATTTTCAGATATAATATAGTCCCTATTGCAATGGAATTATTTCTTAAAGGGGGGAATATAACTCCAAAGGGCCAATACCATGAAAATGAGGAAGGATCCTAAACCAAAGCCCACTTCCTGTATATTGAAATCACCAAGGGCCTGATTTAGAGTGTGTCACAAACACAATGGCTATCCCATCGCCTTATTAGGAGTGCCATAGGATATAATGCACTTGCCATCAGGTAGATGGGATATCCGCTGCATTTGTGAAAAAGCAGCCAATCCACCAAACTCTAAATCCATCCCCAATGTCCAATTATAAATTGCCTCAAGTGGTAATCCCTTGTGTTTTCTGTTTTCTCTGGGCCTGGAATTATCAGGTCTGCAATCTCTGGACCTGATAACTTTGGACCTGGAGAAACCGAAACTGAGGTTTAAGCTGAGCTGCTGTGGCTGCAGGCAGCTGGTGTACCTGACACATGTCCATCTGGCTTTTCTTAAGCATATGTCAAGGGCAATTCGCTAAGAAAAAATGAAACGTGTGACTAGTAATAGCTACTAATGGAATATGCACTTTCTCCACATCAGGACTCAAAGCAGCAACAGTGTGAATAATTATTCTAAAAAAATTTCAATTAAAACAACAGGTAAAACATCAAGGAATTTCTATATCTAACTCAGTTCAAATGAAATGAACTCCTTAACATTAACTAGTTAAGGAAATCTAAAATTCATCTCTCAAGTGCAAAGAAACATCCTGCGCACTCTGCTGAGAAGAATGCAATACAGCCTACAGACAACATCTTTCTAAATCTCACATTGAAAGCAATATGATAGAAAATACAATTAAACATAAATTCAAATGACGTGCAAATTACGAATTACACTCAAAGTCTGAAGCTTTCATAAATAGCCATAAAAAACATGCTACAGTCAGTGAGATAATGAAGCATAGGTGGAACCCCCTTGGATAAATGTCCAATGTCATCTTTATTACAGTGCTCCCCTTGCGTGAAGAATAACTGGCGTACTTGCTGGCGTACTTGCTGGGGCAAGACAGAAAAAGTTAGGAAACATGGGGTTTGTAAAGAAATGAGAGCTGCGGGTCCAGACCCCATAAACAGAAAAGTTAGATGTACATTAAAATATTTGTCTTCTAATTTTTGGAATTTACAACAATATGCATGTACATTTTGCTATGTTTAAAAAAAAATATTATACCTATTTTCTTCTGGGATTTGTTACCTAGATCTCTTGTAATTTACACACTCCTCCTCTCTGCCCTTATTTGCTAACCAAGGGTCAGGTATACAAAATGATTTTGTGAACGTGGAAATTGGCAAAATCTCAGGGTCTGTGACCACAAAATGATGGTGGTCATTATGACATTGGCGGGAACGACGGCCACCAACATACCGTCGGCGTGGCTACCAGACGCCCACCCGCATTATGGCCCTCGACGGAATTCCACCATAAGGCTGGTAGAATACCGCTGATGGTCATGGCGGTGGTAAGGTGGTGCTGCTGTCAGCAGCAGCGCCACACCAGCGCCACACCGCCTAACTTATCTTGAGCCAAACTGCCAATGTCATAATTACAGCCTGCTGGCAGTACCTTTCCCCAAATTACCGCCAACCGCCAGGGTCATAATGAGGGCCTATATGTTCAAACAAATTGAACCCTATTGTGATTCAAACATTCTTTCCAAATAGCCAAAAGGATTTTATGACTCATTTGGCATTACAATTTGGAGGGGTCGTGCAAGTGGTGTACCCTCCTATTTGCTAATTGCAAGGAGATGTCTGAATGGTTTGCACCATAACTGCAAACAACTTCAAAGGTTACTGACACTACAACAGACTTGGTACT
Organism: Pleurodeles waltl; assembly: GCF_031143425.1. NCBI lineage: Eukaryota > Metazoa > Chordata > Amphibia > Caudata > Salamandridae > Pleurodeles > Pleurodeles waltl. The sequence continues at coordinate 862,573,689 of NC_090442.1, read as the reverse complement.
ACCTTTGGTAAGAGACAACTGGCTCCTTTGGATAGCTTTCCCTTTGAAAATTGAGTTGGGGAGCCTCAGGAGGAGTAGGCAGCAGTCGACTCTCTGCTTCCCTGGTGCTTTCTCTGGTAAGAAACGTTTTGCTTTATTTTATGAAGCAGCATCGGTTACTTTAAGGGACACAGGTTACGTTTAAAAAAAAGTAAAGGTCTGAGTTTAGTATTACAAACAAATAGATAATGTTCTTCATTTCTTTGAATGTCACATGGATTTGCTTGCAGCCAACCACAAGGGGTCACACATATATATTGATTAGGAAGGTCGTTCTGCAATCTCTTGCAACTGGTCATGTTGTGATAAGGACTTTTGACAAAAACCCCATACTTTGTTTTGTTTGTTGTCATGACTAAAATATTGTTTGTTCTAACATGAGTATGTATTTAGTTTATGACAATTAGTTTATTTATGCAAAATATACTAAGTATTCATGTTTATCTACATTTTGCTTGTATTGCACACAATGCACTAATTAAAAGCTTCTAGACATAGAAGGCAGTGAGCTGCAATGCACAGTAATGTGACAGAGAAATAGAAGTTGAGTTATTTTGGCTTGCACCAGGCAAGTGACAAAAAATTGGGTCTTAGTTCATGGCTGTACCGCATGCCTCAAGTTACTTATTTCTATATAATAAATAGCTGTGATGGTATGGTTATTGTAAGAAATTGGCTTAGCCCCACAAAAGCAGTATAAACTTAATCCATGTCAGGGTGAACCACAGAAGTCAATAAATTAACCTGGTCTTATTCCTCTGGAAATCTGATACAAAGCAGCCAAGCTAAACTTAGAGGCAATGTGTAAAGTACTTATACAACACACAAACAGTAATAAAGTAAAAGCATGATGTAAGAACAATCCCAAAACAATTTAGAAACATAGACTTAGGGGCTGTTTCCGAGTTTAGCTTTTGAACCGCCTAAACTCCAATACAGTGGTGAGGAGGCCGCCGTCAAGCCGGCTGCCTCCCCACCTTTGCATTATGATGTTTCCACTGGGCTGTCCAGCAGAAACAGTGCAGGGGCATTGTCCTCAGCTCCCTCAGGGAATCAAGGCCAATGCTGACACACACAGCACTCTTGGAAAGCACACTGTTTGTCATAGCACACAGAGCGCATTCCGAGGGTGCTGACAGGGGAGCCCTAACTCTACATTTCTGTCAGCTTTTTCATGGCAGGGATCCGGTAATGAAAAGGCTGGTGGAAAGGAAAGTCGTGATCAGTACTGTGGTGCTGAACTCGTCACCACCGTGGCTGACCACAACTTTCACGGCCTCCAACCTGTCTGGATCACTGATTTTGGTGGTGGCAGCTGTCTGCTGGTGGTCCAACTGCCAGGATGGTAATCTGGCAGTCGGACCACCAGGATTGCAGTGGTCAGACCACCACCATGAGTTTGGCGGTCCTAGGACCGCCAAACTCATAATCAGCCCCCATGCTTTAATAAATAAAATTACCCCAAAATATTAAATGCCCAATCAGTAAGACAAGAGCTATGAATTTGTAAAGTTTTAGGTAAAAAAAAGGTGGGTATCTGGATGCACAGGACCCGGACAATGTCCTATGTTACAGTCAACCACAATGGAGATTAATTCGGCAACAGGACCAAGTTTGTCCTGCTAGGAGCTGTACCTTATGTCATTGATACAAAGTCTACTTGGCATTGAGTTGAGAGGCTTTGTGACCAGGCTTAGTGAAGCTTTGCAGTGCTTGACCTCAGATCTGATGGAGCTTTCATCTGCATGTTGAGGATTTGCTGGGCTTCGCATCACATGCCCCTGTAGTGCTAGATGTCACTCTGTGGTGGATCAGCTGAAGCTTTCAGATGGGTTCAACATAGCGTGGTTCTTCAAGCTTTCATGTCGCTTGGGAATGGAAGCAGTGAAACATTTGGTGAAGCCTTTGGCTTGGAGCTGCATGGCTTTGCGGGCCTTGCTTCAATTCGTGCTGGATCTGGTGAACCCGTCAATGAACCAGGGAGAACTACACTCTGACTACAGCCAAGGATAAAGGACTTTAATCAGTACTTGGGTGGGGTCAGGAATCACTTCCACTCAGGCCAGGAGAGGAGAGAAGGCCATGCCCAATGGGTCAGTTTAGCTGGACAGTAAGAAAGGCCTTTAGAAGCTTGTTATGTCCCTGAAGTTAAAAAAAGAACCCAGCCAACTGCTGCATGGAGTCACTTCTGGTGATCCTGGGTCCAAGGCAAGCAGGTCCAGTCTTCCTTCTTCAGACAACAGTGAAGTCCCTCTTCCTCCAAAAGCAGGGCAGTCTTTCTTCTGAATCTTCCATAGATCCATAGGTGTTCTGATGAGAGGTTCTTAAAGTCCCATTTTTATACCCGGTGACAATCTTTGCCTGGGGAATTCCTAGACCTACCCCCAAAACGGGTTCTTGTCCGTTGATTCTTCTCCCTCTTCTGGTTGTGGCTTCATATTGTCTAGGGTGACAAAGAGAACTGCAGGCCTGGTGTCAGGTGCCTTTGTATTAACCGCCTGTGTGACCATTTAAGTGTAATCAGCATGGCCCTTTAAGTGTAATCAGAGCAGGGGACAAGTACTCCCCAGCCATCTTGTTAGGATGACTCGCTCCCCTCATACCGAGGTTTCCTTTAACTCACTGTCTGAATGCAATACACAAGCCACAACATGAGAACCATTTGCAGTCATGTGAGCCAGGATACTGGCAAAAAGGCACAGTTGATTGGGGCAGAAAAATGCCAACTTTTTAAAAGTGGCATTTTTAAAATTGAACTCAAAGTCCAACTTCACCATCAAAGAGAATTGCAAACTACAATTCATTTGAGTGCGAACATTATTTTGCTATCTGATCCCAGTCTGAAGTTAACACTGATTAAGTGTAATAAGGTATCCCAGTGTTACAAGTAATCAAATGTGTCAATTAGTTGTAGTTTAATTTTACCAAGTTTGAACGAGAGTGCACAGGCACTTTACCACTGGCTAGCAGGGAAAAAATGCACAGAGTCCTTCAAACCAAAAATAACTGGTTCAGCTAAGGTAGGCAAGGAAAGGCAAAAATCTGGGGTGACCATGCAGAAAGGCCGTTTTCCAACAGTTATGTAGAGGTTTACAAGTTGAGGTTTGTATAGACACATCTGTTGTAATTACAGAGACTGCAGGGCAGGCCTTGCAGTTATGGGTGGGTTTTTAGATTGATTTGTTTTCTCATCACGTTATCTGTGACGTCTACAATTTAGAACGTATAGAACTTCTGCTATTCGTGTGTATATTGCTGCTTGCAATGCTGCAAGTGTCAAAGATGATTGCTTGTCTTTTATGTCCATATGTAAAAAGAGAAATCATGGAATTGCTCTAATTGTTCTGCTTTGCAGCAAGCATTACACAATTTTTGCACTGAGTTGACCTACTTTAGTTTACAATAAACTCAATGTTTTGATCACGTAGTAACTGCATAATGATTGCTCCCCTGAACTTTACATTTGTTGTTTGCATTGTATATTTACTTTTAAAACAAAGACAGCACTTCAGGAGATTGAGCTTAAAAAGGACTGTACAAGAGAGAAAATACAACTATTCTAACCCCCCCGACCTCCTGTCAACCACTCAAGGGCACATGATTCTCCAAGGTGACCATGCTGGATGTCAGAAAGCACATTAAAGAAAATGAGTGCTCGGATAAATGGTCGGAAATTGTCTGTTAAGGGACAAGAAAGTCCAGTGGTCCAAATGGCCCGTCCCCCCTTTCTGTCAGCAACCACAATATATTGGAATTTGAGTCACCCTCAGCCATCACCTCTGTCTCAAGACCGAAGGAAAGAAATGCTTTTAATTGTCACAACGTGTGAACACAATTTGAAGTATTTCAGACATTCAACACCATAGAAATTCACTTTTCAGAGCATTGGTACATGAACATCTAAAGATCTAACACTCGCTACTGCTGGTTGGTTCAATGTCATACGTTCCTTGTCCATGCACAATGACATGCAAAACACGTTGGTGGATGCGTGCCATCTTGGAAGGGAGAAGACTACTTTAGGAAAAAAGGTTTTAAGACTAAGAAAGCCTGACCTAAACTGAATGCATATGTCATCAAACCATAGTGGACTTGGCAGTGGCAAGCAATACATCTAAAATCAAAATTAACAATTGAATCAAAGAATCAAAAAAAGAAAATTGTTTAGACAGTGTCTCCTATTTGGATTACTACAGATCTTTGTTTGTTTGCTTTAAAACTAATTGTCATTTAATCTCGGCCCAATTTGTCAAGAAAGAGAAAGTAAACTTTTACTTTCCAAGTGGACTTAGCAGCAGTCCATGCATCCAGGGTCGGACTGGGCAGTTAATAGGCCCTGGCACCATAGTAAACGTGCTCCCCACTATTGAATGAGATAGCTAAAAAGTATCCATGGTTTTTAACTTTTAAAGACATGCTGTGTAGGTGATTTGCAAGGTATGGGAATCTGATTCGTTTGAGGTTGCAGCAGGAAATGGTTGTGGTAATCTCTAGGGAATCAACAGCTCACACACTGACTTGTAAAACCAGCCCATTGGGCACTGTTTGATTGCCCTATAAGCCAGTCTGACCATGCATATCTGCATGTCCCACTAGGCTCACCAAGCGACTATTTAATAGAGATACAGATTTACTAACATTCTGCATCATGGCGAACCCACTTTTTTAGTGCAGTAAGACGCAAAATGTATTTCAGGAGTCCCAAAGCCACACAAGTCAAGATTTATGTGGCTTAGCATGAGACTTTACCCAAATAGTGAGGCAACACAGCACTTTGTACTACACTATCCTGTATTGGGAAGGCATTATGAGCGAGATCAAATTTGACTAATATATTAGTGACATAGAAGTTAGCATTTTCTAATTAATTTTCATTTAAAATGCCTAACAGAAAAATAACATAGAAATGTAAATTGCGCACATTTAAATGATGGTGGACAATGTGGCCGCCACTCGTATTTTGACATCATGTTTTAACATGAAGATATTGTGCATTTATATTTGAGTAGGTTACTGACATGAATTAATAATTGAAGTATTATTTTAGGAGAAACAGTACAAATGAAGCATATTGTGACTATTAAATGAATACTAATTAATCATAATTACATTGGTTTAAATGAATTTTATTAACATGAGATACATGTGTGCAGAAAAATAAATGCAGGTTTAAATTGTTCTAATATATGGTAATTGATGTTTGGAATAAAATAGTTTGCTTTTTTGAGTCAAATTGTAAGGTGTGCAATAGGATTTGTGTTTATTCATTGTATTAATGTGCATTTAGGCTTTCTTAGCTGAACTAGGCATGGAGTTTCATTTTTGCAACAGTAGAAGACAATTACTTGCTTCATTTTGTTTTCTCTGACCTGAATTATTTACCTAGGTTGTTGATGTGATATTGAATGTCCCATAGTATTGAAGGCAAGGAACATATTTAAATGATAATTATATAACAATATTTGTTCTAGCTGTTGAACAAGACAGGAAACGTATGATTTCCATATGTGAAATGCTTAGCCCATTCTGTGTATCGTGAGAAAGGATTCTGAAGTAACAATTAGAAAATGTAATATTTTATCAGAACTGAATTAAATCATTGATATGACAATTTAATTTCTTGAGAAATTCCGGAATAGATCCAAACTTGATGGACCTCTGACAGCTATTGGATATCGAATCTTGTGAGTAAGATGATCCCGCCTGAAGGACCAATCAAGAGGACTATGGATATTTCTAATTAGTGAGAGCCTTTGGAATTTGAGGGGAGTCCGTTTGTTACCCTTAGTCTGTTAGCTTTGTCAGTCCATCTAGTCTCTCGCTGCTAGAGCTAGTCTGGATGCTGCTTCCTTTTTTCTGAATCCCTCCACCTTTTAGCTATTAATGAATACAACTATACTCTTTATTGACTCATTTGCTTATGCTGTTTAGTACTAAAATGCCCAACCAATTCTGAACTGCTGACCTGTCCTGTGTGCAGCCTGTGTTAAGCACCATACTGATGCTGTCGTCTACTGAGGCCGGTAGAAAGTGAATTCTCTGTCTAATAAAGTATCTCTGTCTGCTGTTCCATGAGGAGAGGTATAACTAAATGTGGTTTCATGTTTCCTTTTCAGCTTAGGTACTTAGACCCACATATTTTTATAGTGAGTTGCCGTAGTTAAATTTTTCTAAATTATTTTTATACTTTTCTTTTTGATTTTGTTCGCATGTGTGAGCCCATTCCCCCACATGCAAGTCCAAATTCATGTTAGTGATAGGAATGGCCCAGGACTGAAATTTGAATGTTGATTAACTGAATTTATCATCTGCTTTGAAATCTGATATTAATGTGCATATTGTGGTTTTGCTAATTTATGTTATTCTTTTGGAGTGTTTAATAATATTGATGTTTAGTAGGCTAAATCTCTTTAGACGTTTTCGTCAGCCTATGGTTTTCATGTATGTTTATAACTTAGTTTTGCACGCCATATACATAACATTGATATTGGTATTGCAATAAATCCTTGCAACTTCATTCAGTTTGGATTTTGATTTAGTGTAAAATTATTCATGATGTTTAGATCTGTTTATGGTTTCTATGTTGTTGATTTGTGTTGAGCTGAATCTGACTACTACTCTCCTCACTAAGTCCAAAGATCCAACTCTGTTTAGGAAGTGAGATAGGGTAAGGTTGTCTCTCCTGTGTGCTTGTGGTTTCCTAACCCGATGCAGGAAGAGGACTTGCGTGGCCATGCCAGCAATTACATGGGAGACGCATGGGAGTTTCTCTGCCTGTGCTCACATATTTTGACGCAAACCATGGCTTACTAATGTCTGGGAACATCAGTTTGTGCCAAAGTGGTGCGCCTATCGGAGGCTAGCGTAACGAGGTGAAATATACATTTTCCCTGATTACTCCCACTTTGCATCTCTGTTGCATTCTGCAGCACACATTCAAAGAGGAATACACCACTAAGGAATGTATTTGTGCAGGAACATATTCCTTCCTGCACAAAACTATCCTGACCACAATGTAGGTTGCCTGTGTTGCTGCTAGATTCCCATAAGTGCACCAGCGCAAGGATGGCACGGAAGTGAGCCATAGTAAATATGAGTGATTTCTACTCTACCTTTCATGCAATACAGCATATACAGTTCCTTATGCACTCCCTTTTGAATTTTTCATTGGGTGCAAACTGGTGAAAGGTGCAGAGGGATATTATTTCAGAGAATGGGAAAATGTGCAGAATTTGATTGTGCTAATTCATCACATTAACCCTCATTCTATCTTAGAAAGCTCAGAATGGGACAGCCAAAGCACTCAGGGTTAAAAGCATGCTATGCGATCCCGGAATCACTACTGGAGACATGCAAAACTTAGAACAAGGCCTGTGGTCTCAAGCAGGAGCTGCTCCTTAACTTTGGCAAAGGAGCGTCAGCCCACTGGCTGTGCCAAAAGCAGAAAATTATAGTTTACTATTTGTATATTTTTCGGCTTCTGGCACAGCCAGCAGTGCAGGGAGGGGTGGGGCTGGGCCAGGACATGGGAGGGGGAGGAGGGGAGAGTGCACCTAAATGCGCATGTCTGTTTGGCTGGCCGTCTGAGCTGTGTTTAATAGCCGGGCTGAAGAAACTGAACAGACCGCCTGGCTGTGTCTGAGCGGCAGTCACTGACACTCAGACCAATCCTGGCACTGTTTTTATGCAAGGTTTTGCATGAAAGCAGTTCTAGGACTGCTGGGGAGCCTGTGCTCGGGCTCCAGCAGTGAATGCTAGGACATCAGAGGAAGAGGAGCGCGAGGCAGCAGGGACGGAGGCACGGTAAGTGCTTTTTTAATTTTTCATTTTTACCTCGTCTCCGTCCCAACCCCGCCCCTCCCCTTGAGTTATGCAGCGGCTGCTGCTGGACTTAAACCAACTACTAATCTGTCTATTGAAAGCTTAATTAGCACAAAGGTCTCCCACTAAGGAGATGATGAGCCTCCCAAGACATTAACATGACTTACCATTTAGACATGATCCTCTCCCAAACCTTTCACGTCTGTCAGAAATATATTGTTTTTATTCAGAAGCAGACAACGGCTGGGTACCCTTTTTAGCTGTGCAATAGCTACTCTGCATTTTGCAATAGATGGCATAAATCATCAAAAGGCAGTAGGTCACGATTTAAGGTTTTTGCTGAAAAATAAACGATGTGTCATTAATCTTAATTAGGCTTCAAATTAGAAAGATTCTTTTCAGAGCAAAAAAAACAACTTTAATATTTTCGAAACTACAGTTCTGAATTATAATGGAAACGCGCACGGACGAGAATCCAAAGAAAACTTTGATTTTTGACTCAGAAAGCAGATTTCTATGCAAAAAGATAATCTGCAAGACTGACAATGCCACATTCAAATAAATATTCTACAGTCACCCAGGAAGTACTCTGAGTCTGATATCTTTCTAAAGCTATTTGCAACTTTCAACAGAAATACGGTAAATATGCACATTTCCACTGTTCGACTCACTAAAATAATTTACATGGTAATGAGACCGATTGAATAACTTTCAATTCTTTCTCAACTATATTATATTGTTGAATGCAATCAGCCATTGTGATCAGTGCATGAAACTAACTAGAGATAACTGCATCAGGATACTCCAATTCTGGTGTTGCTCTGCAAAAGCCTTACATTTTCTGATTTTCAAATGACACACTTCGCAATGTATAGTACGAAAAACCCATAATAGACCCTGCATGCATTTGAAATATTTGCTCACTTTCACATGTAAAGGGATATTTTCAAGCATAAAAAAACAACAGTGTAGGAAACTGGATTACTGGTTAAGGGGGGGGCAAAGCGATACTCAGGTGGCAACCACAATTCCTGGTCAGGGTGAAATCGCAAGCAAACCCCATAATTACCCTATGTGTAGCCCTCTGGTAGCTTGGTGCAATCCCTTTGGGCTTAAGTTGAAGGCAAGTATTTATGCAGTACTTCAAACAGTAATGAAGTAAAACATAACACAAGGAAAATCCCAAACCAATTTAGAAAAATAGAGAAAAGCATAGCAAATTATTTAAGACAAAACAGGAAAAATCCAGTCACTAGAACCTTCCTTTAAGAACAAAGCGCAAATTGTTGTTACCTGGCCTTGCGTGACCAGGATGGATGAAAGTCACAATTTCAAGTTGACTGTGATGGATACAGGAACCAGGATAGTTCTGCTTAAAGAGCTACCTTCAAAAGTTCAAGGTGAAGAGTTAGAGGGGGCCATGAGGAGCAGGCCGAGTGTCACAGACGGTTGTCGCTGTAGCGCAAAAATCCTGTTGGGTGTCGCAGATGGTCATTGCTGGAGATTCGCATTGGTGGTAACAGTGGGTTGCCGATGCTGTACTACGAATTGCAGATATCACGCTGCCGGGCATCACTGGTAGTTGCTAGTAATTGCTGTGTCATGAAGAGTCTTAAAATGCACATAAACCATAAATAAATTATAAAAAAATACGTTACAACAAGGACAATATAGGAAACATATTTTAAAACCTTAATTACACTAACATTAATGAGGAGGAGCTATACTTATCCTCAGTTCCCTGACTTTTATTTTCTTTGAAGTATACAATAAGGATGAAGGTCATATCTTGAATACCAAGGATAAAACAAGCTGAAGCTGAATTAGACATCTAATGAGAAAAGTAGGTTGTTTTCACGTGACATAATCTTACCACAAACTTACCATTCTTTTTTCTTCTCTCACAAACCACACGCACATAAGACTTGACACTTTCCTAAGGGACACAACAGTCCAATTGGCAAAGCCACATCCCCCTCCAAATGGTCACAGAAGAGTGAAACTTGAGTCTCAAGTGCACAGCGAGCTATTGTGTATCCCCAACTGTACATACACATATATTCTAAGATATCATCAAGAAAAAGAGACATTTAGCAGATTACAAATGTGATTGGTGTGATGATAAAATGCACAACTGTGTTCCGATTCAATGGGGAAGTGCAGACTGGACTGTTCCTAATGGATAAGAACAAAGGCTAAATTCTTGAGGTTTTCCCCTTCTGTATGGGCACAGACATGCTGAAAGCCATTACAATGGAAAGTCCCCAGAAATCATATTAGTCTAAACATTTGTATTGGTCTCATTTTTGCTGCCTTTTCAGATGAAGCAAATACATTTGAAAGACCTTAAGAGGCATAAACGTATAAGCAGGTTCCCATCACAGAGTCAGTGACTGGTTCCCTTTCACTTAGACTTTCTTTGGAAAAGCTTTAAAGTGGATGAAGAACATTCTTTGATATTCTAGGCAAATATCTTAATCTCCCGTGCCTAAAACCAAATAAAGTGTAAAATCTGGTTCTCATGTAAAATGTCAGATTCAATTGAAAAACACTCTAATGCTATTTGGCCATGTTTGTGCTGTACATAATTACAAAAAGCAGCAATTGTGCTTATATCTTTGCCTCCCTTTTATCATTGTTCCATTTATTTAAATGGAGCCCGTAGGGCCTCCTGCCACTCCTCCATTCATCAAAGATAAATAAACTACCAATATCATTTCAAATGGCCAGGATAAAAGAATTCCAATATTCACTTTCAACAGCCATGAACTACAATGCAAGACAAATGAAAAAATATTTGATTCCCACACCGGGTTACAAGACTCGGTCCCTAGCGGGGTTTGGGCACAGGGACCTAATGATGTGAAGAGAATATTAAATTACCCTCCGGTGTGGATGACACTACTCCCTGGAGCATCATTGCCACAGGTACCGCAATACAAAATAGCCAAAGAGGGGGAGGAGGGCATAGCTCCAGTAATAGAGGACCTCCTGAAGAAAGGAATATTGCGGGAGATAAGAAACAGCCCCTGCAATATTTTAATTCTCTCAGTGAAGAAGGCCACCACGGGGCCCAATGGGGCCCGGGTGTAAAGATTTACTCAATATTTGTGAGAACTCAATAAAGCAGTAATACCATCATTCCCACTGGTCCCAAATCCAGCCACGATTGTGCCAGTACTCCTAATGAGCAGCCTCCCTTTTTGTGACAAAATAGGTGGAACTCTTTGGTGTAATCTACGTGGCCAAGCGCTGGTGCTGTGCATAGTTCCCTCTTCAACTTTTGGAAAGCCTCCTCACAATTTTCTGGCCATGGTGCTTTGTCTGGCACATCCTTGTGTGTGAGGTTCTGGAGTGGACGTGCAATCAAGGAGAAATTTGGTATCCAATGCCTGCAATAACCTGCAACCCCAAGAAAAGCTCTCATGTCGTTCTATGTTTGTGGCCTTGGGTATTGAGTTGTAATTTCTATCCTGTCTGGCAGCAATCTCCTTGATCCCAGGGACAGCTCATGTCCCAGGTATCGCACTTTGGATTGACAGAACTGTAGTTTCTTGGGGGAAACCTTATGGCCCTTCCTTGCCAGGTGACATAATAGGGCAAATGTGTCTTGAACACATGCCGTCCGTGATGGTGAGGCTAGTAATAAATCATCAATGTATTCTACCAACGTGGACCCTCCCGGTAAGTGCAAGGATGTCAAATTTGTTCGTAGTGCATTGGAAAATATTGAAGGGCTGTCGCAAAACCCTTGAGGGAGCCTTTCCCATGTGAGTCTTTTTTGTCAAAAAGTGAAACTGAATAACCCCTGGGATTCCCTGTGGAGGGGCACGGAAAAGAAGGCATAGCTGAGGTCTAGGACAGTGAAATAGGTGTCTGTACGTGGAATGTTGGATAGGATGGTGGCTGGATTTAGGACCACTGGGAATGATGGTATAACCGCCTTATTGAGTTCTCGCAAATCTTAACTAAATCTTTACACCCAGGCCCCATTGGGCCCCGTGGTGGCCTTCTTCACCAGGAAAATCAAAATATTGCAGGGGCTGTTTCGTATCTCCCACAATATTCCTTTCTTCAGGAGATCCTCTATTACCTGAGCTATGCCCTCCTCCCCCTTTTTGGCTATTTTGTATTGCGGTACCTGTGGCAATGATGCTCCAGGGCGTAGTGTCACCTACACCGGAGGGTAATTTAATATTCTCTCCACATCATTAGGTCCAGGGGCCCAAACCTCGCTAGGGACCAAGTCTTGTAACTATTGTGGGAGGTCCTGAACTTGCACTTTCTCTTGGTGATCACATTTCATAAATGCCTGTAGCATTATCCCATTTTCATTACTTTCTAAAAATATCCCTTCAGGTGAGCAACTGATGGTCACTGCAATTTGCATAGGAGGTCTCTTCCCAGCAAATTGACTGGACAATGTCTACCAAAGATGAATTGGTGCTTTACAACAATGGAGCCTACTTTCAATTTCAGTGGTTGTGTCAACATTTGTTCACAGATTGTCCTGTCATCCATACTGCTGTTATCTGTGTTCCCCATAGTGGTGCGTCTGGTATGTCAGACGCTTTCAGCATCAACCTTGTTGCTCCTGTGTCCACTAAAAATGGTACTGTTTTGCTCAACATTGTCCCATCTACATACAGGCCCACTTGATCCACTGATATCACCGACCCATCAAGTATGTGTCTGGAGGAGGCAGATATGGGAACCCATCATCCTCCCTGTTCCATTGTCCACCCCCCATCCAAGGTGGTGGTGGGAGTTGGGGTGTCTGTGGCCTGTCCTGGTGTGTATTGTTGGCAAGTGCATCAAATACATTGTCTGTGTAAGGTGGGGGTGGTGTTCCATGTTGTTGTCTCGGCTGACTCCTATTCCGCTGTCCCCTTGCTAAGAGGGGACAATTTTGCTTTACAGTGTCCCTGTTGGTTGCAGTGGAAACATGCGGAACCCAGAAGGGGTTGAGAGGATGCTCGTTCACTTTGCCCCCACGCCCCATCCTCTAGTTCTCCCCCTGGCCTGGCTAGTGCTGTAAAACTGCTCCTGTGCCACCATTAACTTAATTTTGTCTCTTTTTGTTTTTTCCTCATCTGCCTTTTGCAGATGTGATTGATAGTCCGCACAGTAGCTGGCTGCTGCTAATACCTTGTCAATAGGTTTCTGTTGCCGGCATACAAAAGATGTTTGTAAGTGCGTCTGAAGGGGATGTTGTAAAAATGCGATTCCACAACAGTAGTACAAAGGGGTCTGTAACGAAGAAGGGTCCCTACGGATTGCAGCATGTTTTGTGCCACCCTAAGGGACCCCTCGCCAAACACATGCACCCTGCCATGTACTGGTGGGGAGGAATAGACAAAGTCAACATGGCACCCCTTGCAGGGTGCCATGCGCACAAACCACTGCCTGTGGCATAGGTAAGTCACCCCTCTAGCAGGCCTTATAGCCCTAAGGCAGGGTGCACTATACCACAGGTGAGGGCAGAGCTGCATTAGCAATATGCCCTTACAGTGGCTAAGTCCATTCTTAAATATTGTAAGTGCAGTGTGACCATATTAAGTACATGGACTAGGAGTTTCTCATGACGAACTCTACAGCTCCATGATGGCTTCACTGAAGACTGGAAAGTTTGGTATCAAATTTCTCAGAACAATAAACCCACACTGATGCCAGTGTTGGATGTATTGTAAAATGCACCCAGTGGGCATCTTAGAGATGCCTTCTGTATTTTACCCAACCCTTTAGTGGAGTGCTGACCAGTCTGTGCCAGCCTGCCACTAACAGACAAGTTTCTGACCCCCATGGGGTCTGAGCCTTTGTGCTCTCTGGAGTCAGAAACAAAGCCTGCGCTGGGTGGAGGTGCTTCACACTTATCCCCTGCAGGAACTGTAACACTCTGCGGTGAGCCTCAAAGGCTCCGGCCTCCCTTTATAGTGCCCCAAGTCACTCCAGCTAGTGGAGATGCCCGCCCGCCGGACCGGGCCCCACTTTCGGTGGCAGGTCCGGTGTGAAAGTTAGTTAAAACAAGGAGGAGTGATTACTGTCACTAGGACCACCCCTAAGGTGTTCAGACCTGAAGTGACCCCCTCCTTGCAGAATTCTCCGTCTTGGTTTGGAGTAGAGGGAACAATAAGGATAGGAAAGTGTCCCCTTCAACAAAGGGAGTGGGCACAAGAATGTTGTAGCCACCCTCAGGGACAGTAGCCATTGGATACTGCCCTCTGACCCCTGTAATGCCACTAAATCTAGTATTTAGGTACACCCCTGAACAGTACACACAAGATTCCTGGCAACGTTAAGAAGAAAGAAAAAAGGAAAAGGATTGCCAAGCTGACCCCAGCAGTGATGACTGCAGACAACAACTGACTTGGCCCCTGCCCTATTGGCTTGTCTGCAGCTTCAAAGACTCCTGCTCCAAGAATGTGATGTATCCTGCTGGAGCTGCAACCTCTACAATTTGTGACCCCTGCGTTCCCCTATTGAAAAGCATTCGGCACCCAGCTCTGTGTTTTACCCTGCACCCAGCCGCCCCTGAGCCGCTGAGAGTGTGTGTTTGGTGTGAACCTGTGGCCTCCCCAGTGCTGATCTAAACCCCCAAGGCTGGTTCCTGGAACTGTGGATACTTATCTGCAATCTGATTTTTACCAAGCACCCCCAGTCCTCATAGGATTCCAATGTAAACCAAATACCAGCATTGACCCCTGCACCCAGCTGGCCCCCTTGTTGCTGGTGGGGCACTTTTGGGGTGAGCCTAAACTTTGACCTGTGGACATCTTAACCCCCGAAGGCTAGGATCGTAGGTCATGTACTTACCTGTTAACTTTGCTAATAACGCCCCCCCCAGGACTCTATTGACTCCTATGAAAAATTGCAGTGTCAACTTCGGGAATCGAAAAGTGTTACTTGTAAACTACTTTACCTGCAAAAAACAAACAAAGTACATTTGGTATATATGCTTGATACCTATTGACAACTGTACTTACCTGCAACAAAGACCCTCTAGTTCTAGAAATAAATATATTTTTGTGATATAAAACATTTGGCCTGGAGTTAGCCATTCAGTGTGTGCCTCATTTCTTGACTGTATGTGTACAACAAATTCTTTGCACTACCCTCTGATGAGCAAACCTGCTCGACCACAGTGCCACAAAAGAGAGCATTATTATTATGTACTTTAGCTCTGCTAAGTCTCTCGCGAGCCCCTGGACTCTGTGCATACTATACAAATTTTTGGGTAGTATGTACAGAGCCAGCTTCCTACATTGGTGGATTAGTAGTAGGATCTACGAATTTGCATTTGCTGGACTACTCAGCCAATATCTGATCACACGACTAAGTTCCAAAATTGCTTTTAGATTCAATTGATTTTTGAACTGATAATTTTTTCTAAATTTATAAAAGTCCTGTTAGGGCCATGGTTAAGTCTCCTTTAGCATTTATTTTTCAGATTTAAAAGTTATCATAGTTAAGGGTAAGTATCTAGAAATAGTTTTTAGTTCCTAAAAGAACCCATTATATGTTTGCCATCCATGTTACTTTCCTCAATGGCACGCCTTTTCCATGGCCCATCACATGTGGGGAGGGATGGGATGATACAACTGCTTTCCCAGTGTTGGTTAAATACCAAATTCCGGCAATGTGCAGAACATTTATGTAGGAAGTGTACCATCTGTGCACAGTACAACACTGGAAAGGGTACACCAACTGCTCCAGGCCACTTCCCACCACCACATGGACCCTTTCAGAGTCTTCAAATGGACTTTATTGAAATGCCCCCTGCACACAAATTCAGATACGTCCTGGTAATAGTTTGCATGTTCAGCAAGTGGACGGAAGTATACCCCACCAAGAACTGCGATGCGCAGACAGTTGCTAAATGCCTTTTGAAAGAGCTGATACCGCGCTAAGGGTGCCAACTGTTTTAAGTTCTGACAATGGACTAGGATTCATTTCACATGTTATTCAGGGCCTTTGTAAAGTATTAGGAATAACACAGAAGTTGCATTGTGCGTACCATCCATGTGCGGCAGGAGCTGTTGAGAGGAAGAATGGGGTACCAAAGAACAAAATAGGAAAGATATGTGCCACAACTGAACTATCTTGGATTGATGCACTGCTGCTGGTGTTGCTTGCTATGAGAAGTACCCCCAACAGGGTTACAAAATTGAGTCCCCACGAGGTGGTATTTGGGGGCCCCATTCACCTACCAGGCCACATGTCAATTGTGCCACTGGCAGTAACAGATGATCTATTGCTACAATATTGCAGAAAATAACAGAGACATTACGTTATCTCCACGCCAGGTGCTGCAGGCCTTGCCAGAAGAAGAAACACCACCAGATCACTGACTGCAGCTAGAAAATTGGGTGTGGGTCAAGGCCCACACCAGACGCCACTGCCTACAACCAAGGTGGAAGGGACCCTACTAG
Source organism: Pleurodeles waltl (assembly GCF_031143425.1). Classification (NCBI taxonomy): domain Eukaryota; kingdom Metazoa; phylum Chordata; class Amphibia; order Caudata; family Salamandridae; genus Pleurodeles; species Pleurodeles waltl. The sequence goes on along the minus strand of NC_090442.1, from coordinate 862,557,400 downwards.
GTTCTGTTAACCACAGCCACAGTGGTCAAGTGGACCCGCAGCTCACACATCATGAAGGTCGTCGGACCAGCGGAACGCCAGCAGCCACCTGCGATACCCATAAAAACGTCACCACCACGCCGAGGTACAATCTTCGATCGACCAGCCACACAAGACAACAGTGACAGGACTTCTCGTGCATGACCCCTACAGGAGCAAGGAGGTGCAAGCGGGTCCCTCAGTGACTCTTCATAGGACTGCTCGTGCTGCACACCTCTGAGGATAAAGGGTGCAAGCGGGTCCTGCCGGCATACATCCACAAAGTACCTTGATTGGTGTCAAGTGCTAGTAACCTCTGACACCGCTCTGTGAGGTACCACAGAGGGAACAGAAGAATAGAGAACGGAATATGAGGAACAGACTGTGATATTATTTCATCAATAATGAACATCATGCTTAGGAGAAAGAAAGAAAAAAAGAAGTGGCCTGCAGTATTGACTGCCACATGTGCACCAGTTCCAGTAATATTAGTGACAATAATACTGATGGTATATGCAAAAGATATATATGTATCTATATCTATATATATATATATATATATATATATACCATTTTTAGATCAGGGAAATTATATAAACAAAAGTGAACAGGGGCGTGTGAACGCGTCAAAGGAAATGGACACACACCTAATGGAAGAGGTAGGGAGCAGGTGACAACCACAATGGGATGAGAATGAAGAAGCTTACGCTGATAACGTATTTGTTCAAATGGTTACATTATATAAAGAAGTTACAAATGTCTCAGATTGCTATGTATGCACCTACCTACCCAATACTATCCAGGGTATTGCAAATTACATGCACATCCTGCTTAGCCAATACGTTTCATGCAATATGGTGAGCAGTATATTGGAAAAGGAGACAAAGAGGAAAGTAAAAAGTAGGATTAGAGTGGGAAGGAAGACAGCAAAAGGACGTAGAACAGGAAGGAATATAGCAAGAGGACGTGAGAAAAGAGAAAGTGGAAAACAAAAGCAGGGACATGAAAGAGTGTGTGAAAAATTGGTCCCTCGACCGGGAGAGAAGGAACTCCATGATGCATTTAATAAAGTAAGGGATTGGGGCGAGACTTCTGCAGAGGTGAAAACATCATCCCTTCAAATAAACAAGAAGAAAAAGGCACCATGGTGCATTCGATACTGCACTGGCATTGCCCCAGTGAAAAATGTGTTGTACAGTGAAATATGCCCAGCACTAAAATCCTCACACGCATTGTCTCCAACATCAGTGACATGTACGAGCACAGGTGTATCTTACAACATTAACATAGATGTGGGGGGCAGCGTATGCTCCAAATTAGACAAAATACAAGATGGCCCAAAGGTTTGTCAGTAGGCATCTCAGCACCATGAGGCATATTTTTTGTGTGTGGAATGTCTGCATATTTAAGCTGCCTGCTGGGTGGCTAGCCTGCTGCTACCCGGCGTTTGTATTACCTCGCATTTTACATGTGGCACATTTGTCCGAAATAGGAAAAGGGGCCCCCCGGAGAATATGCAGAAAAAGGACGCCCTCTTGGATAGATAAGGCTATAACTATAGAAGGAGTATTGATGCCACCATTAGGGGTCATGCATTCAGAACATCAAATACACAAATTAGCAATATTAGTGGAAAAATTGACGAGTTCCACAGCTGCAGCCCTGGGAAATATTACTGAAGAACTAACAGATCTAAGAGCTGTTACACATCATTCTCGCAAAAGATGGTGGTGTATGTCACGTGATCCATCAACAATGCTGCGTATATATTCTGGACAACAGTGGTAATATAGGAAGGGCAATGGGGGAGATGAAGAAGGTATTAGAGGGGGCAAAGGAAGTGTCAGATTTAACAAATGTCAGAGGAAAACTGGGGATTATTGCTGCACGGTTCAGTGGTTGGGGATCATGGCTGATAGAAGTGCTGGTGCTAGGTGTAGTGGCTTTAACAACATTGTGTGTGCTGATAAGGGTTTGCCCCTCCTTCCTGAAAATACTTATAAAGAATGTCTGTCACAGAGATACTGCGCGCCACTGCCAAGTGGACGGTAAGGGTAATGTCAGGGGTGGCAAACCTATTGAAATGGCACCCATCCATCGTGAAATTTGGGTTGTCATTGAGTATCAGAGGGTGGAATGTTGAATTGCATTTTCCTGGGACCCATTCTGAGCCAATTGGGCCCTGTGATACATAATGACAACTAGGCCTATTTCTGTTGAACAACTTATAACTTATCATGAACTGTCCTTTTGATATGATTTGATGTTGCTTGGAAAGCATTATATTGCAAGGCTTGCTATTTTAACAGCCATCATGAAATATCATCACATGCTAGCTTAAGCAATTTTCATTCTCGAAAGTACAATCCTGTGTACTTATTGTTCCTATTTCTGTTTACAGATATATAACGTGATATTAGACATGTAGGGCATATTATGCAAGTTGTTGTCTGGGATTTATTATACATATATGGTGCATTATGAAGAATTAATGATAAACAAATTTAGCAATCTGGCAGAAATAATCATACGTCAATATCAAGAACCAATGAAATGTACGAATTTGCTTGTGGTTTAATGATATAATAGATTGTGTATTACTTCCTTCTTCAGACTGTTTGAGCTTGATCTCTTAGGCTGTTCAGTCTCTGTGTGCACATAATAAACTACTTTACTTATCTAAGGAGCAGACTGATGATTGTTTGTTGTTTTTACAGATTGGGCTGAGCTAATTTCACTTCAACACTGGTACATTTTACAAGGGACTTAGCTGTGAGCCAGGGGTGTGCCAATTGTGAAAACAATGGTACAGTTTAACCCTTTCGCTGCCAGGCCTTTTCCCCCTCAGGTGCCAGGCCTTTTTTGTCTATTTGGGGCCATTCACGCTTAGGTCCTCATACCCTTTTGTCCCCATAAGTTACCCACGCCAAATTTGCGTCCTTTTTTTCCATCATCCTAGGAATTCCAGAGGTACCTAGAGTTTGTGGGTTCCCCTGGAAGAGCCAAGATATTACCCAAAAATTATTTTTTTTTAAAACAAAAATGGGAAAAAGGGCTGCAGATGAAGGCTTGCGGTTTTTTCTCTAAAATGGCATCAACAAGGGGTTTCTAGTACTAAAATCATTATCTTCCCAGCTTTCAGGAACAGGCAGACGTAAATCAGAAAACCCTATTTTTCAACACAATTTTGGCATTTTACTGAGGCATACCCCATGTTTACTATTTTTTGTGCTTTTAGTCTCCTCCCAGTTAGTGACAGAAATGGGTGTGAAACCAATGCTGGATGCCGGACAGCTAAACATTTCTGAAAAGTAGACAAAATTCTGAATTCAGAATTCAGCAAGGGGTCATTTGTGAAGATCCTTCAAGGCTTTCCTACAGAAACTAACAGCTAAAATAAAAAAATATTGAAATTGAGGAGAAAGAAACAGCCATCTTTCTCCATGTTTTACTTTGTAACTTTTTCCTACGATATCAGATTTTCAAAAGCAATATACCGTTACCTCTGCTGGACTCTTCTAATTGCGGGGATATATAGGGCTTGAAGGTTCATCAAGAACCCTAGGTACCCAGAGCCAATAAATGAGCTGCACCTTGCAATGGGTTTTCATTGTATACCGGGAATACAGCAATTCATTTGGTGAAATATAAAGAGTGAAAAATAGGTATCAAGGAAACCTTTGTATTTCCATAATAGGCACAATATAAGGTGTTGAGAGGAAGAGGTTATTTGCACATCTCTGAATTCCGGGGTCCCCATACTAGCATGTGAATTACAGGGCATTTCTCAAATAGACATCTTTTCTACACATTGTCTTACATTTGGAAGGAGAAAATATAGAGAAAGACAAGTGGCAATATCACTTGTTCTTCTATTCTGTGTTCCCCCAAGTCTCTCGATAAAAATAGTACCTCACTTGAATGGGTAGGCCTAGTACGGGATGCAGAAAATGCAACATGGACATATCACATTTTTACATTGAAATCTGACGTGCTTAGTTGTAGATTTTGGCCTCCAGCTCAGCTGGCACCTAGGGAAACCTACCAATCCTGTGCATTTTTAACAACTAGACAGCTAGGGGAATCAAGGATCACATGGCTTGTGGGGCTCTCACCGGGTTCTGTTACCCAGAATCCTTTGCAAACCTTAAAATTTGGAAAGCAAAACACTTTTTCCCCACATTTTGGTGATAGAAAGTTCTGGAATCAGAGAGGAGCACCAAATTTCCTTCCACCCAGCATTCCCCGAAGTCTCCAGATAAAAACAGTGCCTCACTTGTGTGGATAGGCATAGTGTCCGCGACAGGAAACGCCCCAAAACGCAACATGGACACATCACATTTTTACATTGACAACTGACGTGTTTTTTGGAAAGTGCCTAGCTGTGGATTTTGGTCTCTAACTAAGCCGGCACCTAGGAAAAACAACCAAACTTGTGCATTTTTTAAAACTATACACTGGGGGGAATCCATGATGGGGTGACTTGTGGGGCTCTCACCAGGCTCTGTTACCCAGAATCCTTTGCAAACCTCAGAATTTGGCAAAACACTTTTCCCCCACATTTTGGTGAGAGAGAGTTCTGGAATCTGAGAGAAGCAACAAATTTCCTTCCACAGAGCATTCCCTTAAGTATCCCAATAAAAATGGTACCTCACGTCTGTGGGTAGGCAATAGTGAACGCAACAGGAAATGCCCCAAAACACAACATGGACACATTATATTTTCCCAATGAAAACAGACCTGTTTTTTGCAAAGTGCCTACCTGTGGATTTTGGCCTCTAGCTCAGCCGGCACCTAGGGAAACCTACCAAACCTGTGGATGTTTGAAAACTAGGCACCTACAGAAATCCAAGATGGGGTTACTTGTGGGGCTCTCACCAGGTTCTGTTACCCAGAATCCTCTGCAAACACTCAAAATTTGGCCAAAAAAACACTTTTCCTCACATTTCAGTGAGAGATTGTTCTGGAATCTGAGAGAAGCCACAAATTTCCTTCCACACAGCATTCCCCCAAGTCTCCCACTAAAAATGGCACCTCACTTCTGTGGGTAGGCCTAGTGCCCGTGACAGGAAATGCCCCAAAACACAACGTGGACACATCAACTTTTTCCCCAAAAAACGGACCTGTTTTTTGCAAAGTAGCTAGCTGTGGATTTTGGCCCCTAGTTCAGATGGAACCTAGGAAACCCTAGCAAACATGGACATTTATGAAAACTAGACACCTAGGGGAACCCAGTATGGGGTAACTTGCGGTGCTCTCACCAGGTTCTGTTACCCAGAATCCTTAGCTAACCTCAAACTTTAGCAAAAAAACAAGTTTTCCTCACATTTCGGTGCTACAAAGTTCTGGAATCTCAGGGGAGCCACAAACTTCCATCTACCCAGCATTTCCTGAGGTCCACCGATAAAAATGGTACCTCACGTGTGTGGGTAGGCTAGTGCCCGTGAAAGGAAATGCCCCAAAACACTACGTGGACGCATCAAAATTATCACATACAAAACAACCTGTTTTTGCAGAGGGGCACCTGCGTTTTTGGTCCTGGGCTCAGCAGCCATCTAGAGAAACCTACCAAACCCAAACATTTCTGAAAATTAGACACCCGTGGGAGTCCAGAGAGGTGTGACTTGTGTGGATCCTCCAGTATATTCTTACCCAGAATCCTCAGCAGACCTCAAATTTAGCTAAAAAATCAAAATTTTCCCCACATTGCTGTGTGGGATCACCTCACCAGCACAAATTTCCTATCACCCAATGTTCCCTGCAGACTCCTGGTAAAAATTATACCTTACTTGTGTAGGTGGGTCAAGGGTCTGTGACAGGGAAGAGCCACAAACATGTTGAAAATGAGAGGAAACCAAAGCAGGTCCAAAAGGGCTGTTTGAAAAAAAAACCTTGTTAGGCTGACAAGTGGTGCAGAATTTTTATCGGAATAGATGCGAAAATGCTGGGTGGTAGGAATTTTGCAGATTCCTGCAGATTCCTGAAGGTTTCATCACAAAAATGTGGGAAAACATGTGTGATTTCGAGCAAAGTTGGAGGTTTGCAGGACATTGTGGGTAAGAAAATGGTGAAGGGTGTATGTGAAGCACACCACCCTGGACTCACCCAGATGTTTAGTTTTCAGATGTGTCTAGGTCTTGTAGATTTTTCTACAAGGCAGCATCCCAACGTCCAAAAAGTGCAGCTCACACTATTCCAAATGGGACAATTTTTAGAGTTAGATAAGCTCTCATCGCCCAAATGTAAGACGAAAACCCCAAATAATCAAATGTCCTGTTGCTTGACATAGGATAAGTGTGCGGGGAGAGCTGAAAGACTGTTACCCCCTTCAGTTGGGTTGGGGGCATAGAGATGCCCATACTGGTTGGTAGCCACCAGCCCACATTTTTTTTTTTATTCCCTGGCATTTAGTAAGCTTTCTGCCCCGCCCAGAACAACTTTGACCCCATTTATTTGGGGTGGGGGTACGGCCATAACTCCACCCTCTTTTTTTGAAAAAAAATCTTCCCTGGTCTCTGGTGGGCTTTCTGCCCCACTTGGGGGCAGATGGGCCTTACAAAAAGTGGCGGATAAGCCCCCAAGGGGGGCAGAAATGGCCAACCGTAATGTGCCCCCATTGTCTGCCCACCCAGATAAAACACACATACACACACACCAATCCCTGGTGCCTAAGTGGTTCCTGCCCCTCCCCTTGGGGCAGATGGGCCTTATAGAAATAGTCTGATCTATCTCTTGGGGGGCAGAAATGGCCTAAAAGAAACTTGCCCCTCAGGGGAGCGACCCTTGCCTAAGAGGTGCCTACCCATCTGTAAAAAATAAAAAAAATCCCTGGTGCCTAGTGGTTCCTACCCCCCTTAGGGGGCAGATCGGCCTAATTAAAATAGGCAGCTCTGCCCCCAAGAGGAGAAGAAATAACCTAAAATAAATTTGCCCCCCAGGGGAGCGACCCTTGCATAAGGGGTCGCTCCCCTTGCGTGAAACTGATGTAAAAAAAATCCTTTGTGTCTAGTGGTTTCTGCCCCCCGGGGGGCAGATTGGCCTAAGGAAAATAGGCCAATCTAATTGCCCCCCAGGGGAGTGACCCTTGCCTAAGTGGTCGCTCCCCGTCAGTAAAAAAATATTAAAAAATCCCTGGTGCCTAGTGGTTTCTGCCTCTCTTGGGGGCAGATCGGCCTAATTAAAATAGGCCGATCTGCCCCCAAGGGGTGCAGAAATGGCCTAAAATAAATTTGACCCCCAGGGGAGCGACCCTTGCCTAATGGGTCGCTCCCCTTGCGTGAAAATGATGTAAAACAAAATCCCTGGTGTCTCGTGTTGGGGCAGAGCAGCCTAAGAAAAAAAGGGTCGCAGAAATGGCCTAAAATAAAATCGACCCCAGGGGGGAGCGACCATTGCCCAAGGGGTCGCTCCCCATCTGTTAAAAAATAAAACTCCCTGGTGCCTAGTAGTTTAATTAAAATAGGCCGATCTGCCTCCAAGGGGGGGCAGAAATGGCCTAAATAAATTTGCCACCCATGGGGAGTGACCCTTGCTTAAATGGTTGCTCCCCACATATATATAAAAGAAAAATAAAGATCCCTGGTGCCTAGTGGGTTCTGCCCCCACTGAGGGCAGATCGGCCTAATTAAACTAGGGCAATCTGCCCCCAGGGTTGGCAGAAAAGGCCTAATAAATAATTGCCCACCTGGGGAGCAGCCCTTGCCAAATTGGCCACTTCCCTCCTGTGTAAACACAACATAAACAAAAAACAAATCCCTGGTGCCTAGTGGCCATTTTGCAGAAAGGCTTACAGAGACATGACAGGAAAAGAATAGCCTTTCATTTCCTTTCATGCCTCTGCCTGCCCCCACCTCCCCCTCGGAAAAGAAATGCTTTGCATTTCTCTTCCAAATCGCGCTGGAAGCTCAGCTTGCAGCGCGATGGGCGGTGACCTCTAATGAGGTAAACGTGCAATTTGCACGCTGACGTCATCAGACATCACTCTCTGGGGTGGAAGGGGAAGCGATTCCCCTTCCATCCCTGAAAGCGGGTGTGGGTGGGAGGCCCACGGGGGAGCACTAGAGCTCCCCCAATGAGCTGGGTGCCAGACATACTGGTGTCGTCCTCGGCACACTGGAACCGTGGCCGCGGTCGAGACCAGCTCGTACTGGGCACCCTGAGGGTTAAGGAAAGAACACTGGTGCTGGGCTTGGTTAGCATGATTCCAGATCACACTCAGTCAAGTTAGCATCAACACCAAGCAAAAAGTGTGGGATAACCATGCTAAAAGAGGCACTTTCCTACAGATTGATACTGCAATAGTGAAAAACTAAATTAGCAATATTTCACTATCGGGACATGCAGATCACACCCATACATGTCCTACCTTTTAAATACACTGCACCCTGCCCACCTGGCTGCCTTGGGCTTACCTTTGGGTTGACTTACAGAAAATAAAAGGGAAGGTTTGGGCCAACATGGCAGTTTAAAACTGTACACACAGGCACTACAATGGCAGGCCTGAGACATGTTTGCAGGGCTACTCATGTGGTTGGCAAAATCAGTGCTGCAGGCCCACTAGTAGCCTTTGACTTGCAGGCCCGGGGCACACCTGGTGCTCTATACTAGGGACCTACTAGCAAATCAGATATGCCAATCATGGAGAAACCAATCACCAATGCATTTTAGACAGAAAACATATGCACTTCAGCACTGGTTAGCAGTGGTAAAGTGCTCAGAATTTTAAAACTACAAAAGCAGATCAGAAAAATAGGAGGGAGAAGGCAAAACGTTTGGGGATAATCTTGCAAAAAAGACCAGGTTTAGCACTTTCTTTCCTTCATTTCTAGCTACTCATCACAACATTCAATCAATTTTGTCCCAGATCTCTATACAACTATGAAATACTTTTTTCTTATTTTACACTGTAATATCCATATGTAATGTGCAACTGGGAGTATTTGTTTTATGTGAGGAACCTTGTAATAGGCCCAATGGAATAAAAGTTATTTGCATTTGTTACAGCTATGAAGTAAAACAATGCAGATCACTACAGCAATAGAATAGCGACATTGCTTGGATGTCATGCAAATGAAAACATTATAGTTGTGATGCCATGACCGTTATGACTTTTTACTGGCCGAAGAGAAACCATTATTTTAAAAAATCTAATGTTACACATTTAAAATTCCTGAAATAATGTGATATACCTATGTATCTGTTATCTAGTAAATATGTAATATGTTTTCATATTAACACCAGAAACTCCTATGCACTCTAGTCAAGTATCTAATATCAAGTGGGACAGAAATATTTACTATGATCACAAGCGACCCGACACAGTGTCAACTAATACAACTGTATTAAATATATTTCTTTTAACACTTTTACATTGATATGAATATTCACTTCGGTAGAAAATATATATGAACATCTATGCAGTTTGACATTATTTTGCCATGGAAAACTAAGCCTTTCTATCTGAGTCTATCCGGGTTTTTGCTTTATTGGGGTTTTAGGCTATTTTGGTTCTACTATAAAACGACAAACCCGGCTGAATGCAACAGAGATTCCCCTGCGTGAATGATTTAGAATCATATTTTATAGAATGCCCTTGTGCCTGACATATATTGAAGAAATCTCCGGAGCATTAAAATAACTATCACCCTGCAGAACAGAGTAATTGAAAAGGGGCCTCTCCAGCCCCTTTAGGTAAGCCTTCCCAGAGAAAACTCATGGACTGTCACCGTTTACATTACAAGGGATTAATTTTGTTCTTCTACAGTGGAAAAAAGACAACTGAAAATGATTACAAAACCAGTAAAAAACACTCTTGTGTATATACAAACTGCAAACATGTTCACCCATGGGGATTTCTAGGCATAAATCAAATGCATGTATTGCCTACTAAGTAGATAACACTTACTCTAAAATAACCGAACCAGTTCCTTATAAACATAGGTGATTTCGTCATTTTAGACTGCTCTGATACGTTCTAGAATTTGTTAAATGTATTCTTTTTTTCAGATAGTTGCTAAAACGCTGCCCAAAAGAGTAATTTACTTAATAAAGATTTGAAATGTATTCCCTAAGTGCGAATTAAGTCCAATTTTCACCACTGAGCAGCTGAGGAAATTTACTAGTGGCATTTAATCCCCCCATGTTTATTAAGTTATGACTATTTCTGATACATAGACTGCCAAATTTTCACTATGACCCCACCCCCTCCACTCACAGCATTGGTATGTACAGTCTGTTGAGAAAGCAGCTCTCACCTATGTGCAATCCAGTCTCCTGCAGTATTCATTAGAATTCATAGTAGCTCAATCAGCTTCCTCTTTTAGGTTCAGAAGTACAATAGGATGATGATTGTGCAAAGCAGGTGGTTGACAAAATGATAGGTTCAGCGACAGTGTTTGGCTACGTCAACCTCCCTGGGACAGCACCTTGTGGCAGATACTAATCATTGTAGTCGGCAACAAAAAACCTTTTTAAGTTTTCCGGAATCTTTCCAGGAAGTAATTACTGTGTTGCTTTGAGCACTAAAAATCCAGTCCCCCTTGCTAGGCAGGATTTGTGAATAAAAAGTCTAAATTATGATGTAAAAAATGACCTTGCAATTCACGAATGTCTTCTGAAATGCATTATTAGTATTCGGGTCATTCATGAAGATCAACGGATAGAAATAGTAAATGGACATCCAACTTACAACTTGATGGCCGCACTTTACACCAACATACATGGTAAAACATTTAAACACATAAGGACCTCTTCACAAATTGTGGTTTGTAGTTCTTTTACCAGTACCAATAATGAACTACAAAATTCTATTTACAAACCTGTGTGTGGAGGTTCCTCGGCCAAATGTTCTATCTTTTTGTGGAGAGATTTCTGACAGATTGTGGACTTTCCACACGTATGCTCGGTAAATGTGGCAGGGACTGGGGGAGCGGCTTGAAAAGGGGGGCTACTTACTGCTAAAGGTGAAGAGGTAAGAGAGAAGTAAGGAGGGGTTAAGTAAGGGCTAACAAGGGACTTGGGGGGGGACGTGCACAAATCCACAAAATGCTAAGGCCAATCCTATTCACAAACAACCCTCCCAAATATGCTACAGCCATTAAGAACACACAACAGTTGTAAAGGTACTCCTGCTTAGAGCTAGAGTAAGGCCAGCATCACACATGATCACTCAAAGGTACTGTAACACCCTCTCATAGTGAAGAATGGAGATAGGGGCTTACCCACAGGAACTCATTTTAAATATGTAATTATTTAAAATCGATAAAAATAGAAATAAATTTCTTTTGATGTTAAAACAATTATCTAAAACTAAACATATTTGTGTTAGCATATTTTAATTCCTTTTTAGAATGTAAAAATTATTGTAACAATAATTTTATTAAAATAAAAGACATTTATTCATTGTGATTAATTCCCTATATCACTTTTAATAATTATTATTACAAATATATTGTATTACTTTGGCTAATACTATTTATTTAATTTAAACTTCAGATGTATACTACTAATTTAATTTAATGTAGTCAAAATAATGACATTTTAATTTTCAATTTTGTTATCAATGATATATTGAAACGTAATTCAAAAAAGTAATTCGAAAGAATATTGAACATAGGAAATTATTAATATTTTCAAGTTGAATAAAGTTTTCTTAGTTGTCCCTATATTTTACTGTAGGAAGATCACCACCACAGAGTGGAGAGTTGATATTGTTAACCTATAGGGAAAATGTAAAGACTTTACCAAACTTGAAACAAAATCGTAAAAATATGTATATGTTACATATAATTGTAAATTGATTTTATTCATTTATTGTAAATATATTACAAAAAAATGCTAAAGCGCTAATACTATAGTTTTGAATCTAATGTTTATTAAATTACATTTCTTAAATATAATTAACATTTGTATGGCTGTATTAAGAACCCCTCCAAATGACAACATTCACATTTATTTATTAGTATTAAAATGACAACAATGTTAAGTATGCAAATTATTTTGGTGGATTTTTAATATATAGTTTCACGAACTACAGTTACATTTATTTGTACATTCAAAACGTCTATTACAGTATTTTATAATGTAATTGTATTTACATATTTGACATTAAATTAATTATCTCTTTCTCTCTCTCTCTCTCTCTCTCTATATATATATATATACACACATATAGCGATAAAATCAGAATTGTGTAATTTAGTTCATCATCATTTCCTATATTTTCTATGGGTTACTATTTTAAGTGCCTGTATACATTATTTTCTATGGGAGTGTGTTGCAGTATCAGTGGTTGACCATATGTGGTGCTGGACCTATTAGTTTTCCTTTTTGGCAGGAGTGACTTTACACTCATGAATTTTACCCCATCATCGGCTTCAGGGGTGGGGACATTTATTCTTCGAGTAATTTTAAACTTGCAAATGATGAATAGACAATAGTAGCAAAGTTCTCAAAAGAATAAGTGTAAATTTACATGTGCAGACTCACTCATATGTAAGTTTACCTTTGTGAATAGCAGAGCAACTGGCTAGGAAAGCTGGTAAATATTTTCAAAGCATCAGCTTTTCATTGTTCCATCCATGGCAGGCAGTTTTCACTGTGTGATAGACAGTTCTGGCAACAGTGGGATTAATGACTTGCTGCAGACAAGACTTTTATGCTCTGTAATTATGCTCTGTAAATTACCAGACTAATGGCTGCCACCATACAATGAATTGATAAAATGCTCCTACTCTGGTATTTGTTGGGCTTTCTGATTCAAAACACCTGTCAGTTACATACTCTGGACCATAGAAAATACCTGCATTCATGTTTGGTCGGGATGGGCAAAATGAGGCTTGATGTCTATGAAAGACATTCTTCTTACTTATTTACTTCTTTTGCACTCATATGATCCGAGGATTTGACTATTATGATAATTATTTATTGCATGGGCTTTCACATCACCTTATAATACTTATTAAAGGATGTTGCTATATCATATCAAATGACGCTCCCCTTTTTAACACCTTCTAATGAGGCTTGTAAATGTGTATGTGCAAATACTAAACAACAGTGAGGAGTTTTTTATTATTAAAAAAGGAAAAAAGAATACATCCTCCAACATAACATTTAAATAAACAGAAAGTTTTGTATACCTCTGTTGGACCTGACAGCCTTAGGGTGGTCACCCCTAACTTTTTGCCTGCGTCCTTCCACTTTTTAGATACTGTTTTTACTGGTTTTAAGTCTCTGCACACGTTACCACTGCTAACCAGTGCTAAAGTGCTTATGCTCTCTCCCTTTAAACATGGTACCATTGGATCATATCCAATTGGACTATTTAATTTACGTATAAGTCCCTAGTAGAGTGCACTATGTGTGCCCAGGGCCTGTAGATTAAATGCTACTAGTGGGCCTGCAGCACTGATTGTGCCACCCACTTAAGTAGCCCATGAACCTTGTCTCAGGCCTGCCATTGCAAGGCTTGTGTGTGCAGTGTTACTGCCATTTCGACTTGGCATTTAAAAGTACTTGCCAAACATGAAACTCCCCTTTTTCTCCATATACGACACTTGAAGGAGGCTGGCATGGCTTATAGTGGGTACCTGATGGTACTTACACCTTGTGCCAGGCCCAGTTATCCCTTATTAGTAGATTAGTAGTGTTCTAGCAGCATAGGCTGATAGAGGTAGCTATAGCAGAGCAGCTTAGGCTGAACTAGGAGACATGCAAAGCTTCTACTATACCACTTATATCATATAGCACTATATCATAAGAAACACAATACTCAGAGTTACTAAAAATAAAGGTACTTTATTTTAGTGACAATATGCTAAAAGTATCTCAGAGGATATACTCCCTTAGGAGGTAAGTAAAATACACAAAATATACACGCAAACCAAAATCAGGTAAGTAAACAGTTAGAAAAGTAGTGCAAACACTTAGAATACAATAGGATGCAATAGGACCCAATAGGCCTAGGGACAACATAAACCATATACTCCAAAAGTGGAATGCGAACCACGAATGGACCCCAGGCCTAGTGTAGTGTGTAGAGGGTCACTGGAAGTGTAAGAAAACACTAGGGGCCATATTTATACTTTTCGACGCACAACTGCGCCAACGCAGTTGTGCGTCAAAAAATCTAACGCCATTCTGAAGCGCCATGCGGGCGCCGTATTTATTCAATGACGTTAGCCGGCGTTAGCCGGCAGAGCTGCCTGGTGTGCGTAAAAAAAAATGACGTACACCAGGCAGCGCCGGCATAGGGGAATATGGAGCTTGGGCGCCCAAAAATGGGGCATGTCAGGCTGAGGCAAAATTTTCGCCTCAACCCGATTTGCGCCATTTGTTTTGACTCCCAACCCCCATTTAAATGACTCCTGTCTTAGCAAAGACAGGAGTCATGCCCCCTTGCCCAATGGCCATGCCCAGGGGACTTCTGTCCCCTGGGCATGGTCATTGGGCATAGTGGCATGTAGGGGGGCACAAATCAGGCCCCCCTATGCCACAAAAAGAAATAATAATAATTACTTACCTGAACTTACCTTATGTTCCCTGGGATGGGTCCCTCCATCCTTAGGCATCCTCCTGGGGTGGGCAAGGGTGACAGGGGGGTCCCTGGGGGCATGGAAGGGCACCTCTGGGCTCCTTCCGAGCCCACAGGTCCCTTAACGCCTGCCCTGACCAGGCACTAAAAAACGACGCAAAAGCGGCTGGACGTCATTTTTTTTTACCCGCCCACTCCCGGGCGTCATTTTTGCCCAGGAGTGTAAATACGGCGCACATGCCTCGGAGTCACTTTTTTAGACGGGAACGCCTACCTTGCATATCATTAACGCAAAGTAGGTGTCCACGCTAAAAAATGATGCAAACTCCATGGACTTTGGCGCTAGACGCGTCTAACGCCAGAGTATAAATATGGAGTTCGTTTTGCATTAAAAAAAACGACGCAAATCCGGCGCAAACGGAGTATAAATATGCCCCTAAGGGTGTCCAAGATACCCCACCCCAAGACCCTGAAAAGTAGGAATAAACTTACCCTACTATCCCAGAAACCCAGTAAAGTCAAGATAGGGGATTCTGCAAAGGCAACAACTGACTGCAAAGCACTGAAGATGGATTCCTGGACCTGAGGACCTGCAAAGGAAGAGTCATGCAAGTGTCCAGGGGTGGCAGGAGCCCACTAAACCCCAGATGAAGGTGCAAAAGGGCTGCCTCTGAGTGGAAGAAGCCAAACATTCTGCAACAACGGAAGGTGCCAGAAACTTCTCCTTTGGTCAGAAGATGTCCAACGGCATGCTGGAGGACGCAGAGTTGTTTCCATGCAGAAAGACTGCAAACAAGCCTTGCTAGCTGCAAGAGTCACGGTTAAAGATAATGGGTGATGCTTGGGCCCAGGAAGGACCAGGAGGTCACCCCTTGGAGGAGGAGACAGAGGGAGTGCTCAGCAACAGAGAGAGCTCATGCAGAAGCACACAGCACCCACAGAAGCACTTGAACAGGCATTCAAGAAATCTGAGCGTGGCAACAATCTCAACACAACAAAAGAGGGTCCCACGACGCTGGTGGTCAACTCAGCAAGCTGAACAATGCAGGACAGAGTGCTGGGGACCTGGGCTGTGCTGTGCATGAAGTAATCCTTGCAAAAGTGCGCAGAAGGCCTAGCAGCTGCAGATCACGCAGTACACAGGATTACTGTATGGCGTGGGGAGGCAAGGACTTACCTCCACCAAATTTGGACAGAAGGACCACTGGAATGTCAGGGTCACTTGGATCCAGCTCCTGTGTTCCAGGGACCACGCTCGTCAAGATGAGAGGGGACCCAGAGGACCAGTGATGCAGAAGTTTGGTTCCTGCGTTAGAAGGGGGAAGATTCCGTCGACCCACGGGAGATTTCTTCTTGGCTTCCAGTGCAGGATGAAGGCAGACAGCCCTCAGCGCATGCACCACCAGGAAACAGTTGAGAAAGCTTGCAGGATTAGGCGCTACAATGTTGCTGGTAGTCGTCTTGCTACTTTGTTGTGATTTTGCAGGCGTCCTGGAGCAGTCAGCTGTCGATCCTTGGTAGAAGTTGAAGAGAGGGATGTAGAGGAACTCTAGTGAGTGCTTGCATTCGTTATCTGACGAGAAACCCACAGGAGAGACCCTAAATATGCCTCAGAGGAGGATTGGCTACCTAACCAGGTAAGAGCCTATCAGGAGGGGTCTCTGACATCACCTGCTGACACTGGCCACTCAGACATCTTGATTGTGCCCTCACACCTCTGCATTCAAGATGACAGAGGTCTGAGATACATTGGAGAAGCTCTGGACACCACCCCTGGGGTGGTGATGGACAGGGGAGTGATCACTCCCCTTTCCTTTGTCCAGTTTCATGCCAAAGCAGGGGCTGGGGGATCCCTGAACCGGTGTAGACTGGCTTATGCAAGGAGGGCACCATCTGTGCCCTTCAAAGCATTTCCAGAGGCTGTGGGAGGCTACTCCTCCCCAACCCTTAACACCTATTTCCAAAGGGAGAGGGTGTAACCCCCTCTCTCAGAGGAAATCCTTTGTTCTGCCTTTCTGCGACCGGGCTGCCCATACCCCAGGAGGGCAGAAACCTGTCTGAGGGTTGGCAGCAGCAGTAGCTGGAGAGAAAACCCCAGAGAGCTAGTTTGGCAGTACCCGGGGTCCATGCTGGAGCCCCGGGGATGCATGGGATTGGCACCCCAATGCCAGATTTGGCTTGGGTGGACAATTCCATGATCTTAAATAGCCCTCAGAGGAGTGTTGGCTACCTAACCAGGTAAGAGCCTATCAGGAGGGGTCTCTGACATCACCTGCTGGCACTGGCCACTCAGACGTCTCCATTGTGCCCTCACACCTCTGCATTCAAGATGGCAGAGGTCTGAGATACATTGGAGGAGCTCTGGACACCACCCCTGGGGTGGTGATGGACAGGGGAGTGGTCACTCCCGTTTCCTTTGTCCAGTTTCGTGCCAGAGCAGGGGCTGGTGGATCCCTGAACCGGTGTAGACTGGCTTATGCAAGGAGGGCACCATCTGTGCCCTTCAAAGCATTTCTAGAGGCTGTGGGAGGCTACTCCTCCCCAACCCTTAATACCTATTTCCGAAGGGAGAGGGTGTAACCCCCTCTCTCAGAGGAAATCCTTTGTTCTGCCTTTCTGTGACCGGGCTGCCCAGACCCCAGGAGGGCAGAAACCTGTGTGAGGGTTGGCAGCAGCGGTAGCTGGAGAGAAAACCCCAGAGAGCTAGTTTGGCAGTACCCAGGGTCCATGCTGGAGCCCCGGGGATGCATGGGATTGGCACCCCAATACCAGATTTGGCTTGGGGGGACAATTCCATGATCTTAGACATGTTACATGGCCATGTTCGGTTTACCATTGTGAAGCTACATATAGGTATTGACCTGCACGCATGTAATGGTGTCCCCACACTCACAAAGTCCAGGGAAATTGCCCTGAACACTGTGGGGGCACCTTGGATAGTGCCAGGGTGCACTCATACTTAGTAACTCTGCAACTAACCTTCACCAAGTGAGGGTTAGACATATAGGTGACTGATAAGTTACTTAAGTGCAGTGTAAAATGGCTATGAAATAACGTGGACGTTATTTCACTCAGGCTGCAGTGGTAGTCCTGTGCAAGAATTGTCTGAGCTCCCTATGGGTGGCAAAAGAAATGCTGCAGCCCATAGGGATCTCCTGGAACCCCAATACCCTGGGTACCTAGGTTCCATATACTAGGGAATTATAAGGGTGTTCCAGTGTGCCAATCAGAATTGGTGAAAATGGTCACTAGCCTGCAGTGAAAATTTTAAAAGCAGAGAGAGCATAAACATGAGGTTCTGGTTAGCAGAGCCTCAGTGATACAGTTAGGCACTACATAGGGAACACATTCAGGCCACAAACTATGAGCACTGGGGTCCTGGCTAGTAGGATCCCAGTGACACAGGCAAAACAAACTGACACACAAGTAAAAATGGGGGTAACATGCCAGGCAAGATGGTACTTTCCTACAACATTCCTAAGGTATGCCCTAGGTAACCCATAGGGCAGGGTGCTGTGTAGGCAAAAGGCAGGACATGTACCTATGTAGTTTACATGTCCTGGTAGTGTAAAACTCCTAAATTCATGTTTACACTGCTGTGAGGCCTGCTCCCATCATAGGCTAACATTGGGGCTGCCCTCATACATTGTTTGGGTAGTAGTTGCTGATCTGAAAGGAGTAGGAAGGTCATATTTAGTATGGCCAGAATGGTGATATTTATTCCTGCTGACTGGTGAAGTTGGATTTAATATTACTATTTTAGAAATGCCACTTTTAGAAAGTGAGCATTTCTCTGCACTTTAATCTTTCTGTGCCTTACAATCCACGTCTGGCTGGGTTTAGTTGACAGCTCTTTATGCATTCACTCAGACACACCCCAAACACAGGATACTCAGCCTCACTTGCATACATCTGCATTTTGAATGGGTATTCCTGGCCTGCTCTCACACAAAGGAATGCCACACCCCCCCACTGGAACCCTGTCAGACAGGATTGACCTGGCAGGGGACCTGGTGCACTTCTAAGCCACTCTTTGAAGTCTCCCCCACTTCAAAGGCACATTTGGGAATATAAACAGGGCCTCTGCACCTACCAACTCAGACACTTCCTGGAGAAGAAACTTGGAACCAGAACCTGCATCCTGCCAAGAAGAACTGTTTGGCTGCCCAAAGGACTCACCGACTGCTTTCTGTGAAGGACTGCTGCCTTGCTGTTGCCCTGCTGCCATGCTGCTCTCTGGCTGAGGTGAAGAAGTGCTATCCAAGGGCATGGATAGAGTTTGCCTCCAGTTCCCTGAAGTCTCAGGACCAAAAAGACTTCATCTCTTCAAGAAGGACTCCTTGTGTGACGAAATTCGATGCACAGCCTGCCAGAAACGACGCACAGCCTGCATCGCAGTGAAAATTTCACAGGACCAACAGGACACCAGCACCCCACCCCCTGCAGAAGGAGAACCACCCCGCAAACGGTCCCTACAATCCAGGCAGAAGACAGAGAACATTGCCAAGACCCCCTCCCCAGGAAATAGGACTCTCCTGATTGTCACCCTTCTGTCCCACTCTGTTACCCTGTCCACCTTGAACTGCCATTGCTCTCCTTCCTATGCCCCATTGGACAATGCACCTGTGATAACAAGAGACTGGACTCTACCATGGACCTTCCTCCACCATCACCCTAGCCCCTTGCACATACCCCTATGCCTATTAGCACCTAAATAAACACCCTTCAATCAAAAACCAATCTGGAGTCAGTCTGATCTTTCACAAATGTATTATCACAACATTAGCAAAGAATTGTAATGGGAATGTTCATTTACTCATAACAATGTATGACAGTTGTTGGGCAGCAGAATACATAGCAGAAGGCAGAATGGGGTACACAGATCTGAAAAAAGGAAATCCAAAGGGAACAATCAGTGTCCATAAACAGAGGTTGAGAGGCTTCCATGTACAATGTCCTAAAGTATACCGAAATGTGAAGAGGAGTTACAGTCTCTTACCTGTGTGTCACTGGAAGTACTGCATGATGATGTTCGTTCTGTTGTCAATATCTTCTTCTTCTGCCTCCTCTTCCTCAATGTCCACAGGCTCCACTGCTGCCACAAGATCATCACCAGGCTCATCCTCCAGCAGAAAAGGCACCTGGCATCTCAATGCCAGGTTGTGCAACATACAGCATACCACGACGATCTGGCACACCTTCTTCGGTGAGTAGTACAGAGAGCCACCTGTTAGATGGAGGCACCAGAATCTGGCCTTCAGGAGGCTGAACGTCCTCTCAATAATACACCTAGTTCGCCCATGTGCCTCATTGTAGCGTTCCTATGCCCTTGTCCTGGCATTCCTCACTGGGGTCAGTAGCCATGAGAGGTTGGGGTAACCAGAGTCACCTGAAAATTTCGAGGGATACCTGTTAGACTCACACTAACCCTTAGGGACTACCCCATACCCAGACACCTATTCATACTGTGTGGGGACCTTGGGCTAACCTATTAGCCACACCCGGTGCCTCTGCAGTTGGCCTATCACATAAGGGATACTGCTATTCCTCAAGATATAGGCGTCATGCACAGAGCCAGGATACTTGGCACTCACATGGTAGCTTTTTCTATTTCTGTACACTTGTCCATTTCTGCGGGGGGGGACAAATGCCACATGTGTACCATCAATGGCACCAATGATGTTGGGGATATGTCCCAGGGCATAAAAGTCAGCTTTCACTGTGGCCAAATCATCCACCTGGGGGAACACAATGTAGCTGTGCATGTGTTTCAGCAGGGCAGACAACACCCTGCTCAACACGTTAGAAAACATTGGCTGGGACATCCCAGATACCATGGCCACTGTAGTTTGGAAGGAGCCACTTGCCAGGAAATGGGTCACTGACAGGACCTGCACTAGAGTGGGGATACCTGTGGGTTGGCGGATAGCTGACATCAGGTCTGGCTCCAATTGGGCATAGATTGCTTGGATTGTGGCACGATCAAGTCTGTATGTGATTATGATGTGTCTGTCTTCCATTGTCGACAGGTCCACCAGGGGTCTGTACACCGTAGGATGCCGCCATCTCATCATCTGCCCCAGCGGTTGTAGCCTATGGAGGAGAACGGTGAGCAGAGGGTCATTTACCACATAGGTAGCACAACTGTGTCAGAAGTCATGTTAGAGAATCCGTGTGTGAAATCGTAAGTCCCTATAAGTGCCAATATATGCTGTGACGCAGCTAGGTGCCATGCCATGTGCACCCCTGAAATGGTGGCTGCCTGACTTGTGAGGAGGAACAAGGGGAAATTAGGTAACTGCGCTGGTGTTGTGCAGCGTTGCGGTAGGCAGTCAAAGGCCTCCGCGCAACTCCACATTGGTTATCATTGGGCCCTATGGGTTCCAGGAGCCAATGGCGATGTACGCCGGCGGTAACGGTACGCACCGCCGCGAACGTGCCATTTTCTATCTGTTCACTCACTTGACCCTTTACAGGAGAGGTCCTACACTGCAAGTGCTGCTGTGACCTGAGTCTGGAAGGGGCAATGGCTACAGTGTCTGGGGAAAGGGCCTCTGCCTTCACTGTGGAGGAGTTGGACAAACTGGTGGATGGGGTCCTCTTCCAGTACACGCTACTGTACGTTCCTCCAGACAAACAGGTGAGTACACTGTGAGCATGATGCATGGGCAATGCCTGTTTAGAGCGGTATGGATGTAAGGCACATGTTGGGGGGTGGGCTGAGTGCTGCATGTGAGGATGGTCAGTGTATGTGCATCAGGGCATGGGTGGGAACTGGTGGGCAATGAGTAATGACGGTCCGGACGGGTGAATAATTTCCTTTCCTCCTGTACCTTCTCTCTAGTTCAGCGCCTACCAGAAGAAGGGTATTTGGCGTGCCATCGCCAAGGAATTGCAGACACTGGGGGTCTATCACAGACGGCGCACGCACTGCGGCAAGAGATGGGAGGACCTGCGCTGCTGGATCAAGAAGACGGCAGAGGCCCAGCTGGGGCTGGCCTCCCAACGTGGAAGGGGTGCCCGTCGCACCATGACTCCTCTGATGTTCCGCATCCTGGCGGTGGCCTATCCGGAGTTGGATGGGCGCTTGAGGGCCTCACAGCAGCCACAAGTGAGTGAGTACAGTGTCATAAAGCTGACTCTGTGCGGTTTAGGAAGTATCTTGGTGGGAGGTGTGTGGTGTGGGTGCCCCTAGGCCAGGGCGGTCATACCAGGGTATGTCCCTTGTTTGCAGGCTTAGAAGCACCCCTAACCCAATGGTACAATTGGGCAGCTACTAGTGTGCAGGGTCCTGTGTGTGTCAGGTGTGCAGGTGCTGGTGTTAGGCATTGTACCCTATGGGCTGATGACTACCATAGTGAGTGGTTGGCCAAGGCCTAGTGCATAGGGCAGCTCAGTGTGTGTTGTGTCCGCCAACCGTAGTGGTGTTGCTGGCATTGACCATGTGTGTCTTCTGTCTTCCCCCCCTCCTTGTTTTGTCACCCTGTCCTTGTGTGCATTAGCATTATCTGGCAGAGGAGCAGAGGCACCGGAGGGAGCTGCATCCCACATGGCCCATGAGGGTGAATCCACGGAGGGTGAAGGCACCAGTGGGACGGAGGGCGAGGGGAGCTCCCCGACGGGGACAGGAGGGGATACCAGCGACAGCGACTCCTCCTCTGATGGAAGCTCCCTGGTGGACACTTATGTGCCCACCACAACAACAGGTACAGCCGCCACCCCCCCCTACCAGCACCGCCCTCCCAGCAGCCCCTTAGCGTGTTTCCCGTGCCCGCTCACCCAGGAGGGTGGGCATCTCCTTCACCCCAGGCACCTCAGGCCCTGCCCCAGTCAGCCCTGCTGCCCTCAGTGAGGAGGCTATTGACCTCCTGAGATACCTCACTGTTGGGCAGTCAACCATTCTGAATGCCATCCAGGGTGTCGAGAGGCATTTGCAGCAAACAAATGCATACCTGGAAGGCATTCATTCTGGCGTGTCGGTCCAACAGAGAGAATTTCAGGCTCTGTCCTCAGCATTGATGGCAGCCATTGTCCCTGTGTCCAGCCTCCACCCTCCACCCTCCAGCTTCTACTACCCCGACCCAATCCCCTCTACCTCAGCCTATCCCAAGCACACCTTCAGACCAGCATGCACACACATCAACAGACAAAAGTGGCTCTAGAAAACATAAGCACCACACAGGCACTCACACAAGCACTATACCCATGCATGCATACCAACCTCCACTTCCTCCACTGTGTCCCCCTCCTCCACGTCCTCCACCTCCCTCCCAGTCTCGTCGCCACTCACACCTGCATGCACTACATCATCAGCCACTGCCTTCATCGCCAGCACGCCCATCACAACACACCACTTACGTGTAATCACAACCCCACACTACCATTCACACGTCCCCTGTGTCCTCTCCCAGTGTGTCTGTGAGCCCTCCTCCCAAAGTACACAAACGCAGGCACACACCCACTCAACAGCCATTCACCTCACAACAGCCTCCAGCCCATGCACCTTCACCCAAACTCAACAGACGTACACCCCCTACAACCACTACCTCTTCCTCCACTCCCACACCCCCTCGGTCTTCCCGTCCCAGTGTGTCTTAAAAGCTTTTCCTAGCTAACTTTAACCTCTTCCCTACACCTCCCCCACCGACTGTCCCCTAGGGCCAGGATGTCTAGATCCCAGTCCAGCACCTCAGCCACCACATCTGTGTCTGCTGTGATCCGTGCAAGTCCAGGTGGATCGAAGGGGGCACCCGTCAGTGCTGCCAGTGTGCCACCTACAGATGTGAAGGACCACCCGATTCCGCCACCTGCCAAGGTAAAAAAGGGGCCGGCTTCCAGCAGGGAAAAGTCGCAGCACCCACCCAGCAAGGCCGCAGCCAAACACAGAGAGGACAGTGCCAAGGTACCTGCAGCGACTGCCAAGGTGGGGAAGGGACAGAAGACAAAGGGCAAGTCACCTCAGGGCACGATGCCTCCTGGTGAGGGGCTGGTGACCACCATTTCCTCAGGAATGCCAGCGACCTGTACCACAGTCACCACCACCGCAATGACCGCCGCAATGACCGCCGCCACCTGCAATGCCACCTGCAACGCTGCTGCCACAACGTCAGTCTGCAGCATCCTCCCCAAGGATCAGCCATCCGAGGCTGCTGGAGATGGTATGGTGTCTACCTCCACCACAACAGACACCTGCACCACAGTCAGCACCGGCAGCATATCCGCCGCACCCACCGCTGAAGCCACCGCCGCACCCACCGCCTCAGCCACCGCTACCCGCTCCACCATCTGCACCTCCACATGCCCAGCCGGTACCACTATATCGGACATCAGCAGCATCACCAGTTGGCAGCCGCCCAAGGCTGCCGGTGGCATCCTGGACACGCCACTTGAGGCACCACCACCAGCACTGGCACGAGTAGTAGTTGGCAGCCTAAGTCACCGCAGGATGGACTGTGGCTCTGCCTCCATGGAGTATCATGCTACCTGTTCCATGTACATCTCGTGGCTCAGACACCCAGGTGACAGGAGGGTAACTGCCACACCCCAGGTGCAGCATCACTGGGCAAAATGCCCCCTCCAGAACCAGTGGATAGAGACATCCACTCCCCCTATCCTTGGCAGGATCAAGCACTCTGGGCACAATGCCCCCTCCAGAACCAGTGGAACATGTCACCGACTTGAGAGACTGTGGCTTTGCACTCCCCAGGACTAAGCAGTGGGCAACCCACCCACTTGAGAGACTGTGGCTTTGCACTTCCCAGGACCAAGCAGTGGGCAACCACCTACTTGAGAGACTGTGGCTTAGCACTCCCCAGGGGCAAGCAGTGGGCAAACCACCCACTAGAGAGACTGTGGCGTTGCACTCCCCAGGAGTAAGCAGTGGGCAACCCACCCACTTGAGAGACTGTGGCTTTGCACTCCACAGAAACAAGCAGTGGGCAACCCACCCAATTGAGAGACTGTGGCTTTGCACTCCCCAGGACCAAGCAGTGGGCAAACCACCCACTTGAGAGACTGTGGCATTGCATTCCCCAGGAGTAAGCAATGGGCAACCCACCCACTTGAGAGACTGTGGCCTTGCACTCCCCAGAAGCAAGCAGTGGGCCACCCACCCACTTGAGAGACTGTGGCTTTGCACTCCCCAGGACCAAGCAGTGGGCAAACCACCCACTTGAGAGACTGTGGCTTTGCACTCCCCAGAAGCAAGCAGTGGGCATGGAGGCCCCTCAAGGGGCAGTGGCGTCGTACCATCTTTCGGCCGAGCTGCCTCCCTCCCCTCCCCCCTGAAGTGCCTGTGTTTTTTTCGACCTGATGCCCCTGCAATGTCCTCTCTGTTTTGAGGCAGGTGTCATGTGTGGGCTTCGCCCATGCTTTTTTGGACCACTGGTCCACGGACATTTATAAGGGACAGTGTACGGCCTTGTGTATATAATTTAAAATTTGTATATACTGTTTATTTAAATTCTACTGCTATATCTGAATGTTCCAATATAACACTGGTTAGACTCATTTCCTTTTGTCCTTGCGTTATTCCAGGGGGTGACGGGGTGTATCAGTATTGTTGTTGGATGTGTTTGTGTGTATGTTGTTGTGGGTGAGGGTGGGGTGTGGGGGTGTTGCGTGCCGCTTGTGTGTCGCACTCTTTTTCCCCTCCTCCCCTCCCCTGTGTGCTAGGTGCAGTACTCACCGTCATCGCCACCGCCGCCTTCTTTCTACTTCGTGGTGTATGAGAAGATACACCAACCTAAGGAGGATCTGCAATTCGGGCTCCATGGCGTCCTGGTTCTTCGTGGAGTGTCGAAAGGTGAGTGGTTCCCCTTCAATGTACTGTTTCCGCCGTGCTTTTGATGGCGTTGGTACCACCCCAGGAAAGCTGGCGGATTGGCCTCTCATAATAGTGTTGGCAGTACATTGTCTTCCGCCTGTCTGTTGGTGGTGACCGCCGCGGTGTTTGTTGCTACCGCCCATTGACGGAGTCGTTCTTAACAGTCTGATGCCACTCATGGGGAGGGTAGCACCGGTCACATCGGCTCGATACCTTTGGTGGCACAGAGTTGGGGAGGTGAGGGATCGCTGGATCTGATGTTGCATCGGCTCCTTGCAGAACAGAGGAGGTGATACGGCTTCGGGCAAGGCATCAGTTCCTTTGATCCGGTGGGGTCAGTGAATCCACTAGGTTAAGACGCAGTGGGGCAACTTCTTGGGGTTGCTGTCGTCTCACTCTGCTGTGTACGCTGCAGCAGAGTCGGGTGTCAGGGACTTCAGTGACACAGCACTCGGGACTCACGATGTCGCAGGACTTCAGTGAGGCGGCATCAGACATGAGCATCTGTCAGGGTTGTTGAACTCCAGTGGGGACCATGGCTTTGAGTTGCAGGCAGTAGAGCAGAATCCTGCAGCGGTGCTGGTTCTGGAGTCGTACGGCATAGGTGTGCCTGGTTCTTCTTGGTTTCCAGCCAGCTTTTAATCCCAAGGGCCCTTGAACTGGATTGGCACCACTTGGCAAGTCAGGGTTCTCAGCAGAAGTACCCAGGTGCTGGCAGATGAAGTCTTTGATGTCTCTGAGACTTCTCAACAGGAGATAAGGTCAGTCCAAGCCCTTAGAGTGACACTTCACAAGCAGGGTTTCAGAAAGCAAAATCCAGTCCTTTCCCTCTTAAGGCAAAAGCAGCAGCAGCAGCACGGCAGCACAGCAAAGCAACAGGCAAACATACCAGTACATGTCCTACCTTTTAAATACACTGCCTCCTGCCCATGGGGCTACCCAGGGCCTACCTTAGGGGTGACTTTCATGTAGTAAAAGAGAAGGTTTGGGTCTGGCAAGTGGGTCTACTAGTAGCATTTGATTTACAGGCCCTGGGCATTTATGCTGCACAAAATTTGCCAATCATGGAAAACCGCTCACCAAGAGATCCTTTAGACAGAGAGGACTTGCACTTCAGTACAGGTTAGCAGTGGTAAAGTGCCCAGAGTACCAAAACCATCAAAATCAAATTACAGTACAGGATCCAAAACAGGACATCAGAAGCAAAAGGGTCAGGGAAAACCACACCAAGAGCTGCCAGGTCTAACAATCTGATAGAGTATGAAATAGTTAATGCTGAAACAAGATTGGTGGCCACTAATAGCGCTTTGCCTAATATGATAGCTGACATGGTTAGTGAGTGTGCAGCAACAGTTAATGACCAGCCCTGTATATCTAATGAAACCTCTACCTTCAATAATACTCAAAATGGTATAGTTAGGCCATGTTTGTTTACAGCTTCCCATGACATAACAGAACTTTCTGCCACTAATAAGCTAATCTCTCCCCCGCAAAAGAATGCAGGCAGCCTTTTAAAAACACATCCACTAGGTCCACGAAAAATACAAAAGTGAACTGGCAGTAATGAGAGCGGAGACACTTCTCAAAGTCTGACTTCTGATCCAGTCTCTGCGACATCTAAAGGAAAAGAAATGTCCACAGTAAACTGGACAATATTGAAAATAAATTGTGGGCCATACCCAAAGAAATTAAGGTCCGAGTGAGGACCCTTGAAAAGACAATTAAAGAACTTCTGGATATTAATAAGAACAGTAATTCTGCCCATGTTCAATCTAAGGAAACAAAAGCATGTGCAACAACAGTAACATTACCCCCGCAGAAATCAGTCTAAGCAGGGGAGTTGCTGCTGCTGCTCCTACTGCAAACGTTCCTGTAACAGAAAATATAGAGGGTTGTCCCCCTGCCACTAATCACACCACTTGCCCATTGACCAGAAGCCAGGGAAAAAGGCTGGCACACCAAGAAGGCAATGCAAGCATAAAGTCATCTGACCCCATTGAGGATTTTTTACACCTACCTCTGGATGCAACCGCATATGTGATTGTTTAGAAAGTTGTGCAAATATTAAATCCTGGCACAACTGAACCTTGGAGAGTTTTACACAATAAGGCGCTACATTGGCTGTCCGACCAGATATGTGACCCAACTGCTATGAGTAGAGAAATTATAATGCTAAGACAGGTAGCGTGGGTGGGCCACACTATGAAACAAAGCTACCGAGAATGTTTAGTAGTAAACTTCTGCCAGCCACCCATGGTTAAATATTTACTCAATGTCCTTCACCACAGACAGTATAGCAGGAGGATCCTGGAGAAGACTATAATGGCTCTACCGTTGGGGTGTTTTTATAGACCATATTCTGGCAGCCTTGCACAGAACGACCATGGCACGAAACACTCCTCAGTTAAAAAGTGGAGGGGAGACACTGGGAGAAGTGGTAATAGGTTTGCCCCTTGGCAGCTGCGATGATCAGGATTGACAATCAGGGATCCTGATACAAGGAGGTGATCTTTCTAACCAACAAGAAAATATGTATTGAATTAGGGTTTTGTTTACCTCCCCCAGTGTAAAACAACAGTAATTAAGTCATAGACCATAGCTGGTGTCAATAAAAAAATTGGGGAACACAAAATGGCAAGGCCCTGTAAAATGATCATATGTGGTATGGCTTCAAAAAACGTGTCATAAGGGGAAGTTTCATATCGAAAGGTATTCTTCCATTAGTACACCAGCAATACCTTTCCCAGTGGTAGAAGGGAAGGAAAGGGGGTCTTCCTATTGACCTTAGTTCCACTAACCTTGGTAAAATCTTACACAAGATCCCCCTCCTATCAGATTCTGTATCTACAACCTAAAGAAAACTTGGGCTTTGTTTTGATAACTTTTTATAATAACATATTCAATTCCACAAAATGTAGTTTTTGCAGCACTAAGGAAAGACTATGGATTGTTTGTTAGTACTATTAATGAGGCTTACTGTTGCATTCGGGTTGGTGATTTTAATATCACTAAATGCCAACTAGCAGTGGATGAGGCTTATGGGGTCTGGGATGATCTTGGAAACGGACAACCCCACTTGCTACATGACCCATACAGGGACTTGTTAAATGAACTGATGTATCAGTACAACTTAGAATTGATGGTTCAGAGTTGTGGAAATGGGAACATAGAGCCACAAACGTTTGTGGTGGGGGTGGCCATTTGTCAATAGTTGGTCATATCCTAATTTCAAAAAGTTGTATGGCAATGTTTGAATCATTTAGTGTTGTGCAATGTTCTTTTAGCGTGTTACACAACAAAGGGGTAAACCCACAGTAACCCGAAGGACATGGGTAAACAGTAATACATAGAAACAATGGTACAATTGGAAGGACCTGTACTTTAAGGTAAAGCCAGAATCTTCAACTTATCCCACTCTTCAATAACAGCTCATCCCCCTTTGACTAGAGGCAGGTCAGATTTTATCAATGTCAATTAACCAATCCAGGCTCGTGTGAAAGCAGAGACACATCTTCCCCCAAGGAATCTAGGTTGATCCCTTTCGTTTCTTTTATCGGAGTCCTGATGAAGACCAACTGGTGAGGCTACAGTTGGCTCTTTCCCCTTTTCGCTGTGTTGAAATGTCAACAATTGTATCAAGCCTTGATTGGTTAATTAGTCCACTGGAGGGCGATTATAATTAAAGCAGTTACCTTTTCTTGATGAGACTACAGTTATGTTATATTTGTTACTGACAGGCTTCTTTGTACTGATTATGCTATATCTGTTTACCCTTTTTTTGTTTCTACTTAATTCCACGCATGAACACTTCTTCTTTAAGCCCTTCTTTTGTTTCTCTCTGACACTTTCTGTTTTTGGGACAACTATGTGCAAGAATGTGTCAATAATGTATCTGTATTGTTGGATTTATTATATAAAAATATCAAATGTATGTATTTATGTGTCTTTGTGTGTGCATGAAAAGTAGTGTAAACAATATATGCATTTTGCTGTATTGATAAAATCTGACCTACCTTTAGTCAAAGGGGGCTGGGCTACTGTTGAAGAGTAGGGTAAGCTGAGGAGTCCGGCTTTACCTTAAAGTATAGGTCCTTCTGACGTTCTTTTAATGATCATTACCTGTTACTTATTGTGTTAAGCTTAAAGACCATAAGGATGAAACTCAGTTGGCTACTTAAATCAAAATAAAGGGTAATCATGGGATAAGTCTGAGGTGGACAGGTATTAATGATACAACTTTCTTTGAAAAATGTGTCAAGCCCAACCGAGACAAATATTTAATATTGTTAGACTTGGCATCATTGGGATGGTCTCCCCTACCTTTTAGCCTCAACTTCTCAGGTTGCTTCTGTGTGCTGGACTCAGGCTTTGCTGTTTTGTTTGAACTGAACACTTTACGACTGCTGACCAGTGCTAAAGTGTAAGTGTTCCCCATATAAATTTTATGTGTACATTGGCTTATCCAGGATTGGCATATTTTATTTACTAGTGAGTCCCAAGTAAAGTGCACTAGAGGTGCTCAGGGTCTGTAACTAAAATGCTACTAGTGGGTCTGCAGCACTGGTTGTGCCACCCACATTAGTAGCCCTGTAAACATGGCTCAGACCTGCCACTGCAGTGTCTGTGTGCAGTTTTAAACTGTCAATTTGACTTGGCAAGTGTACCCACTTGCCAGGCCTAAACCTTTCCTTTTTATTCATGTAAGGCACCCCTGAGGTAGGCCATAGGTAGCCCCATGGGCAGGGTGCAGTGTATGTTAAAGGTGGGACATGTACTTATGTGTTTTACATGTCCTAACAGTGAAATACTGCCAAATTAGTTTTTTACTGTTGCAAGGCCTATCTCTCTCATAGGTTAACATGAGGGCTGCCTTTAAATATTATTAAAGTTCAGATTCCCTTTGGGAGCAGATAGACATATAGAGTTTGAGGTCTCTGAACTCACAATCTAAAAATACATTTTTAGTGAAGTTGGTTTTTAGATTGTGTGTTTGAAAATGCCACTTTTAGAAAGTATGCATTTTCTTGCTTAAACCATTCTGTTACTCTGCTTGTTTGTGGATTCCCTGTCTGGGTCAGTTTGACATTTGGGCTGTTTGCACCTCTCCTCTAGACAGTGACTCAAAGGAGCTGAGGTGTAGCCTGCTTATCCTGATGGGCGATCTGGGCTAAGGGGAGGGAAGGATTGGTCACTTACACCTGAGAGGGCTGTGCCTGCCCTCACACAATGCAGTCTCAAACCCCCTGGTGTCTTGGGCCTGGCTTGGGCAACGCAGGACCTTGAACACAACAGACACTTCTCTATGAAAGAGGCCTACTTCAAAGGCAGAAAGGCATATAAAAAGAGCACCCAAAACCCCTGAAAATCAGATTACTTCTGGAACCAAGAGGAACGATTTTTGTTGTTTTGGTCTTGTCTTGTTTAGATAAATATTATCTCTTTTTCTAAACCGGTGTTGTGTCATTTTGTAGTGGGTTCACTGTGTTACTGAGTGCGTTGATACACATACTTTACACATTGAATCTGAAGTTAAGCCTGCCTGCTCGTGCTAAGCTACCAAGGGAGAAGAGCTGGAGAAGCTGGAGGAGGATTACTGCCCCTTTGCCTGTGACTGTGCTTTGCTGAGTTGGCATGGAGTAGCTGCTTCTGCTTTAGAGAGGAGAAAGACTGTCTTTTGTGTGACTTCCCACTGGTGAAGAATCACCGAGGGCTGGACCTGAGCTTGCCTCCTGTTGTTGAAGTCTCAAGGACAACAAAGACTTCTCTCTGGCAGAACTTGGGCTTTCTACTGAGAGTCCTGTCTGCCAAGTGGTGCCCTAACCTGTATCTGGTCCCTTGAAAGGTGAAGCTGGTGGAAAAGGACAGAAATCCACGCAAAGACCCCGTGTGGGGAAACTTTCCACGCACCACCCGCCTCGCAGCTGCTAAACGACACGCCGCCGGCCTCGCGGCTAAAATCGACACTCAATCTGCATCGCGGCTGGGACATCGACACAACGTGGCTGGAGAAACAATGTGCAACACCTGCAGAGGCTGTTGCTAACGACACAAGCCCCACGCAGCGCGGTTTCTTGACACCGTGCAACCGGATTTCATAACAACATTACTGGGCACAGAAAATTAATGCAAAACCTCCCTGTACACGAGGTGTCCGCCGAGGATCGGCGCATCACTCTCTTGCGGGAGAGAAGAAACGATGCACACCAACCCGACTGGAGGAGTAAGAATGCACTGTCTCACTTGCAAGTGAGAAATCTACGCGTCACTGGCCTTTTCCGATTCACACTTGCCTTTGCGGCTTTATTTTGACGCTACCCAGGCACTTTTGTGCAATAACAGCGTTCTCACTGTTTTCTAAAAGATTTAAGACTCTTTAAAAAAAAAAAAAATCATAACTGGACTTGTGTATGTCGATTTCTTATTGTTTTGATCTTGTTTTGCTTAGATAAATATTATCTCTTTTTCTAAACCTGTGTTTTGTCATTTTGTAGTGGTTTCACTGGGTTACTGTGTGTATTGGTACAAATACTTTACACATTGCTTCTGAAGTTAAGCCTGCCTGCTCATGCCAAGCTACCAAGGGGCTGAGAGGGGGTTAACTGAGGGTGATTCTCCTTTACCCTGACTACAGTGAGGGTCCTTGCTTGCACAGGGGGTAACCTGACTGCCAACTAAAGACCCCATTTCTAACAAATATGGACTGACAGGGATACTTGCCTACACAGACTACTCACTGCTTTTTGAAAACGGTCTCTTTTGATGGCGCTAGTTACAAAGTAGGAAGGCTAAGTAAACTGAACAAGACAGGATGGTTTGACCTGCAACTGTTCACGTGCCAACCAGAAACTTAAAAGTGCTGTAGAGGTTTTATCAAGGAATATGGAGGAAATTAAATCTCTACAATTAGCTTATAAGCAAGCTTTTAAAACTAGAAAATCTTCTCTTCAAGAAAGGGCCTGAGACGATTTAGTAACATCAGCTGAAATTTAAGATACCTCCCAGTCCTGGAACGTAATACATCAGTCATTTCTTAGAGATTCCTCATCACCTATGGTAGAGTCACATGTTCTTCTAGCAGATTGGATAACATGTAATGGCATGTTATGGCAGGATTGTTAATCCAGGTAAAGAGCTCGTGGCTTTTCCCCCTGATATAATTTTTACAATAAGTCCTCTCTATCTAACACCTTTCACTATTAAACAAGTTAATGTGGCATTGAAAAAATGCACAAAGGTCCTGACAGGGTACCACTAGATACCTACAAATCACATCCTGCATAATGAGCTCCTATTTTAACACAAGTCTGTTTGACAATAGGGAAATAGTATGCCCCTGGAAGTTGGGCAAAATGCATTATAGTCCTGATATTTTAAAAGGGGAATAGGGGGATGTCCAATGCGATATACCGATTTCCCTCCTTGATTCAGCTGCCATATTGCTTGGGAGAATTTCACTTGAAAGATTGGAAACACGGCCTGAAGAAAATCATGTACTTACCAAGTCGTAGTTTGGTTTCAGAGGGGAAATTGGCACCCTGGAACAGTGATTAAACTTAAACTTGCTTATAAACAAGTACACTGTAGCAAAAGAAGACCATATCCACCTATGTTGATTTAATTAGGGCGTTAGAAGTGGTCAACTATGCTAATTTGTGGATCACTTAAAAAAAATAGGTACCCCAGAAGATATTCTTCTTTTGTCCAGTTATATAATTGTTTGATTACATGGCTATGCTGTGACTCAAATGAAGAATGTATCCCCTGGCTTTTGAGTTATGTGAGGAATCCGCTAAGAGTGCATCCTCGCACCTTTTTGTGTTCTCTCCTTATATTAATGAAGTGAACAAATTTCTGCAACACCGAACTGTTGACTCTTTCAAAGCTGGTATGCGTTCATCCCTAATCCTCCTCTATGCAGACGATGCTATCTTATTGTGAACCACTAATAGCTTTCAACATCTGAGAGATAGAATTGTCTCTTTCATGGAGGACATGAAAGTTAATTTAACCAAAACATTTGTTATGGCATGTGGTTCTGGTAACATGAAGAAGAGAACTTATCTTGCTAAAGGAAAAGTATTAGCTGAAAATCAGAGTTTCAGATACTTGGGTGTACATGTTTCTAACACTGGATCTTGGAGGCCTCACTTAAAAATTGGGCTATTAAAATGCATGTGATCCTGTGAAGCTATTTTTAGGTTTGCAGATAAAATTGGGAATGCGCCTTATAGGTAAATGCCACAGCTTTAAAAAAGTAAATGTATTAGAAATGTTGTTTATGGGGCCACACCGTGGGGTTTGTAAATAGTAAGCCACTGCAGACGTTAGAAAAGAAATTCTTATGCAGATTATTGGCTGTACCTTGTTCTACTTCTGGGCATATAATCCAGACGGAACTAATGGTCACTTACTTAGAAGACACTATTGCTACTAGTGCACTTTTCACCTGTCAAAGTATTTGGAGCCAGCCTGGAACCGATTTTACTAAAAAGATATTTAGAGATTGCTTGGCCCTAGATGGCAGGGATACAATTCCCTGGTTAACTCATGTGAAAAATCTTGCGAACGACTTAGGTACTAGTGTCAGTTTCGATGATCCAGTTAGCATGTTACATTTCAGGAAAAATTAACTGAAATCACTGTTGATCAGTGTTTGAAAGTCTAACAATCAGGAATAGAGATACCAGGAGAGATAATATAGAAAAGGGCAAAACAATGGTCCAAAGATACTTTGAAGGGCCTGTGCGAAAGGGACCTCAGAAATATTTAACCCTTGCACAAAATATACAGGATACATTTTATCTCACTAGACTTTGTTTAGGCACATTGCACTTTTCGGTAGCATTTCCAAAAATGGGTGTATGGAATGAAAATCTTCCTAAATGTCCCTGTGATGGTTCATCAATGCAATCCAGTGTGCATGTGGTCCTGTTTTGTAAATTCAACCAGGATATCAGGAAATGCTATTTAAAATCAGTATTTATTCCACATAAATTGTTTCAGTATAAAGAGGCTTATTTTCACTTATGTCAGCTCGACACGGTGGGCTTGTGTTTTGCAGTTTCTTCTGTTATAAAATGCATGAAAACAAATAGCCAACTAGAAAATAGGTGCTAAGGTAAAAGATGTATCCTGAACCTGGTGTTTTATAATTCGTGTTTTATTGTGTAATAATTGTTTTTAAACTATAGTTGTTTTTATTGAATGGACCTGTGGCTGGTGTCTGTATGTAGGCTTGATGTTGTGTGCATGGTGCTGGGGGTGGTGGGGGTTTCAGGGGCAGTTGTGAGTGTTGCTGTGTCTGTGGGTGGATGTTGTTTGTGTGCTTGCCGGTGTGTCTGTGGTGCTTCTGTTTGTGTGCACTACCTTTGTCTGTTGATGTGGATGCATGAGGAGCTGTTTGTGTGCTTGGGTAGGTAGGGGGAGGAGGGATTTGGATATGGAAGAGGGACGAGGGAGGTGGAAGTGGGAAGGAAGCTGTGGGTGACTGGCTGCCATCAGTGAGGATACCAGAGCCTGAAAAGATGTCTGTAGGCCAGACATGAATGCCTTCCAAGAATGCATTAGTCTGTTGTAGCTGAATTGCCAATCCCTGGATGGTATTCACAATTGCAATCTGTCTCATAGAGATTGTTTTCAGGAGGTCAATAGCTTCCTCACTGAGGGCAGCGGAATAACAGGGGCTGGGGCACAGGTGCCTCTGGCGAATGAGACGCCCACCCTCTTAGGTGAGCGGGCACTGCCAACTGGGTGGGGAGCAACATGGAGGGTGGGGATAGAATGGGGGGTGGCGGAAAAGGATGGTGCGGGGGGGGTCCCTGATGGGTCCACCACCATTAGGGAGTGGCCACTGGAGGAGGAATCTGATGATGAGGATGTCAATCTCGTCTCCCCTGCGGCACTCTCCTTGCCCTCCAGACCACTGGGTCCCTCAGTATCGGTGGAATCTTGCCCCTAGGTCCCGTGGCCAGATGCTTCCCCACTCAGCTGTGCCCATCTCCTTCACCTGCCGGTGCTGATGCCTCAGAAAGAATGAGAAATAGGGTCATAACAAATACTTGAAAACACCTCAATCACATCTCTGATTGACAAACCATACCATCCTGTCAAGTAGGCTCAATAAAAACATTGAATCCAAGTGAGACTTTCAGGTGCCATACTTTATGCATGCATGCCATCTGGACTTACCAAAGTTACCCACAGGCCAATCAGGAACCCAGACAATTACAAGTGATTGGCTGTAGTCCTGCAACCACAATGACCAATAAACAACTAAGTGACCTCTCCAACCTCTCAGCTGTGCCACATGCAGCAGACCTCAGTTCACTTGTAGTCAACAATACAATCCCTTGGTAAAGTAACTTCCCATATTTCACTCAAAGTGTATGAGGTACCAACATTTTGAGATGATGGCAATGAAATCCAGCTAACGCTGATACAAAAGTGAAACATTCTGGAGTAGTTGACATGGAAATACCCATGTCACAATGTGCACATTTCAACAATGTATAGCTCAACAAGTGAAACATGTCCTAATAAAGTCAAGAAGGTAGTATCAATGTCACTCTGATAGGCTCCACATGGGTCATTGAAAGGAACAACATTGACATCAGGTCCAACATGTTAGGGAGACTTGTCTCCAGAATGTACACAACAATAAATCAGTCAGCCCTAGGATAGTCACCACTAATGTCTGACATCCATTGCAAGGACACCATCTGAGTGTGTCTGTGGTACCCATTTCTACCTTGCATGTTGAAAAGACACAGAAGTTGCAAAGAAAAATAGGAGGACCCCAACCTGCTGTCAAATGAGAAGCAACATCACTAGGCACATCGTAGGCTTGCCAACCCTGGTATATGTCTGTGGATGAATGCCAGAACCCACACACATGTGATGTCAACATCCCTGCAAGTCACTCCATGATGCATGACAACAGACAGGAACAATCCTCAATCATTCGACATGTGCAATGCACTTTTCATCAAGACTCCACATCAAGAGCATAGTCAAACACGGAGTGGTTCCACAATCTGGGCCTAAATGTCATGTACCACATTGCTTTTGCAGTCTTAAATGACAAATAACATATTATGACGCATGAAGGTATTTGTCAGACAATAAAAAGTGCTGACACACTCCTGTCTGTGGCACAACATGAAATGGATCAGCATTGCTATTCCACTCACAGTTTTCAATGCACATATATGTGAAGGAATACATGCATCAACCCATCAACATAAGTAAAACATGCATGAAATTGTAGGTTAAGGATGTTTCCGGAATAGAAAACAACAACATGCTGACATGTAGGCACAAGGAATGTGGGCCACAGTCATGCAACATTATTCTACTCAATGGACATTCCCCACTTACCAAGGGAAAGTAGTTTACTACAGCTGCAAACTAATAACCATGTTAGCCATGTCACATCTATGCTGGACACAAACACATCACAGACTGCAGTGAGGCACCAGCACACATGTTAACCTGAAGATAACTTCCTGCTGGGTGGGAGCTGTCTAAGCACACATATGCCCAGGCATATGGCAGATGACAGTGATCCCTTTGTCTGTGGCTTTCAAGGGAAGTGATCTGTGGGTCAGAAATTACACCCACTACAACAACAACAAGGAAATGAAAGACCATTTTACACAGCCAGTTCTGATTCCTGCTGGGAAAGTTGTTTAAGGATTCTCCCCAGGTTTGTACCTGATTCCTGGTTCAGAAGGCAGGTAGACCAGTTTGATACACATTTCATGTCAACACAAAAAATCTACCATCTACTGACTGACACATGGCTCATCTCTATTTGTCATGGGGAGAACTCAGTGGTCTACTCAATCACCTGACAAAGTGATAGGCAGGAATTTGCTGTCTACTCACCTCCTTGTGGCTGCATTGCTGCCCTCAAACACCCATCCAGCTCTGGGTAGATCACTGCTAGAATGGAGGCCATTAGGGGAGGTCATTGTATGACGGGCACCCCGCCCACGTTTGGAGGACAGCCCCAGCTGGACCTCCATGATCTTTTGGGCCCAGCGTCTCAGGTCCTCCCACCTCTTTCTGCAGTAGATGCTCCACCGGCTGTGGACCCCAATGGTTCGCACTTTCTTGGGGATGGCTTTCTAAACCCCTTTCTTCTGATGGCCGTTGACCTGCATGGGTGCAAAGGAAAAGACAAGAAATTATGGCTGAGTCACACACATGTCAGTATATATGTTTTTAGGCTAAGCATCTCAGGTGTGCAACATACCAGCCATTGAGTACAGGCATATGACTACGAACACTTCCCAATCTGCAGATCTATCCTCCACCCTGCTTAGACACTCCACTGACTACGTAAACTAACTGACATCTTGTGGTACATGCTCTAGCAACCTGACTGAGAGCTGAGGAACCATGGGGAAAACACACCTCGGTGGCTTCTGAATGGTGCGCTCCTTAGGCACACTCTGTGAGAAAGATTCCCTGCATACAGCTCCTACGGGCTACTCGTAGACTGCAAACTCACACATTACACATGGGTGATGATGAAGGGACTGGCACTGTGGGTGTACAAGGTGTCTCCCTGTCCATATTTGGACATGTGGCCTGACAAATGCATACTCAAGCCAGCTGAGGGGGTGGGGTTCTGTATCATGTACATGTGCCACAGAACATGCTTCTGGACATATGTGTCCATCCTTCAAAGATGGCATGTAACAAGCAAAGGCATGCATTGTCGATCATCTACTATGTGAGCAAACCAATGAGTTGCATATCATGGGTTCCCAAGATTCATCACCATGGGACTATCATATGGGACTATCATATGTGTAAGAAGCCCACACAGGACAAATATGACCGGTGTTATGCTGTCACAGACCTATGGGTGTTAGGGACCTGCGAGGGGTCAGAGACACACATTGACAGTGATGCCAAGTGCACATAATACACAGATCATTGTCTGCCTACTGCAAGCATTTACACACTCATCAGGAAAAAAACCTCAAGAGCCTAGATTGGTTCACATGACAGGACATACTTGGATACAGGGATTGGGTACAGTGTCACAATTGCATAGACCAAAAGATTCTACGCCAGCCTGGACTTGGACCCATACTGGGAGATATACTTTTACAGGGCCTGGTCTTTGCAGGTTGAGCAGACAGAACCTACATGGTGCTCCATTCCCTTCACTTCCATGCATGACAGTACATCATGTAGACAAAAACATATTTGCAGGTGGTGTATATGTAGTAACCTGAAGGACAGAGTGAGTCATGACATACCTTCAGAATAACAGTTTAGTGAGGTCAGATATAGTTTGGAATCTCACAGGCAACAAGCACATAGCTCACTTGACACACACCTAACACATACAACATGCATACACAGCTCATGCTGTCATGCAAATACATGTTGCTTCACATTGGCAACTGCCATGTGTCAAATGATATATGGGGATGGCTGTGATGTCACACCTAGTTTTGTGCATCCAACATAAGGTACAACCGGGTACACTCTAAACAGACACACACACCATCTAAGGACCCAAAATCTGGCACTGAACACAGTTATATGAACATTGACTGTCCCATTGATGCCACAACGACAAACACCTCCGTGGCCTTGATGTTTCATCCTGGCACACATGGGCACAATCTAGCCTGTGAGGAGGGAGGGACAATATGGTGAAGTACCTTGTGAAGAAGTGGATATGAGTTACTTGCTTGTTCCTCTACTGCACAAAAGAGCTGTACATACAGGGGTAGGACCTCCTCCACTAGCTTCTCAAACTCCTCTTGGGAGAAGGCAGTGGCCTTATCACCTGTTGGAGGTGGCATGATTGCTTTAAGAGTCAAAACAAGGCAGCTCAGTTCATGAAGGTCTTGCTGGCAGCAGTCTCAGGAGTCAAGTGAGGGATATTTCAGAACATGGTGGTCATGTCTGCCACGTACATGGCCATCACCACCAGTGGACACAGCCATTGGCCTGCGACTGCTCCTGGCAACACCATTAGCCTGTAGCCGTGTCCACCACAGTAGCAACCACATGCCACCAAGACGATTTCCACCAGCAGTCCTGGGTGGTTTATGATGTCCATTCGAGTAGGTCAGGAAGCTGCCATTTTAGAGTCATGGAATGCTTTATATGGCTAATTATCATGCTTCACAACTTCAAAAAAGTTGATAATATAAATGATAATTGCTTGTCCTGTCCTGTAATGTGGGATTTCAATTTGGGCACCATTTTTGTACATTGCCTGACATGTGGCAACTTGCGTTGTGACCCCCCCTACACACACACACCCAGTAAGTCAGGTTTTGGGACATCAAGTCACAGTCTGAGATGCATTCATTATGCACAAATCCTTGATTACAAGATAGATGATGTGTACACATTGTGGCAAAGCAAGGAGGAAACATGTTGATTTTGTGTCATTGGCAGTGTTGATGTGTACTGTGTATCATGTCTTCAACTTAGGACATGCCTTGCCACAGTTTTTCATTGACATGCCTATTGAGTGGTAGCTAAAGTCATTACTTGTCCTACATAGATACCCATGGAGTAAAAGGATCAGACATTCTCCTGTATACAGTCAACTGCCAGACCTTCAGGCAATGAAAGAAAGACACATTATGCTGATCTACCTTCTGAACAGGCAAACAATCATGGATTTCTGCCGTCAGTTGGAGCCAGATCTGATGCCTGCTATTCGTCATCCATACAGCATACCACCCATTACACAAGTCATGGCAGTGTTGCACTTCCTGGCCACAGGGTCCTTCTAAAATACAGTGGCCCTATTTGCTGTGATGTCCCAACCTATGTTCAGTCTATTATTGAAGGATGTAGTCTTAGCAATGTTAAAACACCTGGACAGTTACATCCACTTTCCACAACGTGAGGATTTTGTCCATGAGAAGACACATGTCACATGTTATACGAGCCACTGATAGTACACATGTTGTCTTGGTTCCACCACATGGCAATGAACAAGTCTATCATGACAGGAAGAACTTCCATTCCATCAATGTCCAAGTTGTTTGTCTGGTGGAACCCTGCATTTCACAGATCTGTGCCCATTATCCGGGTTCAGTCCATGATGCCTTCCTCATGCGGAATAGCGCAATACCACAGCTGATGTCACAACTGTATCCAGAGAGGGTGTGGCTGGTTGGTACGTTACATATGCCCTGTTTGTTTCTGTGCAACGCCTGCAGTATAAAATCAGATGAGAGGGACTCTAGTTGCAGATATATCCAATTCAATTACAGGGAACTCTTCATACCCAAGCCGTCCATGGTTGTTGACACTGGTGAGGAACCCAACTATACCCGGGGATGTCTACTTCAACTATGCCCATGGAAGAACATGGTGTGTCATGGAGTGGGTTTTTGGGCTCCTGAAAGCCAGATTTTGCAGTCTGGGCAAAACAGGTGGAGCCCTCCTCGACTCACCCGAAAAAGTTAGTAAGATCATTGTGACCTGCAGCAACTTCACAACATTGCCCTCAGGAGAGATATCCCATATATTACAGAAGAGGGGGTTCTAGCAGTACCACCAGGTGAGACTCTTGAAATGCCAAGTGAGGATGACAGTGATGAGGAGGAAGGTGAAGACTTGTAGGCAGATCTCATCAATCACTTCTTCACTTGAGTCTAAGTATGTATTGTTATGTGATTACTGTGACTGTATGGTAAACTGTGGGGGTTAGGATGTAGTGAGTAGGTTATTTGTTTCCTATCAACAGGGGATGTGAAGCTAGGCAGTATGCAGCCACGATTTGCTTGCTATGTCAGACTTGGAAATGTTGCAACCTTGATCATCTGCTTTATTTGTGTCAGTTTCCTTGCAATGTGAGTGGATCTACTAACATTTGTAATGCAGTATGGGTCAAATGTGTGATTTTTCATGCCTAGACTCCTTGGTTTGTGGTTTCTCCAGGTCTTTTCACCATAACATCCTTATGTGGGCATTTCAGAGTTGTGACATTGGCAGGTAGCTGTTGCTGTCTGACATATGAAGTGGGCATGGATTGTTCCAGGTAATATTAGTAACAGATATGGGGTGTATGAGTCCTGTGCCAAAGCAGCTCGGATAGTGGGTAGATGAAATTCTAAATTTCACAATACACTTGTTTGATGTGGTGAATTGGTCCAATTGCCTCATGTGTGTGATGCCCTTGAAACATGTCATCTAGTTCAATCCATGCATTCTCCGTTAACATTGTGTTGGCAATTCTCCTGTATTAACTTTGTGTAGCTGTCCATGTGTTTCCTCATTGTAGGCCACAGTGCCTGAGCCACAACACATAGGTTTGTATCATGCTATCAGATGATTGCTCATTGTAATGGGGTGGACCTATGACCAGGGACTGTTGTTCTGACTTCTGTCTATACCATAGCGTATGTTAAGTTAGTGGTCATGGTTTTGGTATGTGATAAGGCTCAAGCTAGTGACAATATACACTGATCTGTTTGCCTATTCTATGGGACAAGGCCTGACAAAACCCTTTCTTCTGTGGTCTGGAGGATGATACCTTTGTGATATTTGACCTCATTCAATATGGTTCTGCCATTTTGGACTATGACAGCCCAGACATTTTAACAGCCTATGTGCTGTACTGTGCAAGAACATATTTGGTATGACCATCACTTGTGTCATTGTGTTGCAAATTCTCCTCAGCAACACTACCTGAGACATATCTCTCCTTCCATTACCATCTTGTGTCTTCCTCATGTGCATCACAATGATTTACATTTTAACCTCTCAATATGTGAAAAAATGGTAATAGAGAGTATTTTTTGTGATAGGTGTGTTTATTTACATTTTCACAGGAAATAATTATTAGACTCAACAAAAAAAGTAAAGTGAAGGGATTATTAATGGTGGATGAAATTAAATTAGTAGATACCACACCATTTGAAGTCCAGTGTCCTACTATCCTTATAAAATGGAAAGAGGATCAGAACCGTCAACAGAGTGAACCTGTGGCACAAAAAGGAGTGAAATCAGGAAGAGGTCACTTGCTGACAGTGGTTGATGTCTTGCTATCCACACCTCCTGGAGTCTTGGGTGGATGTCCTGTTTGTGGAGGGGGGATCTGCTGCTACAGAGGCAAGGGGATCTGAGGCAGGTGCTTCCCTGACAGGGCCTCCCTTCCAGTGGCTGCCACAGATGTTGAAGGGGCTGGTGTTGTTTTGCCAAAAGAAGGGGTGTGGTGTTGCTAACAGTCCCTGATCAGGGTACTACTGCTCTCCCTGAACACTCCAGTTAGGGGGGCCAGGATGGTGTTGGTGGCCTCCCACTTTTCCAGAGACTCACCATGGAAGTCTCCCTGAAGCTGCTTCATCGTCCTAAATTCAGCAAGTACCTGGCCCAACACGCCTTGGGATTGTTGGTAGGCTCCCAAGTCTTGGTTGATAGTGTCATGGCAAGGGCCATCCTCATTAGCCTCATGCCATAGGACAACACCATCCCTTCCACATACTCTACCCCACATGCCTGTACCCTTGGCACAGCTTGCCCCCAACCACTGGTTCCAGGATCATCATTGCCAGTGGTATGTTGCTGTGCCGCAGGATCCTGGACTAGTGGGCACAAGATGGTAGTCATAGTCCTGCTTGAGATGTTGAAGCAGTGGGGCTGGGAGGAGTTGATGTGGTCACGGTGAGGCTCACTGGTGTCAACTAGCTTTAGAATGTCTGAGTGTATTTGCACTTGGTAGGATTGTCATAGACTAATTTTTTGGCAGCAGGGCAGGTGAAACAGTAGCTAGGTAGAATGTGGTATAGGTCATTTTAAGACCTAGTTGACTGGTATGCAGGAAGACCCAGAACCTTGTTGTATATGTGATAGTTGTCATCATGTGGTCAGTACACTGCGAATGTGTCTGCTGCCAATACCATTCGTATGATGCATCTTGGGGCCTTTGATCTGTCTCAAATTTCTTTTGGTTCACTGGTTGATCTGTCCTTCCTGTCCACAATATTTTCATCTTGGCATAGCTGCTCAAGAAGGGTCTAGGTGTTTAGCCACATCAAAGAGTGTACCCTGATCTGGATCTTGGTCCCTCCCAGGTGAGTAATCTTCATTTGTGGGTACACAGACAAATGCACAATGTCATGTGGACATTGGCCTGGTAATAGGAATTTCAGGGACTGACCCTCCTGGGATCTACATTCAGGTTACTCCAGGTACTACCCGCAGTGAACAGATGCCATCCTGTCAGGTGGATACTGTTCAAAGGTAGACACTGTGTTGGCTGAGTGGAGTGAGAGTAGCAGTGCCTCCTGGCCTTAGCATCCCTGTCAGTGCCTGTCCTAGGCACACAGTGAACAGATGTCATCCTCTCAGGTGGATACAGTTCAAAGGCTGAATAGAGAGAGCAGGGTCATTGGAGCAAGGG
Source organism: Pleurodeles waltl (assembly GCF_031143425.1). Taxonomy (NCBI): domain Eukaryota; kingdom Metazoa; phylum Chordata; class Amphibia; order Caudata; family Salamandridae; genus Pleurodeles; species Pleurodeles waltl. The sequence goes on along the minus strand of NC_090442.1, from coordinate 862,513,630 downwards.
GACGCTGTGTTGGCTGAGTGGAATGAGAGTAGCAGTGCATCTTGGCCTTAACATTCCTGTGAGTGCCTGTCCTATCCATACAGAATACAGATGTCATCCCCTCAGGTGTGTAGATTCCAATGAGGTGGTGACAATCAAGGTAATTTTGAGGAGGATACCCAGTTCGAGTTTTTGTTATGGTGAAACAGTGCCTGCTGGGAATTGTAGTGCTGCCAATCCGTGTACTACACACACTGTACAGAGTTGTTGTTGCCCCAAGTAAGTCTATTTCAGATGTTAACAGCCAGAGAGGGATCTCTGGACAGGTGGACACTGGGCTGGTAAGCCATTTTACAGTGAAGTTGGCAAAAGGTGATCAGTGAGCATGCATGACAATACATTTTGGTGATATTTTGTTGTTGTGACCTACCCTACTCCACTCCCCCAGGCATTCCTGTCAAGCCCTCTGGATGCAGGATGGCCAAGACCTTTTCCTCTCAGGATGTGAATTGTAAGGGAGGAGGTCGGGGGGCACCGCCAGTCTTTTGGACATGCTGCTGTTACCTAGATGCCAAGGAAGAGACCTTCCTCTTGATGTCGTACCACCGCTTCCTGATGTCGTCCCTTGTGTGCATGGTGGGTCTACAGCATTCACTTTGTTGACTAACCTTTGCCACATTTCCATTTTTCTGGCCATAGTAGTATGATATACCTGTGCTCCATATAGATGTGGCTCTACTCTAATGATTTCACCCTCCATGACTCATCTTCAGTGAAACATGGATGTTTCCAGGGGTGACAAGGTAGGGACGAAGACAATAAGTGGTGGGAAATTAACAGGTGACTGTGAGTTGATGGGTTTGGGTAGTGCAAATGGATGTGATTGGAAGTGGGAGTGTTTTGAAGATATGGGATATGTGCTTAGGGATGTTGTGGGTGTGCCTAATCTATTGTTTGGTGATTTTTTTTATGTGCTCCATCTTGGATGTTTGGCATTGTAAATGCAAAGGGTTGTGGCTTGTGAAGGGGTGTGTTTTATAGTGTGCTTTGCAGTTGTGTTGGATATGGTAATGTGTGTCAGCTGTGTTGTTTTCAAATCCATCCAATGTGGTGTTGTGTTTTACTTTGTTGAACTCAAACAACTGTGTTTCGGATCGCCCTTGTCGGACCGCCATGGTTGTTCGCCACTATGTCTTTGTAGTTGTAATAGGTTCGATGGTTGGTTGATGGGCTGTTGATGCTGGTGGTCAGACTGCCTATTTCCCTCCCTCCAAAGTACTGGCGGTGAGACTTTTGGCGTTCCTGCCTGTGTGACTTGTAATACAGTGGTTTGTATGACCACCAACATGATGGTCTTTTGGTGGCTGCTACTATGTCGGTCTAGCGGTCCGACCGCCAAATTTGTAGTCAGGCCAATCAAGTTATAGGATGATTGATTAACTGTTGTTTTTTTTAAACTAAAAATGTATTTTATAATGACGTGTTTATATTATAGTAATTATTTGATGAATCTTGAAATTTATCTTTTATGGATCTTTTCCGAATACAGATTTGATGATGATTTGATATGTTAACACAGACCTAGGTGTCATTGGCATATCAGTGTTTTGTTATTTCATTTGTGTGTAGTATTGGTCTCAGAGTCTCTATTTATTCATTAATGGAAGAAGATAGATCCATATGGTATGCCACGTAATGCAAACTAGGGATGTGATCTGATCTTGTCCATTTTCAAAATGTGTTAGCTAGATGTCAAGAAGGACTGGAAATAGGTAAGCATTATGACAACTATTCCTAAAAGAGTTGGGGGGGTATTCATAAGAGGATTCTATTGTGTCAAATGTATCAGTTTACTAGCTGTTTCTGAGCTGCATTTCAGATGCATCCATGACTAATAGTAATTCAGAACACTGTATTTCGAGCTGTGAGAGGCATGTCATGTTTGGTAGTTAGAAGACATTCTAAGGCCCGTATTTATACTCCGTTTGCGCCGAATTAGCGTCGTTTTTTTCGACGCAAATTCGGCGCAAAACTAACGCCATATTTATACTTTGGCGTTAGACGTGTCTAGCGCCAAAGTATGGGCAAATAGCGTAATTTTTTTGCGTGAACGCCTTCCTTGCGTTAATGAGATGCAAGGAAGGCGTTCCCGTCTAAAAAAATGACGGCGACGCAAATGCGTCGTATTTATACTCCCGGGCAAAAATCACGCCCGGGAGGTGGCGGGTCAAAAAACCCCGCATTTGCGCCACTATTTAACGCCTGGGTCAGGGTAGGCGTTACGGGGCCTGTGGGCTCAAAATGAGCCCACAGGTGCCCTCCCCTGCCCCCAGGGACCCCCCCTGCCACCCCTGCCCACCCCAGGAGGACACCCAAGGATGGAGGGACCCACCCCAGGGACATTCAGGTAAGTTCAGGTAAGTATAATTTTTTATATTTTTTAAATTTTTTTGGGTGGCATAGGGGGGCCTTATTTGTGCCCCCCTACATGCCACTATGCCCAATGACCATGCCCAGGGGACATAAGTCCCCTGGGCATGGCCATTGGGCAAGGGGGCATGACTCCTGTCTTTACTAAGACAGGAGTCATTTAAATGGCGTCTGGGCGTCGAAAATAATGGCGCAAAACGGGTTGAGGCGATTTTTTTGCCTCAACCTGACTTGCCCCATTTTAAGACGCCCTAACGCCATTTTCCCCCTACGCCGGCGCTGCCTGGTCTACGTGTTTTTTTTCCACGCACACCAGGCAGCGCCGGTCTGCTAGCGCCGGCTAACGCCATTCCATAAATACGGCGCCCGCATGGCGCTTCAGAATGGCGTTAGACGGCGCTAAATTTTTTGACGCTAAACTGCGTTAGCGCAGTTTAGCGTCAAAAAGTATAAATATGGGCCTAAATATTTTGGAGGTTATTTGGGCCCAAGTTAAGCTTCAAGTTAAACTTTCACTGCAAGGGTCAGGTTTTTTCCTGACTGGACAAAAGAATGAAACATACTATCCGCTAGTGAAGCATTTTCCGTTGTTTTCGGTGGGAGCCCGGAATGTTTACATTATTACGAGTTGACTTGAAAACTATTTGAAATAAGTTGTGTAGAGAGCAGAATCCTTTACAATTTTTATGTATGTTTTTGACCATCTTCCATTGGATGTCAAAGGTTCCTAGAAAGATGTTACTGGAATATTGTGTTAGTGGGACGGTCTTCATGCTGTTGAGAGCAGACAAAAAAGGTGGGGTTGGATCCTGGAAGAAGGTAGATGATGAGGTAGCAAGTGTGTTTTTTCTGGTTCGGATGTGATGGCACTTGATGGAAACTATAGGGATCAGAAAAACAGGGGATAAGACATTCTGAGCCAACAGTTCCTGTATGAAATAGATCACTGACACAATTCAGATCCATAAAATAACAAAACAATAAAATATTATAAATTACATATTGATAACAAAAATATTGACTCTGAATCCTTAACTTTAAAAAGCACAAATATCAAGGACACAAATAAAGTTGCTAAAAATATAGAATTTTTATATATATCAAAAGCAAAAATATTGGAAACAAAAATATTGGTACCTTAAAGTAATCATATAATATGTTAAAAATATTGATTTGCACCGTATCAACTACAATATAATTGCTCAAATAAATAAATATTCATTAATAAAAGGATAAAAAATAAATTCACCTAAAAAACAATTACTTCAAATAAACCCAAAAACTGTTAAACAAATTTCAATTAATAAAAATATATTACATCAACAAAATATTCACCCCCCAAAAATATGTATCTAAAATATATACAATAAACACCCTAAAAACAACTACAAACATAAAAAAAACATATATTTGTATTTATATATCTATATATATATATATATATCTATATATACCCATACACATACATATATATGTGTGTGTGTGTGTCTGTGTATATATATATATATATGCATACATACATATGTATATAAAAATGCTTCAAACTACACTAAATCAAACAATAAAATAAAACTATAAACAACTTCAACCAGAAAAATAAACAAATAAATAAATCAGCAGTATAAAAGGCACACTAATTTAAACAACTAATTGCTTCTAAAATGACAAGCCCTACAAGAGTCTCTCAACAAACCATTGAAGAAGAAATATATACATCCCAACTACTATATAACCAAGTAAGTAACACTTATATTTAATCTAAAATGTATTTATTATACTTAAAAAGATAAAATATAATAAATATAAATATATAAAAATAATAATATACCCTCCAACTTTTATCTTTCTACATAGACTTCCTAAAACAAAGGATCTACATCTTAAAAACTAAAAAACTGCTAGAAAATAACAATGATTGGAATCCAGCAAAAATGTTTAAGAAAGTAACTATCCATAAATAAAAAAACAATTTATAAACTCACGCTACTATTGAGCAAAAATAAACCTAAAGACCTAAACCTCTACAACTACCAACAAATTATCATTTAAAATTAAACTTACATTTGTTATTTTTTTCATTCAGCAGCAAAGAAAGCACTGCTCCACATTAAAACAACCCCAATGGAAAAGTTGCTAAATCATGCTAAACGTCTCAACAGAACATACATATTAATAACAAATGTGTAAAAGTTAAAATATAATGATAATATTTATACTATTACACTACTTACAGATACAATGGCAGAGGCCGCCAAATGTATCACTTCACAGACATCTAAGCAGTTACTAAACAACATAGGCTACACCTACAGCCAAGAAACTCCATCATTAGAAACTACAAACTGAAAATGTGCTAAATATTATTCTAATGCATGCTATGAGAGGGCAACTACAAAAGATGATGTAAATTGCTTAAAAGAGCACAACCCCCCCCAAATGTTACAGAAACAGAAGTAAGAGAAATATTGCAGGATATAAGAGACACAAGCCCTAGCTCCCAGGAACCCTCAAAGTGAAATCCTGAAAGATGCACTACCTATAATCCCCTAACACATAACGGGTCAACTACCTCCTATCAGCGCTTTAAAATGTTTAATTGCACAAACTAAAAAAGCCACGAGCGATATCCCACCTACCCCTAGAAGATACCAAGACATAGACATACCTTCACATTTAACAATTACACACAATGAGAAAATTTCCTTTTACATGAGAATCTATATAGTGAGAAAAGAATCTTAATATTTTCTACAGCAAAGAACTTAATTAAACATTTATAAAGTGAAACCTCGGGGACGAATGGGACCTTCACAATGTGCCCCAAACAATTGACTCAGATATACTCAAACATGGTGAATATCAAAACACAAATATCCCTTGTGTATATGCCCTACTACCAAATATACCAAAAAAACAAAAGAGCACTTACTAAGAGCTCTTACATCGCATAAAACATAGAACAAATAACTACTACCCTCAAAAGATAATCATAGACTTTGAGCAAGCCATGATTCAAACCATTCTAAAAATATACTCCCACACAGCTACACAACTCTGTTACTATCATTTCATTCAAAGTATACTGAGACACATCCAAAACTGTGCACTGTGCAGAATATTCCACAAAAAGACAATTTGATTTGAAATTAACAAATGATAGCACTAGTCGTTGTCCCTGTCACAGAGGTAACCAACCACTACAATTTGTAATGGAAATCCCTTTCTACCTCAAAATAAAGAAAAGCATAGGGCTTGATTATGAGTTTGGCGGTTGAACAGTCAGACCACCATGCTGGCAGGCCTAAAAAGACTGCTGCGCTGGCAGTCCCCAGACCACAACATTACGATGCAAACAGGCAGGACCGCCTCATGCCAAGCAAAAAAGCCAGACTGCCAGCGGCACGGCGGCTTGTATCTTAGTGGTCCGACCTCCAGTGCCCTCAGCACTGCGGCCAACGACCGAGTGTATTTCAAACCCAGAGTCACCGTGGTGGTCTCCTTGTGGCTTAACTCTCAATTGAAGTGTATTCACCTGGGAGGATACCATTTGTATAGTATGTGTAGCAGAGAGAGTGACCTCACTGCAACTCCCGGGAGGCCGTATTTCTGTAACCCCAAACACCAGCCCAGTGGTCACTTGTCCAAATACACCTGTTTGGTAACTCTCAATTGAAGTGTACTCACTTGGGAGTATACCATTTGTCAAGTGTTGGTGAGTAGAGGGAGTGAGCTGACTGCAAAGCCCAATAGTCACTGTTTCTGTAACTCCAACCATCTGCCCCACGTTCACTTGTCCAAATACCCTTGTTTCGTACCTCTCTATTTAAGAGTACTTACCTTGGAGTATATCATATGTCAAGTGATATGAAGGAGAGATAGTGACCTGACTGCTACGGCCAGGAAGTCCTGTTTCAGTAACTCTAACCACCAGCCCAGGGTGCACTTGTCCAAATACCCTTGTGTGGTAACTCTTAATTAAAGTGTAGTCATCAGGGAGGATATCATTTGTATAGTGTGTGTAATAGAAAGAGTGGCATGAGTGCAACTCCAAGGAGTCCTTGTGTCTGTAACTCCAACCATCAGCTCAGTGTACACTTATCCAAATACCCTTGTTTGGTAACTCTCAATTGAAGTGTACTCATCTGGAAGAATACCATTTGTATAGTGTGTGTAGTAGAGAAAGAGACCTGACTGCATCTCCCGCAAGCCCTGTGTCTGTAACTCTAAAGACCTGCCCAGTGGTCACTGGCCAATGTACCCTTGTTTAGTAATTCTCAATAGAGGTTTATGCACCTGGGAGTGACCAAGATGCTGATTATACCCATCTCATAGATGTGTCTGTCTTCCTAGCTTTATCTTGACCTGCTAACCCAATATGAAATTATTGAGGACAGGGATGACACCTTACCCAGTGTGTACAACAAGTATTCCTAACGCCTCAAGTTGCATCACCAGATCGGTATTGGCAGCAGACACATTGACACAGCACTGTGTACATGATGACTCTAGTCAAATAAACAAAAATGGCCTGTGTTTGCCTGCATTCCACTCAACTAGGCCTCCAAATGGTCAAAGCGATATGTTGCCTCTCCACTGTGTTGGCTTCACTGGTGGTAAGATGTCATTTTCAGGCCATCTTTCAAATTGCAACTGATCTGCATCATCAGCTGCTTGAGTCCAACAGGTTAGGCATGGATCTCACCTGTCATGTTAAATAACCCAATACCATGGTAACTTGACATAATAGGATTACCTACATCTTAGCTTTGTCCAATGTCTCTGCTTAATGTAACTCAACACCTTTGGAGGTAGATGTCACAATTGAATCAGTAACAATGTATGTTCCTAATCAACAGGTTGGACTGCCACTGGGCGCATGGAGGCCCTGGGATGAAGCCCTCAGTGGTGATAACAGTCCTGGACTTGTGAACGTGGAGGAAGCTCCTGGCCCATGTGGGCAACCTGGTCAGATGGCAACAGTGAGTCTCATTGTGGCCACAATTTCACCTTCCAGCACTGGTGCTTCAAAATTCCAGTCAACGATGCTCCTAAACCTGTGAACCTAGCACAGTTTCCACTATCTTGTGCCCCCCAGTCCTGGATCCTGAGGGTCCAGGACCCAGTTGAAGAGGGCACTTTGTGCCAAAGGCACAGCATCATAGGGGTAGGATGTGTGGGAGGGATGCTGTGGGCCAGTGCAGTGAATCCACTGGGACTACTCTCAGGCAGGACACCATCAGCCACATCTTGGGGGTCTATCAGCAGTCCCACGGCGTGATGGGCCAGCTGTTGACTGAACTCCGGGACATTAGGCAGCTACAGGGGGTCATGATTGAAAAAATTAATGCCTATAATACTGAAATGGGCACCCTAACAGGGGTACTGCAGAAAATTAGCACCACACTGATCCGGGATTTACTCCCAACATCTACCCCTTCCTGTGTGGCAAGTACATCATGCCAAAATACATCTGTGGCAGACACAGGAAGGGAGGCCCTCACAAAGGTACAAACAGCCGCACAGACCCCTGCTACTGCAGCAGCTGATCCCCCCTACCTTGCAAGCGGGGATGTCCAGAAAATAATCCAGGAGGTATGGATGGCAAGACACCCACCACTGCCAGCAATAATCCTCTTTCTTAAGGTCCTCCTTTGTGTGTCACACATTCACTCTGTGGACTGATCCTGAACCACCTTCCATTTCCAATGGGAGGAGTACCCTAGATGTTGGAGTTCCAATGGTATGGCATCTTCTCCAATGATTTCATTCACCATGACTGACCTCTTCACGCTTGTATTTTTGTTGAGCCATGTCACATATATTTTCTGTTGGTCACTGAGTGCTCTTTGACTGCTGTCTATAATTTCACATTTATCCATGTAGATATGTCAGACCATGTGAACCATATGATGATGATTGAAGGTACTTGACCAAGATGGGATAGTGTACATAGTGTCAAGCTCAGGATTACAACCATTCCACACAAACACATACATACAGGTGTATGTTCAAAGAAGACATTTTATTGCAGTGTTCAGTACGTAGGCTGTCTGAAACATTGCAAATCATAAATTATTAAATCATACTGAGTAAATGTTAAAGAGAGTTACAGACCTCCAGACCATGGAAGGAAGGGATTTGTCAGACATTGTCCTGTAGAATAGGCAAACATTGAAGTGGTTGATGTCATCAACTGGAGTCATATCACCTACCACTCCAAATAAATCCAACATTATATAATCCAAGACTCAGACAGATGGCATAACAACAGTTTCTAATCACAGGGCCATTATAATCCAGTGCTCGTGCATCTGGATGCATGACACAAACGTATGACAGTGATTTAGCACATCACTGTGGCCTACAATGATAGAACACATCAACAGCTACATAGAGGTGATGCAAAAGAGTGTTTAGCCAATGTGAAGGGTAACTGACATGGTGGTGGCCTTGGGCTACATATTTTCTGACCATATGAGACACAAATGATGCATCAGGGCCACCACAGGACACAAAAAGTCTAATAGCGTCTTCTAAACTTCCATCCCAACACTGTGCAAGCTGTCTTGGCACAGGTCTCCTACACCCAATGTCTGTGACCTACATTCCCTGGAACAATCCATGTCCACTTCGTATGTCAGAACAGCATTGGTTACCTGTCAATGTCAAAACTCTAAAATGCCCACATGAAGATGCCATGGTGAAGGTACCTGTAGAAAGAACAAAACAAGGAGTATAGGCTTGAAACCACACCTATGAAACAAGTCACATAGCAAGCAAATGTAAAATAAAATGCATTGCAAGGAAACTGACCCAAACAATGTATCATCATCAAACTGGGGATGTGTTAAAAGCTATCTTATCAAGCAGCCTTTGACTGATTATTGCAGAGTATCACCTCCCTAGCTGTTTCTAAAACACTCATCTCCACACATTTGCACAAATACAGTTCATCGTACAGTCACAGCATCACAAGACATACTTACACTCATGAAAAGCAGCTGTTGGTGAGAACTTCCTGCAAGTCAACTACTTCCTCTTCACCACTGTCATCCTCACTTAACATTTCAGGATTCTCACTCAGTGGCACTGCAGACTCCCCATCCTCTGGGATGTATGGGATTATGACCGGGTCGCGCTGAGGGATTACTCAAGACTCGCTTGTCCCATGTACAAGAGTTTTATTGGTTCAAGTTGGCAATTGGTGAGGTCAAGTACAGGTATGTTTTATGGTTTTCTTCATGGGCGGTGTGCAGGATGGCTGTCTCTGTTGTGGTTTGTTCTTCACTCTTCTCTCTCTTTGTCTCCTTGTCTTACAGGTTTCCCCAGGAAGTACATGTGGATAGAACAGAGGAAATACGGTAAGTGGTCAGAGTCGCTTTTGCTTTAGTCTTTTTATGTCTTTCTTCCTGTCTTTCTCCTTTCTCTCTCAGAGCTTCGTTATCTGTCCCTTTTCTGTTTTTCTTTCTCTCTAAGCTCTGTCCTCTTATATTCCGTTTTGCCTTGTTCTATAGCTTCGTGCCTCTTTTCTTTCTTTGGTGCCTGTACCGATCTTATGCGAGGTGCCTTTGATGTGAAATATGCTAAACACAGTACTTTATTGTGCTTGATGGTGTTTTTACCCCCATTCCTCCCTCTCAGTGCCTGTGCCGTTCCTTTTCAGCCCCTTTTCCCCCCTTCTCTCATTTAGTTCCCTCTCATTCTCTCACTCGTTTCTCACAGGGATGTGGTCCCACGCACCTGGAGTTGCCACGCTTCTTCAGAAGCGTGGCGGGCTGTAACGTTCCGTCCTCCCGGTTGCCTGTCTCCGCTGTTCTCGTCAGGCGCCTCAGGCTGTCTTCTCGAGTGGAAGACGGGTTTCGCTGTCTCCCTTGTTCCGGGCTGCCACCACTCTTCTTCTCCTTCGTCCACCTGATGGTCGCTGTCTCCCTCCTCCCGTGGTCGTTCGTCTTCCTCCTCCTGCGGTAATTTGTCTTCCTCCTCCTGTGGTCGTTCGTCTGTCTCCTCCGAACCTCCGACAACTGTAAGTTCTGCCAGTGGCAGTTTTGACCTCCCGTCGGCCCTCCATCCTCGACCATCCCACCAATCACGGGGCGGGAGGCGGGCCAGGCCGAGAGCACCAGAGGCAGAGTCAGCACAAGACGGGGCCATGTGCGGGCGATCAGGATCCAGCCCGTCACAGGGATATTCCTCCGCAGGGTGCAGGGTGATGTCTGACACACTTTCCTGGATGAGTGTAGGAGGTCTCCACCAGCCCAGTCCTGACAGCAGAATCTGGCTTTCAGGAGTCCAAAAGCCCACTTCACTGGCCGCCGTGTTCTTCCATGGACCTTATTGAAGCATACTTCCCCTGCTGTAGTTGGATTCCTCACTGGCATCAACAACCAAGGATGGTTAGGATATACAGATTGTCCTGTCAAGGAATGGGACATAAGTGTAAAAACGAGTCCCTCACTTCATGATTGCAGCACCTGACATTGCACACACACAATCAGGATAGATGTGATTTACCAACCAGCCAGGCCCTCTCTGGGTGCAGTTCTGACATCAGCTGGGGTATGGCGCTGTTCCGCATTATGAAGGACTCATGAGCTGAACCTGGATAATGGGCACAGTCATGTGATATGTAGAGATCCGCAAAACAGACAACTTGCACATTGATGGAATGGCAGCTCTCTTGGTTGTGATAGACTTACCATCAATGGCCTCCACCACATATGGGAGGTGGCTAAAACCTTTAAAGTCAACCTTCACATTGGTTAAATCCTCACGTCAGGGAAAACTGATGTAGATATCTATGTGCTTCACCATTGCTGACAGGAAATCCTTCAACACCAGACTGAACATAGGTTCGGACATACCAGCAGATAGGGCCACTGTATGTTGGAACGACTCTGTGGCTAGGAACTGTATTACTGACATGACTTGTACAATGGATGGTATGCTGGTTGGATAATAGCGGGAATCAGATTTGGCTCCTGCTGACAGCATAAGTCCTGTATTGCTTGCCTATTCAGATGGTAGAGTAGTATGACATGGCATTCTTCTGTGGTCTGCAGGTCTGGCAGTGGATGATAGACAGGAGGTTGTCACATCCTTCCTCCCCCAGGGTACCTATGTGTGACAAGACATGATTTGTAATAAAAGTCAGTGTGTCCCCAACAACATACATGATGCATGCCAACAATATATTGTAACAAAGCATTTCTGACTAGTTAGACAAGACACACAGTACACATCAAAGCTGGCACTTACACAAATGTCACATGTGAACCCCATGGTTTTCAAGAAGTGTCCACAAAATGGATTTGGACGGAAGTCTAAGATGTGCTACACAATTGCCCCTCGAAATGTGACCGTTTATTCCAAACCCTAAAAAGATAGTTTGCATTGGTGGCCCGTGCACCGCCACTAAATGCCATCTGTTCCCTGCAAGACACTACAAGGGTATTTGAGTAGAAGGATCTACATGACAAGACAGATTAATGATGTTTGTGATGCAACTAAACATGTATTGCAAATGTGATGCAGTTTATGAAGCCAAATACTGCATTTCAGAACATCAAAATGTTGGATGCCTGATCTACTCCATTGGATATCCGGAAATTCCTGCTACCACTGGTGAAAGTCATCAGGACGGTAGGTGGTTGTTACTATGATGGACACAACCATAAGCTAGCGTTGTTGCTTGTGGTGGTCGCAACACAATGGCTGAATCCGCCGGCAGTGACAGCCACGTATGTGGCAGATGTGACCGCCATGTTGTGCAGATTCACTCACTTGACTCCTGACACTGCTGCCAGCAACACCTCCATGAACAGAGCTGCTGTGTGCTGCCTCTGGGAACAATCATGCTATGCCCTTCAGGTGACAAGGCCCCTGCCTTCTCCCCAGAGGAGCTGGAGAGTCTTGTAAATGAGGTCTTACTCCTGTATAGACAGCTCTATGGCTCACCTGAGGAGCACGTAAGAATCTCATAGGAACAATTGATACTGTTCAACACCATTCTTTCCCTCCTCAAAGGCAACAATGTGCCCCTGACTGCCAGTTAGACTTCTTGTGTGCCTGTTATTGCAGTCTGAGTCTGTGTGGCATCAATAGGATGTACATAGTGCAGGCATTAGTGACCAGTATCATATGCTGAGTTCAGTCACATTGTGTTATGTGAGCTTTTTTGAGTCCTAGATCCTCCTTGTGTTGGATGTACATAATTATGTCAGGAGACTTTACTGCCATCCAATGACATCTTTTTCTTTATAATGTTTGTAAGTGTTAGACAACATGAATGTGCAAGACAACATGAGCTGTGAATGCATTTTGTAGAAGCCATTTGAGGAGCTAGCAATCAATGTGTATAGTAGTAGAAATCTTTCACCCCACATCATTTGGCCTTGCCAAACTGTAGTCTGGAAGGCATATCCTGACTCACTCTGCCATTTAGGTTGCCAATGGAGTGTCATGTAGGTTCTGTATGCTCCACCTTCATGGACCAGGGCCACTGAAATGTATCTCCCAGTATGGGACATAGTCCAGGCTGTGGTGGAGTCACCGTGGCACTGTGTCCACTCCCTGTACCGGTACAGATTTATAGCACTGATGACAGTCCCACAGTGCATACAGTATTTGATTCCTGGGAGGCCACAAAATGTGACTCAATAGAATAGTCACATAGCAGAAATTGTACAATGCATACCTTCGTATGCTGGATGCCATCTCTGTTGGATAAATACATATGTCCAAAGGAGTGTTCTGTGGTACAGGTACATACCACAGTACCCTCTCCCTGATGTGGCATGAGACTGCAGTTGGTAGGCCACACATCCACAAGGAAGACATTTTCTGTTGCTACCATGCCAGCTCCTTCATTGTCACTCAGGTGTAAGGGTGAAGTCTGTACTGTAGCAGTTGCCTGTAGCAACCGTATGCAGTGAGTCAATCCCACAGAGTGTGAATGTGTTGGTCCAGTCAGGCCTCTGGAGTTTAGCCTTCAGAAGCCACATATGTGTGTAGTGTCTCATTACAGTACATGGTGCTGGAGCAAGGGCTGCATGATGTCAGTAGGCTTGCTTAGTCATTTTAGACCATGAGCAGGGTAGTGGTTTAGTCTGCAGATCGATACAAAAGTATATAGTCATGTCCCTGTACTTATCAGCTTGTGTGCTTAACACTTGTGTGTTAGCAAATTGAACATTTCTAGCTTGGATTTTCTGATATGTGCGTGACTCAACGATTTGTGTGAAAACTTGTGGTTGTAATCTCTTGCTTTGTCTTTTGCAACTATGCGGGTCAACTACCATTAGAAGTTAGATATGAAGAGCCTTCAACCGGAAGATGTGGGCCCTGGGGGTCCACAGCTGGCAGAGTACCCACTGTCGCAAGAGGTGAGAGAACCTGAGATGCTGGGCCCAAAGATCGTGGAGGTCCAGCTAGGTCTGTCCTCCCAACGTGGACCATGCTCCTCCTAATGTTGTGCATCCTGGTGGTGGCGTGCCCTGACCTTGATGGGCAATTGAGGGGAGTACAGCAGCCACAAGGGGGTGACTATAGGGCAGAATCCTGCCTGTCACAATGCCATGCTAATGTGTTAGGCTCTGACATCTCCGCCTGATGATTAGGGATGAGCCATGTGTGACACAGTACTTGAGTGACTGTTCCTATAGATATGTAAGGTATTTCATACTGATGTTATTTGCTTGTTGACCCAGGGATCTAGGACACAACTGTGTACAATACACAAGCAATTTGCTCTCCAGGGATAACATAGCTGTGTACATTGATCAATCAAGTACTGTTTGTTGTAGTGGATGCAAATTCTATGCAACAGACCACTACTCCTCAGTGTTACAGGCCAAAGTAAAGGAAGTGATGGATTACAGTCTTCAGGTTAAATGAATATATTGGCATTTGCCACCCAGAGGCTACTTGTCTTCAGCGTGTGACAGGTGCTGGTGACTCACTACTGTCTGCAATGTGAAGATGGCCATCATACATGTGTCAGAGCATACATTTATCTTTGGGTACAGCTACAGATCTATACTTTCCCTTAGTAAGTGGGGAATGGTCATGGACATGATGTGTGTGCCTTTACTGTTGCCAACATTCTTTGTGCCTTCATGTTAGCATGTGACCCTTTATCTTTTGACAAAATGGGGGTCATTATGACCCTGGCGGTCATTGACCGCCAGGGCCAAAATGATGGGAGCACCGCCAACAGGCTGGCGGTGCCTCCCGGCGTATTTGGACCGTTGCAGGGGTCGCACCGCCGCGGCCGGCGGTATACCGACATTTTAGCCCCGGTGGTGATAATCCACCAGGGCAGCGCTGCAAGCAGCGCTGCCCTGGGGATTATGACTCCCCTACCGCCAGCCTGTTTCTGGCGGTTTGCTCCGCCAGGAAGAGGCTGGCGGTAAGGGGACTCAGGGGGCCCCTGGGGGCCCCTGCACTGCCCATGCACTTGGCATGGGCAGTGCAGGGGCCCCCAGGCAGAGCCCCATCGCGCATTTCACTGCCCGAATTTTGGGCACTGAAATGCACGACGGGTGCTACGGCACCCGCTGCACATCAGCATTGCCGCCGGCTCAATTACGAGCCGGCAGCAATGTTGATGTGACTTTTCTGCTGGGCCAGCGGAAATGTCAAAATAGGGAGCCAGCCATACCGCCAGCAATGGCGGTATTCTGGCGCCCGCAACCTCGGCGGTCTGCCATGCAGATCGCCAACGTTGTAATGACCCCCTATGTGTACGTAGCTGTTTCATGCATGTTCTACCGGTGTTCATGGGATAGTTCCTATATTCCCTCACAAATATGTGCATGTCAACCTGTGTTTGGAATAGGACATTTGCAATGAGAGTGCATTTCATGTGGTACCACAGATAGGAGTGTGTCACCATTGATTGTTGTCTCACACATACCCTCAGCTGACATTGCATGTCATTTAGCATATACAACTGCAGTACCAATGAGGGACAAGACGTGTTTGTCTAGGTGTTTAAGCCACAATGTGCATGTCCAGTGCACTGATGTGGCATCATGTCGCAAAGTGCACAGCACATGTGTAATGGGTAAGATTTTTAATATGACTTTTGGCATGTATCATGGAATGTTTGTGGTTATGCAGAAATCACATGCGTTTGGCTACAACCATCCATCCACAGACATCTCGGTTTGCAGGTCCAGAATAGAGGCAGTGGTGTAGTTTGCATTGGGCAAATTTTTGAGGGCCTTCTACAGGTACTTGGAAATCTTTATGGGCCAGATGTATGTCCATTTTATTTTGCGAGTCTCTAATTGCTACTTTTTGCAATTCACAATTAGAGACTTGCAAATTAAATGTAAAAAAGAGTCTGAGACACATTTAATGATTCTCAATGGGGTCACAAAGACCTACCTCATCAATATTCATGAGGGAGGTCGTAATTTGTGACCCAAATGGGAAAGGCCGCGCTCACAGGGATGGTGGCCTGCGGGGGAACCATGTCTGTGACTGCTTTTAAATGGAGCAGTTTGTTTTTTTAGTTGTCCACAACGCATGTTCCTTAAAGGATAATGGAATGCATTTAAAATAGAAAACTGAAAACTCTTCTTTTTGTTTTTTTCAGAGTAGGCAGTGGTCCGTGGGACCACTACCTCCTCTGTAAAAATATTTATGCTTCCATTCACAAAGGCAAATTTGAAGTTGGTAGTAACTGTGAATGTTTTACAACTGCATTCACAATCGCAAAAAATTCCTACATGCCAGTTGGATTTGGTATTAGGAAAAAAAGCCCTAAACATGCCTCCTCCTAATACCGAATCGCAAAAGCAATTCGGTGAACACGTCACTAAGTTGCATTTTGCTTTGGTACATAGAAACTAGCATTTTTCTAGTTCCAAATGGCCTGATGGCCCGTGTGCAACAGGAAAAGTGCTTCGTACATCCAGCCAATGTCTCTCCAACATAAAAAGTACTAATGGCTTCTACTAATGCAATCCGAGCATGTAATTGTAAGGGGTGCTAGACATTACTGGTGATTTCCCTGAGGCTTGCTGATTCATTGCGTTGTGGATTTTGGGGACACAGCTCCCCGACAATTTGCACATGATGTCTACGGTGTACATTTCCATGCCTGATGTGTGGCCTATCAGAGCAACATTAGTGCTACCTCCATGACTCCACTGGGACCAACTTCACTGTGCATTGTGGATATGTTTCCAATGGGACATGAGTATTTCCATGTCACCTTCTCAAGACTACTGTAGAATTGTCAGCAACATGGCATGTTCTGGGAGCAACATTTCTTATTGTTGTGTTATTGTATATGTGACAAATACATGTCTGCATGACCTTGTGTGGGATCTGTGGGAATGCAGTTGGAATTGGGCTACTATGGTATGACAACAGGGAAGTGATGTGTGCTCCATGAGGCAAAGTATTGAAGGTGACATGGTCTCTTGCTTGTTCAGTGGTTGCTGTGATTGCACAAATTCAGCATTGCAATTGTAGTTGTCTGGGATCTTGATTTTCCTTTGGGCAACTGTTGACAGGTCAGATGGCATGAATGCATATGGTACGGTATGTGTAGGGGCCACGTAGATGGAGTTTGTTGATGGGGCTTACTTGAAATCATGGTAATATTTGCTAATTAGAGATGTTGTTCAAGTGTCATCAAGGACATGTGGTGACCCTATTTCTTTTTTTATTTGTAGTAGCATGAGCCCAGGCAAGTGAAGAAGATAGGGCACAGGCAAGTGGGGAAGCATCTGGCCATTGGACCTCAGGTCAAGATATCACTGGCACAGAGGGACCCAGGGGCCCAGAGGGTTAGGGGAGTGCTGCGGAGGAGACCAGATCTACATCATCATCAGATTCTTCCTCCAGTGGACACTCCCTGGTGGTGGCAGACCTATCAGGACCTACTACAGTACCATCTTTCTCTGCCACCCTCAGTTCTATTGCCCCCCTCCCTGTTGCTCCCCACCCATGTGGGTGAGTGTCTCCTTTGCTGCAGGTACCTCCAATTTAGCCCCTGTTACCCCTGCTGCCCTGAGTGAGAAGGCTATTGACCTCCTGAAGAGTATCTCTGTGGGTCAGACTGCCATTGTGATTGCCATCCAGGAGCCAGCTTTCCAACATCAGCAGACCAATGTTTTCCTGGAAGGCATTCATAGTGCCATGTCTGAAATACAGTGATCTGTTCAGACTCTGGCCTTCTCACTGATGGCAGCCAGTCACCCTTCACATTCCGTCCACTTCCACCTCCCTCTTCCCAATTCAAATCCCCCATTCCCTTACCAATCCCAGTAATGCAGACAGATCTGCATGCACCCACCTCAACACACACAAACAGAACACATAAAAGCAAACACCATAAAACACACCGGCATGCAAGCATCCATACACACAACATCAGCCACCACTTCCCCAGACACCCACACCGTCCCACACACCACGTCAAGGATACCCACAGGCACCAAAACAACAGGTAGTGACATACCCACCACACCTGGAAAACCTGCAGACACCTGCACACCAGACACACAGGCATCCACCACACCCACCAGACCTGCAGACACCACCGCAATAGATACACACAGACATCCACACCTCCACCAAACCTGCAAAAAACACCCCAACAGACACACACACATCTACCACATCCACCATACCTGCACACACCACCCCAATAAACACACACACATCCACCATTACAGTTATACCCGCAGACACCACCCCGAAAGACACACACACATCCACCACTCTCACATCACCCAGCACTTCGACCTCCTAGCACCCCAAGACACACAAACACACACACTCACACAGGTGACAGACACCACCAAAATGTAAGCATACCTCACACACACAACCACCCAAGACATCAACACCGACACACCACAAAACCACTCGTCCAACCCTTTCTGATGACTGTCCCTGTGTTCCAAAGGAAGTTTTTTTTTAACTTGCCCATTCCCTTCTTCCCTCTACCCTTTGTCTCAAACCCAAGAGGGCCTAACCCACATCTAAGCCCATCCCTTCCACATCCAAGTCTACCCCTGCCCCCCTGCAAGCCCCATACCCCTCCCCCCAAAAGAAGTCCATCCCTCCAAAGAAAGATTCCACCCCTTTCAAAAAAATCCCACCCATCCCAAATCCGACCCACCACCCCACCCAAGTATGGTCCATGAGGTGCCTGTCTGCCCACTTGATACCCCTTCCTGTGGAGGTTTGCAGGCAGTAATAGGAGTCAAGTGTATACACAGTACTGTGCATTGAAAGACTGCTGGACTGGCCAATGGTCTTGGACAATTTGCATCTGGTTAAAAATAAACCCAAGCAATTGTTTTGTGGATACACATTTGTCCTGCAATTCCTTTTCTACCTTTATGTTCTTTCTGATTAATTTGTTATGTCTGTCTGTAGTTGAGTGTGTTTCAGTCTGCTTGCTGATCAATTTGCTTTTGTTATGAAATTATGACTTTGTGGGCAGTGCTGGTGCAACCCAGGACAAAGGTAGATGTTGACAGTATGGCTATGTGAGTGTTAATCCAATTGTGGTGTCATTGCATTGTGTTCTGTTTAGTATGGTAATTATTTCATCTTGTGTTGTCCAATGTCAGCATGCATGGTGTTAGACTTTCCCCCCCTGATATGAATTGTACATTCGTCTCATGTGTGGGAGCTCAAGCTTTGTTTGTGCAGATTTGAAGGGTAATCAAGTGTGTTAGCTTCCTTCACATTTGGCAGTGTATGTGTCCATTTTGCTGTGTGTACCTTGCAGCTACTTCATCTAGATGTATGGCCTATGCTGATACAAATGTATGTGCTTTCTTGACTTGCACTTTGACATTTTGCAGCTGGGCATGTCACTTGGCTCTGGTGATGTTTGTCCCTGAAATACCTGAAGGGCCATTTCCTGTGCAAATTTTGTTATGGTGGTGTGTGCAAGTGATATGTGCCCCAGTGCAGCATCCTTCCCTGAGTGCTCCTGATGCTCCCATCCCTTTTGTGCAGGCATTTTTTACATTGTGAGCTTTGTATATTTGCCTCTCTGTCTATTGTGCATCCCATTGTCCTCCCATTGTGTTGTAATGTGGGTGATGTGTGGCTCCATTGCAGGGCTGTTTAATGGGAAGGGTGTTTGTGTTCCATGACACATCCGTACATATGTGTGTTGAATCTGATAACAGACCATGGCATGTGTGCAATGTAAGTGTGTCAGCTATATTATTAGATGTGATGTTGCTGTGTTGTTGGTGTTGGGTGACACAATGTTATGTACTCTTCGCTGTCCCTGTGCCTAACATGTGCAGACGTATGTTTTTGTGTAGTGTAGCAGTGCATTGTTAGAGACCTGCCTATAGGGGATTTTTTGTGGCTGGGAATGTGTCCTTCTTTGTGAATAACTGACTATGTACACAATGACAAGTGTGCTTGATGCCCGTAGCGTGACCCCCATCTCATGTGGATTACGACCTCATGATCTGTTGTTGGGCATAACGGCACAGTTAAGTGTTTGTACTTATGGTTGGTTGCATCCACGGCGACTTAGATTTTGGGCTCCATCGATGATCATCAGCAGTGGCAGGACATGTGTAATGTGCTCCATAGCAACACTGGACATGTAAGTTTGCCTGTAGGTGAGTTTCTTCCTTTATACTCTCCGTTTCTGCTTGCTGAAATGTGGTGGTTGGACCGCCATGGTCACATTGGTTGTTTGCAACCTCATAATATGTCCAGCGTCAAAACAGAGGCTTTACCAGCCTGTTTTTGCTGCCTTCTGACAGTGGCAGTCTTCGCTGCCTGATGGTGCTGGTGGGACTGCGGCAGCGTTTGCTCCACAGGCCCACATGACTCATAATACAGTGGTCAAACCGTCATGCCGATGGTGGTCAGATCGCCGCCATGGTGGTTTACAGACCACCAAATTCCAAATGAGGCCTTTTATTTAATAAGCATTACTAAAGTCCCTCTAGCTCTACCATGGGTAGCAGGAATGGTAGTAACGGGAAATATAACATACCTATCCTGATGTAAACTTCCATCTGATCCCCAAGACCTTAAAACAAAAATTATGTCATAGGTGTACAGCATCTTGATCCATACATCATCAGATGTTTTGCCACATACACCAACTATATTTCAACTTAACATTTTAAGATCACTGCATGATCTTCACATGTTAGACACCACCAAGTTACCTGCCCCAAGTACCAGGGCTAGTCAGTCAAGATCCTCTAGTCTGGTCCACTGCTCAAGGTAATTTCTAAGCTGCAGGCTAGGGCCCTGCCCCTGATGGAGTAAACTGACAGTACCACCTCTCTGCCCAGAGTTCAACTCCCCCATTCACAAGGGCCTTATTATGGGAGGATGGTAGAAGAAGCCTAATGGGAGTACTGAAATTCTACTAGTTGGAACAGTACTAATCTTAAGATTATGAAGAATATTGCCCACCCTCATAGTGTTACTTAAATTAACAACCATGCAGCCACCTGTGCTTGTTTGTTGAGATTTCACTATTTTACCCACTCTCCGAACCATGATAATCTCTTGAAATAGGGGATGATCAAAGTTAAGTCTGCTTGTCAACCAATGTGTAACTTTTTTCTTATTTCCCTGAAAGCTTTCTGGCATTAGGTGGGGCAACCAGACTACATGATGCAGGCATCCACTGTAAGGCTATGGGGTGGATCCGCTCCCGCCTCACTGGAAGAAACCAGAGAGTCAGACTTCCACAATTCATCCCGGAACCAACAGAAGCCAGCTGTGGAGTCCCCCAAGATTCCACCCTGAGCCCAACTCTCTTTAATATCTACATGGCCCCGCTCACCGAGCTCATCATGCACCATGGTCTCAACATCATCGCCTATGCTGACGACATACACCTAATTCTATCCCTTTCCAATGAACCATCAACAGCCAAGCGTAACTTTCACAAAAGAATAAGAGCAATCGCCAACTTGATGAAAGACAACACAGAGATTCTGATCCTGGGCCCCACACCAACTGCCTGGAATAACTCCTGGGGGCCAACAGCCCTTGGAACCACCCCTACCCCACTGACCAGGTTTGCAACCTTGGCATCATTCTCGACTCCTCGCTGTCCATGGCCCGCCAAGTCACAAAGAAACTTCAAACAAAACTCCAGCGAATATAGAACCCAGTGACAAGACTCATCCCAGACATCACCCGCAACAGCCACATCTCTGCCCACCTGAGAAACCTGCACAGGCTCCCCATCAAGAAACGCATCACCTTCAAACTCCTGACACACGCTTACAAGGCCCTGCACAACATCGGACCAGCCTACCTCAACCACCTCCTATCCTTCTACACCCCTCCAGACAACTCCGCTCTGCTCAACTGGCCCTCGATGCCACCCCTCAAATCAGGAAGAACACAGCAGTAGGTAGATCCTTCTCCTACCTTACCTCACCAGCACCTTGAGACATCACAGGTGAGAAGTTGCGCTATGCAAAAGATTGATTGATTGAACCTGGGAGACTAAATGGATTTTATGAGGTAGTATGTCATCAGTGGCTGTATTATCTGTGGTGTTACTAATGGACCTTGGCCACAAATAGGTCTTTAATGGACAGAATGGATGGTAGCTACTGGACTGGCCCTGAGTGGAGACATTAGGGACAGCATGAGTAATACAGGACAAGGGAGCTGAATTACAGAAGAAATTCCCCATATACATATGATTGAACCCCACATTTCTTCCCAATGTTCCCATCACCTCTTCTATATTGGCAATTCGTGTACTAGGAGCATCAAAGAAAGTCGAAATGTTCACTTCCGTTTTAAG
Organism: Pleurodeles waltl; assembly: GCF_031143425.1. Classification (NCBI taxonomy): domain Eukaryota; kingdom Metazoa; phylum Chordata; class Amphibia; order Caudata; family Salamandridae; genus Pleurodeles; species Pleurodeles waltl. The sequence continues at coordinate 862,491,432 of NC_090442.1, read as the reverse complement.
AAAAGGTTATTGATTATTACAATGGTCTGCATGTAGTGTGGGGTCCAGGACAGAATTGCTCTGTTTCATCCCCTTTCCCGATTTACTATCAAGCTTAGGCTTACCAGTCAACACAGTACTTTGAGATTTCACTCTAGCCCCCTACCTTTTGGCTCTGTCCAAGTGAGGGGTTGTTCTGTGATAAACATCCATGATATGGTTAATGTGCACAACCTCAATAAAGACACTGTGGGATAAGCCATGTAGATTAAGAGAATCCTATGTATGTAGAAATATTTAGGCAGAGACCCCACTTGACCTTTTAAGGGGTGACCTCACCACAATTAAGGGCCACCTGGTCTTCCACACTTGTGATTTCCTCCGTAAGGACCACCACTGCATTATTGAGGAAGGATAATATAGTCTTATTTTTCTTCGTTTTTTTGTCAGTCACAGGGGTAGAATCTACTTTCCTCTTCCCCATATCTACAGTAGCCACAAGGATAATAATAAATTTCTCATCCAGAAATCAAAGACAGAGCCAGAATACAATATAAGATGGCTTACCATTAAAAGTGGTCTTAATCGATTCTCACAAGCGGAACCAGCTGTAAGGAAGCAAACATTAGGGAAGGGCAGCTCATCCTTTTCTGGGCTCTGACAGGTGCAGAAGGGCCCACCTTAATGTCGCCTGGGCAGGGTTTAGGTGCATCCCATGCATGTTCGTGCAGTGGGAGTAACAACTGCGCTGCATAGCACTGTGTTTCCTCCTGACCCCTCATTACTGGCTGCACAGGTCTCTCTTGGGACTCGAAATCCTGATATTCAGCGCTGCGCACAAAAGGTGTAACAACTGTGCTATATAGCACTGTGGGCCCTCCTCTTCCTCACCCCTCCCTACTGGCTGCAGAAGTCTCTCCTGGGACTTGAAGTCCCAATATCCAGCATCCTGTGCAGCAGGAGTAGCAACTGCACTATATAGCGCTGTGGACCCTCTTCCTCCTGGCCCATCCATACTTGCTGCACAGGTCTCTCCTCCGATAAATTCATACATTTAAAACATTAAATAAAAAAAAATCCTAATACAAAATTAACAGCCAATACATTTGAAAGATATGTATGTACATTTTATAATTACAAAATGTAAATTAATTTTCAAATAAGTGCATATTTATATAATTGTAAATATATTAAAGCATAATGTAAAATGTTTTATTGTAACATAATCAATATTTAATTTTTTGTTTTTTTATTTTAAAAATGTAATATCTTTAATGTATATCTTAATTAACACCAAATGAATTAAAAAATAAAATTCTTAAATTATTAATTTGCAAATTAATTTGCAAATTTAAAATTATTACCTGAAAATTTAAATTTCAAAACACCTATATCAAAGATCACCCCACTCCATGCTCTAAAAACTCAATATTTAATTATACACTTTAATTCAACTAAAATGCAAATTTCAACAAATTCAGAAGTAAAAAATCTTACTAAAACACAAAGAAAAAAAAATATAAACACATACAATAAAACATAGTACAATACATTAAATACTAAGGGCCTCATTAAGAGTTTGGCAGTCCCACCGGGAAGGATGCCACCTCATGGCAGTGGTGTCTTCCTCTGCCCTATTACAATGTTCCCACTGGTCTGACCAGCGGAAACATTGCAAGAGAGCATTCCCGTAGGTCAGACTGGCAGCAATAGTGCTATGAGATAGCACTCGGCTCCATTAAAGGAATGCTATCTCATAGCACGTAGAGGGCAGGCCAGCACTGACAGTGCACATTCTGATTGTGCTGAGCAGGGGGGGTCATGCCATGGACAAGGGCAGTGCAGGGCCCCCTCTGAGGCCCCCAGTACACCCTTACCATCCTCCTTTCAATGCCGGTGAGACCTCGATGAGAAGACTGGCAGTGAGGGAAGTTATAATCAGCCAGATCGCCCTTGATTAGAACAACTCTGACCGCCGTCCCATGGGTCTGCCCACCAGGGTTGTAATTGGGTAGTCAGACCTCCTGGAGTGGGCAGTCCAACCATCAACACGAGTGTGGCGGTCCTCAAACGACCACACTCTTAATGAGGCCCTAAGCAATACATAAATATTATATTACAAATAGCAATATTTTCCACCAATATTTTTTACAATATTAAAAACAACACTACCAATGATATCTTTACCTTGAATATTCATGTCCACAATATTTTTGATGTCCCAAAATCTTTGACGCAATATTTTTGCATTATAATGATATTTTGTCCAAGCACTGTGTAAAATGGCTTATCCTCCTCTTTTGCTTTTGAGACTATCTTTATGAATAAGGGAATAGTCTCCATGGACTAACACACTAAGGCCCTCATTACAACATTGGTGGTAAAAGCCGCTTACCGCCGTGCAGAAGACCGCCAACACAACGCCGCGGAATTCCGCCACAGCTAATATGACCCACAGCACGGAATCCGCCAAATTTCAGATACCCACACAAGTCCGCCACACCAAAGGTCAGTGATAAACTGGCGAAAACAAAACCGACACCGTCACGGCAACAGAAATACCCCCACACTATCATGACCCACGAATCCACACGGCGGTTTTTCAACCACGGTATTCCACTGGCGGTACACACCGCCGCGCTCAAAATACACACACATTTACAAAACACTGCCACATTGGACAATTCCAAATACACACACCTGATACACATACACACACCACTCCCACACACCCATTACAAAATAAAACACACACAAACCCCTACTATCAAAAATTCCTAAAGAAGGCCAGAGAGAGACAGCACCAGCAAGAACAACAGCATCCACAGGCACACAACACCATCACCCACAGAACTTCCACGCACCTCACACAACATACCACTACATATCAGCACACTTATCACCACACACTCCATCCCACACACCACCTACACCTCCCCATGGCACGGCAAAGACACCCCAGGTTCTCGGAGGAGGAGCTCAGGGTCATGGTGGAGGAAATTGTCCGGGTAGAGCCACAGCTATTCGGAGCACAGGTGCAGCACACCTCCATTGCAAGGAAGATGGAGCTATGGCGAAGAATAGTGGACAGGGTCAACGTAGTGGGACAGCACCCAAGAAATCGGGAGGACATCAGGAAGAGGTGGAACGACCTACGGGGGAAGGTGCGTTCCGTGGTCTCAAGACACCACCTGGTGGTTTAGCGGACTGGCGGCGGACCCCCACCTCCTCCCCCACAACTAACAACATGGGAGGAGCAGGTCTTGGCGATTATGCATCCTGAGGGTCTCGCAGGAGTAGCTGGAGGAATGGACTCTGGTAAGACAAATCTTAACTATTACATTCCCACCCTACCTGCATGCCAGCACATACCCCCACCCTCACCCTCACCCCCAGCACTCCAACTCCTCACATGTGTCCCACTATCACAACCCAACCATCCCTACACCAAGCCCTGCATGCAACAACAAAGCATGGACACCCATTACTAAAGCATGTCCACTGCACATACCCATACAACCACCTAAACCATCATCACACAAGGTCCCACACAGGAATGCAAGCACAGGGGTAAACGGTCACCCACCTATTGCACACCATGACACACACAGATGTAATAACTATCCTTTTAGGCCCCTGCAGGACCCCTACCCAACGTCACCGTTGGGTAGGGGTCCACACATGTCCACACCACCAACAGAAGAGGCCCACAGTGATGACAGCACCTCTGCCTGGTCCATCGGGGACCTCTGGACAGTCGGTTGCCCTCACCCAGTCACAGGCCACCACAGACCTTCCCCCCTCTGGAAACACCAGCACAGCACCCACCCAGCGGGCCCATACCTCCGTCCCCAGGACACATTAATCAGCTGTGTGTCCACCACTACAGGGAACCCAGGCTAACCCACCACCCCAACAACAACAGGGACCTGGGGGCAGTGGTAGTGGGCACACGGTATAGGGGACAGAGGCCCAGGAACACAGGGGAACTGGGAGGGCTGCTGTGCGCCAGGGGGCGGACAGGCCAAGGGAACCCACTCTCCACGAGGCCCTCTCCTCCATCATGGGAGCCTACCACCACTCCCAGGAGACGATGGCAACGGTACTGGCCAAGTTTCAGGAGACCCAGCGCCTGCAGGAGGAACAGTATATGGGCTTCAGGGAGGAACTCAGAACCATCAGCTCCACCCTGGGCACCATCGTAGGGGTGCTGAAGGAACTCGTCAACACCAGGAGGGACACTGTGGCACTACAAGGGGCCCCTGACACTAGCATGGACGATGAACTGCCCACCACCTCTGCCGGCGCTAGTGGACAGGACGCCCGCCACAGGACCACCACACCAGCACCTCACCCCCTGCAGAGGGAGAACCACCCCGCAAACATCCCTGAGATCCAGGAACAAGACAGAGCACGATGCCAAGACCCCCGCCAAGAAATGAGACCACCCTGATTGTCATCCTACTGTCCTACTTTGTCACCCTGTCCACACTTAAACTGCCCCAGCTCCACTTCCTATGCCCGTATGGGCAATGCACCTGTGAGACTAATAGACTGGACTCTGCCATGGACATTCCTCCGCCATCACCCCTCACCATTTCACTACCCCCTCCAATATTGAGCACTTAAATAAACACACTTAAAGCACAAAACAATCTGGAGTCTGTCTGTGATTTCGAAATAGTGTATTAGCAATTACAGTGACAAAATGCTCTTTCAATTGTAATGTCCACATACCCATGTCACACAGCTCTAGTCCATGAGGAATCTAAGCAGATGTCACACAGTGGGACCCACATCTGTGAAATCGTAAGGGAAAGTGACAACTCAGTGACCATACACTGGGTGAAAACGACAGACAGTAGAGAGGTAGTTGTGTTAAAGTACATGTAGTAGGCAGGTCTGTACACTTACCTGTGTCTCACTGGAAATATTGCTGGATCACTGAGTCCCTGTTGTTCATGTCTTCTTCCTCTGCTTCCTCGTCTTCACTGTCCACAGGCTCCACAGATTCCACAACACCGCCATCTGGACCATCCTCCTGCAGAAAAGGCACCTGTTGTCGCAAAGCCAAGTTGTGAAGCATACAGCAGGCCACGATGATCTGGCACACCTTCTTTGATGAGCATAATAGGGATCCACCTGTCATATGGAGGCACCGGAACCTGGCCTTTAGGAGGCCGAAGGTCCGCTCGATCACCCTCCTAGTTCGCCCATGGGCCTCCTTGTAGCTTTCCTCTGCCCTTGTTCTGGGATTCCTCACTGGGTTCAGTAGCCATGACAGGTTGGGGTAACCAGAGTCACCTGCAAATGGCGAGGGACAACTGTTAGACACACACTAACCTGTAGGGATATCCCCAGACCCTGACAACCATTCCCACTGACTAGCTTCCAGGTGCTCACCTAATAGCCACACACGGTGCCTCTGGAGTTGACCCATCACATAAGGGATGCTGCTATTCCGCAGGATGTAGGCGTCATGCACTGAGCCAGGGAACATGGCATTCACATGGGAGATGTGCTGGTCTGCCAAACATACCATCTGTACATTCATAGAATGATAACTCTTCCGGTTTCTGTACACCTGTTCACTCCTGGGGGGGCGGGGGGGGGGGCAAAGCCACATGTGTCCCATCAATGGCACCTATGATGCTGGGGATGTGTCCCAGGGCATAGAAATCACCTTTCACTGTAGGCAAATCCTCCACCTGAGGAAAAACGATGTAGCTCCGCATTTGTTTCAGAAGGGCAGACAACACTCTTGACAATACGTTGGGAAACATAGGCTGGGACATCCCTGATGCTATGGCCACTGTTGTTTGAAAAGACCCACTTGCAAGGAAATGGAGCACTGACAGCACCTGCACTTGAGGGGGGATTCCTGTGGGATTTCTGACATCAGGTCTGGCTCCAACTGGGTACACAGTTCCTGGATTGTGGCACCGTCAAGCCTGTATGTGATAATCACATGTCGCTCCTCTATTGTCGACAGGTCCACCAACAGTCGGTACACCGGAGGATGCCGTCATCTCCTCACATGTCCCAGCGGACGGTGCCTATGAAGGACAACAGCGAGCACAGAGTCAAAAAACTCAGAGGTACGTACCCACAGTTTACACAGAACACCATTCATACACAAAAGGTGGCCTGTATGTGTGTTGAGTCTAGGCCTACGTATGTGTGACGCAGTTCAAAATGAAGCCATGTGGGCCCCTGAAATGGCTGCTGCCTGACCTGTAAAGTGGGACAATGGGATGTGAGGTAACTGCGCTGGCGTTGTACACCGTCGCGGTAGGTGATCGAAGACCGTGGCGCAATGCTGCATGGGTTAACATTGGACCCTATGGGTCCCAGGAGCCAATGACAATGTACACCGGCGGTGACAGTACGCACCGCCGCGGACATGACTGCCATTTTCTATCTGTTCAATCACTCGATACCTGATCTTCGACAGGAGAGGACCTACACTGCAAGTGCTGCTGTGATCTCGGTCTGGAAGAGACAATGGCTCGAGTGTCTGGGGAAAGGGCCCCTGCCTTTACATCGGAGGAGTTGGAGAAACTCGTGGATGGGGTCCTCCCCCAGTACACGCTACTATACGGTCCTCCAGACAAACAGGTAAGTACACAGGGAGCATGTTGTATGGGCTATGCCTGTGTGGAGAGGGCTGGATGTAAGAAGGAATGGGGGAGGATGCTGTGTGCATGAAAGACGGTGAATGCATGTGCCACATGGCAAGGGTAGGGATGGGGGCCAATCAGCTTGACGGTGCAGTTGGTTCCCCCTGTACATTTCATGTAGGTCAGCGCCCACCAGAAAAAAGATATTTGGCGTGCCAACGCCAAGGACGTCCGGACCCTGGGGGTCTACCACAGATGGAGCACCCACTGCCAGAAAAGATGGGAGGACATTCGCCGCTGGAGCAAGAAGACGGCGGAGTCTCAGCTGGGGATGGCCTCCCAACGTGGGAGGGGTGCCCGTCGCACCATGACCCCCCTGATGTTCAGGATACTGTTGGTGGCCTACCCGGAGTTGGATGGGCGCTTGAGGGCATCACAGCAGCCACAAGGGGGTGAGTACACTCTCATTCTGCTGACTTTGCGCGCAGTGGAGGGGTCTGGGTGGGGGAGGGGAGCTGCGGGTTTCCCTAGGCCAGGGCGAGGTCCGTAGGCAAGGCCTCTCCATAAGGCAGGCCATGTGGCACCCCACCCCACCTCTGTAGAGTGACAACTACACCTAGTCATGCCCCTGTGTCATCTATGTGTGCAGATGTCGTCCATAGCCTTGTAGGCCATTTCCCAGGAATTGAACAGTGGAGCCCAAGAGCGTGGTGTAGTGCAGGGGTCTTCTCTGTCAGTCGTGTCCGCCAACAGGAGCGGTAATGCATGCACTCAACATGTCTTTCTTCTGTCGTCCCCCCCTTTTTGTGGTCTCCCTGTTCTTGTGTGCATTAGCATCATCAGGCGGAGGAGCAGTGGCACCGGAGCACCAGGGGGCTGCATCCCACATGGCCATGGAGGGCCACACTATGGACTCGGACTTCACCAGTGGGATGGAGGGCGAGGGGAGCTCCACTGTGGGGACAGGAGCTGAGACCAGTGACACAGACTCGTCCTCTGATGGGAGCTCCCTTGTGGTGGTGGCAACATCTGTGCCACCCCCATCTACAGGTACAGCCGCCACCTCCCCTTCCAGCACCGCCCTCCCAGCAACCCCTCAGCCTTCGCCCCGTGCCCGCTCACCCAGGAGGGTGGGCATCACCTTCGCCCCAGGCACCTCAGGCCCTGCCCCAGTCACCCCTGCTGCCCTCAGTGAGGAGGCCATTGACCTCCTCAGGTCCCTCACTGTTGGGCAGTCTACCCTTTTGAATGCCATCCAAGGTGTAGAAAGGAAGTTGCAACAAACAAATGCATTCCTGGAGGGCATTCATTCTGGTCAGGCGGCCCTTCAGCGAGCTTTTCAGACTCTGGCCTCAGCACTGATGGCAGCCATTGTCCCTGTGTCTAGCCTCCCCCCTCCAACTTCCTCCACCCTGACCCAATCCCCTCTACCTCAGCCTATCCCAAGCACACCTACAGACCAGCATGCACACACCTCATCACACAAGGGAAGCTCTGGCAAACATAAGCACCACACATCCCACAGGCACTCACGCAAGCATCACACACATGCAGACACACCAACATCCACTTCCTCCACTGTGTCCCCCTCCTCCTCGTCTCCCTCCTCCCTCCCAGTCTCATCTACACTCACACCTGCATGCACTACCTCTACAGCCACTACCTCCCTCTCCAGCACACACTCCACCACACCCCCCTCACGTGCAGTCACCACCCCCACTCACATTCACACTTCCCCTGTGTCCTCTCCCAGTGTGTCTGTGACGCCCCCTCCGAAGATACACAAACTCAGGCACACACCCACCCAACAGCCATCCACCTCACGACAGCCTCCAGCGCATGCACCTTCGCCCAAAGTCACCAAACGTACACCTCCTACAACCACCACCTCTTCCTCCACTCCCAAACCCCCTCCAGCTACCCGTCCCAGTGTGTCCAAAAAACTTTTCCTGTCCAACCTTGCCCTCTTTCCCACACCTCCCCCACCCTGTCTGTCTCATAGGTCCCGAACTAGCACCTCTGCCACAACATCTCCGGGACCAGTAGTGCCTGTAGTCACCGGAATCTGGAGTGCACCGGCCACCAGGGCAGCCAGTGTGGCACGGAGCCACAGCACAGACAGTCCCCCACCTGTGAAGCATCAGAAGTTGGCCAGTGCCCAGCGGGAGAGGGGGAAGACTCCAACCACCAAAGCCGCTCCCAGGGGTCCCGGTGGGAGAGTGTACAAGCCCAGCTGCCCAGGAGGGGCCCGCCAGCACAAGCCCAGCTGCCCAGGAGGGGCCTGTCAGCACAAGCCCAGCTGCCCAGGAGGGGCCCGCCAGCACAAGCCCAGCTGCCCAGGACAGGACCGCCAGCACAAGCCCAGCTGCCCAGGAGGGGTCCGCCAGCACAAGCCCAGCTGCCCAGGACAGGCCCGCCAGCACAAGCCCAGATGCCCAGGAGGGGCCCGCCAGTACAAGCCCAGCTGCCCAGGAGGGGCCCGCCAGCACAAGCCCCGCTGCCCAGGAGGGTCCCGCCAGCACAAGCCCAGCTGCCCAGGACAGGCCTGCCAGCACAAGCCCCGCTGGGCCATGATGGACCGCCAGCAAAAGCCCCGCTGGGCCATGAAGGACCGCCAGCAACTGAGTCCCTGCAATGGAGACCGCCGCCTCAAGCACCGCTGAATAGGGCACCGCCATCTCAAGCATCACTGAACAGGGCACCTCCATCTCAAGCAGCGCTGCACAGGGCACCGCCATCTCACGCACCGCTGAACAGGGCACCTCCATCTCACGCACCGCTGAACAGGGCACCGCTATCTCAAGCACCGCTGAACAGGGCACCGCCATCTCAAGCACCGCTGTACAGGGCACCGCCATCTCACGCACCGCTGAACAGGGCACTGCTATCTCAAGCACCGCTGCACAGGGCACCACCATCTCATGCACTGCTGAACAGGGCACTGCCATCTCAAGCACTGCTGAACAGGGCACCGCCATCTCAAGCATCGCTGCATAGGGCACCGCCATCTCACGTACCGCTGCACAGGGCACAGCCATCTCACGCACCGCTGAACAGGGCACCGCCATCTCAAGCACCGCTGAACAGGGCACCGCCATCTCAAGCACCGCTGGCCCATGAGCGGCAAGGGCACTGACGCAACTGAGTCTGTCACAGGGTGAATGATGCACTCTGGGCACCATGCCCCCTCCAGAACCAGTGGAGACTGTCATCCACTACCTCTGACCTTAGCAGGATGAAGTACTCTGGGCACCATGCCCCCTCCAGAACCAGTGGAGACTGTCATCCACTACCTCTGTTCTTAGCAGGATGAAGCACTCTGGGCACCATGCCCCCTCCAGAACAAGTGGAGACTGTCATCCACTACCTCTGTCCTTTGCAGGATGAAGCACTCTGGGCACCATGCCCCCTCCAGAACCAGTGGAGACTGTTATCCACTTGAGAGACTGTGGCTTTGCACTCCCCAGGATATGGCAGTGGGCAAGCCACCCACTGTAGAGACTTGAGACTGTGGCTTTGCACTCCCCAGGATTGAACAGTGGGCAACCCACCCACTTTAGAGACTTGAGAGACTGTGGCTTTGCACTTCCCAGGATGGAACAGTGGGCAAGCCACCCACTGTAGAGCCTTGGGAGACTGTGGCTTTGCACTCCCCAGGATGGAACAGTGGGCAACCCACCCACTGTAGAGACTTGAGAGACTGTGGCTTTGCACTCCCCAGGATGGAACAGTGGGCAACCCACCCACTGTAGAGACTTGAGAGACTGTGGCTATGCACTCCCCAGGATGGAACAGTGGGCAACCCACCCACTGTAGAGGCTTGAGAGACTGTGGCTTTGCACTCCCCAGGATGAAACAGTGGACAACCCACCCACTGTAGAGACTTGAGAGACTGTGGCTTTGCACTCCCCAGGATGGAACAGAGGGCATGTGGCCCCCTCGTGGATTTGGCGTCGTGCACTCAAGCGGCTGAGGTGCCCCCCCTTTCCCTCCCCCTGAGGTGCCTGTTTAGTTGCTCTCTGATGCCCCTGCAGTGCTCTCTCCATCACGGTCGGGGATCTTGTGTGGGCCTCGCCCATACCGTGTGGTCCCAGTGTTCCACGGACTTTCTTAGAGCACTACCTGGACTACTATACTTGGTATATATTTTGTAAATGGTGTATATATATATTTCTGCCTACTTGCTTTTAATATATTACAATGGTTACACTCATTTTCTATTGTCTTTGCATTCTTCCGGGGGGGGTTGGGTGGGTGTAACTGTGATGTATTGATTTGCATTAGTGTGTGTGTCGTAGTGGGTGAAGGTGGGGCTGTTGCATGTGTATGTCCCTGTTTTTTCCCTCCCCCCTCCCCTGTGTCGTAGGTGCTGTACTCACCGTGGTCTTCGCTGCCAGCGTTCGTGCTCCTGGTAGAGGAGCAGGAAGACTATTGCAGGGAGAATTTGGAGTTCCAGGTCCATGGCATCCTCGTTCCTTGTGAGGTGTGTAGAGGTGAGCGTTTTCCCTTTGGGATTCCTGTTTCCGCTGTGTTTTTATCCGCGGTGAATCCGCCCCAGAAAAGGTGGCGGATTGGCCTGTCATAATAGTGTGGGCGGTACATTGTCTCCCGTCTGTCTGTTGGCGGTGACCGCCACGCTGTTTGTTTGTACCGCCGTGGCGGTCGGAGTGTTAAAGTGGCTGTCTTTGTTGGCGGTTTCCGCCACGGTCCTAATTGCACATTTTTTTACCGCCGGCCTGTTGGCGGTCTTACCGCCGTTTTAACACTGACCGCTAGGGTTGTAATGACCACCTAAATAATTTGAAGGATGTAGAGGATGTGGGAGGGAGTGTGTTTTAGTTGAAGGAGAGGAGGACTGTATTTGTTAAATGGAGCAATTATTCTGTCGATTGTAGATGGTTGTGCGGTGGATCAGGTTCTCATGGTTGAATTTTCACTGGGGTTTCAAAGTAGGATGGGATGGCCTCTTGTTGGAGTGGATGTTGGCAATAGTGAACCCTGAGTTCTTAGACATGCACCTACTTGCTGGGAGGAGAAAAACACTGTTTAAGGGAGGAGGCTGAGAGTGTTACATTTGACATCAATAATATATGAAGCAACAGAATTTGATGGACCTCTCAATACAAAGTATTCCAACTGTATTGGGCCACTAGGACTGACAGTAGCACATTAATTAGTCATCCTGTTTTAGGCATTAGTATAACATTTGAGAATGTTTTTTCTCTTTCTTGTGATCACTGCAATGGAGGGTTTTTTAAATCTTGGTATTTATATTTGTGTGCATTTGAGAATATTATTTCTTTTTCTTTAGATCACAGCATTTGAGGTTCTCAAAATCTTTATTTATTTATTTGTAATATTGTTGTAGTAGATATTCACCTATTGTTACAGGGAAATATGTTTTCTTGTGGAAAGGAGTTGATTGAAAAAGATATCTTAATAAGATTAGTAGTATGAAATGGAGCGCAGACAATGTGGCCATAATCCTTTGTTTCCCCAATCATATGAGGCACTACCTGGACTCGTTTTTTTTCCCAATGTATTTAAAACAGTATGAAATAGCATGTCCTAGACACTGAGACTGCAATAAGGAACAAAGTGAAGATAGTGCCATAACAGCTGGGTGAATCCCCAAAAATACAGTGAACAAAGAGGACAAGTAGGTGCCAAACCTCGGTGGTAGGTGAGCTTCATGCTCATAGCTTTGCTAGTTCAATGTGCTTTTTAAGATGGTGAGAGGCCGTGGAGGGAGCAGAGATAATGGTTCAGCTTCTGCTGTGGTCGAGCATACTCTGACAAAGAGGGATGCTATCCCCAATTTGTCTACCTCAAAGTAAAGTGTAGACCTGGTTGGATAGAGACCGCTACCCTACTCAAGCAGTTGCACACCTTGTACTACTAATATGATTTACACTTCACTAAGTGGAACTGACCAGACTGGTTCCAGACTTGTGCTCCCATCATTTCATTTTAGACACATGAATTGCGGGTGCTACAAGTATGTTGCTTAAATATTTAGTTAGTAGTAAATATCGGTTTAAGTAGATACGTTTATGGGTTCATTTTTTGGGTTATTTTGTAGCACTTCAGTATGACTGCTTTTTTATTTAAATAAATCTGTCTTGTATTTTGCTCCCCTATCTAAATGTTACTCATGACCTATGGACAGAGGTGCTTCATTTGGATCCTGGTGGCTTGATTTTCAGTGGAGTTTGGGAGTGGGTTCCAAGTACTATTAAACAGTACTAATTCTAATATTAGTCCTGTGTAATAGTTCTTGGAACCCACTCTTCTGTATTCTGTATTGGACCGGCATGCTGTCAACACTATGGTGTGTGTGTAAGTGGGTAAGTTTGTTAAACGCTTAGCCAAGCAAGAATAGGTATCTGAGGCAATGTTGGCTTGTCAGAGAGGATGCAGAGAGATGTTGCACTGTAGAATGAGTGTCAAAGTAATTAATCCATTCTCACTTAATTAGCTTATGTAAGAGTTGGTAGAAATTAGAAAAGGACTCTCCAAGCACAATTAATTGGGAAGAATCCAAGGTATCTGAGATTTAACAAAAATGAGTCTCCTGGAAAGTCAGACCATTTTCGTCAGATCATTTGAACTGGTAGAGAAAAGGTGCAGCACTGCTGAAATCTAGAAATTCAGGGTAAATTATGCACCCACTGATAAGAAACAGCATTTACTACGTGGCCGTAACCATGCAGGCCAGAACCACTCAAGGGTTGGCATGCTTATCTGAACCACGCATGTGCCTGAACCATGCAAATGCGTGGTTAAGGCCCCATGAATATGCGTTGTTCAGACACACAGCAAGAACAGTAGGGAGAGGAATACGGAGGCAGGGTAAGTGGGGCTGCTTTTAGGACAGGGCAAGGTAGTTTCAGGGTTGCGGTGGTGATGTGGGTTCGGGTTTGTTTTTATGGCAGGGCAGGGTGGGTTTTAAATCTCAGGGTGGGGGGTAGATTTTAGGACAGGGTGGGGTAGATTTTAGGGTTCATGGCAAGGCAGAGGGTTGGGGTACTTTTTAGGACAGGATGGGAAAGGCTTTAGGGTTCAGGGTGGGCGTTTGGTAAATTTTAGGACACAGTGGGGTAGGTTTTAGGATTCAGGGTGAGGCAGGCGGTCGGGGTAGGTTTTATACAGGGCAGGGTAGGTTTAGGGTTCAGGGCAGGGATGAGGGGTCAGGGTAGTATTTAGGACAGGGTGGCAGAGGTTTTGGGGTTCATGGTGGGGGGTCGGTTAGTTTTTAGGACAGGACAGGATAGGTTCTAGGGTTCACCATGGGGGCATGGGGTGGGGTAGATTGCAGAGTATGGTATCAGGTGTAAGGGGGCAGGGCGGGGACAATTTACCATAGAAGTTCCTTTCCCAAACATGCTTTTACAATGATATTTGTTGCAAAGACATGTGTGGTAAAGATGCAGTCATTGTTGGGACTGCGTCCTTAACCCCTTCGCTGCCAGGCCTTTTCCCCCTCCTGTGGCGAGCCTTTTTTTGGCTATTTGGAGCAGTTCGCGCTTAAGCCCTCATAACTTTTTGTTCAGATAAGCTACCCACGCCAAATTTGTGTCCTTTTTTTCCCACATCCTAGGGATTCTAGAGGTACCCAGACTTTGTGGGTTCCCCAGAAGGAGGCCAAGAAATTAGCCAAAATACAGTGAAAACTTCGTTTTTTTCAAAAAAATTGGAAAAAGGGGCTGCAGAAGAAGGCTTGTGTTTTTTTCCCTGAAAAGGGCATCAACAAAGAGTTTATGGTGCAAAAATCACCAGCTTCCCAGCTTTCAGGAACAGGCAGACTTGAATCAGAAAACCCAATTTTTCAACACAATTTTGGCATTTTACTGGGACATACCCCATTTTTACGATTTTTTGTGCTTTCTGCCTCCTTCCAGTCAGTGACAGAAATGGGCATGAAACCAACGCTGGATCCCAGAAACCGCAACACTTCTGAAAAGTAGACAAAATTCTGAATTCAGCAAGGGGTAATTTGTGTAGATCCTACAAGGGTTTCCTACAGAAAATAACAACTGAAAAAGAAAAATATTGAAATTGAGGTGAAAAAAACATCAATTTTTCTATACGTTTTACTCTGTAACTTTTTCCTGCAATGTCAGATTTTCGAAAGCAATATACCGTTACATCTGCTGGACTCTTCTGGTTGCGGGGATATATAGGGCTTGAAGGTTCATCAAGAACTCTAGATACCAAGAGCCAATAAATGACCTGCACCCTGCAGAGGGTTTTCATTCTATGCCAGGTATACAGCAATTCATTTGCTGAAATATAAAGAGTAAAAAATAGCTATCAATAAAACCTTTGTATTTCCAAAATGGGCACAAGATAAGGTGTTGAGAAGCAGCGGTTATTTGCACATCTCTGAATTCCGGGGTGCCCATACTAGCATGTGAATTACAGGGCATTTCTCAAATAGACGTCTTTTTTACACACTGTCTTACATTTGGAAGGGAAAAATGTAGAGAAAGACAAGGGGCAATAACACTTGTTTTGCTATTCTATGGTCCGCCAAGTCTCCCGATAAAAATGAGACCTCACTTGTGTGGGTAGGCCTAGCGCTCGCAACAGGATATGCCCCAAAACACAACGTGGACACATCACAGAAAACAGAGCTGTTTTTAGCAAAGTGCCTACCTGTAGATTTTGGCCTCTAGCTCAGCCAGCACCTAGGGAAACCTACCAAAGCTGTACATTTTTTAAAACTAGAGACCTAGGGGAATCCAAGATGGGGTGACTTGTGGGACTCTGACCAGGTTCTGTTACCCAGAATCCTTTGCAAACCTCAAAATTTGGCTAAAAAAACACATGTTCCTCACATTTCTGTGGCAGAAAGTTCTGGAATCTGAGAGGAGCCACAAATTACCTTCCACCCAGCGTTCCCCCAAGTCTCCCGATAAAAATGATACCTCACTTGTGTGGGTAGGCCTAGCGGCTGCGACACGAGACGCCCCAAAACGAAACGTGGACACATCCCATTTTTTTAAAGAAAACAGAGCTGTTTTTTGCAAAGTGCCTACCTGTAGATTTTGGCCTCTAGCTCAGCCGGCACCTAGGGAAACCTACCAAACCTGTGCATTTCTGAAAACTAGAGACCTAGGGGAATCCAAGATGGGGTGACTTGTGTGGCTCGAACCAGGTTCTGTTACCCAGAATCCGTTGCAAACCTCAAAATTTGGCTAAAAAAACACATGTTCCTCACATTTCTGTGGCAGAAAGTTCTGGAATCTGAGAGGAGCCACAAATTTCCTTCCACCCAGCGTTTCCCCAAGTCTGCCGATAAAAATGATACCTCACTTGTGTGGGTAGGCCTAGCGCCCGCGACAGGAAACGCCCCAAAGCGCAACGTGGACACATCCAAATTTTTTAAAGAAAACAGAGGTGTTTTTTGCAAAGTGCCTACCTGTAGATTTTGGCCTCTAGCTCAGCCGGCACCTAGGGAAACCTACCTAACCTGTGCATTTCTGAAAACTAGAGACCTAAGGGAATCCAAGATGGGGTGACTTGTGTGGCTCGGACCAGCTTCTGTTACCCAGAATCCTTTGCAAACCTCAAAATGTGGCTAAAAAAACACATGTTCCTTACATTTCTGTGGCAGAAAGTTCTGGAATCTGAGAGGAGCCACAAATATCCTTCCACCCTGCGTTCCCCCTAGTCTCCCGATAAAAATGATACCTCACTTGTGTGGGTAGGCCTAGCGCCCGCGACAGGAAACGCCCCAAAGCGCAACGTGGACACATCCAAATTTTTGAAAGAAAACAGAGGTGTTTTTTGCAAAGTGCCTACCTGTAGATTTTGGCCTCTAGCTCAGCCGGCACCTAGGGAAACCTTCCAAACCTGTGCATTTCTGAAAACTAGAGACCTAGGGGAATCCAAGATGGGGTGACTTGTGGGGCTCTGACCAGGTTCTGTTACCCAGAATCCTTTGCAAACCTCAAAATTTAGCTAAAAAAACACATGTTCCTCACATTTCTGTGGCAGAAAGTTCTGGAATCTGAGAGGAGCCACAAATTTCCTTCCACCCAGCGTTCCCCCAAGTCTCCCGATAAAAATGATACCTCACTTGTGTGGGTAGGCCTAGCGGCTGCGACACGAGACGCCCCAAAACGAAACGTGGACACATCGCATTTTTTGAAAGAAAACAGAGCTGTTTTTTGCAAAGTGCCTACCTGTAGATTTTGGCCTCTAGCTCAGCTGACACCTAGGGAAACCTACCAAACCTGTGCATTTCTGAATACTAGAGACCTAGGGGAATCCAAGATGGGGTGACTTGTGTGGCTCGAACCAGGTTCTGTTACCCAGAATCCGTTGCAAACCTCAAAATTTGGCTAAAAAAAACACATGTTCCTCACATTTCTGTGGCAGAAAGTTCTGGAATCTGAGAGGAGCCACAAATTTCCTTCCACCCAGCGTTCCCCCAAGTCTGCCGATAAAAATGATACCTCACTTGTGTGGGTAGGCCTAGCGCCCGCGACAGGAAACGCCCCAAAGCGCAACGTGCACACATCCAAATTTTTGAAAGAAAACAGAGGTGTATTTTGCAAAGTGCCTACCTGTAGATTTTGGCCTCTAGCTCAGCCGGCACCTAGGGAAACCTACCTAACCTGTGCATGTTTGAAAACTAGAGACCTAAGGGAATCCAAGATGGGGTGACTTGTGTGGCTCGGACCAGCTTCTGTTACCCAGAATCCTTTGCAAAACTCAAAATTTGGCTAAAAAAACACATGTTCCTCACATTTCTGTGGCAGAAAGTTCTGGAATCTGAGAGGAGCCACAAATATCCTTCCACCCAGCGTTCCCCCTAGTCTCCCGATAAATATGATACCTCACTTGTGTGGGTAGGCCTAGCGCCTGCGACAGGAAACGCCCCAAAACGCAACGTGGACACATCCAAATTTTTTAAAGAAAACAGAGGTGTTTTTTGCAAAGTGCCTACCTGTAGATTTTGGCCTCTAGCTCAGCCGGCACCTAGGGAAACCTACCAAACCTGTGCATTTCTGAAAACTAGAGACCTAGGGGAATCCAAGATGGGGTGACTTGTGTGGCTCGGACCAGGTTCTGTTACCCAGAATCCTTTGCAAACCTCAAAATTTATCTAAAAAAACACATGTTCCTCACATTTCTATGGCAGAAAGTTCTGGAATCTGAGAGGAGCCACAAATTTCCTTCCACCCAGCGTTCCCCTAAGTCTCTCGATAAAAATGGTACCTCACTTGTGTGGGTAGGCCTAGCGCCCACGAAAGGAAATGGCCCAAAACACAACGTGGACACAACATATTTTTTCACAGAAAACAGAGGTGTTTTTTGCAAAGTGCCTACCTGTGGATTTTGGCCTCTAGCTCAGCCGGCCCCAGGGGGGGGGCAGAAATGCCCTAAAATAAATTTGACCCCCACCCACCCAAACCCTCCCTGCCCGGGAGCGACCCTTGCCTACGGGGTCGCTCCCCCTGCGTGACATTGGCGCCAAAAAACAAATCCCCGGTGCCTAGTGGTTTCTACCCCCTTGGGGGCAGATTGACCTAAAATCGACCAATCTGCCCCCAAGGGGGGCAGAAATGGTCTAAATACAATTTGCCCCCCAGGGGAGCGACCCTTGACTGATGGGTCGCTTCCCATCTCTAAAAAAACAAACAAACAAAAAAAAAACACAAAAAAAAAATTGCCCTGGCGCCTAGAGGTTTCTGCCCCCCCTGGGGGCAGATCGGCCTAATACCAATAGGCCGATCTGCCCCCAGGGGGCGCAGAAATGGCCTAAAATAAATTTGCCCCCCCCCCCCGGGAGCGACCCTTGCCTACAAGGTCGCTCCCCTTGCGTGACGGCGCAAAAAAAAGATCCCTGGTGCCTAGTGGTTTCTGCCCCCCTTGGGGGCAGATTGACCTAAAATCGGCCGATCTGCCCCCAAAGCGGGCAGAAATGGCCTAAATACAATTTGCCCCTCCAGAGGAGCGACCCTTGTCCAAGGGGTCGCTCCCCATCTGTAAATAAAAAAATAAAAAAAAATCGCTGGTGGCTAGTGGTTTCTGCCCCCCTTGGGGGAAGATCAGCCTAATCAAAATAGGCTGATCTACCTCCCAGGGGGGCAGAAATGGCCTAAAATAATTCCCCCCCACAGGGAGCGACCCTTGCCTACGGGGTCGCTCCCCTTGGGTGAAATTCACACAAAAAAGAAAACTCCCTGGTGTCTAATGGTTTCTGCCCCCCTTGGGGGAAGATTGGCCTCATCAAAATAGGCCAATCTGCCTCCAAGGGGGGCAGAAATGGCCTAAATATATATTGCCCCTAGGGGAGCGACCCTTCCATCCCTGACTTGGAGGGGTGGTGGGGAACCCCACAGAGGGAGCGCTAGCGCTCCCTCTGGGCTCTGTGCACAGGACGTAATGGTTACGTCCTGGGCACAGCAGCACTGTGCCTCAGGACGTAACCATTACGTCCTGGGCACAGAAGGGGTTAAGGCATGTGCAGTTCAGGCATGCGTGAATCCATTATGCAACCCCCACCAATAACTTCAGGGCTGAAGGCTATGTTGGTGGGATGATGTGGAGGTGTACAGATCTGTAAATGATTGCTTAGAGTTTGAGAGATTTGAGGCTGCAGGAGAGGCAGAGGGGCTAATAAGCAAGGTACAGTGAGGATTCATTTGATATTATTCAATTTGTCTGAGGTAGCAGAGTCTTTTGTGATGTGGTAAAAGTTAGTGTCCTGGTATGTTGGACACTTTTAGTCAAATCAACTACAGCTAGTACAGAAAATGTGTATCACAGCTAAGAAATAGCAATTCAGGATGATAGGCATACCAACTAAAGCTTCATAGGAGAGGGTGATATCGTGCGCTGATGTGTGATTACGTAGATTTGGTAGCCAGATTCTTATGCGCTGAGAAACTGCAGACCACATGTTAACGAGGGGCCCTACAAACAGAGTCTCCAGAAGACTTCTTTTGGTATGATTTAAAATGGAATAGAGTTTCTCACTATAGACTGTCAGTGACAAAAATCCCTCTTGTTGTATGGTCCCCATCTTTGTTATGCTGACTGGTTCTGCTAGTGTTTGAACTCTGGACACTGTGGCACTGCTTTCCAGTCTCAAGAGTATGTGCTCTGACCCCTAAACATGGTGAATTGGCTAATGTCCAATTGATATATTTAACTTTCCAGTAATGCCACAACATATGGTTCAAAGTAATACACCAATCGCCGTGAAAGTTGCAGCACCTATTGTGTCATTCATTAAGTTGACAAGCAAAACATGGCTTCGGGCTCACCTATATAGCCTGACTTGCAGCTTTTAACCCCTTCGCTGCCAGGCCTTTTCCCCCTCCTGTGCCAGGCCTTTTTTTGCCTATTCGGGGCAGTTCGCGCTTAGGCCCTCATAACTTTTTGTCCACATAAGCTAACCAAGCCAAATTTGCGTCCTTTTTTTCCAACATCCTAGGGATTCTAAAGGTACCCAGACTTTGTGGGTTCCCCTGAAGGAGGCCAAGAAATTGGCCAAAATACAGTGAAATTTTCGTTTTTTTCAAAAAAAATGGTAAAAGTGGCTGCAGAAGGAGGCTTGTGGTTTTTCCCCTGAAAATGGCATCAACAAAGGGTTTGTGGTGCTAAACTCAGCAGCTTCCCAGCTTTCAGGAACAGGCAGACTTGAATCAGAAAACCCAATTTTTCAACACAATTGTGGCATTTTACTGGGGCATACCCCATTTGTGCAATTTTTTGTGCTTTCAGCCTCCTTCCAGTCAGTGACAGGAATGGTCATGAAACCAATGCTGGATCCCAGAAACCTAAACATTTCTGAAAAGTAGACAAAATTCTGAATTCAGCAAGGGGTCATTTGTGTAGATCCTACAAGGGTTTCCTACAGAAAATAACAGCTGAAAAAGAAAAATATTGAAATTGAGGTGAAAAAAACATAAATTTTTCTCAACGTTTTACTCTGTAACTTTTCCCTGCAATGTCAGATTATCAAAAGCAATATACCGTTACGTCTGCTGGACTCCTCTGGTTGCGGGGATATATAGGGTTTGTAGGTTCATCAAGAACCCGAGGAACCCAGAGCCAATAAATGAGCTGCACCCTGCAGTGCGTTTTCATTCTATACCGGGTATACAGCAATTCATTTGCTGAAATATAAGGAGTAAAAAATTGCTATCAAGAAAACCTTTGCATTTCCAAAAAGGGCACAAGATAAGGTGTTGAGGAGCAGTGGTTATTTGCACATCTCTGAATTCCGGGGTGACCATAGTAGCACGTGAATTACAGGGAATTTCTCAAATAGATGTCTTTTTTACACACACTCCTATATTTGGAAGGAAAAAATGTAGAGAAAGACAAGGGGCAATAGTACTTGTTTTGCTAATCTATGTTCCCCCAAGTCTCCCGATAAAAATGGTACCTCACTTGTGTGGGTAGGCCTAGCGCCCGCGACAGGATATGCCCCAAAACACAACGTGGACACATCACAGAAAACAGAGCTGTTTGTAGCAAAGTGACTACCTGTAGATTTTGGCCTCTAGCTCAGCCGCCACCTAGGGAAACCTACCAAACCTGTGCATTTCTGAAAACTAGAGACCTAGGGGAATCCAAGGAGGGGTGACTTGTGTAGCTCGGACCAGGTTCTGTTACCCAGAATCCTTTGCAAACCTCAAAATTTAGCTAAAAAAACACATGTTCCACACATTTCTGTGGCAGAAAGTTCTGGAATCTGAGAGGAGCCACAAATTTCCTTCCACCCAGCGTTCCCCCACGTCTCCCGATAAAAACGATACCTCACTTGTGTGGGTAGGCCTAGCGCCCGCGACAGGATATGCCCCAAAACACAACGTGGACATATCACAGAAAACAGAGCTGTTTTTAGCAAAGTGACTACCTGTAGATTTTGGCCTCTAGCTCAGCCGCCACCTAGGGAAACCTACCAAACCTGTACATTTCTGAAAACTAGAGACCTAGGGGAATCCAAGGAGGGGTGACTGGCGGGGCTCGGACCTGGTTCTGTTACCCAGAATCCTTTGCAAACCTAAAAAATTGGCTAAAAAAACACATGTTCCTCACATTTCTGTGGCAGAAAGTTCTGGAATCTGAGAGGAGCCACAAATTTCCTTCCACCCAGCGTTCCCCCACGTCTCCCGATAAAAATGATACCTCACTTGCGTGGGTAGGCCTAGCGCCCGCGACAGGATAT
The DNA here is from genome assembly GCF_031143425.1 of Pleurodeles waltl. Taxonomy (NCBI): domain Eukaryota; kingdom Metazoa; phylum Chordata; class Amphibia; order Caudata; family Salamandridae; genus Pleurodeles; species Pleurodeles waltl. Next base: position 862,469,637 of record NC_090442.1, on the reverse strand, counting down.
GCCCCAAAACACAACGTGGACATATCACAGAAAACAGAGCTGTTTTTAGCAAAGTGACTACCTGTAGATTTTGGCCTCTAGCTCAGCCGCCACCTAGGGAAACCTACCAAACCTGTACATTTCTGAAAACTAGAGACCTAGGGGAATCCAAGGTGGGGTGACTGGCGGGGCTCGGACCTGGTTCTGTTACCCAGAATCCTTTGCAAACCTAAAAAATTGCCTAAAAAAACACATGTTCCTCACATTTCTGTTGCAGAAAGTTCTGGAATCTGAGAGGAGCCACAAATTTCCTTCCACCCAGCGTTCCCCCACGTCTCCCGATAAAAATGATACCTCACTTGCGTGGGTAGGCCTAGCGCCCGCGACAGGATATGCCCCAAAACACAACGTGGACATATCACAGAAAACAGAGCTGTTTTTAGCAAAGTGACTACCTGTAGATTTTGGCCTCTAGCTCAGCCGCCACCTAGGGAAACCTACCAAACCTGTACATTTCTGAAAACTAGAGACCTAGGGGAATCCAAGGTGGGGTGACTGGCGGGGCTCGGACCTGGTTCTGTTACCCAGAATCCTTTGCAAACCTAAAAAATTGGCTAAAAAAACACATGTTCCTCACATTTCTGTTGCAGAAAGTTCTGGAATCTGAGAGGAGCCACAAATTTCCTTCCACCCAGCGTTCCCCCACGTCTCCCGATAAAAATGATACCTCACTTGCGTGGGTAGGCCTAGCGCCCGCGACAAGATATGCCCCAAAACACAACGTGGACATATCACAGAAAACAGAGCTGTTTTTAGCAAAGTGACTACCTGTAGATTTTGGCCTCTAGCTCAGCCGCCACCTAGGGAAACCTACCAAACCTGTACATTTCTGAAAACTAGAGACCTAGGGGAATCCAAGGAGGGGTGACTGGCGGGGCTCGGACCTGGTTCTGTTACCCAGAATCCTTTGCAAACCTAAAAAATTGGCTAAAAAAACACATGTTCCTCACATTTCTGTGGCAGAAAGTTCTGGAATCTGAGAGGAGCCACAAATGTCCTTCCACCCAGCGTTCCCCCACGTCTCCCGATAAAAATGATACCTCACTTGCGTGGGTAGGCCTAGCGCCCGCGACAGGATATGCCCCAAAACACAACGTGGACATATCACAGAAAACAGAGCTGTTTTTAGCAAAGTGACTACCTGTAGATTTTGGCCTCTAGCTCAGCCGCCACCTAGGGAAACCTACCAAACCTGTACATTTCTGAAAACTAGAGACCATGGGGAATCCAAGGTGGGGTGACTGGCGGGGCTCGGACCTGGTTCTGTTACCCAGAATCCTTTGCAAACCTAAAAAATTGGCTAAAAAAACACATGTTCCTCACATTTCTGTTGCAGAAAGTTCTGGAATCTGAGAGGAGCCACAAATTTCCTTCCACCCAGCGTTCCCCCACGTCTCCCGATAAAAATGATACCTCACTTGCGTGGGTAGGCCTAGCGCCCGCGACAAGATATGCCCCAAAACACAACGTGGACATATCACAGAAAACAGAGCTGTTTTTAGCAAAGTGACTACCTGTAGATTTTGGCCTCTAGCTCAGCCGCCACCTAGGGAAACCTACCAAACCTGTACATTTCTGAAAACTAGAGACCTAGGGGAATCCAAGGAGGGGTGACTGGCGGGGCTCGGACCTGGTTCTGTTACCCAGAATCCTTTGCAAACCTAAAAAATTGGCTAAAAAAACACATGTTCCTCACATTTCTGTGGCAGAAAGTTCTGGAATCTGAGAGGAGCCACAAATTTCCTTCCACCCAGCGTTCCCCCACGTCTCCCGATAAAAATGATACCTCACTTGCGTGGGTAGGCCTAGCGCCCGCGACAGGATATGCCCCAAAACACAACGTGGACATATCACAGAAAACAGAGCTGTTTTTAGCAAAGTGACTACCTGTAGATTTTGGCCTCTAGCTCAGCCGCCACCTAGGGAAACCTACCAAACCTGTACATTTCTGAAAACTAGAGACCTAGGGGAATCCAAGGAGGGGTGACTGGCGGGGCTCGGACCTGGTTCTGTTACCCAGAATCCTTTGCAAACCTAAAAAATTGGCTAAAAAAACACATGTTCCTCACATTTCTGTGGCAGAAAGTTCTGGAATCTGAGAGGAGCCACAAATTTCCTTCCACCCAGCGTTTCCCCACGTCTCCCGATAAAAATGATACCTCACTTGCGTGGGTAGGCCTAGCGCCCGCGACAGGAAACGCCCCAAAGCGCAACGTGGACACAACCAAAATTTTTGAAGGAAACAGTGCCTACCTGTGGATTTTGGCCTGTAGCTCAGCCGGCACCTAGGGAAACCTACCAAACCTGTGCATTTCTGAAAACTAGAGACCTAGGGGAATCCAAGGAGGGGTGACTTGCGGGGCTCGGACCAGGTTTTGTTACCCAGAATCCTTTGCAAACCTCAAAATTTGGCCAAAAAAACACTTTTTCCTCTCATTTCTGTGGCAGAAAGTTCTGGAATCTGAGAGGAGCCACAAATTTCCTTCCACCCACCATTCCCCCAAGTCTCCCGATAAAAATGATACCTCACTTGTGTGGGTGGGCCAGGTGCCTGCAACAGAATAAGGCCCAAAACCTGAAGAGATAGAAGGGAGAGGTATTTTTGCAATATATCATTTTGATGTGTGCACATACGTCCGTGATGTGCCAAACACTAAAATAGTGAAAAGAAACACACTTAGGTTATGTGAAGAAGACCCCTCACCCACCAACCAAGTTGGTGGCATGCTTCATCATCGGGGTCCCACCCGAGGCACCTAGCGTGTCACAGGTGTGCTGCGACGCCTGATTACAGCGGAGCAGGTTTTGTCATTTTTTACAACACATACTGGTTGGATTTGGCACGAGGGTGAGTGATGGTTCAGTGGATCAAATTTTATTAACAAGAGATTTCACAAAAATGAAATGCACTGCTAATAACTGAAAGGCAAAAAAGTGAACCAATGACTCACAGCTCGTGAGCTGTAAAGCCGCGACAAGGCACCAACCGCTTTACAGTCCATTCACACACCTTTCATACATGACACGCACAAGACCATTCACACCGCCAGCCACGGGCCCAGCACATTACAACACTCACATCGACAGACCGCGCCACTCAAGGGCCCATCACTTACATACGCCCACATGCCTGATACAAGAATCACACCAGCTGATGGGAGTGTGGACTGCCGTTTGGCTGGCACCGCCAGCCAAGCGCCACCCCACGCACACCGCCAGCCAAGCGCCACCCCACGCACACCGCAATCACTTTTTTTAATTTATAAACAACAAATAAACTACTAATTATAAAATAGGCACTAAACTACAAACACAAAACCTCAAACTAAATACACGACAGATGCCAACCGTGAAACATATGAAAATATAAAACAGACAGCTTACGCTCACGGTATTTCCCAAAAGTTTTTCCTTGTGTGGTAACTTCTAAAACAGCTGGGCACACACAGCCCAGGCTTTGAAGGGCATTCGGGGCAGTACATCCGGCTCTCCCTCCGGATTGATCTCCGGGCACATACTCTACATTTCTTTGTGGGCATGTCTTTTTTGGGAGTGGGAGGAATGTGATCTGGAAAGTGCCGATCTTTCAATCTAGCCACATCCTCCACCACTTCTACTCTAGGAACTCTTGCCGGTTCCACCACAATAAGGCTTTCTATCACCGACTCCTGAAATTTAACAAAAGTCATCCTTGACTCAGGTGAACAATCCTTGTATACAATAAAGGCATTAAAAGTTGCCAAATGAAATAAATGTAGGGCCAACTTTTTATACCACACATACGACTTACGAAGAGCAGTGTAAGGTTCCAACCTCTGATCTACTCTATCAACACCACCCATGTGCCTATTGTAGTCCAAAATGCACGCAGGTTTGCGCACTTCCGCAACCTGACCCCAAACAGCCACAGGGGAAGTACTCTCATCGTGGATGGTCGATAGCATGTACACATCCCTCCTGTCTGAAAATTTCATAGCTAACAGCTCATTATTCCGCAAGGCACTGCACTGTCCCCTCTCAAGTTTTTTACAGACAAGCTCCCTTGGATAGCCTTTGCGGTTAGAACGGATTGTGCCACAAGCAACAGTGTCCACCCTAAACAACTCCTTGAACAACTGCACTCCAGTGTAGAAATTATCTACGTACAAATGGTGACCTTTGTTAAACAGCCGTCTAGCAAGTTCCCACACAATTTTTCCGCTAACTCCAAAAGTGGCCGGACAACCAGGAGGGTCAATACTGGAATCCCTACCAGTGTAGACCCGGAAATTATAAACATATCCTGTACTGCTTTCTGACAGCAGATACAATTTAATCCCATACCGTGCCCTCTTACTAGGGATGTACTGCTTAAAAACTAAACGCCCCTTGAAAAGGACCAAAGACTCGTCCACACTTATCTCTTTGCCTGGAACATAGACCTCTGAAAACCGATCCACAAAATGATCAAGGACAGGCCTAATCTTAAAAAGGCGGTCACAATCAGGGTGATCTCGTGGCAAGGCTAAAGCATTGTCTACAAAATGCAGCATACGAAGAAGAAGCAAATACCGATTACGTGTCATAGTTGCAGGAAATATAGCAGTTGCCATCAAGGGACTAGTAGACCAATAAGAAGCCAGTGACGGCTTCCTGATCAACCCCATCAAAAAAGTCAAACCTAAAAACCTTTTCATCTCTTCCAGATATGTGGGAACCCAATGAGTAGCTCTAGACTGAGGCTTAAGTCTGGCAGCGTTGTCCCGCAAATATTGCTCTGCATACACATTTGTCTGCTCCACAATCTCTTCCAAAAATACATCGTCCATAAACAAGTGAAAGAATTGGACAGGCAGAAAGTTTTCCGTATTAACTCTACACCCTGGGAGACCAGTAAATGCAGGTAACTGTGGCTGCTCCATGTTTGGGGCAATCCAGGTGTCAGGTCTTCCAATGGGAAACCCTGCAGCCCCAGGCTGCTGCACTCTTGGCACATCAATGTCCTCCTCTAACACAGGCCCTTCATCTGCACTGAGAGTAGCTTCCTCATCAGAAGAATGCTCTTGGACAGAAAACTCACTTCCAGAATCTCCTGCTTCCTCCTCTGCCTCAGATGCAGAGTCAGTGTCGTAATCATGGTCTGAAGACGACTCAAAGAGCATGCGAACAACCTGCTGAGCGGTCACTTTGCGGCTAGCCATGATCCTAACAACAAATGGATTGCCAACAACAACTAGCACTAAAATAAGTAATGAACAAAGTGTAGCTTTATCACAAAGAGTTATGTACTACAAAAAACTATACCACACAGTTGCCTGAAATAGCTACTCACCAAGCAACTACTCTGCAATCACCAATGATATCCCACTAAAAAGAAAAAAGAAAAAAGCAATTTAGACATATGACAACACAAACACCACTGTGCTCAAATCTAAGGACAATGTCAAACACACAATACTGCATTTAGTACACCACCTACAAACATGTCAACAATACTCCTTTGGAGTAAATTGCGTTCACTTACCTAAAACATGCAACTATGCAAACCACTGGACAACTACTGCCAAAACCTCAAAGATCCACAGCAAAGGAAGCAAAAGCGTTGAACTAGAAGAAAAAGAAGAAATAAATTGTTATAATCACAAATACAAATACTTTGCCAGTTGACAAACACCCCACCACCAAGAACTTAGAAGTTGTCCCTGGTACCTAAGTGGATCCTGCCCCCCTCGGGGTAGATGGGCGTAAAAGAATTGGCCAATCGGACCCCAAGGGGGGCAGAAATGGGCAACACCTCTGTGCCCCCTTTCAGGGGGCGACCCTTCCCCAAGGGGTCGCCCCCAAAAACACACACAAAAAACGATATCCCTGGTGTCTAGTGGTTTTCGCCCCCCCTGGGGGCAGATCCGCCGAAAAAACGGCCGATCTGCCCCCAGGGGGGGGCGAAATACAAATAAAAATTGCCCCGGGGGGGGGGGGCGACCCTTGCCCAAGGGGTCGCCCCCAAAAACAAACATAAAAAAATATATCCCTGGTGTCTAGTGGTTTTGGCCCCCCCCTGGGGGCAGATCCGCCGAAAAATCGGCGAATCTGCCCCCAGGGGGGGGCGAAATACAAATAAAAATTGCCCCCGGGGGGGGGGCGACCCTTGCCCAAGGGGTCGCCCCCAAAAACACACACAAAAAACGATATCCCTGGTGTCTAGTGGTTTTCGCCCCCCCCTGGGGGCAGATCCGCCGAAAAAACGGCCGATCTGCCCCCAGGGGGGGGCGAAATACAAATAAAAATTGCCCCCGGGGGGGGCGACCCTTGCCCAAGGGGTCGCCCCCAAAAACAAACATAAAACAATACATCCCTGGTGTCTAGTGGTTTTCGCCCCCCCCCTGGGAGCAGATCCGCCGAAAAAACGGCCGATCTGCCCCCAGGGGGGGGGCGAAATCCAAATAAAAATTGCCCCCGGGGGGGGCGACCCTTGCCCAAGGGGTCGCCCCCAAATTTAGTCAAACAGAAAATCCCTGGTGGCTAGTGGAGATTCCTGCTCCACGATCGCGGGCCCTGCCCGCGATCGTGGAGCAGGAATCTTGAGAAAACAGACACAAGGGGAAAGGAAAAACCCTTTCCTTTCCCCCCATGTCTGTTTTCTCAAACCCCCCGCCCCCCAAAAACGGAGAGGACTCACCTTAGAGCTCCTGCTCCGAAGACGCGCTGGAAGCAAATGGCTTCCAGCGCGCCGGCAACACTCGATGACGTCAGCGCGCTGAGCGCGCGCTGACGTCATCGGATTGCCGTGGGGGGGGGCGGGGGTGGAAGGGGAAGGTCTTCCCCTTCCATCCCCGCCTGGGGGGGGAAGGGGGGTGCACGGGGGGCGCGCTAGCGCGCCCCCAAGTTCCCCTGTGCCATGGACGAGATGATCTCGTCCAAGGCACAGGGGAACTGTAGCCTTGGACGAGATCATCTCGTCCAAGGCACAGAACAGGTTAAACCTACAGGCTAAAAATGTCAAAATAAACCTTTCAACAGGAACAAAGCCTACTAATAATTATTAACAAAGTCACCTATCTGTAGTTCATGTAGCCCCAACTTAAGTACATTACGAGTTTGGTGGTCTGACTGTTGGACTGCCAAATCTGCATGGGTGAGGCTGCTGTCATACCGGTGTCCTCACCCTCATTGTATTCTGATGTTTCCACCAGGCTAACCAGTGCAACATCACATTATGAAGTTTCCGCCACACAGCCCGGTAGAAACAGTGCCAAAGCATTAGCCTTGGCTTCCTTGAGGGAGCCTAGACCAATGCTGTTGCACAGCAGAACCTGCCGAGCAGACAGTGTGCATTCTGAGAGTGCTGGCAGGGGGGCCCCCAGGACTGGCTTTTGGCCTGGCTTTCCATGGCGGTTAAACTGCCATGGAAAGTCCTGCAGAAAGTGAACTTGTGATCAGCACGGCAGTGCTGCCAGGGGCACTGCTGTTGCTGACTATGACTCGACTGCCGCCATCCTGTCGGAATCTGTGATCCTGGTGGTGGCACTGGTCCCCTGGTGGTCCACCGCAGGGTAGTAATCTGGCAGTTGACCGCCAGGAGTGCGGCCATCCGATCACCACCGCATGTTTGGTGGACTTAAGACCACTAAACTTGTAATGAGACCCACAGTATTTAAAAGTGGAACATGTAAAAATGTAATTCTAGCATGTTCCTACAGTATATAGACCTCAAAAGTTATTTTCACTAGAATAGATTGTAGTTGATCAGATGAGAAAAACTAAAATAGAAATGAAATACTATTTTTGCTGACTTTTGTTTGGGATATTCTGCAAAAAGTATTGCAGGACAAGTAATATTTAAAAAGATACAATTTGCTTGCCAGAAGGTCCAGTAGGTTAATTAGCATTAGTCTGCCAGCCTCTGCCTCTGTCAGTACTTAGTGATTAATATGACTCATCCTCTCTCAGGAAAAGCAGTAGGGGGGAGGGTTCAGGAACTTAATTAACTTGGAAGGTACTGGGACGAGGCCTGCACATCAGTGTGAATCAAGACCTGGGGAAGAAAGACCTTTTGTGCCCAGGGTGCAGTGTAGCCATCATGGTGCCAACTCATTAGGAGTAGGAGTTGGTTTCAGAACTAGTTTGGTGTCCTTTAAGAGGAGTTGTCTGCTCATTTCCCTAAACATTTTCCTAGTGTGGTCACCACCCTCGTACAGGGACAGAAAGGTTCTGCAATTTTGATTTTTCCCAGGAATGGTACATTCTGAGATTGTTTCAGTAAAGCAAATAGAATGCAATGCAAAAGTGGAAAGGTTTACCCTTGGGAACTTCCCACCTACAGGCTAGAACATCCTGCAAAAGTGCCACCACAACCCCGGTTTTTCAGAACACTTTCTGCACCTATGGAAGAGCGGGATAGGACTTCAACTGCTATGAAGACCTGACAGACTGGACCTGCTTCCATGTGTAACCAGGACTGGGAAGTGGACTCCAAGGGTTCATTCGCCCTCTGTGTGGCTAGTGGGACTCAACAAACTGCAGGGGTCTTTTCCTGGCTTCATCAGCTGACCAGTAGCAACTGGACCTCAATTTGACCCTGTGGGTGATGTCTTCTGGAGTGACTCCTGGTCCATAGTTTTGTCCTTGAGATTCAGGAGCCTTAGAAGTGACCAAGAGCAATTGCTGCAGAAAGAATGAAAATTAGAGGCTGAAAAAAATATTGGGCCTTTGGAGCTTCAATGGTATCTTGTGACAAAGGCATTCAATTTTGACAAGTCTGTGGTTGTGACAAAGGCATTCAATTTTGACAAGTCTGTGGCTGATACAGCTTTATGCTTGCTCCGTCTGAGGATTCTGAGCTAAAAAGAAATAGACTACTTCCAAAGGTAGAAATCTTGACCTGGCAAAGGCACCAAAAATATCCAACCCATGAGAGGACTTCAATGGGCGTGAAATTTGAATTCTGATGGATACATCTACCTGTCGATTCCTCACCTTTTGAATACCCCCACCTGCCAGCATTCAACAGAAATTTTCCACTCTAGCTCTCCACATCGATGAGGACGTCACAACAGAATGGCTGCACATGTGTCTCCACCTGATGTCATCTGAGCCATAAGAAGTCTTCGCCCGCCTGCTGCCGTGAGTTCCCTTTTTTTTGCATCTTTGATGCGGAACGTTTTTTTCCAACCTCTCGGTGTGGTTACACTGTTTCAAAGGAATTTGGTGTCTGTGTCTTGTTAGGTGACAATGTCTCTGCCTAAGAAATCAGGTTTCAAACCTTGTGGAGAGTGCGGAGGTCAGATATTGGTTACTGACCCCCGTCGGTCATCTTCAGAAGCCAGTCCTTGGCTTCTTTCTTCTGCTTTGAGGTCCCGGCATCGATCAACCTGGGAAGTGAGTCCTACTCTGTCTCCTCTTCCTCCGAAGTTGCCCGAAGATTTCCCGGCACCATCTTTGGTACAGATCCCGGCATCACTTGCGACTCCAGGAGCGCAGTTCTCTCCTGTTACACCACCCGATCAGGAGACTGAAGAGCAGGCAGCAGGTCATGTTCAGATTCCCTAGCAGGAGCAAGAAAAACTGATCTTTGCAGCTCCAGGAACAGATCCAACATTTTTTTTTAAATGCTATGTATAGTATTCTCAAAAGGCAATGACCCCCTCAGGTGCCCCGGCTTGCCCCATGGGTCCATTGTCTTTCTCCCTGGGAGGTTTACCAGCACAGTATAGGCAGACTTCGTTCCTGCCTTTTATACCTATGCCGCCACATCCCTGGCCTTTACGGCACAGAGTAAGGCACCTTCCCCAACTGATGTTCTGTGGGATTTATTGGTGCAGGTGGAGCCGGTACTGACATCGGAGACATCATGTCCAACGCCAAGTCACTCCACTCCTGTTCAGCAGGCTTCAGAGTCTAAATTACTGGTGCTGACACCGACTTCACCAGCGCCGCAACAGACATCCTCAACGCCATTGTATTCCCTTCTAACTCTGTTGCTGGAGTCAAGATTGAGATCAAGAAAGGAAGCCTCAAGGCTCCTGGAGGAGCAGTAATATTTAGAGGAGCAACAAGACCCTGAAATAGAAGAGGGTGAGATTCAGGTGCCATCTCAAAAATTTTGAAGGCATTGATGTGGCAAGTAGTCTGGATACTTCTCCAAAGTGGAAGTTATTATCCCCTGGGAGAATACCCCTGTCGTAAGTTACATCATACCATGGGGTAATAAGAAAGGAAGCAGAACTGTTGGACTTGCCTCTTCCCACAACTGAGCTAAAATTGAATATACTTACAGGGATTCTTCATTCTTTCTCACCTGCATCAGAGCCTTTGTTGCCATTCAATGAGGTTCTGACGGAACCAGTATTGGATGTTGGCAGAAGCCAACTTCTACACCAGCAGTGTCAAGCTTAATTATTAGGAGGTATAGGGCGGTGCCATGAGATGCTGCATTTTAGGGTCAGCATCCGACACCAGAAAGCTTGATGGTCCAGGCTTCTTGCTTTTTAATGTCAGCCCCTTGTTCTTTTCCCACAACCCCTGCTGACAGAGAATTGAAACAGATGGAACAATCTGTAAAAAAAGATTTATTTCTTCAGGGAGCATGGCATTGAAATCTGTAAATGCTACTTGTCTGTTAGGCAGATACAGCCATGCATTGATGGATTCAGCCAGGGACGTCATACCCAAGCTACCACAGGATGTTCAGGGCCATTTTGTGAATGACGGTCAGGTGGCAGCAAAAAAAGTAATACAATCAGGCCTTGATATGGCGGATTCAGTGGCAGGGCCATGGGGGCCTCGATTACCAGTAGGCAACATGCCTAGTTGAGGGGCTTAGGGTTCTCCCCAGATGCACAATCAACATTGATGGATCTACCCTTTGATGGACCCAGACTGTTTGGGGCCAAATCAGATTTAGCCTTAGAAAAATTTAAGGAGAACTAGGCCACTGCTAAGTCATTGGGTATTGAATCCCTCTCCACGACCTGCAGACCACTACGTAGGTTCAGATGGTTTGACAAGAGCTCCACCTTTCAAGAGAGGCAGCATTTCCAGCAACAACAGTTGGCTAACCCTCTTTACAGATCCTACAGAGGTCATGGAAGAGTTAAACAATGTGGTGGAACCCACCAGCCTTCTTCTTCCTCCTCTTTTAGCTCCTCACCTAAACTTTCAGGAAAGCTGCCCTAGTTCCCCCATTTTAGGCGAGCATGCTTTATCAGTGGGAAGGAGGTTGATTGATTTCATACAAGAATGGAAGTCCATAACAACGGACAGTTGGGTGTTAGACATTGTAGAAAATGGATATGCCCTTCCCATCCAGGAGTTTCACCCTCCTGTACCTCTCCAACAAAAGTTTTCTTCAGAAGAACATCTACTGCTATTATGGCAGGAAGTGCAAATCTGCTTTTAGCATGGTTGTTTACGGCCGATCCTAGACCTAAGAATTTAGAATTGGTTCCTCAAACCGGAAAGATTCAAAATGCTGACCGTAGCACAGGTGCTTCTTGTGTTGGACAAAGAGGTCTGGATGGTTTTCATAGACTTGCAGGATGATTATTTTCATATTCCCAATCTGCAGTCACACAGGAAGTATCTCTGGTTCACGGTAGGGTCACAACATTACCAGTTGTCAGTCCTTCCATTTGGTCTTACTTCTACACCCGAGTCTTCACAAACGTGATGTCAGTGGTCACTATACATCTCATGGAATGGGGATTTCCAGTATTCCCTTACCTTGATAATTGGTTGCTCAAAGCCAAGTCTCTTGAGTTGGTGCAGCATTACTTGCATTTGACAACTCAGCAATTGTTTAATCCGGGATTTCCCATCAAGGTACCCAAATATCATCTGGAGCCTTCTCAGCTCACCCGGTTCAGAGGGGCAGTACTGGACACAACAGTGAATCGTGTCTACCCTCCTCCTCAGAGGGTTCAAGACCTCCAGGGTATGATTAGATGTTTCAGAACAGAGCGCTTGTTCCAGTCCTAAAGGTCTTACATCTGTTCGGCCTGTTTACTTCCTGCATTCCTTTGGTCACTCATGCACATTAGCACATGAGGGCTCTCCAGTGGTGTCTCTGCAAGCAGTAGTTTCAGCACAATGTGGACCTTAAGGAGTCAATAAAGATCTCTAGGAGCACTGCAGTGGATCTTCAATGGTTGAGTATGGATGGCAGCTTGACAGAAGGGAAACCTTTTTGCCCACTTCCTCCAGTGGCCACAATGATAATGGATGCCTCCACTCTAGGGTGAGGAGCTTGTCTTGGGGACCCGGAGATCAAAGGTATTTGGTCTTCAGAGGAACAAATATTTCACATCAATCTGTTGGAATTGTGGGGAATACGTTTTGCCTTCCTCCCTTCCTTTCACAGTCACTCTGTGACAGACAACACTATCGCAATGTGATACATCAACAAGCAGGGGGAAGTATGTTCCTACCTTCTCTGCAGAGAGGCTCCGTGACTCTGGTCCTGGGTTCAGGACCATTGGATTTGCATCATGGCAAAGAATTTGGCCGGAGTTCTCAATGTGTGTGTGGACAGGTAGACCCAGCGGTTTTCAGCCGACCCATTCGGAGGTGGTTCTTCACATCTTCCAGTTATGGGGGACGTCTCATGTAGACCTGTTTGCCACTCACGAGAAAGCACACTGCCCTTTGTTTTACAGCCTTCAGTATACGCTGGGGGGATGTGTTTCAGTTGGACTGTAGCAGCCAGTTGCTTAAGGTGTTTCCCCCATACCCTTGATTCTTCGGGTTCTGAGGAAGATTCACCAAGACCAGGTCCAAGTCATATTAATAGCCCCGCATTGACCAAGAAGGGTATGGTACACAGACCTCCTTTAGCTTTTACTGTACCCTCCGCTCCGTCTTCTTCACGTGGAAGATCTCCTGTCGCAGTTGCAGGGTCAGGTTCTCCACCCCCACCTCCAGAGCCTGCACCCACATGTCTGGCGATTGAACGGGGCAACCTAAATTCATTTTCTCTTCCTGCTGATGTGGTGGATGTTATTCAATCAGCCTAGTGACACTCCACCAAAACTGTCTATGCTGGTAGATGGACCAAGTTTGTCAAATGGTGTGAAGAATGGCATGGTGATCCTTTAAAGGCCGACTTATCCAATGTTTTGGGATTTCCTCTTTCTTTAGCGCAACAGGGTTGTGCTATTGCAACAGTGAAACGATATTTGTCTGCACTGTAGGAACTTAATTAGCTGCCTGACCAACCGTCATTGTTTAAGTCCCCTACAGTTTTGAGGTTTCTTAAAGGTTTCACTAATATGTTTCCTCCGGCTCTGTTTATCATGCCTCAGTAGGATTTAAGTTTGGCTTTAGAGTAGCTGATGGGCGCACCATTTGAGCCTTCACATAGTTGCCCTTGAGGCTCCTTATGATAAAGACTGTTTTTCTAGTGGGGGTCATGTCGGCTAGGTATATTAGTGAGCTGCAAGCTCTGAGTGTAAAACCTCGGTTTACAATTTTTCATGCCAACAGGGTGGGTGTGAGAACCAGAGCGGCTTTACTGCTAAAGGTAATTATTTATTTTCAATTAGGGCAGTCTATTACCCTTTTGTCCTTTACTCTCCTCCCCATCCCTCTAAGGAGGAGGAAAGGCTGCATTGTCTGGATCCAAAGAGAGCATTGAACTTCTACACTAACAGGACTTGTGAATTTAGAACAGATGATCAATTATTCATCGGGTACATAGGCAAGATGAAGGACAAAGCTGTCCACAAAAGTACATTGTCAAGATGAGTCATACTGTGCATCAAAAAAATGTATGCTTTGGCAAAGAAGGAACCTCATGAGGGTATAAGAGCTCATTCGACCAGCTAAGTCTGCTACTTCGGCTTTGGCTAGAGGTGTACCTGTTGTTGACATTTACAAGACAGCAACTTGGCTTTCCCTCCACACTTTCACAAACTTTTACTGCTTGGACTCGGAAGTGAGGAGGGACGGCCATTTTGCCCCTTCGGTGTCGGTGTTAGAGGATTTCTTTGTATAGACAGATAGGTACCCGCCTCAGAGTGCGGGACTGCTTTGGTACTCCATTCAAAAGGTGAGGAATCCACAGGTAGATGTATCCATCAGAAGAACAAGTTACTTACCTTCAGTAACGCTTTTTCTGGTGATACCGCCTCCCCATTGCCAGACTGGATATACCAAGAAGGAAATTGTTTGTGTATATGGTATATATATAATATATATATTTTTGGAGATGTTGCAATATTGTTTAACTCGTAACATTTTCCTCTTTGATGGTCAATATTACTTACAAAAGAGAGGAACAGCGATGGGTACTTCCTTTCCACCAACATGTGCTAATCTTGTTACAGGTTGGTGGGAAGCAGAAACAATTTGGTGTGAAGATAACCAAGACAGTTTAAAACATGTGGTATTATCGGTCCGGTACATTGATAATCTGTTTTTGATTTGGGCGGGAGAACAAGAAGCATTGGAGAAATTCATCATCTTTTTTAATGATAACCCACAACAGTTAAAATTTACATATGAAATAAGTACAACAAATATAACTTATTTGGATGTAGATGTGTATATAAAGGAGAATATGATATACACACAGACCTATAGAAAAGTGTAAATAGTCTATTGCATGCCAACAGTGGTCATCCTCAAGCTCTCAAATGGAGTATACCATATTGTGAGCTTTGAGGGTGAGGCAGAAGTGTTCAGAGGACTCCACCTTTGACAATTGGAAGATACGTACATGCGCTTCATACAGAGAGGATATCCAGATATTGTCTTAAAAGATGCAATGATGAGGGTGAGAAAACACAAACAAATTAAACTCTTGATACCAAAAAATAAGAATACTTCAGTGATTTCTGAAGAATGTGAGATCAGATATATTATGATATTTGATACTGTCAGTCCTGAGGTTAAAAAACTGTTAAACATAAATTGGAGTTTATTGCAATTGGATGAGACACTAAAAAGGATATTACCAACTTACCCACAAGTCATGTATAAAAAAGCATTTTCCTTAGGAGAACATTTGTCTAGTAGTTTCATGGCCCTACAGAGGAAACATATTTTTAACTGGTTAAACCAGAACAAATTTGGATTTTAGAAATGTGGGAAATGCAAAGCGTGTTCCCTTGGAAAAAATACTTCTACCTTTCAGACGTACAATGGGAAGATCATAAAAATTCGGGAAAGAATTACTTGTGAGACAACATTTGTAATTTATGTATTGGAATGCAGATGTGGCAAAAAATATGTGGGAAGTACAGTGAACAAATTAAAGCTTCAGATGCTCCAACATTTGAGAGCAATCAACAATAAGGATATGACATACTCAATGGCAAAGCACGTTTGGGAACAACACAATGGAGAATACACAAGACTACAATATTATGGGATACAACACATCAATCTCAACCCCAGCGGTGGAAATCAAGAATAATTGTGGATAACTGAATAAAGATGGATTATCCTAATTGGAACTGAGAGCCCATGGGGTTTGAATGCAGAGTTACATGTTCATCTGTAATATTAAATCCCATGAAGGTTATTCAATATCAAAAGTAAATTGCATTTCTCAAATCTGATAGAGAGAAGATAGCAAAAATAAGATGAATAGGCATCTTCAGTAAGAATTATCTTCTTGATAATTATCAGTAACATATAGAATTAATTGAAAAGTATATGCACTTTATAGGGCATTTGATTGGAATAAAACTTTTTAAGGGTAAAGCACAGGCACTTTGTAGGGTATTTTCCCTTTAACATTTTCTGAGCCATCAAAATCCTTTCAGTGATCATTTTATTTGACCAAAAACAATCTGTGAAATGAATTTTAACATCAAAAGAGAAGCAACCGGTCAGTATATTTTAGAAACGTATGGGTTCTAATGTATTGTAGTTAGTGTGAGTTATTGGAATGTTACATTTCATGAAATTAATTTTAAACTTTCTTTAGATAACAATGCATCTCTACCTTTGATAGATACTTTATCATAATAGTATGATTGTAAAGATAACTAACACCGCTCACATTCGATATATAGTGATATTAAATTTTGAAATCTTGGATTTAATTTGTGTATAGTTGATTACATATATCTTCCCATAAAGATACAATGTAAGTATATTACAACATGGTGCAGCGATATGAATGTCAATCAATTCACTCCAAATAGTCCCTAGATGACATATGCGTTGAAACTTAGTAGAAGCAAAATGATGACTGATAGGATACGCCAGCCCTTGATATTTTTGAACGAATATGGGACTTATATATAGATGAGGTAATGAATCATTAGTATATGGTTACAATAATGCAATCATTATAGGGTGATAATAGATATGTCACTTGAGGGTACTTTACCAGGTGGAATAATATCATTAAAATACTCCTTATATTATATGATAATGTATTATAATGTAACACGCCTAGATTCTATTGGTATTTCCACCAAGGTACAATAAATAATGAAATAAAACAACAAAAAGAACATTGTAAAATCAGGACTCGATCAACAACACTCCAATGGTTGTGGAGCATGAGTGTAAAGTAGGAGGGTTTCTTTCTTCTGTATATAAAAGGGCACTCTATCACAATGAACTCTATGGTCTGTTGAAGGCTACGGCCGAAATGTGTCACCATGTTTATGAGCACCGAGCACTTTAACATTTAATAAATGGAATAATAAGGATTTTGAATCTCATCCTGGTGGTGTCGCCTTATTTCTCGGATTGGAATTTTCTATCAGCCTCTGGCAAGAGAGGCTCCTGGAGGAGAGAAACGAATGGTAATATATATATATATATATATATATATATATATATATATATAAAAAAAAAAATATATATATATATATATATATATATCCATCCAACGTTAGCAAAACATCACAAGTTAACTCCCCCCGCGATGAAAAGCAACAAGCCAGGACTCAGTGCAAAGTAACGTGCTTTACTTAAACAAAAGAAAAGATAATTCTAACGCGTTTCAGAGAATTAACTTCTTGTTCACAGATCCAAACTATCTCTGTTTTAACATGTATTTAAATGTCCGAAACCGGACAACAAAAACTTAACATAAAAAAAGGACTCAAACAGAAATTCAGCACAACAGTGCTGTAAGAGGTGTCGGCCATTTTGAAACGGGCATATATCTACTTATATTCAAACATATTATTTTTATACATATTTAAGCACAATCAAAATTAATTCCAAATATACTATATATACCTGATTTCTTAAATTCATTAATTCTCTAATAAACACAGTACACTATTGTAACACAACCTTATTTTTATATTTTCATACTGTTACTTATCTCAAATATGAATTATCATTCCTCATAGATATAATAGCTCCTTGCCTTTCACCAACACCCCAATAGCATTTCTGAAATACCTATTAGAAAAAGGGAGAAGAGAACAGAAAAACATATGTATTTATACATATGTAAGTAAACATAAGAAACACAAAAGGGCAGTAAATGGTTAGTTTTCTCTGTACTACATTAATGTTAGATAAGAAATTATTCCAAATATAGTTGTTTCCAATTTTCTATCTACAATTTTTTGTCTACAATTTTTATCATACTTTAAACAGGATTGAGATGGACCCAAAGTTCCTCATCTTGATTGAAACCATATGGAGAAATGGTTGAGTACTTATTAATAAGTCTAGATTCTAAATGCCTAAGTTCCAACTCTCTATTTCCACCCCTCATCTTTGCTGGAATATTATCTAATACACAGAATTTCAATAAGTCCCTGTTTTTTTTAATGTGTACTAGCAAAATGTCTTGCAATTGGATATGATTTATCTTCATTGGTTATTGCTCTCAGATGTTCTAATATCCTCTTTTGAGCTTTATGAATCGTGCTGCCAATATAATATTTATCACATGGGCAGCTCAAAGCATAAACACAAAATTCAGTATTACAATTCACATATTTTGTAATAATGAAGGGAGCCATATCCTTAGATAATTGAATTTTGCGACAATTTTTGCTACCCTTACAGGCTTTACACTTTCCACAAAAAAAAAAGCCCTGAACAGTGCTCTCTTGATTAGCCTGAGGTGATTGAATTAGGCTTTTACATAAGTGATCTTTCAAGGATGCACATCTTTTGAAAGTCACTTGAGGTTGCTGGCCAACCACATTTACTAGATGTTCATCAATTTGAAGACTATTCCAATATTTCATCAAAATACGTTTAACATCCCATGCTTGAGTGTTAAAAGTTGTAATAAACCTGACTGTTTCATTAACTTACTTGCTAATGTTCTTTTGTGCTATTAATAATCTTTCTCGATCCAGTGGTAGAATTTTTTCACAAACATTATCAATTAATTTGTCAGAATAACCTCTTTCTAAAAATCTCTTTTTCATTGTTTGCATTTCTACCAGAAAGTCACTATGGTCACTACAATTCCTTTTTGCTCTTAAAAGTTCTCCATATGGGATACTACAAATAAGATTTTTTGGATGGCAACTTCTAGCATGAAGAATACTATTCCCTGCCGTTTTTTTACAAAACAGGGTACTCGTAAGTTTATCCTTTTTGATTTTTAACTTAAGGTCTAAGAATTCAATTTCCTTTCTATGTATCTGTGATGTTAACCTCAAATTCCACTCCAAATATCAAATATATCATCAATAAAACGTACCCATAGTATTACATGTTCCTCAAAAGCCTGCATTTCATAACCTATTTGTTCTT
Source organism: Pleurodeles waltl (assembly GCF_031143425.1). Taxonomy (NCBI): domain Eukaryota; kingdom Metazoa; phylum Chordata; class Amphibia; order Caudata; family Salamandridae; genus Pleurodeles; species Pleurodeles waltl. Next base: position 862,450,929 of record NC_090442.1, on the reverse strand, counting down.
CCTACCAACCAAGAAAAAGTCATGCATAACTAGGAGCAAAACAAGTCCCCATGGCTGTACCTTGTAGTTGTTCATATACCTGGTTGTTAAAGATAAAAAAGTTGTTGGTTAAACCACTTTTCATCATATACAATAACATTTCAGTATGTTGTAAATACGATGATGATCTTGCTCTAAAAAAGTGCTTGCACAAAGTAAAAATTATTATTCCTTCCATGAGAACCCTTTTGTTAATACATGTTGACACACAAATGTTTGAGTACAAATATTGGGAATATCAGAAACAATGATTATAATCCAAAAATATTGTGATGCAAAAATTATCATTGTAAAAAAAAATCATTTTTTTACATAATATAATTTTTAAGAATGTTGCTGTTTTTATTATTGTTTGCAATATTATAGTTGTGAAAATATTGTTTTTTAATTATTTTAATGTTTTTAGTTCATATATCAATTTTATGTGTTACTATTGTTTGTGTAATTGTTATTTTTTTTTTAGTTTGCAATTTTATGTGATTTAGATTTTTTAATTTATTTGCTGATTGTAATTTACAGTGCCATAGCGGGTTGTTTAATTTATAGGGGAAAAGGGTGGGAAGGTAATTAAACAAAAACAAATTATTAATTAATAAAAATTGTTTTGTTAATCATGTGATTGTTAATAATTCTGTAAATTAGGCAATACTGATTTATTTAGTTATATTTTAGGTGCAGGTTGCTATGATTGTAGGGGTGTAGTGTGAGAAGTTCATTAAGAAATAATCAATTGAAAATTAAATATTATTTAATTGAATTTCAATTATGTAGATTGTGCTAATTATCCTATAAATATTTATTTCAGATACATTTGAGGCGTAAGTTGCTATGTTTGTAGGGGTATAGGAATGGAAGTTAATTAAGCAATAACACAATAACAATGAATTATTAAACTATTAATTATTATTTAATTGTTTATTGATTATTTAAATTGTGTTACGTTTATATATTTTAATTATGTTTTAAGTACTTATTACAGAAGTAATTTTTCATTGTTTAAACATTAATTAATTGATTGGTTATGTAAATTGTGCTATACTTATTTATTTTAATTATACTTTAGATGCAGGTTTCTAGGTTTGTAGATTGTTTCAAATCCTGACTCTTATGACTTCATTAGGTTAACTCAGTACCACCCAATGTCAGAGATTTCTTCATGAGACAAGGGTACAACATTTAATGATTTTCTGTTAAAATATGTCATGACAGAGACACAATCTCTCTTCAAGTTCAATAGAAAAAAAGCAGTTCATAATGTTATGCCCTATCGTTCTCATGACATTATTAGTATTTTGAGAAAGGTTTATCATGATGCCCGAACATAATATTAAAGACATTTATGTCCTAGCTCTTTAATTATTTTCTAACTTTTGCTATAATGCACACTTTATTATACCTCTGATTAAAATCTACATGGGCAGCACACTATGGCCCTGATTTAAACGTTTTGGTGCAAAACTGCACCAACTCAGTTTTGCACCAAAAACGTTTAGCACCGGCTTGCACCATTTCTGTGTACCAGCCAGTCACCATATTTATGGTGCAAGCCGGTGCAAAGGGTAGGCTAGTGACAAAAAAATGACTTTAGTCGGGTTGGGCTGGCAGTATGGAAGAATGTGTTTTTGCACCAAAAAGTGACGTTAGGCAGGTTACAGTAAAATAAATGACTCTAACCTGCCTAGAGTAATTTTGTGATGCAAAACCATCCATACCAGGGCCAGTGCACCCAGTGCCATGTAGGGGGGCCCATTTCAGCGCCCCCAAGGGCACTTTAAAAAATAGAATAAAATACTTACATGGGATGGGGTCCCCCATCCTCCACTGTCCCTCTGGCTGGTGTAGGTGGGGGTGTCCCTAACGCCTGCCCTGACTCAGGCCTTAACGAATGGGGCAAAGCGGGAACGCCTACCTTGCATCTCATTAAGGCCACTTCCAAAAAATAACTTTAACTCCATAAATTTGGCACTAGATGGGTCTAGCACCAAAGTATAAATATGGAGTTAGTTTTCCACCTAATTAGAGCACAAAAAAATGACGCTAATTCGGTGCAAACAGAGTATAATTATGCCCCTTTGTCTTTGTAAATATCACATTAAAGAACATGCACAGATTTCCAGGCAAGAGTTCTTAAGTACCCAGTAACCAATCATTACAAAGACCATGCCTCAGGGATGCATTGATATGTGCCCTGATGGCCCCATTTTGGCAGATAAATTGTGCTTCCTGAGGCATACACAGTATGTCTGCCATTTACAAAAGGTGCCTTGCCTCACTTTTGCTGTTCTCTTTTTGTTGGCCTTAGGACTTTACTACTGCTAACCAGTGCTAAAGTGCATGAAACTCCCCTAAAACATGGTAACATTGGTGTAGTCACAATTGCCATATTTAATTTAATTATAAGTCCACAATAAAGTGCACTATATATGCCTAGGGTCTATAAATGAAATGCTACTAGTGGGACGAGCACTGATTATGACACCCACTTAAGTAGCCCTATAACATGTTTCAGGCCTGCCACTGCAGAGCCTGTACGTCCGGCTTCACTGACATGTGGATTTGGCATTTTAAACCCCTGCCAAGCCTTAAACACCCCTTTTATTACATGTAGGATGTCCCTATGGTAGACCAAGGGTAGCCCATAGGGCAGGGTGCACTGTATGTAAAAGGCAGGGCATATACTTTTCAGTTTTACATGTCCTCGTAGTTTAAAATTTCAAAATTTGCTTCTCACTACATTGAGGCCTACCTCTCTCATAGGATAACATTGGGGACTTCTCAATGCATTAATATGTTTAATTCCTGGTTATGAAGGAGTAGGACTGTTGTGTTTGGTACCTATGGACCTGCAACATTAAATCCTCTTTAATGGTAAAGTTGGATTTATGGGGACTTCTCAATGCATTTATTATGTTTAATTCCTGGTTATGAAGGAGTAGGACTGTTGTGTTTGGTACCTATGGACCTGCAACATTAAATCCTCCTTAATGGTAAAGTTGGATTTATGATTATAACTTTAGAAACACCACTTTCAGAATGTTGGCTTTTTTCTGCTCTTAAGCCCTGTGTGTCTGCTGCCTGCCTCCAACACACGTCTGGGTTGATTGGCAGCTGGGCTTTGTGCATTCCCTCTTAGACAGTGACACACAGAGGGAGTTGGGGTGTGCCTGATGGGCCATCACCAGGCTGATGGTCCATCCTGGGCAGAATGGGAGGGAGGAGCTGATACTTGCACCTGCAGATGGCTGTGCCTGTCCCCTCACAAAAAGCTGCATCCCCCCCCTGTAGAGTGACTGGAGCCAGGGCAGGAAAGGGAGGACCTGTGTGTACTTCAAAGCCCCTCTTTGAAGTCACCCCCACTTCAAAGTCGTCACTGGGTATAAGAAAGAGACTTCTGACCCTATATTCTGAAATAGGTACACTGCTGGACCTGTGGATACTCTGGTAGGAAGAAGGACTGCTGTGGTCCTACAAGGACTGCTACTCTGCTGGACTGCTGACCTGGAAGGGCTGTGTTATTTCCTTTGCTGACATGCACATGCTGACATGTCTGGATGAGAGGTACTGGACACACATCATCCCCAGAATCAAACTGACTCAAAGGGCTTGCTGGCTTGCCTCCTGGTCTACAGTCCCAGGGACAACAAAGACTGTCTGCATCTCTCCAGTTCTGCTACAGCCGCTGGACTCAGCTATGTGTGAGTCCTGCCCTGCCAAGTGGTGTAAATCCAGTCCTCGGCCCTTGGAAGTGGGTTTAATGGCTGCCTCTGCTTGAAATCCATGCATTGGCCCCATTGCGCCAGTCATAAAAGATTCATCACCCTTCGATGCTGATGCATCACTGCTGCCACTACTTGGAGGGCAACGCATCGCCGACTGCACTGCTCAAGGATGACATATTGTCTACATCTCAGGAGTTATCCATTGAAGCATCTCTGACTGTGTAGCTATATCTGCTTCTAGTGGTTGGATTTTTGTCATTTTGGTCTTGTTTTGTTCATTAAATTAAGATCCCTTTTACTAACCTGGTGTGGATTCTTTTTGTGTGGTGTTTTCACTGTTTTACTGTCTTAGGTGTTAAACAAATACTTTACACATTGTCTCTTAAGTTAAGCCTGACTGCTCTGTGCCAAGCTACTGGAGGGTGATCACAGGTTAATTTAGGGTGTGTGTCCAACTTTCCCTGACTAAGATTGTGGTCCCTTCTTGGATAGAGTGCATACCACAGCCAACTAGAGACTCAATTTCTAACACTCTTTTTTCTCATTTGTGTGACAGAACATTCTAGAGTCAGCAAGGATCTACAAATATTCTAAAACTCAGCATTTCCATACTTGCACTGATAAAAACAGTACCCTATTTCTTTGGGTGGGCCTAGGGCCTGCAACTGGAAGGGCCCTAAACCACATAATTTATAGATCACACTGTATTATGGGTAGCTGTTGATTTTGGGCTTGGCTACCATCCAGGGAAACCTACCAAAACTGGAGATTTCTGAAAACTAGAAAGTCCATGTTGGTCTCACTTGTGAGAATCTCTCTATCTTATGCTCCTCACCCTGCCCTGCAAACCTCTATACCTTGCAAAACACATGCCTTTTTCTCATTCATGTGAGAAAATGATCCGTAATCTGTCCAGATTTGCAGAATTACTAACACCCAGTGTTCCCATACTCATCCTAGTAAAAATGCTGCTCCACTTTTGTGTCTGGACCTAGTGCCCATGCGAGGAATGGATCAAACGAGGGACCATGCAAAGTTGATAAGGGTGGGAATGAAAATAAGTAGTAATAAATTAACAGTTAATCATTAATTGTTAATCAACCACGTAATTGATTGTCTATTATGTAAATTGTGCCTATTTATATTAGTGCTATTTTAGGTGTGGACTGCAAGGTTTGTAGATGTATAGGGTGGGAAATGAATTAAGTAACAATTAAATGACAATTATTTTCAATTGACGACTATTAATTTAATTGTTTATTAAATACATAAATTGTTTATTTGTTTTCATGTTTTTTACATATATCTATACTTTAAAAAAAACAAAGGTTACCAGATTGTTATAGTTAGGCTCACATTTTAAACGTATGAAACCATAGAGTAACTTGTGCTCTAACTTTTGCCCCAGCCATGCACAGGTATGTGATCAATAATTTTACTGCAGATCTTACAGTGACTATCAGTGATGATTTCAAAGATGTCATGAGTGATGTAATTTGTGGGGTAATTAGCAGTGCATGGCGAGGGTGCAAGTTATAGGTACCTCAGGGCAGAAGTTATAGTTACTTGAGGTAACTCTTACTACAACTGGTGGATTTCTATGGTTTTGTACATTTAAACTGTGAGCCTAACTATAAACTCCCTGTAACATATTTTTTTTCAGTGAATTTCTATTGTTTTTTTAATTCTATTTCCTAACTATAATGTCCCTGTAACCTTAGTTTTTTTCAGTTAATTGCTATGGGTTTTTTAACGTACAGTAATTTTCATCACTATGGGGTTCATTATGAACACGGAGGGAAACCCCGCCGTGTTCATGCTGGCAGTCTTTTCATAGACCGCCAGCCCCCTTGAGACGCCGCCGGACGCATTACGAACATTCTGCTTAGCTGGCGGGCAGAAGCAGTGTTTCCGCCCTCCTGCCCAGCAGAATGCAAGGCCGGGACATTGCCCTGGCTCCACAAGGAGCCGTCATCAATGCCTCAGTGCGGCAGGTGCAGGAGTACCCGTCGCGCAGATCACTGCCCATAAATCGGGCTGCGACCTGCGTGATGGGGCACTGCATGGGGGCCCCTGCACTGCCCAGCAGTAGCCTGGCGGTGGCGGAGGGCTGCCACAGGCGGCCCTCCCTCTGTTTATAATATGGTGGTTCAGACCGCCATGCCGGCGGCGGTCTGCACCAACAGGTTCATAATGAGCCCCTATATGTTAATCCAACCACTGCCACACACAGCCTTTGGGCATGCACTGCAGCGGTTGGCTACAGGGCCAGGTCTGTTGCCAGGTCATAAGGTAAGCCCCCTATAAGCACCCAACCTTGCACCATGCACTGCCTTCACCTGTGAGCAGCAGAGGTTTACTGCAAGACCTGGCATCTTGCCAGACCCTGCGCCCAACCCCACTAACCACTCAAGCCCATGTGGGCACAGCCCTTTGGCCCTCCACAGCAGGAGTTGTCCACAGCCTCTCAGGGTTTCAGAATAGGTGTGAGAGGGTGTATCTGGGGGTGGGAGTGGCTGTAAGAGTGTCTGCCTGGGTATGAGAGTGCATTCATCAGTGTATTAGTGGATATGTCAGTGTGTGCGGGGGTCTCTGAGTGGGTGCATGAAGCTGTGAGTGGGTCTGTGTATGGGTCCATAACTGTCTGATTGGATGTGTGAGTAGGTTTGAGAGGGTCTGACTGAGGCTGTGTCTGTGGTCATGAGGGACTGAGTGGCTTTGTGAGAGGGTGTGTGAGCGTCTGAGTGGGTCTGTCAGTGGATGCGTAAGGGTCTGAGTGCATGTGTAAGTAGGATAAAATGATTGAAAGAGAGAGAGAGAAAAAAGAGTGAGAGCTAGAGTTTTTTTAGGTTGTGATGTATGATCTACCTAGAATGAGATACCTCTATACAATTTAAAATGAAAAATGTATGTGTAATTTTTACAAACTCAAGTAATTTGTAATTAAAAAAAAAAGAATAGCAAGTCTGGCTGCACTCAACCCCTGATTGCGCAGTATGAAGGTCTAGGGACCTTCACACTGAGCTGTTTGGTTTTATTTTTTTATTTTATTTTCTTCTTAACACTTTATGTGCTATAAGGGACTGCAGGGGAGTCCTTTGCCTCAATATTTTTTTATTTTTTTCATTTGTATTTCATAAAAATGCCCTTACAGGCCACCCAACACTGCAGAGGACGTTTTAAAGCTTCCCTCGCAGTGCCATTGCTTTAGCAAGCACAGAGCTGCTTTGACAGCAGCTCCTAGCTTGCTGAAGCATTTAATCTCTGTCCCCACAGAGATGAAAGCTTTAGATTTACAGGTCCCGCTGACAAAACCTGAAGTGTTTGCTGTGGCTTGGCTGCTGCTGCAGAGCTGCAGCCAAGCCACAGCAAACAGCTAAATCCCAGGGGCACACCGGGACACAGCAGGAACTGGCCCTTAGGGTGGCAGTCCCCAGGGCCACCAGTGACTCCACGAGGGAGGGCCGTGTGACCCCTTTCCAACTTGGACATAGCCGCCAGGAGTGGTGGTCTCTAGGGCACAGGGATCCCAAAGGTATTCTCTTTCTGCAATGGGTAAATATTATCATAAATATTTGTCTACATGCATTTCATTATTGAAATATTGAGGAAAGATCAAAATAATGATATAAAAGTACAAAAATAAATTAACTTAAAATACTACAACACTTGAAAGTCTCTTTATGCATTACAGCTTACAAATATATTCCTTTATTCTCCAATCATGTATCTATATATGTATTACTTTACTCCTACTGTACAAGAGTAAAAAAAGAGGTTAAAAAACACTCTCTCCAATGCATTACTCTGTTTCATACTAAACACCGCTATCAATCTATCCTCTAGCTCCACTCTCTGACTCATCCCAAACCTCATTCTATTACTAAGATCTCCAAAATAACCCTTTGTAGACTCTTCCCTCCTCTACGTCTCCTGTGCCTCATCCCAAACCTCATTTTACTACTACAATCTCCCCAATCACTTTCTACAGACTCTTCCCTCTTCCATGTATCCTTTATTCATCCCTAACCTCATCTTATTGCTAAGAGCTCCCACGTAACACTTTCTGGATTCTCACATGTCCTCCGCTCAAATTAACTCATACCTCCCTATAATAATACTAATACAAAATTCAAATTTTCTATACTAATCCACCATTCATTCATTTGGGTTCTGGAGTAGCGTGCTAGCCGCTGAAAAGTGTTTTGACGCCTCATCAGGGGTAGTGAGCATTATATAAATACAATCGCAAATTACCTTACATTTAGGGCCTTATTATGATTCGGAACACGAAAAAGCCCGTCTGCCGAAGTCCCGACAGGTAGGTTGCTACAAGTGTGGTAGCCTTCCCGCTGGGCCCATTACGAGTTTCCCGCTGGCCCAGTGGGCGTAAACTCAGTTTCGGCCTGCTAGGACAGTGGAAACGACTTACAGAATTGTCTTCGGCTCATAATAGAGCCAGCGGCAACGTTGTAGTGTGTAGGGTGCAAAGCAGACAGTGAACATTGTGATGGGGCTGGACAAGGGGGGCCCTGCGCTGCCCATGCCAAGTGTATGCTTAAGAAACTCAATGTATTTGCTTCTTTAGCTAAATTTTAGCATACATTTAGTATTGCAAGAGGGTGTTATGGTGCTGGAAAATTGCTAACCATGGAGCGTTCATATTGTTGTCAGAGGCCGTGTCATGCTTCACTGCATTTATTTTCACTATTTGTGTGGGTAGTATTCCTATTTAAGCATTAGATTTGGGTTTTAGAAAAAAATATATTTTTTAATGTACTCAATGTTTCTTAGTGCTATTTTGAGTGTGTTATGCATTTACAAAAAAGGGATTGGAGATGCACTGTCTCCCTTAACTGATCTAGAGAGATTAATCATTACCAGAAAACATCAGTACATGCTTTTGCTTATTTGTGTAGGTACAGCTCACAGACCAACTAGAATTCTAGTTCTTGTTGGTGCATTGAACTATATTTTTGCACCAGGAGGTTAAAATTCCAACACCTGTTGTTCTGGGGGAGCTCCCAGATCATGACACACTAGCCTGGTCCTTCATTGTCTAGTTGCAGCACTCTATGCTAAGTAGCTCTTAACTCTTGGGCTGTGGTTAATTGCAAAGAAGGCTCACAAGAGGTGACATTGTAAGTGTCTCTGCAAATTGAACCTTG